>NW_026606317.1:0-669756 GCF_029834395.1 Sorex fumeus | reverse complement strand
TTATGTAGTTTGTGGGTACAGCTGGCAGTGTTGATGAGTTACTCCTCCTGCCTCTTCACTCAGGCCCCCAGGAAAACTCCTGGCCCTGACGCCTGTGTTTCCAGCCTGGCTGCACAACCTGTGGTATGGCGGTGCCTGCAAAATAGCTTTTGCCTTTTACAGTAAGTAGTGAATGAGTGAACCTACAACAAAGCTAGTTGGGGCCTGACTGCTAGTACGGTGGGGACTTTCTTAATGTGCACTCGGCCGACCTGGTTCAGTCACGTGTCCCAAACGTCACCGAGTCTGGTCAGAAAGCAAAACCTGACCATCTTGTGTGCATTGCCATGGAACTCACACCCATGGTCAAATCAGATCTTCTGTTTGCTCTGGGCCTGTTTGGATTGTGAGAACCATCGCGATGTTGTCCTGCCCTGAGAACACACTGCCTCATTCATTTCTTTCCACAAATTCTTAGTCTTCTGTTGCGTTTCATTGCATAACTCAAACTGCAGATTCAGGTTTTGACATTGCAGCAATTTGATTTGAGAGTGGAGTCACTGGGTATGAGTCAGCTGGTAAAATTTACACATTGGGGACAGATATTATGCTGGAGGGGATCAAGGATGTGATTTTGATGGTGGATGACAGGGCACTGCAGAGAAGAAATCTAGAGCCTAATGCTTGGCGTAGAGGCCCTTGCTTCGCTTCCCTGGGTGGTGAAATCACTGCTCAAAACAGAAAGAAATTTCTACTTTTTCCTTTGAACAAAATGTTTATTTCTATTTCTTCCATTTGATCGAAACTGGTAATCGCTTCAAAACAACTAGTTTGGGGTTTGGGGGGGGTGGAGCGATAGTTCACTTGGTGTAGACTTGGTTTTTACGCGACCGGCCCGGGTTTTATTCCTGGCGTCCCTTTTGGTCCCCTGAGGACCACCATGAGTAATTCCTAAGTGCAGAGACAGGAGTAACCCCTGTGCTTCACAAGGTGTGACCCAAAAAGCCAAAACTGAAAAAGAAAACCAGTTTGAGGGCACTAGTGTCAGCGCACTGAGAAGGAGAAAGGTTTGCATCCATTTGCTCCCCTACAGACCCTCCAGGAGTGATCCCTGAGCACTGCTTGGTGTGTCTCTAAAGAAGACAAACTTCAAAATAAAAGGACCAAAAAAAGGATCGATCCTGAGAGCCATCCATTTTGGTGAGATGTTTTCAATGGCCCCCGTGGCTCGTCGTGTCTGCAGGGATGCAGGGTTGCCTTCACTCCATGCATCAGGCGCTCCACACTGAGCTCCACGCTGAGCTTGAACTGAACCCTGACTGGAATCTATTTTATTTTCTCTTGGAATGGTGTGTCAGCTTTCTGCTGTCACTGTCGCTGTCCTCCCATGGTTCATCGATTTGCTCGAGCGGGCCCAGTAAGGTCCCCCGTTGGAGACTTGGTTGTTATTGTGTGTGGCATGTCGAATACATCACGGGGAGCTTGCCAGGCTTTGCCGTGCGGGCGAGATACTCTCGGGAGCTTGCCGGGCTCTCCGAGAGGGGCGGAAGAATCGAACTCAGGTCGGCCATGTTGGCTGCGTGCAAGGCAAACGCCCTACCGCTGTGCTCTCTCTCTCTCTACCGCCTTCTGCAAAGGGAGTTATTTCCACGTGTGTCTGTTTGAGTTAAAAAAAACACTGAACATATGGGGCTTTTGTAGTGCATTATTAACGAGGGACAAGGTCAGTGGCTCAGGCCTCCGTTAGTCTCGTGGATAAAGTAAAAAGTGGCGGCCCCTCGTAGAAGGGGTACTCTGAGGGCCAATTTTGTGGCAGGACACAAGCATCCTCCCGTTAGCATCCCAGAACTCTCAGTCTCCACGTTGTTAGTAGCGGGACCATTCGTACCTGGGAGGTGCTTTCGTGCTTGCTCTCTCACTGGGTTCCTGACATCCAGGCAGTTCCTGGGGTGCAGTAGAGGCTTCAGAGTGATGCGGAGCTTAGGGCGGTGCAGTGGGGTCTGTACACAGTACAGGGGTTGTGGGATTGAGTGTGTCCTTGTTGCATTTTGACATGGGGCTGAGCACTGGGGCTACAGGCCTTGGGGTTGCGGAACCCACCAAGGGCTAGGGGCTTGAGTGGCCAACACTCTCAACATGGGACTTGCCGGTACAAATCCTGAAGCCTTTAGCCTTGACGTAGATGCTATAGAATCTGCAGATTCATGTTCAGGTTCGGGGCTGCAGCCCCATAAAGGCAAGAGACTCTGTTGCAGACCGTCCTATTCATTGGCGGTTGTGATGGGGCGGGGCCTTTTTGGAAGTGTGGTTCACGCAGGTGGGCAGTTTCGGCCAATGGAATTTTAATTTGGGGGTTTGTTTTAGTTTTTTATGTTTTTGGGGGGAATGTTAGAGAGGACCCACCCTACGATGTTCACGCCTGGCTCAGTGCTCAGGAATCATTCCTGGTGGTGCTCTGGGATCTGGGATGCTTAGGCTTGATTTGGGTGAGGAGGGTAAGCATCTTATCTGCTTTACTGTCGGTCTTATCCCAACATTGATGTTTTTTTCCAGATGAGGAATTTAGACTCATGTTCAGTTACGAAAAATCCTCTATGCTTCATCTCTCCCTGACTGGGCGATTTCAGGATACTGGCTCTTGGGGTGAGTACAGCAGGTCAAGGGTTTAATTTTTCTTTTTTTTTTTGAAGGAATATGTTCTTATTGTGACGGCGGGGGGGGGGGGGGCGGAGGAGCTTTGCTCAGGGGTCACTCCTGGCTTGCTGGGAAGAAATTTACGTTGAAAGGTCCAGAGGTATCATACAGCAAGTAGGTTGATTGCCTTGCATGCAGCTAACAGAGATTTGACCAGCAGCATCCCAGTAAACCTTAAATATTCCAGGATAGATCCCTGAATGCAGAACTAGGAGTTCTCCTGACACTGTTGGTTTTGGCTCAGACACACACACACAAACACACACACGAAATATCTGACAGCAGAGAAAGAAGTATGCTGAGTCTGTTGCATGCATGGGAAACGTCTCTTTTGTTTCACCAGCCACCCTGTGGTCGCTCTGACTGCCCTAAACCGCTGTGGTCTCTGCATTGTGAGTGGTGGGGTCACTCGATGATAGTGTACAGGAATGGCGGCCCCTCACCCGGGACACACCGAGTGCTCCTGACGAAAGCTGTGTCTTACTTATTAATTGATTTTTAGGAAACAGTCACTGTCACTGTCCTCCCATTGTTATTGATTTGCTTGAGCGGGCCCAGTAACATCTCCATTGTGACACTTGTTACTGTGTTTGGCATATGAAATATGTCACTGGTAACTTGCTGGGCTTTGATTTTCAGGTGAGATACTCTTAGTAGCTTACTGGGTTCTCTAAGCATGGTGTAGGAATCGAACCTGGGTTGGCTGCATACAAGTCAAATGTCCTACCCGCTGTGCTATTGATCAGAGGAGATTTTTCTGAAGATAGCTTTTTTTTTTTGTGTAAGGAGGACAGTGGCCTTGCATGTAGCCAACCTTGGTTCGAACGTCATGACCACATAGGATACTGGGAGCACGGCCAGATGTGATCACCGCAGAACTTGAAAAGTAAACCCCAAGTGGTCAGAAAAGCATGGAGTTAGGGAAGAAAATGAGCTTGAAGAGGAAAGGTGTGCTGAGAAAGTTTCTGAAACAATGGAACAAACGAGAAAGTAATTTCTTTTAAAATTATTGTTATTTCTTAGCAAGAAGGAATTAAGGAAATAGTGAGCTCAAATTTGAATTCTCGACCGTGTGTTAAATGAGAGTTAGTGAATACGCTCTGTAAATTATTCTTTTAATGATGAAAATACTGGGCTATTAATGTCAGTGACTTCAATGGGCATAAGAAAATTTTAGCTAGAATGTTCCAACTTAGCTTCTCAAAGACCTGGTTACTATTTATAGACATAGTATAAGATGCCCCCCCCCACCCCGACCCCTGTTTTCAGTCACAGTGCACACAGTGCAGGATTTTCCCATTTTGGCTGCTTAGAGGTGGAGGCAGGGGATCTTTTGGGGATTATCTCCAGAATAGCTTGTTGCTGGCCACCTTTCATTCCTTAGACTGAACCATTGGCTCCCTCAACTTGATCGATTTATTTCAGTTAATTCCGTTTTAGTTGTTTTATTTATTTTTTTAGTGGGGGATACACCTTGCTATACTTGGTTACACGTGATGGTGCTCAGGGAACCATATGGGATGCCAGTAGTCAAATCTGTTTTTTCTGCTTGCAAGACAAGCACTTCTCCCGCTGTACTATGTCTCCATCCCCATTGCACAGAAAAATTTTGATTTATTATTGTCTTTTTATATTGTCAATTTTGACTCACAGCACTCAGTGCTCTGTGCTAAGTTTAGCATCTGAGCTCAACATTGTTGCTGGCACTGCTTGGGTACCCTAACTGCTTTGGAGAACTGAATGTGTTTTAGCAGCTAGAAAGAAAAGCATCTTATGTACTGTCTCTGCTTACCCTATTTAATTTTTCTACAGAAAAAAATATTTTTTTATCTGACAAGTTTCTTAGCAGAGCCCTACCCATTGACCATCTCTCCCAGACAAGGTGCGGGTACACCTAGTAGGGCGCTTGCCTTGCACGTAGTTTGCCTGATTTCAATCCCCATCATTTCATAGGGTCCAATGAACACAGCCAGGTGTGGCGCAAAGCCCCCCACAGAAAAAAGTCTCACTCCAGAATTTGTCATGACAGTGGAGCATTCTTTGAACATCTTTTTGGGCTTTGTGAATATCACTCCTGTCTGTTCTCTTTTTGTTTTTTGCTTCTTTTTGATTTTTTTGATTAGACCCAGCGATGCACAGGGGTTACTCCTGACTCTGTACTCACAAATTAGTCCTGTTGGTGCTCGGTGACCATATGGGATACTGGGAATTGAACCCGGATTGGCCACTTGTAAGGCAAACACTACCTGCTGTGCTATCACTCCAGCTCCCTTTTGGCTACAAACTTGACGATGGTCAGGGACTCTGCCCCTCTGTCCAGATGTCCTTGAGATTCCATGTACCCCACCTTAAACCACATGATACACCGTTTGAGCTCCTCTTTCCGGGTCTATCTCACTACAAGTGGAGCAGATGAGGTGGGATTTGGGGCCACATCTGACAGTGCCAAGAGGGCTGCAGCCTGCTCTCTGTTCATAGTACTGGTGGACATTGGGTACCAGGAAAGGCCCCCCTGGGCTTTCAGCTGGCTGACAATCCACCCCAGCCTGGTGTGCTTTCTCCTGCCCTCAGTTGATATGTTCATTATAAGTTCTTGGTTGTGAACATTCTGGAATATTTTAACTATTAAGCCCGAAACTATCGGTTTCCAAGCAGCAAGATAGAAAGAGACATGAACTTGATAATGCGAAGGCAGTAGGAGTTGTAATCCAGTATACTGGAGCCAACTATCTCACCCACGGAGTGGCCTCTTGATAGGGACACCGACGTCAGGTAGCAGTTTATATAGGGTTTGATTACATAAGCAGTGCATTTTGTATAGTTTCAGAAAAAACTTAGCTAGTCAGTTGTATTGGGATGTGTCTAGGCTAACAGTGGTGAGGCAGTAGTTAAAAATTTGTTTTCCATAATCATTCATGGATACATAAGCTCTTTCTTTTAGGGTTAATAAAAGACAATTTCTGGGACATTTTGACTAGGGCCATAATGATTGATTGAGCCCACTGGCAGCGCACAGGAACTTTCCCAGGTGGGTTCACGTTGGCTAGTTGCACATTGTTCCATTTCTGGGAAGCCGAGACTGTTTCAATTCCAGGAACTTGGGGCCTCACTGATTGTGCTGATTTCTGCCGCCATAACAGGTGTCAGTTTTCCCCTTCCACAGCAAAACACTGACTGCAGAGAAGTAGTTGGAGGTTCTGAGAAAAATTACAGACTTTTCACCATTGAGATTTCTTTTAGGCCAAGTGTAATATTTCTTCTCCTTTTCTTTACACAAAATCACATACCAAGGGCGTAAAATCATATAGTCTGTTAAAGCCTTGCTTGTGAGCTCTGAGTCCTGCCTGGTGTGGCCCCCAAGCAAAGACAAAGTAAAGAACTGACTCTCGAGAATATACTGCTGGATTCCTAACCTTTGCTGTAGCCACGTAACTGCCTCTTTGCTTTTATTTGTGTGTAGGAAGGGTAGGGGATTTGGGATTTCTGCCAGACCCAGCGGTGTACCTGCCCCTTGGTTCTGTGATGCAGAATAGGTTATGTGGATTGTGCTGCATTTATATTTTGTTTTTATTTTTTCTTGGTTTTGGGTCTCTGCCTGGCCTTACTTGTACTGTTGCTCTGGCCTCCTTTTAGGTGGTTCTTTTTTTCCTTTGTGTTTTGTTTTTCGGGCGCCACCTCTGGTGGTGCTTAGGGCTGACATCCTGACTCTGTCTGTGCTCAGAGTCTCTCCTTTGGGAACCAAGGGTAGTGTTGGGAGTCAAGTTCAGGTCAGCTGGGTGGGTGCAAGCAGCACTTTCCCCACTGCCCAGTCCTGCCCGTGGAGTGGGGGTGCTGTTGGTGAAGGAGGGAGTGGGCATGGGAAAGCCATTGTGAGGGCAGCTCAGCCCAAGTGTCTCCGTCACGGGTGTTTCCACATTCAGGGCTCATGCTGGCATCCGGGTGTCACTTGGAGGCTGGTTTTTTATTGCAGTAAGAAGAAATGGGAACTGCCCCCTGGAAAAAAATGCCTGTTGTCAATAAGAGCTACCTGTGGGTTTTGGCATCTTTGGATTTGGGAGATTTCTTGGGGCTCAGAACCTTAAAAATTGATAGACCTGGGCTGACTTCTCTGAGAATTGTTGGACCGTCTGGTCGGTACACAGAGCAGCCCAGGCCTGTGGTGTTACTAGAACTAAGGTGTGTTTTCCTGGTACCCAGACAATCATTTAGACAGATGGACACGTTTCCAGATTCACTCTGGTAATGAAAATCCAGTCCTATGTACAAGAGTACAGGATGTTTGGAGGCCCTGTGATAATTTGCATTACATTTGTCCCCATTTTTTAGCATTTTTTCACAGATCCCCCAACACATCAAGTGGTTCTCTGCAGGAGGTGGGAGGTGGCTATTCCCAGTGCCCAAGCCTTGCAGCTTGAAACTGGCCCCAGATGTGCCAGGGGCTACCGTGGTTCCCCCTTCGGTGCTCAGGCATCCGTGCAGTGATGGTGTTGAGGGTCATACTCAGGCCTTCCGCGTGTTCAGCAACTGCTCTATCACTTAAGGTACCTCGTCGGCCCCTGTTAGCATCTTTTTCAACATATTATTTTGAAAACACGACAGATTTTCAGGAAAGTTGCAAGGATTTGAGGGGGAAATATTCTCTTCCCCCCCCCCCTCCTTTTGGTCTTGGGGCCACACCGGATAGTGCTCAGAGTCCTCACTCTGGGCTCAAGAGTGACCCCTGGTGGTCCTCGGAGGACCATATTCAGTCAGGTGATTGATTGATTTTGCTCTTTGGGTCACACCTGATGATGCACAGGGGGTACTCCTCGCTCTGCACTCAGAAATGACTCCTGGCGGTGCTCAGGGGACCACCTGGGATGCTGGGTATCGAACTCGGGTGGGCCACGTGCAAGGCAAACGCCCTACCCGCTTTGCTGTCGCCCCAGCCCCTGCGGTCAGGTGATTTCAGTCGGGCTGGGATGGATGCAGGTTAACTCCTCCACTGCCTCTCCAGTCCCCTTTGCTTTCTCTCATCCCACACTTGCTTGATCATGGTCAGTCTGTGAGTATTTTTTGCTTTCTCCTTCAGTTATTTCAGAGCCGATGTGGTGAGTCAGGTCCTTTTAGACCGGAGTGTTTCAGATCAGATCAGATCAGAGTGTTTCCTGAGAGTAAGGATTCCGGTTCGTATTCATGGTACAGCTTCTTACGTTGTTGCAGTAGTTGAATCTGCAATTCATCTTCAAGGTTGCTTGCGGTCTTGGTAATTCTCTTTCTGTTTCTCTTGTGGGTTTGGAGTAAGGATGCATACAGTGCTTCTTGAGTCCTGCAGTGCTGGGCATTCCCTGGGGTACCCTGATAGTGGGGTCGAAGGGGCCTTTTTGGCTGCCCCTGTTGTGTGGGGGTCATGCAGTTGCAGGGATTGAGCTGAGTTGACCATAAGCAAGGCAGACTCTTTGACCCCATTTACATCTTTTCTCTGGCCATGAGTGCTGTCTCTGGCCTCAGAATAAAAAAGTACGTCTAGGGGGCCTCCCTTGCAGTGTTTTTGCTGTTGGTTTTGGTTCGTATTTTTCCTTTTTAGGCCCCACCATGGCTTGGGGGGGGAATCCAATGGGGTGCCAGGGGTTGAATTGGGGTCAGCACGTGCAAGGCAAGTGTTGTACCGCTGGCCTGGTGCCTTCCTCTTGTGGGGCTTTAGTTAGTGCCTAGGGCTCTGACGGTTTGATGCTCAGGTTGGTGGGATGGTTCTCCTTGGTCCAGCAGTTCCGGGGCCTTCCGTCCTCGATTGCATTCTACCCTCTCGGCTCTCTCTGGGACTAACTGTGTTTAGTCCTGTTGAAGGATCTTTCCTGACAAATGGGCAATTCTCTTGCAAACTTTCAGTTGGTAAAAGGCAGAATCCTTTCTCAGTGTCCTCACAGGCATTTCACAGACTGTTCAGGAGAACACAGGCCAGTTATTCACAGGAGCCTGTGGATCAAGGCCTCTGGGGGTTCTTTGTGACTCGTGCACAGCAGATGGACAAATCAAGAGCCCCTCAACTGTGGCTGGGAGTATCCTCTCTGGGGGAAAGGGGGGTGCACAGGGAGTACCACCTGCTCTGCTGGCGTGTTCTAGAAATGTGCATCGGGGAGTGTGGTTGAGGGCTGCTCTAGCCTTCCCATTTTCTCCTGCGTGGGCACTTGTCTCAACTGTTGTAAGAGCAGGTCAGGCAGATTGGAATCTTCTGCAGTTGTGGTTTTGTCTGTGTTTTGAAGCTCACGCCACTTTTTTCTTCACACCTCTGTGGTCCTTGCCTGTGGCCAGAGCAGTGGGCAGAAAAGCCTTTTGGTGACAGAGGTGAACTCTGGTGCCTCCTGAGCTCTCCTGCAGTCCCCACTGTTCTCTCTTCCTGTTCTCTCTGTCAGTGTTTTGGGGTCACACCCACCTCAGTGCTTCTGGTCATTCCTGGCAGTGCTGGAGGACCATGAGATGCCTGAGATCATGAGAGCATGGGCGTGTCGTGGCGAATATGTAATGGCAAGGCAGATGCCTCACAGGCAGGGCATGGCCAAGGCTATGTGGGACAGGAGCAGCCCGGGGCTCCATCTCCTCCTGTCTGTCCCCAGACCTCCAAGTGCCCAAGTCTGTCGCCGGGAGGCAGGGACAGATTCTGCCTTCGGAGGCACAGGCTGTGTGTGTGTGTGTGTGAGAGAGAGAGAGAGAGAGAGAGAGAGAGAGAGAGAGAGAGAGAGAGAGACTGGGGGGATGAGGGGCGGGGCGTTCCTAGCAAGGAAGGTGAAGTCCCTTGGGAAGGGAAACGATTTGCTCCCTGGCTCCCTGCCTGTCCAGACCAGTTGGGAATAGCCTGCTGAGGCTGGAGAAAGGGGTTCTGTCCGGGGAATCACCCCACAGCACTCCCACGGGGCCTGCGTGCCCAGACCTTCCAACTGGTGGTCACAGATCATCTGGGGACAGGACTTGGGGGTGTATCCTGAGACTCTCCCGCTTGTCTCGGAGCTTCTGGGATCCTGGGATTCCATGACCACACACTGCAGCGATGGGGTGCGGGTCTTCAGCTCCCTTGAGCCCTCTCCCTTCCCATCTCTCTTCTTCTGCTGCATCTCCGAAGTGTTCGGGGCCCCATTTCTCCCCACCCTGTCACATGAGGGCTGGACAGCCACATCTGGGTCTACAGGAGCCTGCCCTGTGGCCTACTGCCAGCCCTGCTGTCCCCCCTACCCTGGCTCCTCTTGGGGTTCAGTCCGTGTCCATGCTGCTTGGCTGCTAGCTCTGTTCCCCGAGTCCCTCTGTCGCTACTCCGGGCTTTGCAAGAACCAGAGCCACATCCAGAGGTGCTCAGGGACCCAGGTGGCAGGGACCAAACTCGGGGCCTCTCACGTGTTACGTCCAGGCTCAGCCCACTTGGGGCTGCTTCTGTGACTCCTCAACACCCCATTAAGTGCCGGGATTGCTGCGCACAGGCAGCCACACCACCTGGTCACGGGGTCTGTGTCAGAAGCACGACTTTCCCACAGTTCACAGGAGGCTCCCTGGCCTCCGCTCTCCTCCCAGGTGACCCAAAACGCTTGGGGATGGGGTCATCAGCTGTCAAGGTGGGATGGAGCTCTGATTCTGCCCATGTCTGCCCCTGACCACTTTTCCCCTAGGAAGAGCCTCAGACGTTAAGGAAAAGATTTATTTTAAATATCCCAGTTAAAACTCAAAAGACTTGAACATAAAACCAAAATTATCTTTATTGAAGAAACGAGACATAAACAAGAATAAGCATCACAAAACGAAAGCAACAGCATGTGAGCTGGCGATGTCAATTTAGGATGCCTTAAATATAAACTATGAGAACTATTTCTATGGCAAAGATTGTGAGACCGCCATTAACCAGCGGTCAGCACACAGGGCTCAGTGTCCCCCAGCAGGTCTAGCCAGACCCAACTGTTCCTGCCCCTCGCAGCCCCTTTTCTTCAAGCTGGGGCTAAGGTTCTCACCTTCCAGGACAGTGGACTCAAGCATTTGATCTGAAATTGGGGAAACTTTCCAGATCATGGAACATAAAAGAAAGTGGATTTTTTTGTTGCCTTTTGCCAGACTCCTGAAGTGCGCCCAAGTCTTAACATAATATTCTAGGATATTCTGGATTTTTCTAGATTGTCCACATAGGAGGCTGAAATTGGGCAGAGTCCGGACTTTTTCCTCCTTGGTACCTTGTAGCAGGTGGTCTGAAGGGGTTGGGGGACAGGTGTGTGGGTCTTCACCTGTAACCCAAGTGCCTGTACGCTGCTTCTAGGTGAATTCCTCTCTCCCTTGGGCCAGTTTTCTGGTGTGTTGGGCATCCGATGACAGTCCTGGTGGCGATGCTCTGGGCACGGGCAGGCCCTGGACGGATGGAAAGGATCATTGACAGTCTGAGGGCATGTGGAACTTCCCTCACCCTGAACCCAGCTCCCATCTCTGCTCCTAAAGCGTCTTGGCCTTGACCCGAGGGTGATCCCAGTGCCAGGAACAGGACCTCTGGGGGTCCGGCTGGAACCCCCCTCCAACTCTCCATCACCCCAGGGAAGCAGACGTGAGTGTGCTGGGGGCCAGCACTGGGCTCTGGTGGCTAAGGCAGGAGATGAGGTCTAGGCAGAGCACTCCCTTGGGCTTCCCTGACAGATTGGCTGTGGTCTGCACCCCAGGGCCCCACTTACCCCCTCATTCCGTGCCCCGCCTCCTGGCCCGGATCTACAGCAGATTGGCGCGGTCTCGGCCCCACACCCACAGCTCAGGGTCGTAGGCCTGGATCTGCGAAGACAGATGGGGCCCATGTTGCTGACTCGCTCGGCCTCTCTAGCCTGCGGACAGCCCCCTCCATGCCCCCCAGCAGCCCTACCTGTTCGCACTCCTCCCGGGTCACCCAGGCTCTCCAGCTCATGGAGCGCAGCAGTTGGAGACGGAGCCGGTAGAACAGGGGCCGCTGCAGGCGGCTGTGGCCATACAGGAAGGCGAAGATGTTCTGCTTGGGTGCCTGGTAGTCCTCCTCCATATCGTTGGCCAGGTAGCTGTGGACAGCACACCGCCTGTGTTCACACCTACCTCCTTCCTTCAGGGAACTGCGGCGGAGGGCCCCCAGGGATTGATGGAGGCTGTGTTGGGGCTCCCTGGGATCAGTACTCACAGTGCCAGAAAGAAGTGAATGCGTCGGATCTGCCAGCTGAAGAGGCCAGAGCGGCTGAAGTAGGCGATGACCATGGCCAGCAGGTACTGGGGAGACACGGGCATAGGTCACCAGGGCTGGGCGGAGGGGAAGGAGATCCAAGAACTCGGGAAGCAGGACGAAGGGGAGGACTTTGTGGGTGTTTGCTGAATCAAGAGGAGAGGGACCCCACAGACACGACCCAGAGAGACTGGGGTGCCTGTGCCCCAGGAGTGGGCAGCGAAGAGCTGCATCAGTGACCGCACCGCCCCTATCCAGTGGCCCCCAAGTTTTACACTCACCCCCCCCGAAAGAGCAAAAAGAGCAAAGGTACCCAGGCAGGTTGAGCTTGGTGGGTCCCCGGGACAGTCGCTTAGTGACCCCCAGCAGGTACCGTATCAGAGACCAACAGGTGCCGGTCCCAGGCCAGGAATCTTTTGATCACAGGGTCCTCTGTGGGAAGGCGGGGTTGTGAACCTCAAAGTCACAGCCCGCCCCCAATATTCCCCACCGTTGGGCCGGCCACACTGGGCCCCGCACAGCCCCAGGTGGGAATAGGGGTGCGGGAGCCCCTTCCTTGGGTGACTCAGCCCAGGCAGCCCGGCACTGCAGCCCCTGTTCGGGCAGGGGCCACCTCTTCCCCACCATGGGACACTGCATCCCTAACGACCGCCTGTGTCCGGGTGGGAGACTCGGGCCCGAGGCTCCTACCCAGCAGCTTGCAGAAGACTTGGTGGTGCTCGGGGAGCACGGGGCTCTCCTGTCGCTGCCGCTTCCTGTGCAGCCCACATGGCTGCTCCTCGTCCTCCTGCTGTTCCTCTTCCTCCGACTCATCCCTCTTCCTCCGAACAGCACCCTGAGGCCGGGGGCTGACGTGAAGCCCACTGTGCTGAGCCTGGGAGGCTGCATCCCCCTTTTCTTCCTCTTCCTCCTCCACCTTCTCCAGCGCCTCTGGATCCTCCGACTCCTGCTCCTCCTCTACCTCTGGCGATGACCACATTCTCCTTTTCCGGCCTCGGGAAGGCACACCTGCAGCATGGCTCATCATCTCCAGTACTCCAGGGGTCTCCTCTTCCTCCTCCTCCTCCTCCTCTTCCTCCTCCTCCTCCTCTTCCAACTCCTCCTCATAGAGCAGTTGCTCCCTCTTCCTCTTGCGGCAACCAACAATGGCCCAGGGGCCTCCGTAGGACTCTGACGGAGAGGCCAGACCCAGTCCCAGCAAGTCCTCTGTGGGAAGACGGGGTTGTGAACCTCAAAATCACAGCCCGCCCCCAATATTCCCCACCGTCGGGATGGCAACACTGGGCCCCTCACAGCCCCAGGTGGGAGTAGGGGTGCAGGAGCCCCTTCCTTGGGTGGCTCAGCCAAGGCAGCCCGGCAGTGCAGCCCCTGTCTGGGCAGGGGCCACCTCTTCCCCACCACGGGACACTGCATCCCTAACGACCTCCTGTGTCCAGGTGGGAGACTCGGGCCCGGGGCTCCTACCCAGCAGCTTGCGGAAGACTTGGTGGTGCTCGGGGAGCACGGGGCTCTCCTGTCGCTGCCGCTTCCTGTGCAGCCCACATGGCTGCTCCTCGTCCTCCTGCTGTTCCTCGTCCTCCGACTCATCCCTCTTCCTCAGAACAGCACTCTGAGGCCGCGGGCTGGCCTGAAGCCCATTGTGCTGAGCCTGGGAGGCTGCGTCCCCCTTTTCTTCCTCTTCCTCCTCCACCTTCTCCAGCGACTCTGGATCCTCCGGCTCCTGCTCCGACTCTGACGGAGAGGCCAGAGTGAGTCCCAGCAATTCCTCACCTGCCCATGGACTCCCAGGCCCCCAAGCTTCTCTTTCTCCATCTCCTCCCACACATCTTATCATGGTTCACACCCCTGTGACCTTCAGTCTCTTCCTCAGGGTAGAATTTCTCCCTGGGGACACAGAGGGGCACCTCCATTTCCCTATTTCCCCCATCCCGGCTCCCCTTCCTTGTCCTGGCTGTCAGTCCATACCCCAAGAGCCTATTCTGTGCCGCTCCTTCCGACCTCTCAGTGTCTCCCCAACACTCCTGTCTGCGCAGCTCCCAGTCCCGCTGGCCCCAACACCTACCTGAAGGTCCCGGCATCATTTCCTCCGGCGCCACCTCCAGGGGGTATCCCGAGGTGCTGGACTCAGGGCTCTGGGGCTCAGACCCAGGACTCTGCCTACGGCTGGCCATCCCAGGTCCACTGTCTCCCCCGATAGCTCAGGTTCTCCCTCAATAACAGCAGTGCCTGCCGTCGAGGAGCTGAGCAGACGAGGCTTTGGGCTCTCAAGCCAAAGGCTACTGTTGCCTACTTGAGCTTCAGGTTCTGGAGGTCTGGGATCTTCCAATCAGCACAGCCGGAAGCTCTGATGTCATCAGAACACCCCTGCACCCCCACCAGCAACGAGTTTGAAAGAAAACCCTCAACTGCCAGGGGGCTTCTCCAGAAGTCAGGGGGCAGTACATAGGTGGCCCTGGCCCCGGGCCAGTCCCCAAACCAGTCTGCAGGATTACATCCCTGTTTTCCACACTGTGTGCCACACTTCTCTCCTGGGGACATTGATGAGAGGGGCCTGGGAGGAGGTTATAGGAGTTTGGAGTCAGTTGAACGACAGAAACCCCCAAGAACCCACCCGGGGAAGACAGGCTTGGCCCTGTTGGTGCTTTTAAAGGTGCGTGCTGCTGGGGTTGAGCCATAGGCTGACCCGGCTTGAGCCCCAGTATCCCATTTAGTACCCCTAGGACTAATTCCTGAGTGCAGAGCCAGAAATACATGTGTGTGTATGTGTGTGTGTGTGTGTGTGTGTGTGTGTGTGTGTCTTTATGCCTGTCTCAGGTCTGGGGTCTGTCCAGTCCCCGTCTCATGATACCATCTCATACAGAAGACCGTATTTTACTCCCAAAGAAATGTTTGTCTTGGAGCTGGAGCTGTGATACCGCTCATAGGGTGTTTGCCTTGCACACAATCAGGGTTTGATCACTGGCACCCCATAAGTCCTCTGAGCACTGCCAGAAGTGATTCCTAAGTAGAGAACCAGAAGTACACCCTGAAAAACGCTGGGTGCGATCCTTGTTTCTCGTCTTTTGGCCGTGCTGGGGATCAAACCCAGGAGTTTCACACGCGCTAAATAACTTGGCAGTGTACTAGCACAGTTACTTATAATACTAATTTTTTAATTTTATACACCTCTACAAAAAGGATTTTGAAATTTTTTTTCGTTTTTGTCACACTTAGTGGTGCTCAGGACTTATTCCTGACTGCACTCAGGGATGCTCCTGGCAGGGCTTGGGGTACCATATGGGATGCAGGGTTCTAGGGATCCAACCTGGGTCAGTTTTGTGCAAGGAAGGTATCCTACCCACTACTGTACTATTTATCTGACTCTTCAAATGATAGTTTCTGGGGCTGGAGAGGTAGTGCAGTGGGTAAGGTTCCTGCCATACTGGTGGCCAATCCGAGTTTGATCCCTGGCATCCTGTATGCTCCCCAGAACACCACCAGGTATAATTTCTAAATGAAGAGCCAGGAATAGCATTGCTAGTATGGCCCCCAAAGAAACAAACAACAACAAAACTGAATAAAAACAAATACAAACAAAGAGCAAAGGGCTGTGTACTGACTGGGCCTCCGCCTGTGGGTGCTGGGATGGTGCTGCACACGATTCCAAAGACAGCTGCCGACTCATGAGAATTGGCAGAATTTCACGATTAGTTCTCCACGATTCTCAAATCGGCCCTATGCTTGTGATTGGGGGCGAGGAGATGGGACACTGCCTCCGTGTATGTGTGTGTGACACAGATAAGAGACGTCCACTCTAGGTGGCATTTCTGCAGTGGGCCTGGTGTGTGTATGTCCGGTTTTGAAATGTAGACTAGGATTCTGCCCAATTGTGTTCTGGACTAGAACCCACAGCCCTTGTACTGCAGCTCCCACCAAAACACTGGTGCAATGAATGTGTGTGTGTGTACGTGTGTACCAGTGTACTGAGTTCTTCATGTGCATCCTAGACCCCTCTCCGCCCTGCCCTGCAGGATTGGGACAGCTGCCTGCCAGGCTCTCATTTCTCCTTCACATGTTAGGTGGCTTTTTTCGCCCGTCCATTCTTGTTTGGTGTTCAGGGCTTGCAACCCTTGGCTCTGCAAGCAAGGATCACTCCTGTGGCACTCAGGGGACGTGGTGGGGTGCCGGGGATGGAACCTGTGCCGAAGGCCAGCGCCTTCCCCTCGGTGGTCGTGCTCAGCCCCCTGGGTCAGGCTTTCCCGGTGCCTGCTGGGAAATGCAGTCCGGGCATGCGGCTCCCTGCACGGCCCCGTGGGCAGTTTCCGAGGCATGGGCTCACGCAAGAGCACTGCTGCCGCGCGACCCGCTTCTGTTCAGCGCCCGGTTGCCGTTGGCCCGCGCTGCGGCCTCTGGCTTCTCGTGCGGCCGACCAAGGCACTAGCGCGGCCATCGGGTGCGAGCTGGAGCAGGCGCGGAGGCCCAGACACCATCACCCGCCCGAGCTAGCCCGATGCCTGTGGGGTAGGTCACGGTTTGCAACCCCGAGGTCGCGCCCGGCATGGGGCAGTGCAGCGAGGCCTCCCCGTGGGCTGGTTTCACCGTCCCTCCGGCTCCGTGTCTCCGCAGAGGCGTGTCCAGCAGCACCTTTGTTCCGTGCCCCGGGACCCCGTGGCACGGAGTGTCCGGGCTCCGTGTCGGGAACGGAGGGGCAGTGGGTGCACCCGCTGGTCCGCGTCTGGGCCCCCCTGAGGTCCCTTCGCTGTATCGCTGGTTGCTGAGCCAGGACGTTTGTTCAGTGGACCCAGCCGGGTGCCTTAAGCCAAGTCATTTATAAATATATTTATATTTATTTAGATTTATAAGGCCTTCCCGTTGATCATCGATTTGCTCGAGCGGGCCCAGTAACGTCTCCATTGGAGACTTTGTTCTTACTGTGTCTGGCATATCAAATACGTCACGGGGAGATTGCCAGGCTCTGCCGTGCTGGCGAGATACTCTTGGTAGCTTTCCGGGCTCTCTGAGAGGGGCGGAGGAATCGAACTCGGGTGGCCATGTTGGCTGCGTGTAAGGCAAACGCCCTACCGCTGTGCTATTTGAAAACAGTCCAAAAATTTTGCTGTATAGAAAAATTATCCTAATGTACAGTGTGTTTACTATACATCAGGATATGAACTGTGTCTCAGAGTTGTAGCATCTGGAGTGATTCTACTTTTTAAAGATGAATATTATGCCTTGGGGTCCAGGTGTTGATTTAGTAGAAAAGGTGCTATCCTTGAACTTGGCTGTCCCGGGTTCAATATCTTAGCACCCCAAATCGGATCCTGACCCTTGCGAGAAATGATCCCTGAGCTCTAGGCCAGGAGTCAGCCATAAACATAGGAGGGCGTGTCCCCCAAATACAGCAACAACAAAAGACAACTAAGGAAGAAAACAAAACCAAAACTAAATTCATGTGCAAAGACATATTTTACAGTGAAAGAATTAAAGGATTGAAATCCTTTTTTAAGGCCCTTGAATCACATTTTGGGACTTACTTTATGCTGTAGAAGTCTGTAGGATAACACTGTTTAGTCCTTCCTCAGGTAGCTTAGGTTTATAGGGTCACACCCATCCCAGTGCTCCTGAGTCACCCCCATACTTTTGTTTATTTGTAACTACTACTCTATGCTCTCTTCCCCAAACAGTTAATCAGTTTATTCCCTAATATCAGTTTCTATTAATTTGTAAGAACAGATCTTTCTGGGACACGAAACTCTTTATTACTTTAAAACAATGCCCTTTTGTATTGACACAAGAAGACGATATTATGCTTTTTTAACTTGGGATTTATTTGGCTTCAAATAGTATTCATTCCCGGGCATCTGCTCTCTCAACTTATGCCTCAGTTGCCCTCAGTTCCTAGTGCCCCCAAAAGTACAGTCTCAACGAGGGACGGGATGGAACCAGGGCAAGTGGTAAGCTGTTTGCCACCCTGGCATTGAGATGGGCCTGGCCAAAATGCCACAAATGTTGTCATGATCCAAAAGTAAGGACGAGACTAGGACCCTGCTAGTGATAGGAAAGAGCAATCTGGCCTGAGCACTGTAGTCTGAGATCGAGATGACCCCAGGAGAGCAATTCTATAAGTTTAATGCATCTCTTACTGGGTCCATACAAAATGATTAATATTATGAATGCTTATATGTTTGTTGGTCAAGGAGAGCAGAAACACACCCATGGGATTCCACCCTTGGGTGGGTGGTCCTCCTGAAATAGAATCTGTCCTAGAAGCAGCATCCCCTGAGGGGAGGAACTTTAACCCTATTGATTGGGACCACCTATGTGTAAGCCCAGCCCCTCATGGTTTGGGGATTTAACTAGACTGTAAAAATGGGTGGGGGTGGGGGTTGGAAATGATCAGGATCAAAATCCAAGTCAGAGCCAGAAGGAGAAAGAGGTTCCAGATCGACTCGGGAGAGAAGGAGGGAGAAGAGAGAGGGGGAGAAAGAGAGAGAGAGAGAGCGATAGAGAGAGAGCAATAGAGCGAGAGAGAGAGAGAGAAGTGAACAGGGATGAGAATGGAATAAACGGCATCTAATCAGTAAACTGGCTTGGAACTCCGATTCCTCCGCCATCTGTCCAAGGGCCCAGGCCACCCCAACTGGGGTGGGGCGGCCCGAGACCCAGAACCTGGGTGGCCAGGGGAAGAGTTGTTAGGGTCATCCCCTGGCCACCCTCTAAGTTTGTTTTTTTTTTAAAGAAGTCCATGATTTATCCTGAATACTTATTTTTTCTCTGCTTTCACATACGGTTTGTTTATGTGTATTTGTTTATATATGTGTGTTTGGTTTTGGGACAATAATCAACAGTGTTCAGGGATTATTCCTAGCTCTGGGATGAGAGATTAGTTCTGGTGGGGTTTTGGGAGCATATGAGATGCCAGACACACATAAAACCTGGGTTGTCTGCTTGCAAGGCAAGTACCCTACTTGCTGTTCTTTGGCCCTTTCTAAATATATCAGTTCCAGCACACCAGGAGTGAGCCCTAGCTCCTATTTACCCCCAATCACCCTTACAAATCAAGTATATTCCTTCAAGCATCTTACTTTATTAGCACAACTCAAAACAACAGTGGGGCTAGCCTGCTAAGGGAGAGATTAAATGAGGAGGGTGCTTTACTCCTTGATTTTAAAAAACACGTATTCCTACATGTTATTTTTTTCCTTTTTGAGCCACACCTGGCAATGCTCTGGGTTTCCTCCTGGCTCTCCACTCAGAAATTACTCCTAAGGTTGCTCAGGTGACCATATGGCGTGCCAACAATTGAGCCTGGGTTGGCCATGTGCAAGAAAAATGCCTTACCTGCTGTACTATCACTATGGTCCCTGAAGGAGAGTCTTTTGACTTGGAAAAAGGAAAAAAATAGAGCAAGAGATAGTAAAGCGGGTAGGAAGTTACTTACACACTGTGAACCCGGATCAAACCCTGGCATCCCTTAGGGTCCACTAAGTCAGCCCGCAGAAATTCCTGAGTGCACAGCTAGGAGGAACGCTGAACATTTTCAATGTGGTGCAGAAATGAAAATAAGATAATAAAATTGAGTTTCGCTTTGAAACCCCACCAACCTGCCAGGTGGCCAAACCCAAAATGACAACCAATGAAAGGACAGGCGACAACTAAATCTCATGTTTTAGCGGTGGGGCCCTGCCCATCAGAGCTTGGAGCCCTAACCTTGTGATGTCCAGGTCAAAGGAACAGGGACCAGCATGTCCTTGTTGGGAGGGTCAGGATCTCCAAACCTTCCATACTCGGCAGGACCTACAAACCCAAGGACTTAAATACTTCAAAAAGAAAGAAAGAAAGAAAGAAAACTACATTTACTCACAGCACTCACCCTAATAGCCTAGGACACCTAATCAGGGAGAGATGAGAAAGAGAAGTCTGGGGGACTTTGCAACTTGATGTGAGAGAGCAGAATTTCCTGATGTACAAAAACACCAACACTGGAATTGGACAGACACTAAATGGGTAGGGTGCTTGCCTTGCTTCCACAGATCCTTGGCATCCCTTATGGCGCCCTCAGAGCAACACCAGGAATAACACCAGAGCCAGGAGTAAGCCCTGATTATCTAAAGGCACAGATGCCCTCCTAATCCCCTCCCCCACCACGAAAACACACAAAAAAATAGCCCCCACAGAAAATTTTCATTTGCAAACCAAACAGCCTGTGACGACCACTCACAGAGTGAATTAGTGGGAAGGCATCAGCAGAATCTGAACTTCTGAAATGCCACAGATCTGTGGTTATCCAAGAGTTATGATCTAGCTTTTAGTTTAAGAGTGTAATATGCGGCCCCAGAAATTACCAGGGATAGTATAGCCCTGATCTTGCACAGAGCCAAGAGGAAGACCTGTGCATCTCCCTTGTGGCACAGAAATAAATATGAAAAGAAACAAAGGAGCAGAATTGTGTAACAGGACAACAGGTTGGAGATAGCGAGTAGGGCTGGTGATACCCGCCAACCCTAGGGTCCCCTAAGCACTGCGTGGTACAATGCTGGAGTGCAGAGTTAAGAGTATAATCACCAGAATCACTGGGTTTAGCACTCCAAAGGAAACAAAATACCCAGATACAGGCCCACGAACCCCAGCAACCCATATGGTCCCTGAGATCTGTCAGGAGTGATTCCTTGAGCACTGAGGTACAAGTGTTCTTTGAGCTGAGTGTGGTCCAAAAACCAAATACAACAAAACTGACACATCATCTCAAACAGCAGAGAGCCTGATACTACGACCTGGACGCACATCACAGGATCCTTCCTGAAACGACTCAGAGACTTTTGGCCCAGGATGCGTGAGCATTCCTGTCACTACATCACCTCATATTGTTACTCTCCTCCTACCTGGGGATGGTGTGTCATTTGGCATGTCACCATCTTCTCCCGCCTCTGTTTTTCCCGAGGTCCAGATACCTGAAGGACAAGTCAGAGCTATGAGCACTGGAGAGGAACAAAAGCCCCCAGCTCTGACCAGTCACACTCTTGGGCACTGGCTGATAGACCCGCCCTGGGGACAATGCCTGATGCTTCCGTCTCCCCAAGAGAAGCAAAATGGGTTGGCATCTGTGCTGCCGTTCCAAACAGAAGGTATGGGCTTGGCTAGAAGAGAGAAGTCAGCCCAGCCTTGGACTGGGGACTCCTCCCTGGGTCCCTGAGAAGGTTCACATAGGCCCAGCCATGGGGTGACTCCAAGGCCAGGAGCTCACAGGCATCAGCACCACCTGCAGGCTGGCAGGAGGGCTGCCCTCGGCAACCATAGCCCAGAATGTGGCTCTATCACTGGGGCAGGACACACAATGAAAAACAAACCTGAGAAGGAAACTCTTGCTCTTCTGGTCGTCCTGATTTCCGTTGTTCCTGACACTTTCCGAACGACCTTCGCTCTCAAACCTTCCACCTCACTTGTCAGCCCACCTGCCCGGGACCGACGCCCCCTCCTCACGCGCCTCCCAAATAAAAAACTCCCTCCCCTCCATGCGATCCGCTAAAATAGAAATGAGTAGACAGAAACCTCTCGAAAAGGCGGCAGAAGATGGTGACATGCCATCTGTCACACCAACCCCAGGTAGGAGGGGAGTAACAATATAAGGTGATGCAGTGACAGGAGTGCTCAGGCTTCCTGGGCCAAATATGTCTGAGTTATTTCAGGAAGGATCCTGTGATGTGCCTCCTGGTGGGAGTGCCCATCTCTGCTGTTGGAGGTGATGTTTGTGTCAGTTTTGTTGAATTTGGCTTTTGGACCACACCCATCTCAAAGAGTACTTGTACCTCAGTGCTCAAGGATCCCTCCTGAGAGATCTCAGGGACCACCTGGGTTGCTGGGAGTCGTGGGTTTGTATCTGGGTATTTTGTTTTCTGTGATTCTGGGGATTATACTCTCGGCTCTGCACTCCGGCATTGTACCTGGTAGTGCTTAGGGAACCCTATGGGTTGGCGAGGATCACCACCCCTACTCGCTGTCTGCAACCTGCTGTCCTGTTACACAATCCTGCTGCTTTATTTCTTTTTAGAGTTACTTTTGTCTCACAGGGGAGATGCATAGGACTTCCTCTTGACTCTGTTCTCTGGATTCCTACATGGTGTGTATCACGGGCCCCCTGGGGTCTGCTGGAGTCATTTGCTCCCTGGCAGCTACAGTGACTCAAGTCCAAGGACATGCTTATTACTCCTTATTTTGTCCTTCACGCTCAGAAGAGAGTCGCCTGCTCTGTCACACATTCTGCTTTCAGTCGCCACTCTGTTGGCAGTTGTGGGCATATGCTGGTCTAGGAGAGCCAGAGAAATGGATCTCTGGGTCGGGCACAGCTGTTGGGTTCAAGACACTTTTGCCGCTTCGAGAGCCACTTGGAATGGCCCTGAACTGTGATGAGAGTCCTTCAGGCGTATATGTGCATATGTAGATGTCTGGACATTGAGTGACCCTTTCTCCCTAGAACGTGGGATATGGGGTGCAGGGGGCGTACGTTTAGTGTTTTAGGCTGAAAGCAGGGTCACCCATTTGGGTTCCAGTGGCTCCGTTCACAGTTGTTACTCTGCAGTGCTCATAGGAGCAGTGATTGGGATGCTTTATTCCTCCGACTGCTGCATCTGGCCTCAAGTTCAAATTCTTTGTTTTACATAGATTTGGCTTTGGAAATAACCCTTGCAAATACTCAGATTATCCCTGGCTGTGTATTCAGTTATTCATGCTATAGTCTGGGACCATGTGTGCTACTGGGGATCAAACCCGGATGTGTGTGCAGAGTCAGTGTCCTTTTGCTGTAATGTCTCTCCCACCACAGTTCATTTATTTCTTTGGGTCTCACCCCATCCGGCACTGCTCTGTTTTAGTCCATGGGATCACTTCCAATGGTTCTTGGTTTATCAGATCTCAGAGATTGCCTGTGGACTGTGAGGGATCACAGCTGACGGCTTGAGGGACCCTATGGAATGTCAGAATCAAACCTTTATTGGTTGTGAGCAAGCCAAGTGCCCCACATGCTATGCTGTCTGTCTGGATCCTTTTTTGTTTACTTTTAAAAACAATTGTGGGCTTTGGCCATTTTTGTTCATTTTTGCATTTACTGCAGTCAGGCATCACTTCAAGTGTGCTGATGATATACCATGTGCTGCTGGGTCTAGTGTGCCAGTAGAGTGGGTAGGGTGATTGTCTTGGAAGCAGTGGACATGGGTTCTATTCCTGGCATCCTGTGTGGTCCCTGAGCACCAGCAGAGGTGATTCCTGAGTAGAGAGTCAGGAGTAAACCTGTGAGCATCCCCAAATGAGGATCCCAAAACAGACAAAAACAAAAGTACAAAATGTGACACCATCAAACTCCTCTAGGCTGTGTGCATGATCGAGGCTATACTGTCTCTTGTATTTTCTTGGGACCCATATTACACTCTTAAACCAAAAGCTAGATCTTAGCTCTTGGATAACCACAGATCTGTGGCATTTCAGAAGTTCAGATTCTGTTTATGCCTTCCCTCTAATTTACTCTGTGCGGTAGGGCATTTGCCTTAAAAGTGGCCAACATGGCCGACCCGAGTTCTATTTCTCCACCCCTCTCGGAAAGCCCGGCAAGCTACCGAGAGTATCTCGCCAGCACGGCAGAGCCTGGCAAGCTCCCCGTGACATATTCGATATGCCAGACACAGTAACAACAAAGACTCTAATGGAGATGTTACTGGGCCTGCTCGCGCAAATCGATGAACAACGGGAGGGCCTTTACCTTTTATATAGACACACGAGGTTTTCTTGTCACCTTTTCCTTCTGACCAATCCATGCTCCGTCTCTCTAGGGTTCAGGGCATTCTGAGTTAAAGCCTACTGTGATCGCCTAGCTGGAAGGAGGAGCCCTGAGACCCGTGAGCAAAGGCATGCATGCAGGGGAGTGTCTAAGGACCCTACCTGTCTCAGGCCATGGGCAGGGTGTGGGTGCCCTAAGGCAGCAGAGCTCTTGGTCTCTAGACACTTTTTCCACTTCGAAAGCCAATTGGGATGGCCCTGAACCATGACGAGAGTCCTACAGGCACATATCTGCATGCATAGTCAGTGACTAGACATTGCGTGTCCCCTTCTCTTTTGAACATGGGCTGTGAGGTGCAGGGGGTGTATGTTTAGTGTATTGGGCTGAAAGCAGAGTCACTCATTTGGGTCCCACTGGTTCCATGCAGTTGTTACTCTGCAGTGCTTGTAGGAGCAGTGATTGTGATGCCCTGGGGTCAGGAGCAAGACCACCACCTTTAGAAACCTTGTAGTAGATCATACTCAGATTTTATCAGATGCAGCTGTCTTAGAGAGATGTTGGGTTCTGTCAACCAGGAGTGTACATGGAGACTGCTCCCAAGGGAACAGAATCTGAGCCCCTCTAGGGCTCTGTGTTCTATCCTTGCAGCCCAGGGAACAGAGTAGAAATAGACCCTGACTCTTGCTGCCCAGTGTGTTGGCTCAGGACTTGGTGACCTTCCCGGATGTGACCGTGAGCATCACCCCACAGGAGTGGATGTGCCTCTCAATGGAAGGGCTACAGGCACATGATTCTGTAGACCTACCAGGACCTGTCAACCGTTGGTGAGAGCAGTGTGGGGCCGACCGTGTCTGGAGAGAACCACGTGGGCTCCCTGTCCCAGGCTATGGCTGTGTATCCAACAGTAGCTGGGACTGTGATGGGCCAGGATGTTGGACAATTGTGCAGTAGCTGTTCCTCTAGTTCCTTCCCTGGTTTTGTTTTTGGTGCTCACCTTTGACGTTTGGGGATTACTCTCAGTTTTGTGCATAGGAATCACTCTCTGTGGGATTGCAGGAGTCTCTGGAGCGTTAGGGGTCTACCCAGGTTGGCCCCAGGCATGGCAAGCTCCCTTTGTGCTGTACTGTCGTTCAGGTCCCTCTAATTAGTTTGTGTCATTCCTGAGTTCGCTTCTCAGTTTAATTCTTATGCTACATATTACTTCTGTGTATTTGTTTTGGTTTTGATTTTGGGTTTATTTGGGGGCACAACGGCAATGCTCCTAATTGTGCTGATGGATCACTCCTGGGATTGCTCGGGGCCTATGGTGTGCTGAGTATTGGACCCATTTGCCAGCTTAAAAGGTTGCCGTCTTACCCCTCCTAATGTTGCATTTGTCCGTCAAGTTCAAATTCTTTGTTTTGCATTGATTTGGCTTTGGGGTTTCACCTTCCGGTTCTCAGATTATTCCTGGCTGTGTATTAAGTTACTCATGCTGTAATCTGGGACCATGTGTGCTGCTGGGGATCGAACCTGTATGTGTGTGCACCGTTTGTGTCCTAACGCTGTGATGTCTCTCCTACCACTGTTCATTTATTTCTTAGGGTCTCACCTCATCAGACACCGCTCTATTTGAGTGCACGGGATCAATGTTTCTTGGTTCATCAAATGTCAGGGTTTTCCTCTGGACTATGCAGTGATGGATCACAGCTGACTGCTGAGGGACCCAATGGAATATTGGAATCAAACCTCTGTTGGGTGTGAGCAAGGCCAGTGCCCCACATGCTGTGCTGTCTGTCTGGATCCTTTTCTGTTTACTTTTATAAACAATTAGAGGCTTTGGCCAACTTTGTCCATTTTTGGATTTGTTAAGCTTTTGGGTTTACTGCACTCAGGCATCACTTCAAGTGTGCTGATAACATACCAGGTGGTGCTGGGACTAGAGTGCCAGTTCAGTGGGTATGGTGATTGTCTTGCAAACAGTGGACATGGGTTCTATTCTTGGCATTCTATGTGGTCCTTGAGCACCAGCAGAGGTGAATCCTGAGTACACAGTCAGGAGGAAGCCTTGAACATCCCCAGGTGAGCATCCCAAACCAGACAAAAACAAAAGTACAAATTGTGATACGATCAAACTCCTCTTGGCTGTGTGCAAGATCAGAAATATACTATTGCTGGTATTTTCTGAGGCCCCATATTACACTCTTAAACTAAAAGCTAGATCTTAGCTCTTCGATAACCACAAATATGTGGCATTTCAGAAGTGCAGATTCTGTTCATGCCTTCCCACTAATTTACTCTGTTTTTTGTAGAGACACGCGGGGCTTACTTGGCACCTTTTCCTTCTGACCAATCCATGCTCCGTCTCTGTAGGGTTCAAGGCATTCTGAGTTGAAGCCTCCAGTCATCTCCTGGCTTGAAGGAGGAGCCCTGAGGCCAGTGATTAAAGGCGTGGAAGCAGGTGAGTGTCTGAGGACCCTACCTGTCTTCCTGGGTAGTGTGTGGGTGTCCTAATACATATGAAACACGCTGGTGACTGTGGGGGCCTCGGGCTCCTGGATCTAGGTGTCTTTGCAGCACTCACACTGCCCTTCACACCTCTGGACTCTCCATCTTGGAATGATCCTGTGTTTTACTTTCTTGGTTTGACATTATTTTTCTGCATTTGCCAGTCCATGACATTCACGCTCCTTGGTCCCCGAGCATCACTGAGATTGTTCAAAAAACAAAACCCAAAAAGCTTTTGTAGAATTTCCAAGCTTCTCACAGTGATCCCCCCAAGGGATTTCCTTTTGTTCTGGGATGCTTTGGGGTATGACAACTGTAGAGTTGTCCTCCACCTACACTGCCTCATTCAAGGATGTTCAATTGGACGTATTGTGTTTGGTTTCAGAACTCACAACAGGGCTTCAAGATTTGACCTTTCAGCAATTTGTTTTAGGGACAAAGTTACTGAGTATGAGTGAGCTGGTAAGATTTGCAAATTTGAAATCAATATTATTATTTTTTTTCCTTTTTGGTTCACGCCTGGCAATGCACAGGGGTTTCTCCTGGATCTGCACTCAGGGGTTACTCCTGGCGGTGCTCAGGGGACAATATGGGATGCTGGGAATCGAACCCGGGTTGGCCGCGTGCAAGGCAAATGCCCTATCCGCTGTGCTATCTCTCCAGCCCCCTGAAATCAATAGTATTGTTCCAATGAAGAAGTTCAGTGGAACAGCATATTACTTTTAAGGTGCAGGCTGTCCATGGCCAGTAAGAAATCCAGATTCCAATTCTTTGGGCTAGAGGACCTTTAGTATGTATTCAAAAAATAAATACGAATTCCACGGCACCTCTCGCCACCTGTGTTCACTGGTCACACACTGCTTTCTCCACCCTGAATGGCCACTGGCCATGGGTTCACAAAGGAGAAAACAAGGGCCTGGCTGGTTGGTATCAGTTACAGTTTATCCCAATCCCTCTCCATTCACTTTTGATTTTCCACTCTTCTCTCTCTTTTCTCCTTTATACTCCTCTCCTGATTCTCCTGGATTCCTCCTGGATTCTTTGTTCCCTACTTTCCATGATACTCTTCTCCATTCTCTCTTATTCTCCCCTTGTATTCTCCTTCTAACATTCTCCTTGGTTCTTTCCCCTCGCCCACTCTTCCAGCCTCCTCCTCTTGATTCTTCCTCCCGTATTCTCCCCTGTTCTTCGCTCGGATTCCTCCCTGATCCCTCCTCCAACCTGCCCCCTGTCCACTGTTGCAACCTTAGTTATATCCCAAGTCTTAAGCCTTGGAAACATCATAACATTCATACTACATAACTCGATTCCCTAATAAGACTTTACAATGTCAAAACAGGCCACCCTTAAAGCCTGTTTTGTTTGTACCAGAGTTTTAGGTGTGCTTCAGAAGTACAGTCAGGAAGGAAATGATCCTGGTAGTGTGTGACAAGTTCATGTGATGTCAGTCAGTAAGGGAAAGTCTATGTGAGTGTCCAGATATTTGAATTTTACGCGTATGTTAACTTGTAGTTTCTGGATCTTCTGGTGAAAGCCAGGAATAATGTGTATAAATAAAAAGGCAAAAGAGATGCTGCTCGCTCAGAGCTGTCAAGGCTGTCCACTGCCCCATTGTTTGCTGACTCGGACTTGACTTAGGATCATACCTGTCTACCTGGGCAGTGTGTGGGTGTCCTAATACATATGAAACAAGCATTTTTTTTTCTTTTCGGTCACACCCAGACATGCTTAGGTGTTACTCCCACCTCCCCAGGAATTACTCCTACCTTGGGGACCATAGGAGAAGGTGGGTTTGAACCCAGGCCAGACCTCGTACAAGGCAAAAACCATCCCTGCTGGACTATCTCTGTGGCTTGGCTTAGAGGCCCTGGGCTTTGGTTGATTATGGCACAGAAACAGACATACCATCTTTTTTAATTCATCCTGAATCATGTTCTGTCTGGGGAACCACAACCAGCTGAGCCCACTCCTAGCTCTAAGGAGTTTTGATATCTGTACCTCAGGATCCTTATGGGGTACCTTATAGAATCCAGGTCTGTCGTGTGTGACCAGCTCCTTCCCTCCTGTGTCATCTCTCCCTCCCATGTTTCACGTACTGATTAGCGTTGTGGAAGTATAAAGGATAAGTAATTTTTTGACTCATCTTAGCAAAATGGCACTGGCAAGGTTCTTTATTGGCGTGAAATGAAGAGTTATTTTAATTTTTAAACTTTTTTTCATCATTTTGGGTCACACCAAGACATGCTAAGAGATAACTCCTAGTGGTGCTCTGAGGCCCTGTTAAACCTTGTGGAAGACAAATATCCTACCTGCTGTCCTATCTCTTTGGCACCTATTGGAAACAGTTTAAATGAAATTTATTGTGCGTAGATAGACATTTGAAAGGATGGAAGGGACCCCTTGTATCAAAGGTCTGACAGTGTTGTGAATATAGGTTAGTTCTCCAAGCTCCCCACATCCCAGCACTTCCCAAGCACCCCACATTCCAGAAGGCTGCTCTGTTTACCTGTGATTACTTGCATGTTTGGTCACAGTCATGCATCCCACCCATCAGTTCAATAATATCAGAGAAAAAAAATAAGTATTATAATTGGAGTTAGCCAAGTCCAATTAATCTAGTTTTCACTAGAATGATGAATAGGATTCAGGTCTTTTGAAGGCCAAAAAATGCTTCATGGTGACCGGAATGCTTTGTTGCCCATTAATCTCCATGCTTAGTGTTGGAATATACTCTAGATTTTTATATGTATGTCCGTGTACATCATGATCACAACCATCCTGTTGTTCATCGATTGCCTCGAGCTAGCCCGAGGAACGTCTCCTTCGTCTTAACCCAGAAAATTTTTTTAAAAAGTGCCACATTCAAGGCTCTTTCAGGGTTAGGAGAATGAGACCCATCATTGTTACTGGTATTTGGCGTATTGGGTACACCACGGGGAGTTTGCTATACTCTGCCTTGTGGGCAGGTTACATTTGGTAGCCTGCCAGTTTGTCCAAAGTAAGAATGAGATAATAAATATAAGTAAATGTACATAAATATAAGTAAATTTTATATATGTGTAATTTATATGATATATTATATATTATGTATAACACACAAATACTCTATATATCTTTGTTGTTGGTGCACACCCGCTCTGCTGAGGGCTTACTCATGGATTTTCACGTCTTTGGTGCTCAGGGGTATATTTGGAATTCTGAGGATTGAACCCAGATATACCATATGCAAGGCAAGCGTCCACCTGCTCTTGTTCCATACTCTGGCTTTGGAATTGTGTTTCTGAAACTGCCTTCTGTGGTTTTCCTAGTAGGCAAGTTTACACTGGTCGTGCGTTTTCAAGAGGTAGTGTGTTGGCTGGTTGGACAGTATTATTGGACCGTGCGCTCTGATGTTCTAACCAGTCTTTTCTCTTTTCCAGTGTCTGTCCAGCTCTCTGAGCTTCCGCTAGGGCATTTCCATTCTGCATTTCCAGGGCTGGCTTTGGAGTCACTGCTTTTGCCCCATCTTAATTAATTCGCCGGGAATCGTAAGGTCAGGTGCTCTGAACCAACCTGCCTGATTTACCTTGAATTTACCCACATGTGCTTTTCCTGATGAACTGTGTGAGGGCATCGGTTCAATGTTTGACTGACCAGTACAGGATCAGGGGTCTTCTCTTTATCCCCAGCCTCCCAATGGTGAGCAACCACTCCAGCAGCTACCTCTCCAGTCCTTGATCAGTCCATCCCCCTTGCAGCATGGATTCACGTGGGTGGGCAAAAAGCGTCTCTCTGCATCTAGACCGTGGCCCTTTAAGTCTTCGGGCATAAGCACAAGTTATGTCATAGATGGGCCCTTCAGAAACCCTTTCTATTCTAGTTGTGGTTGCCCGTTGCCATTGGTCTCGTGGCTAGAGGAGGAATTGGAGCCCCTCCATGACGGCATGACAGAGGGACTGTGAAGGCTGATTTTGTGACATGACAAGAGCTGCGTCCCTGGAGCTCCTCGCACCTCCGTATATTCACACTGTGAGCAGTGGGGCCACACCATCTTTCCGGTCGGTTTCACGCTAGTTTTTTCCTCATTACCCATACCCAGGCCATTTCTGAGGTGCAGCAAAGACTTTCGGGGGACCCAGAGACTTTGGGCGGTGCAGTGGGTGCTGTGCGGTGGTGCTGGGGTCACAGGTGTGAGTGAGTTACCTTGGCCAAGATCGCGTCCAACTCTGGAAAGGGTCAGAGGTGGAAAGGGGCAGAGGCTGGTTTGTGAAGCACTGCAGGACCTGCCGAAGGTGGTGCTTAGCCCTACAGAACTTGTCAGCAAAGACTTCACTACACCCTACCTGGGAGCCTTTGGCCCTGGCATCACTTATGTAGACCTTCAGATTCACTTCGAAGGGTAGTTCCCAGCCTCCCTACAGAGGAGACCTAGTTGTCCTCTGTCCTTTGATGGAGCGGGTCCACCGTTGGCTTGGGATCTGCGGGTAGGTGGGGTTTACAAATGAAACTTTTTCATTATTATTGTTTTGGTTGGGCTGTGTACCATGTATGGAGATGCTCAGGGTTTACTTTTGGCCCTGCACTCAGGGATTCCTGCTGGTGGTAATTGAGGGCCAAATGGCATGCCGGGGATTGATATGGGTTGGCTGCATGCAAGGAAAGTTCCGTACCTGTTTTGCTGTCTCTAGCCCCAAATTTTCTGTTTTTTCCTAGATCAAGTATTTCTGCTTCCTAAGGACTAGCTGCAAAGCACCCCACACATGAAATCCCACCCTCACTAGACGACCGTCAGCTGTTGTGGTGAGTACTGGGGCTAAAGTTTTGGGGTTTTTATTTTGAAGAGAATAATTGGTTTCCAGGATGGGTGATGGTGTTGGGGAAGCTTTGCTGATGTGGAGGAAATAATTGACTTAGAAAGGGTCAGATCAATACTAGATCAAGTCGGGTGCTTGCCTTGCAAGCGGACAACCCAGGTTTGATCTACGTCTGCTATTCCATATTGTCTCTGAGACCCCCTAGGACTGAACCCTGGTACCAGAGCTGCAATATTCCCTGAGCACTGACAGTTGTGGTCCAAAAGTGAAACACATGCACACAGACACACACACATGGACATAAACACACATATAGGATGTGAGGGCAATGAAAGAGTCATTTTATTCAGGAGAAAACACGGATTTCTGCAGCATACAAACAAGAAAAAAACAGGAAAAGGGGACTTAAGGATCCTCGGTAAATATTTCGCTCTAGAATATGTCTTTACATGAGTGTTGGATATTTACCTTAAGTGTTTTAGGCTTGATCAATGAATTGCGAATTCCCCCCCCCCCCCCGCCCCAAGAAGTGGTTTTATGAGCACTTCCGATCCCCTGAGTTTATATTTAACTCAAAAAGTCAAGTCTTCTGGTGATTCAGGACTTTATGTAGTCATTTATTTGCATTTCTATTTCCCCTATAACCTATATAATCTATAATCTATCATTATAGAGCAATGTTCTTTAGTTCAAAATAACAAAAAAGTTAATGGTAAACTCTTAATTTTTGTGAGTTATTTGACTCTGAAATATATTTACTGCTGGGCATTCATCATAATTACTTGACTCAGGCTTCAGTTGCCATAGTTTCTAACTCCAGAAAGCTGGATCCTATCGAGAATCTCTGGATGGACCTGGGGCAAGAAGCAAAGCTACCCTGGTTTCAAGATGGGACGGCCTAGAAGTCATAAAGCACCATCTTTTTTCCAAGCCATCAGGACCAAATGACCTGACGCTGTGGGGTGAGGGAAGCGAAACTGGCCTGAGCACTCCATGTGGAATTTTTGATAAAATCCCAGCCAGCTTTTAACCTTAGCTCCTGAACCTGAGAGAAGTAAGTTTTGGAATGTTTATTTCTTACTGTGTATGTCGAAATAACTGCAAATATTACTAAAAAGTAAATTTTATTCTTTATATGTGCAAGCAGGGAAATAGCAAAGCACACGGATGCTTGTGCGAATTCACCTTGAGAGAATTTCTCAGTATAGTCTTGGGTAGTCGGTCTCCTTGAGATTATTTCCCCAAAAGAAATGCCTCTGTTGAAATGCTTGACCTCTGTAAATGATAAATCAGAATACATTCAGTCCTGGACCTCAAACCCCCTCAGATGTTCTATAATTTTGCTAATCAGTTCTGAATTAAAGGTCCACAGTTCACTGTCCATTGGCCATTAATTGTTGTGTTCGCTATGTCTTTGTTTCTCTGGAGAGACAGTGTACCAGACGCAATGTACCATGGGACCTACCAACTCAATATTATTCATTATCCATGGTTTAAAAGGAGACTCACTCTAGAAATTCCAGATGTCAGACACACATTATATGGTTCATAATAAACACCCTGGATATTTGGATAATTTTGTGCTACAACATTGTTTACATGTGTTGTTGTTCTTGTTTTTTGGCTTTTTGGGTCACACCTCACAATGCACAGGAGTTACTCGTGGCTTTGCAGTCAGGAACTACTGTTGGCATTGCTCAGGGTACCATATGGGATGCCGGAGGATCGAACCTGGTCAGCCACATGCAAGGCACATGCCTTAGCCACTGTGATATTGCTCCAGCCCTTTCCATGGTTTACAGAGCTATTCCTGCACAACAGGAAAGAGTGCTGGATGAGACTCATGTGCTGATTTGGGGTTACAGTAAATCATGACCAGGATGTATCCAGGTCCAGTGGGTCACAGCTGGGATTGTATTAGAAGTCCCTCTAATACAGGGACTTCTGACGAGGTGGGGTGAGGGCTGGTTGTACTCCTCTCCAGTGCTCATGGCTCAGGCCTTTGCATGGAGCCGCCTGCAGATCTTCAAGAAAAACAAAAGCAGGAGATAGTGACATGACCTCTGCCACACACCATCCTCAGGTAGGAGAGTGAAAAATGACTCAAGTGCAGTGACAGGAAGCACAAGCTTCCCAGGCAGATAGTTTCTGATTGTTTCAGGAAGGAGAAGGGAATGTGACTCCTGGCCTGATTAAATGACTCTCTGTTTGAGGCCACTGTTTTGTTTATTTTGTTGATTTGAATGGGCCATATTAGTGGTGTTGAAGTATCACTGCTCTCGGGACTGGGGGACCATATGAGGTGCCAGGGGTCCAATGCTGATTAGAATTTTTTTGAAGGTGTTGAAGGGGAGGGCCCATACCCAGTGATTCTCAGGTTATTTCTGGCTCTGGACGCATCTGGACTTGGTCAGCCCATTGCAAGCTGATCATACCTGCTGTGTCATCACCCAGTCCTCCAAGATAGGATATTTATTACAGTTCAACGGTAGACACACATCATGTACTTTAGTCAACGGCCTGCATAGTAAGATGATTTTGCTGTAAAACATGCTGAGTGTGTGGTTTTCAAATATATTCCTGCACATCAGGAGCGAGTGCTTGATGAGGTTCATGCCAGTGTGCTGATTCAGGGTAGCTGTATTTGAGCACCAGATGAACAAGGGTCCTGCGGGATGTGCCGGAGCCTTGATTTTAGCTGCGCAGGGTCCAGGAATGACCCTGGTCCTCAGGAGAGAGCACCCAGTCGCATGTCCCTGTCCTGCCCTGCGGGAGAGAGAATGAAGTTTTGTCCATGCTGAGAGCCTGTGGCTACTCCCATGGCAAGGCCACTTTCAGGCGTTTGGTCACCTTGATATCGGCCTACACGGGGTGCTGATGCCCTGTGCAACTGGGCTCAGAGTCAGCTCCTGGATGAGGCTGTGGCGACCTTCCTATGGGGTCTAGTGAGGAGTCCTAGGGCTGAGTCAGACACTGAGCCCAGGGCTCCTCTCTCCACAGGCATCCCGGATCCCGAACTGCTTTTCCTAAGTAGGAGAGGAAGGAGCATCGGGCAGTGTTTTCCCCAGGTGGGGGCTGGTAGTTGTGTATCCAGGTCCAGTGCAGGGATTTGCAGTCAGAACCCTGGGGGCTGGGACCCTCTTTGGTGCTGACGGCTTTGACTTTTCCCCCAGGTCTTTGTAATGAGCCTCCTGCTAACAGATGCTGGAGACATGGTGACGCACCGTCTGCAGGTGTGGGAGAAGGACACGATGACATACTGTAGTGACAGGAGCACATTTTCAGAAGGGAGCCCTCAATGTGGCTGCTGACAGGGGTGCCCAACACTCTCCTGTTTGAGGCCACGTTTGTGTCTATTTGTTCTGTTCTGTCTTTGGCGCCATGCCCAGATGGTGCTCCATGAGTACCCCCAGCTCACTGCTCAAGGATGCCTGGGGCCGTCAGTGTCATTGGGGTCACTTTTCCTGCCAAGAGATAATTGGGTGCGGCTTCAATACAGGAACAACAGGCACTTATGCCCTCACATAGCTCTGAGTCAGTCACTTGCTGACATTGTCTGTCTCCGTCTCATTCCTAGAACATGGAACAGGGAATGTGGGATATGGCATTGGGGGAGAGGGGGCGTCTGGTGTTTTTTACCAACCCAGTGTTGCTTTGTGTGGTTCTGTTGTGTTTCTGCTCAGGTTTTCCCCTCTGTAGTGCTCATTGGATTTATCCCTGGAATGGCTACATGCAAGTCCAGAACCTGCCTCGAACCTGTCCAGAACCTGCTGGGACTTTCTAGAATAATGTTGTTGTAGCAGATCTGGCTCCCTGTGAGGGATTCCTGGGATCGTTAGGCCACAAGATGGTTGGAAGCTGGTTCCTCCAGACTGGAATGGGGAGGACGAGAGGCTCTGAGCTCCTCGAGGGTGACGAGTATCTCATCCTAACACCCCATAGTATGCTGTACGATGGCCTCGCTCCTGTCCCTTGTGTATGTTGGCTCAGGACACAGTGACCTTCCTTGAGGTGGCTTTGAGCTTCACCCGGAGGAATGGATAGAGGTCATACTGCTAAGTGCGTGCCGTGTACAGGCAAGTCCCAACCTGTTCGAGTATCTCTGGAGTCCCTGGCTTTATTTCTTATGAGTTCAACTCATTTTTTTTTTTGCTCTGATTGTTTCATTTTGTGGCCCAGCTTGTGATGGTCATGGGTGACTCAGGAATCACTTCTGATTCAGTCCCTGGCTTACAGTATGGTCCTCAGGCACAGCCAGGAGTGTTTCCTCAGCTCAGAGCTAATAAAAAATCCTATACATTGCTGTGTGTGACCCAAAACAAATCAAATAAATTTACTTCTCTTTGTACACTTGAGTGTTTTGCTTCTTCTCTTGGTATTGTTTCAAGGTTACACTCGGCATTTTCATTACCTTTTATTTGTAATTTTTAAATTTTGGGCCAGAGTGATAGCATAGAGTTTAGGGCGTGTGCCTTGCATGCAGCCGACCTGGGTTCGATTCCTCTGCCCATCTGGGAAAGCCCGGCAAGCCACCAAGAGTATACCACCCGCCTGTAAACCCCTGGCAATCTACCAGTGATGTAGTCAGTATGCCAAAAACAGTAATAAGAAATCTTACAATGGAGATGTTACTAGTGCCCGGTCGAGAAAATCAATGAACAATGGGAGGACAGTGCTACAGTGCTTTTAAATTGTGTTCCTTCAGGTTTTTGGCTTTTGGGTCACACTCAGTGGTGTTCAGGGGTTACTCCTGGCTCTGCACGTAGGAATTACTTCTGGCAGTGCTCGAGGACCATATTGAATGCTGGGATTCAAACCCCATTGGTTTGCCTGCAAGGCAAATGCCGTGTCCACTGTGCTGTCATTCAAGTCTCTAAGATCATTTCTTTCTTAGAGTTTTACAGCTCAGCCGCTGTTGTGCTCAGTGCTTGGGTCACTGCAAGTGATCTTGGGAGGCCAGGTGGTGTCCAGCATCAGGTCAGAGGTTCTGCGTGCTACGCATGTTCCCCAATCCTGTGCATTATTGCCCAGCCTGCATTGGATTCTATAAAGTTATTTTTTTAATTTGTTTTGGGCCAAACCAGCAGTACTCAGGGTTTCTTCCTGGGCTCTGCACTCCGGAATCATGCCTGGCTGATGGGGGGCATATGGGGTTGTCAGAGATCGAACCTGGATTGACCATGGGCAGGAAGAGAGCCCCACCCTGTGTACGGCCTGCAACCCTCCATCTTCCCTTTTGTTTTTACCTCAATGTAAACTTGTGGGGCTTGACATCCTTGCCCTTGGTTGAGAGCTTGGGTTTACTCCAAACTCTGCACTCAGAGTGAACTCAGGATCTCTAGTTGCTGGTATCCTCGACAAGGGTTCCAGCAGTCATTGATCACATGGGTAAAGGACAAAGTAGGCTCTCTTGTGGAAAGCTCACTGTGAAGGCCAATTTTGTGAGGACATGAGGCCTCCCGTGAGCGCCCCACGCGTCCCCATCTCAGTACTGTAAGTGGTAGGGCCGCGCCAGCTTGAGGGCCACTTTTCTGCTTGTTTTTCACTTGTTCCCCAATATCCAGGCAGTTCCTGAGGAGCAGCGGAGGCTTTAGGAGGACCCGGACTTTGTGGAGTATGGTGGGTGTTGTTCTGGGGTGCATGGGTCCTGGGGGTCCGTGTGATCCTGGTGGGGGACTCTGCAGCCACAATCACCGCCAGGTCCGAAATGGGCCCCAGCCGGTGGGAGCAGAGCTGATCGAGGGGGCTGCTGGCCTTGGGGTGAGGGACATATATATCAAAGCACTTTGAGCCTTGTCTATCGACGTTGCAACCCAGATTCCATCCTGTGAGCACCACGAAGACTGATTCCTAAGTGCAGTGGCAGGAATAACCGATTCGCCTAAGCTGTGTGGCCTCCAACCAAAAAATAGAAGGCAGATTTATTTTGAGAGGCAGGGGGGCAGCTCCCCAAGGACAAGGGATCTTGTTGCTTTCGGTCCTGTATTTCTCAGTTACCATGATGTCCAGGGACATCCTGAGAGTGTGGTCATGAGAGGTGGTTTGGGTTTACAAATGAAAATTTACTTTCTGGGCTAGTTTTTGTTGTTTTTTATTTGGGGGGGGCGAGTAGCCCATCCGTGCATCTGGGTCATCAGGGTTTACTCATGGCTCTGGCTCAGGTATTATTCCTGGCGGTGCTCTTGGCTCCATTCTGGATATCAAGGGTTGATCGTGGAAGCAAGGCAACACCCTACCCCTTTACTGTCTGTCAGATTCCAGTGTTGGGATTTTTGTACATCATGAAATTCTGTTCTCACATCAAGTTGCAAAGTCCCCCAGACTTCTCATCTCTCCCTGAGTAGGTGTCCCAGGATTTTACGGTGCGTTCTGTTGGTAAAGGTGTTTTTATTTATTTTTTTTGAAGTATTTAAGGCCTTGGGTTTGTGGGTTCTGCTGAGGATGTTCGGATAGTCCAGCTCGGAAGTACCTGAGCCAGGTTCCTTGATTAGATCCCTGGAGGGTTCCCCTTGCCCACTGTGGATGATCCCTGAGCAGTCAGGCAAAAGTGCTGAGCACTACAGAATGTGCCCCCGAACAATGGATAAATCAACACCAAAAATTATGAGATCTGAATAGTAACGTCCAGTGATTTCTCAGCATTGTTTTTATTTTGGTGGTGAAGTTTAGGGATCAGGTGCGGGGCGCTTACTGGTGGGTGTTTGCCAGGAAATCTTTGTGACTTTCATTGCCCTAGTGAAAACAGAAAATCTTTGGCTCCATAGACCATGTGTTCACTCCATCCATCTGGTACCTGGTGACACCACCCCCCTCCACGTCCTACTATCTGATCCAAGACCTGAAATAGGGAAACAATTAGCCTTCCCTAGTTGAGAGCACCTGGTCAGGACTCTGTGGTGTCTGGCCCTTTAAAACTCTGACCGGAAGTGTAGGTGAGGTCACAGAGCCCCGCCTTTCCATGGGGTCTTTGTGGGCAGAGGAATCTCAACACTGTTTGTTGGCTTGTGAGGAACAGGGGTGGGGCTGGAAGGGGCCGCCCCCCCCAGGGCGCGGGGGCATTCCATAGGGACAGTTTTCTCCCGGGCCGGCCTAGAGTGGTCCATCTGGGAGCTCTGAGCCTCCGCCGGCTCCCCAGCCCGGGATGCCGCCAGCGCCCGCATTTTCGAGAGGTTTGTCTGTCTACACATTTCTATTTTAGTGCATGAGGGGAGTGGGGTTTTTTATTTTGGAGGCGCGTGGGGGGGGGCGGTGGTCCCGGGCAGGTGGGCTGATAAGTGTCGTGGAAGGTTTGAGTGCGAAAGTCTTTCGGAAAGGGTCAGGAAGAAAGGAAATAAGGACGAACAGAAGAGCAAGAGTTTCCTTCTCAGGTTTGCTTTTGATTGTGTGTCCTGGTCGCCCTGGCCCGGGAGGCCCCATGGGTTGGGGGCACGAGAACCTCGCCCTCCCCCACAACCCATCGCTCTGGCCCCCAACCGGAGAGGAACGTGTCGGAGCCCGAGGGAGCCCCAGCTTGCCCGCAAGTCTGAACACACTGCCTCATTCATTTCTTTCCACAAATTCTTAGTCATCTGTTGCGTTTCATTGCATAACTCAAACTGCAGATTCAGGTTTTGGCATTGCAGCCATTTGATTTGAGAGTGGAGTCACTGGGTGTGAGTCAGCTGGTAAAATTTACACGTTGGGGACAGATATTCTGCTGGCAGGCGATCAAGGATGTGATTTTGATGGTGGATGACAGGGCACTGCAGAGAGGAAATCTAGAGCCTAATGCTTGGTGTAGAGGCCCTTCCTGAGCTTCACTGTGTGGTGAAATCACTGCTCAAAACCGAAAGAAATTTCTATTTTTTCCTTTGAACAAAATGTTTATTTCTATTTCTTCCATTTGATCGAAACTGGTAATTGTTTGAAAACAACTAGTTTGGGCTTTGGGGGGGGAGCGATAGATCAGTGGGTGTAGACTTGGTTTTTACGCGACCGGCCCGGGTTTTATTCCTGGCGTCCCTTTTGGTGCCCTGAGGACCACCATGAGGAATTCCTCAATGCAGAGACAGCAGTAACCCCTGTGCTTCACCAGGTGTGACCCAAAAAGCCAAAACTGAAAAAGAAAACCAGTTTGAGGGCACTAGTGTCAGCGCACTGAGAAGGAGAAAGGTTTGCATCCATTTGCTCCCCTACAGACCCTCCAGGAGTGATCCCTGAGCACTGCCTGGTGTGTCTCTAAAGAAGACAAACTTCAAAATAAAAGGACCAAAAAAAGGATCGATCCTGAGAGCCATCCATTTTGGTGAGATGTTTTCAATGGCCCCCGTGGCTCGTCGTGTCTGCAGGGATGCAGGGTTGCCTTCACTCCATGCATCGGGCGCTCCACACTGAGCTCCACACTGAGCTTGAACTGAACCCTGACTGGAATCTATTTTCTTTTCTCTTGGAATGGTGTGTCAGCTTTCTGCTATCACTGTCGCTGTCCTCCCATGGTTCATCGATTTGCTCGAGCTGGCCTAGTAAGGTCCCCCGTTGGAGACTTGGTTGTTATTGTGTGTGGCATGTCGAATACATCACGGGGAGCTTGCCAGGCTTTGCCGTGCGGGCGAGATACTCTCCGTAGCTTGCCGGGCTCTCCGAGAGGGGTGGAGGAATCGAACTCAGGTCGGCCATGTTGGCTGCGTGCAAGGCAAACGCCCTACCTCGGTGCTCTCTTTCTAACACTTTCTGCAAAGGGAGATATTTCCACTCGTGTCTGTTTATTGAGTTTACAAAAAAATAAAACACCGAACATATGGGGCTTTCCTAGTGCATTATTTATGAGGGACAAGATCAGTAAAAAGTGGCGGCCCCTGGTAGAAGGGGTACTCTGAAGGCCAGTTTTGTGGCAGGACACAAGCATCCTCCCGTTAGCATCCCAGAACTCTCAGTCTCCACATTGTTAGTAGCGGGACCATTCGGACCTGGGAGGTGCTTTCGTGCTTTCTTTCTCAGTGAATTCCTGACATCCAGGTAGTTCCTGGGGTGCACTAGAGGCTTCAGAGTGATGCGGAGCTTAGGTCGGTGCAGTGGGGTCTCTACACAGTACAGGGGTTGTGGGATTGAGTGTGCCCTTGTTGCATTTTGGCATGGGGCTGAGCACTGGGGCTACAGGCCTTGGGGTTGCGGAACCCACCCAAGGGCTAGGGGCTTGAGTGGCCAACACTCCCAACATGGGACTTGTCGGTACAAATCCTGAAGCCTTTAGCCTTGACGTAGATGCTATAGAATCTGCAGATTCATGTTCAGGGTCGGGGCTGCAGCCCCCTAAGGCAAGAGACTCTGTTGCAGACCGTCCTATTCATTGGCGGTTGTGATGGGGAGGGGCCTTTTTGGAAGCGTGGTTCACGCAGGTGGGAGGTTTAGGCCAATGAAATTTTAATTTGGGGTTTGTTTTAGTTGTTTTTTTAAGTTTTGTGGGGGGAGTGAGAGAGGACATACCCTAAGATGCTCACTCCTGGTCAGTGCTCAGGAATCATTCCTGGCGGTGCTCTGGGATCTGGGATGCTGAAGCTTGATTGGGGCGAGGAGGGCAAGCATCTTGCCTGCTTTACTGTCTGTCTAATTCCAACGCTGATGTTTTTTCCAGATGAGGAATTTAGACTCATCTTCAGTTATGAAAAATCCTCTATGCTTCATCTCTTCCTGACTGGGCGATCCCTGGATACTGGCTCTTGGGGTGAGTATAGCAGGTCAAGGATTTAATTTTTCTTGCTCTTGCAGGAAGATGTTCTTATTGTCGCATTGGGGGGGGGGGAACTTTGCTCAGGGGTCACTCCTGGCTTGCTGGCAAGAAATTTACTTTGAAAGGGCCAGAGGTATGGTGCAGCAAGTAGGGTGCTTGCCTTGCATGCAGCTAACACAGATTTGATCAGCTGCATCCCAGCAAACCTCAGACATTCCAGGACAGATCCCTGAATGCAGAGCTAGGAGTACTCCTGACACTGTTGTTTCTGGCTCAGACACACACACACGGTATATCTGAGAGCAGAGATAGAAGTGTGCTCCTGCAGCATACAAAGCTGGGAAACAGGGTTTTAAGGACCCACTGTTTGACTCTTGAACTATTTTATGCTACAATTTGTCAGGGTACGTGGATTTATTTCCCTCTATTTGGATAGAGTTTACTGTTTGTCACTGCTGTATTTTGGGGTCACACACTACAGTACTCAGGCCTTACTCCTGCTCTGACCTCAGGGATCACAGCTGTCGGGGTCCCTCGACAATCGGGTGCCTGACTAGAGGACTTGGTCAGGCAATTGCAAGCTGCTCATACCTGCTGTGTCATCACACAGTCCTCCAAGATAGGATATTTATTATAGGTAAAAGGTAGGCACAGCCAGGAGTGTTTCCTCAGCCCAGAGGTAGTAAAAAGCCCTATAGGTTGCTGTGTGGGGACTATGTGGTGTCTGGCCCTTTAAAACCCTGACCGGAAGTGTAGGTGAGGTCACAGAGCCCCGCCTTTCCCTGGGGTCTTTGTGGGCGGAGCAATCTCCACCCTGTTTGTTGCCTGGTGAGGAGCGGGGGTGGGGCGGGAAGGGGGCGGCCAGGGCGTGGGGGCGTCCCATAGGGCCAGTTTCCTCGCTGGCCTGGCCACTGAGTGGTCCATCTGGGAGCTCTGAGCCTCCGCCGCCTGCCCAGCCCGGGATGCCCCCAGCGCCCGCCTTTTCGAGAGGTTTGTCTCTCCCTTCCGTCTATCTTAGCGCATCGCATTGAGGGAGGTTTTTATTTAGGAGGCGCGTGGGGGGGGTGAGGGAATGGGCGGGTCGGTGGTGCCTGGCAGGTGGGCTGACAAGTGAAGTGGAAGGTTCGGGAGCAAAAGTCGTTCGGAAAGGGTCGGGAACAACGGAAATCAGGACGACCAGAAGAGAGAGAGTTTTCTTTTCAGGTTTGTTTTTCATTGTGCGTCCTGGTAGCCCTGGCCCGGGCGGCCCCATGGGGTCGGGGGCACGAGACCCTCGCCCTCCCCTCCAACCCATCGCTCTGGCCCCCAACCGGAGAGGAACGTGTCAGAGCCCGAGGGAGCCCCAGCTTGCCCGCAAGTCTGAACACACTGCCTCATTCATTTCTTTCCACAAATTCTTAGTCATCTGTTGCGTTTCATTGCATAACTCAAACTGCAGATTCAGGTTTTGGCATTGCAGGCATTTGATTTGAGAGTGGAGTCACTGGGTGTGAGTCAGCTGGTAAAATTTGCACGTTGGGGACAGATATTCTGCTGGCAGGGGATCAAGGATGTGATTTTAATGGTGGATGACAGGGCACTGCAGAGAGGAAATCTAGAGCCTAATGCTTGGCGTAGAGGCCCTTCCTGAGCTTCCCTGGGTGGTGAAATCACTGCTCAAAACCGAAAGAAATTTCTATTTTTTCCTTTGAATAAAATGTTTATTTCTATTTCTTCCATTTGATCGAAACTGGTAATTGTTTGAAAACAACTAGTTTGGGCTTTGGGGGGGGAGCGATAGATCAGTGGGTGTATACTTGGTTTTTATGCGACCGGCCCGGGTTTTATTCCTGGCGTCCCTTTTGGTCCCCTGAGGACCACCATGAGGAATTCCTCAGTGCAGAGACAGCAGTAACCCCTGTGCTTCACCAGGTGTGACCCAAAAAGCCAAAACTGAAAAAGAAAACCAGTTTGAGGGCACTAGTGTCAGCGCAGTGAGAAGGAGAAAGGTTTGCATCCATTTGCTCCCTTACAGACCCTCCAGGAGTGATCCCTGAGCACTGCCTGGTGTGTCTCTAAAGAAGACAAACTTCAAAATAAAAGGACCAAAAAAAGGATCGATCCTGAGAGCCATCCATTTTTGGTGAGATGTTTTCAATGGCCCCCGTGGCTCGTCGTGTCTGCAGGGATGCAGGGTTGCCTTCACTCCATGCATCAGGCGCTCCACACTGAGCTCCACACTGAGCTTGAACTGAACCCTGACTGGAATCTATTTTCTTTTCTCTTGGAATGGTGTGTCAGCTTTCTGCTATCACTGTCGCTGTCCTCCCATGGTTCATCGATTTGCTCGAGCTGGCCTAGTAAGGTCCCCCGTTGGAGACTTGGTTGTTATTGTGTGTGGCATGTCGAATACATCACGGGGAGCTTGCCAGGCTTTGCCGTGCGGGCGAGATACTCTCCGTAGCTTGCCGGGCTCTCCGAGAGGGGTGGAGGAATCGAACTCAGATCGGCCATGTTGGCTGCGTGCAAGGCAAACACCCTACCTCGGTGCTCTCTCTCTAACGCTTTCTGCAAAGGGAGATATTTCCACTCGTGTCTGTTTATTGAGTTTACAAAAAAATAAAACACCGAACATAAGGGGTTTTCCTAGTGCATTATTTATGAGGGATAAGATCAGTAAAAAGTGGCGGCCCCTGGTTGAAGGGGTACTCTGAAGGCCAGTTTTGTGGCAGGACACAAGCATCCTCCCGTTAGCATCCCAGAACTCTCAGTCTCCACATTGTTAGTAGCGGGACCATTCGGACCTGGGAGGTGCTTTCGTGCTTTCTTTCTCACTGAATTCCTGACATCCAGGCAGTTCCTGGGGTGCAGTAGAGGCTTCAGAGTGATGCGGAGCTTAGGGCGGTGCAGTGGGGTCTGTACACAGTACAGGGGGTGTGGGATTGAGTGTGCCCTTGTTGCATTTTGGCATGGGGCTGAGCACTGGGGCTACAGGCCTTGGGGTTGCGGAACCCACCCAAGGGCTAGGGGCTTGAATGGCCAACACTCCCAACATGGGACTTGTCGGTACAAATCCTGAAGCCTTTAGCCTTGACGTAGATGCTATAGAATCTGCAGATTCATGTTCAGGGTCGGGGCTGCAGCCCCCTAAGGCAAGAGACTCTGTTGCAGACCGTCATATTCATTGGCGATTGTGATGGGGAGGGGCCTTTATGGAAGCGTGGTTCACGCAGGTGGGAGGTTTAGTCCAATGAAATTTTAATTTGGGGGTTTGTTTTAGTTGTTTTTTTATGTTTTGTGGGGGGAGTGAGAGAGGACATACCCTAAGATGCTCACTCCTGGCTCAGTGCTCAGGAATCATTCCTGGCGGTGCTCTGGGATCTGGGATGCTGAAGCTTGATTGGGGCGAGGAGGGCAAGCATCTTGCCTGCTTTACTGTCTGTCTAATTCCAACGCTGATGTTTTTTTCCAGATGAGGAATTTAGACTCATCTTCAGTTATGAAAAATCCTCTATGCTTCATCTCTTCCTGACTGGGCGATCCCTGGATACTGGCTCTTGGGGTGAGTATAGCAGGTCAAGGATTTAATTTTTCTTGCTTTTGCAGGAAGATGTTCTTATTGTCGCATTGGGGGGGGGGACTTTGCTCAGGGGTCACTCCTGGCTTGCTGGCAAGAAATTTACTTTGAAAGGGCCAGAGGTATGGTGCAGCAAGTAGGGTGCTTGCCTTGCATGCAGCTAACACAGATTTGATCAGCTGCATCCCAGCAAACCTCAGACATTCCAGGACAGATCCCTGAATGCAGAGCTAGGAGTACTCCTGACACTGTTGGTTCTGGCTCAGACACACACACACGGAATATCTGAGAGCAGAGATAGAAGTGTGCTCCTGCAGCATACAAAGCTGGGAAACAGGGTTTTAAGGACCCACTGTTTGACTCTTGAACTATTTTATGCTACAATTTGTCAGGGTACGTGGATTTATTTCCCTCTATTTGGATAGAGTTTACTGTTTGTCACTGCTGTATTTTGGGGTCACACACTACAGTACTCAGGCCTTACTCCTGCTCTGACCTCAGGGATCACAGCTGTCAGGGTCCCTCGACAATCGGGTGCCTGGCTAGAGCACTTGGTCAGCCAATTGCAAGCTGCTCATACCTGCTGTGTCATCACACAGTCCTCCAAGTTAGGATATTTATTATAGGTAAAAGGTAGGCACAGCCAGGAGTGTTTCCTCAGCCCAGAGGTAGTAAAAAGCCCTATAGGTTGCTGTGTGGGGACTATGTGGTGTCTGGCCCTTTAAAACCCTGACCGGAAGTGTAGGTGAGGTCACAGAGCCCCGCCTTTCCCTGGGGTCTTTGTGGGCGGAGCAATCTCCACCCTGTTTATTGCCTGGTGAGGAGCGGGGGTGGGGCGGGAAGGGGGCGGCCAGGGCGTGGGGGCGTCCCATAGGGCCAGTTTCCTCGCTGGCCTGGCCGCTGAGTGGTCCATCTGGGAGCTCTGAGCCTCCGCCGCCTGCCCAGCCCGGGATGCCCCCAGCGCCCGCCTTTTCGAGAGGTTTGTCTCTCCCTTCCGTCTATCTTAGCGCATCGCATTTTGGAGGTTTTTATTTAGGAGGCGCGTGCGGGGGCGGGGGTGAGGGAATGGGGGGGTCGGTGGTGCCTGGCAGGTGGGCTGACAAGTGAAGTGGAAGGTTCGGGAGCAAAAGTCGTTCGGAAAGGGTCGGGAACAACGGAAATCAGGACGACCAGAAGAGAGAGAGTTTTCTTTTCAGGTTTGTTTTTCATTGTGCGTCCTGGTAGCCCTGGCCGGGGCGGCCCCATGGGGTCGGGGGCACGAGACCCTCGCCCTCCCCTCCAACCCATCGCTCTGGCCCCCAACCGGAGAGGAACGTGTCAGAGCCCGAGGGAGCCCCAGCTTGCCTGCAAGTCTGAACACACTGCCTCATTCATTTCTTTCCACAAATTCTTAGTCATCTGTTGCGTTTCATTGCATAACTCAAACTGCAGATTCAGGTTTTGGCATTGCAGCCATTTGATTTGAGAGTGGAGTCACTGGGTGTGAGTCAGCTGGTAAAATTTGCACGTTGGGGACAGATATTCTGCTGGCAGGGGATCATGGATGTGATTTTAATGGTGGATGACAGGGCACTGCAGAGAGGAAATCTAGAGCCTAATGCTTGGCGTAGAGGCCCTTCCTGAGCTTCACTGGGTGGTGAAATCACTGCTCAAAACCGAAAGAAATTTCTACTTTTTCCTTTGAATAAAATGTTTATTTCTATATCTTCCATTTGATCGAAGCTGGTAAATATTTGAAAACAACTAGTTTGGGCTTTTGGGGGGGAGCAATAGATCAGTGGGTGTAGACTTGGTTTTTACGCGACCGGCCCGGTTTTATTCCTGGCGTCCCTTTTGGTCCCCTGAGGACCACCATGAGGAATTCCTCAGTGCAGAGACAGCAGTAACCCCTGTGCTTCACCAGGTGTGACCCAAAAAGCCAAAACTGAAAAAGAAAACCAGTTTGAGGGCACTAGTGTCAGCGCAGTGAGAAGGAGAAAGGTTTGCATCCATTTGCTCCCTTACAGACCCTCCAGGAGTGATCCCTGAGCACTGCCTGGTGTGTCTCTAAAGAAGACAAACTTCAAAATAAAAGGACCAAAAAAAGGATCGATCCTGAGAGCCATCCATTTTTGGTGAGATGTTTTCAATGGCCCCCGTGGCTCGTCGTGTCTGCAGGGATGCAGGGTTGCCTTCACTCCATGCATCAGGCGCTCCACACTGAGCTCCACACTGAGCTTGAACTGAACCCTGACTGGAATCTGTTTTCTTTTCTCTTGGAATGGTGTGTCAGCTTTCTGCTATCACTGTCGCTGTCCTCCCATGGTTCATCGATTTGCTCGAGCTGGCCTAGTATGGTCCCCCGTTGGAGACTTGGTTGTTATTGTGTGTGGCATGTCGAATACATCACGGGGAGCTTGCCAGGCTTCGCCGTGCGGGCGAGATACTCTCCGTAGCTTGCCGGGCTCTCCGAGAGGGGTGGAGGAATCGAACTCAGGTCGGCCATGTTGGCTGCGTGCAAGGCAAACGCCCTACCTCGGTGCTCTCTCTCTAACGCTTTCTGCAAAGGGAGATATTTCCACTCGTGTCTGTTTATTGAGTTTACAAAAAAATAAAACACCGAACATATGGGGCTTTCCCAGTGCATTATTTATGAGGGACAAGATCAGTAAAAAGTGGCGGCCCCTGGTAGAAGGGGTACTCTGAAGGCCAGTTTTGTGGCAGGACACAAGCATCCTCCCGTTAGCATCCCAGAACTCTCAGTCTCCACATTGTTAGTAGCGGGACCATTCGGACCTGGGAGGTGCTTTCGTGCTTTCTTTCTCACTGAATTCCTGACATCCAGGCAGTTCCTGGGGTGCAGTAGTGGCTTCAGAGTGATGCGGAGCTTAGGGCGGTGCAGTGGGGTCTGTACACAGTACAGGGGTTGTGGGATTGAGTGTGCCCTTGTTGCATTTTGGCATGGGGCTGAGCACTGGGGCTACAGGCCTTGGGGTTGCGGAACCCACCCAAGGGCTAGGGGCTTGAGTGGCCAACACTCCCAACATGGGACTTGTCGGTACAAATCCTGAAGCCTTTAGCCTTGACGTAGATGCTATAGAATCTGCAGATTCATGTTCAGTGTCGGGGCTGCAGCCCCCTAAAGGCAAGAGACTCTGTTGCAGACCGTCCTATTCATTGGCGATTGTGATGGGGAGGGGCCTTTTTGGAAGCGTGGTTCACGCAGGTGGGAGGTTTAGGCCAATGAAATTTTAATTTGTGGGTTTGTTTTAGTTGTTTTTTTATGTTTTGTGGGGGGAGTGAGAGAGGACATACCCTAAGATGCTCACTCCTGGCTCAGTGCTCAGGAATCATTCCTGGCGGTGCTCTGGGATCTGGGATGCTGAAGCTTGATTGGGGCGAGGAGGGCAAGCATCTTGCCTGCTTTACTGTCTGTCTAATTCCAACGCTGATGTTTTTTTCCAGATGAGGAATTTAGACTCATCTTCAGTTATGAAAAATCCTCTATGCTTCATCTCTTCCTGACTGGGCGATCCCTGGATACTGGCTCTTGGGGTGAGTATAGCAGGTCAAGGATTTAATTTTTCTTGCTCTTGCAGGAAGATGTTCTTATTGTCGCATTGGGGGGGGGGGGGACTTTGCTCAGGGGTCACTCCTGGCTTGCTGGCAAGAAATTTACTTTGAAAGGGCCAGAGGTATGGTGCAGCAAGTAGGGTGCTTGCCTTGCATGCAGCTAACAGAGATTTGATCAGCTGCATCCCAGCAAACCTCAGACATTCCAGGACAGATCCCTGAATGCAGAGCTAGGAGTACTCCTGACACTGTTGGTTCTGGCTCAGACACACACACACGGAATATCTGAGAGCAGAGATAGAAGTGTGCTCCTGCAGCATACAAAGCTGGGAAACAGGGTTTTAAGGACCCACTGTTTGACTCTTGAACTATTTTATGCTACAATTTGTCAGGGTACGTGGATTTATTTCCCTCTATTTGGATAGAGTTTACTGTTTGTCACTGCTGTATTTTGGGGTCACACACTACAGTACTCAGGCCTTACTCCTGCTCTGACCTCAGGGATCACAGCTGTCAGGGGCCCTCGACAATCTGGTGCCTGGCTAGAGCACTTGGTCAGCCAATTGCAAGCTGCTCATACCTGCTGTGTCATCACACAGTCCTCCAAGATAGGATATTTATTATAGGTAAAAGGTAGGCACAGCCAGGAGTGTTTCCTCAGCCCAGAGGTAGTAAAAAGCCCTATAGGTTGCTGTGTGGGGACTATGTGGTGTCTGGCCCTTTAAAACCCTGACCGGAAGTGTAGGTGAGGTCACAGAGCCCCGCCTTTCCCTGGGGTCTTTGTGGGCGGAGCAATCTCCACCCTGTTTGTTGCCTGGTGAGGAGCGGGGGTGGGGCGGGAAGGGGGCGGCCAGGGCGTGGGGGCGTCCCATAGGGCCAGTTTCCTCGCTGGCCTGGCTGCTGAGTGGTCCATCTGGGAGCTCTGAGCCTCCGCCGCCTGCCCAGCCCGGGATGCCCCCAGCGCCCGCCTTTTCGAGAGGTTTGTCTCTCCCTTCCGTCTATCTTAGCGCATCGCATTTTGGAGGTTTTTATTTAGGAGGCGTGTGCGGGGGCGGGGGTGAGGGAATGGGGGGGTCGGTGGTGCCTGGCAGGTGGGCTGACAAGTGAAGTGGAAGGTTCGGGAGCAAAAGTCGTTCGGAAAGGGTCGGGAACAACGGAAATCAGGACGACCAGAAGAGAGAGAGTTTTCTTTTCAGGTTTGTTTTTCATTGTGCGTCCTGGTAGCCCTGGCCGGGGCGGCCCCATGGGGTCGGGGGCACGAGACCCTCGCCCTCCCCTCCAACCCATCGCTCTGGCCCCCAACCGGAGAGGAACGTGTCAGAGCCCGAGGGAGCCCCAGCTTGCCCGCAAGTCTGAACACACTGCCTCATTCATTTCTTTCCACAAATTCTTAGTCATCTGTTGCGTTTCATTGCATAACTCAAACTGCAGATTCAGGTTTTGGCATCGCAGCAATTTGCTTTGAGAGTGGAGTCACTGAGTATGAGTCAGCTGGTAAAATTTCCACATAAGGGACAGATACTATGCTGGCAGGGGATCAAGTATGTGAGTTCGAAGGTGGGTGACAGGGCACTGCAGAGAGGAAATCGAGAGCCTAATGCTTGGCGTAGAGGCCCTTCCTGAGATTCACTGGGTGGGGAAATCACTGCTCGAAACCTTAAGAAATTCCTTTCTGTTTCTTTCATTTGAATGAAACTGGTAATTGTTTCAAAATAACTAGCTTGGGGGTGGAGCGATAGATCAGTGGGTATCACTTGGTTCTTAGACGACCGGCCCGGGGTTTATTCCTGGCGTCCGTTTTGGTGCCCTGGGGACCACCATGAGTCATTGCTCAGTGCCGAGACAGGAGTAACCCCTGTGCTTCACCAGGTGTGACCCAAAAAGCCAACAATGAAAAAGAAAACCAGTTTGAGGGCACTAGTGTCAGTGCGGTGAGGAGGAGAAAGGTTTGCGTCCATTTGCTCCCCTACAGACCCTCCAGGAGTGATCCCTGAGCACAGCGTGGTGTGTCTCTAAAGAATACAAACTTCAAAATAAAAGGACCAAAAAGAGTATTGATCCTGAGAGCCATCCATTTTGGTGAGATGTTTTCAATGGCCCCTGTGGCTCGTCGTGTCTGTAGGGATGCAGGGTTGCCTTCACTCCATGCATCAGGCGCTCCACACTGAGCTCCACACTGAGCTTGAACTGAACCCTGACTCGAATCTATTTTCTTTTCTCTTGGAATGGTGTGTCAGCTTTCTGCTACCACTGTCGCTGTCCTCATCATTGTTCATGGATTTGCTCGAGCGGGCCCAGTAACGTCTGCGTTGGAGACTTTGTTGTTACTGTGTATGGCGTATCGAATACATCCCGGGGAGCTTGCCAGGCTATGCCGTGCGGGCGAGATACTCTCGGGAGCTTGCCGGGCTCTCCGAGAGGGGTGGAGGAATCGAACTCAGGTCGGCCATGTTGGCTGCGTGCAAGGCAAACGCCCTACCGCTGTGCTCTCTCTCTCTACCGCCTTCTGCAGAGGGAGTTATTTCCACGTGTGTCTGTTTATTGAGTTAAAAAAAAATAAAACACTGACCATATGGGGCTTTCCTAGTGCATTATTTACGAGGGACAAGGTCAGTGGCTCAAGCCTCCGTTAGTCTCGCGGGTAAAGTAAAAAGTGTCGACCCCTCTTAGAAGGGGTACTCTGAGGGCCAATTTTGTGGCAGGACACAAGCATCCTCCCGTTAGCATCCCAGAACTCTCAGTCTCCACGTTGTTAGTAGCGGGACCATTCGGACCTGGGAGGCGCTTTCTGCTTGCTCTCTCACTGGGTTCCTGACATCCAGGCAGTTCCTGGGGTGCAGTAGAGGCTTCAGAGTGATGCGGAGCTTAGGGCGGTGCAGTGGGGTCTGTACACAGTGCAGGGCTCGTGGGATTGAGTGTGTACTTGTGGCATTTTGGCATGGGGCTGAGCACTGGGGCTACTGTCCTTGGGGGTGCGGAACCCACCAAGGGCTAGGGGCTCGAGTGGCCAACACTCGCAACGTGGGACTTGCCGGTACAAATCCTGAAGCCTTTAGCCTTGACACAGATGCTATAGAATCTGCAGATTCATGTTCCGGGTCAGGGCTGCAGCCCCCCAAGGGCAAGAGACTCTGTTGCAGACCGTCCTATTCATTGGCGGTTGTGATGGGGCGGGGCCTTTTTGGAAGCGTGGTTCACGCAGGTGGGCTGTTTAGGCCAATGAAATTTTAATTTCGGGGTTTGTTTTAGTTGTTTTTATGTTTTGGGGGGGAATGTGAGAGAGGACACACCCTAAGATGCTCACTCCTGGCTCTGTGCTCACGAATCATTCCTGGTGGTGCACTGGGATCTGGGATGCTGAGGCTTGATTGGGGTGAGGAGGGCAAGCATCTTACCTGCTTTACTGTCTGTCTGATCCCAACATTGATGTTTTTCTCCAGATGAGGAATTTGGACTCATCTTCAGTTACGAAAAATCCTCTATGCTTCATCTCTCCCTGACTGGGCGATCCCTGGATACTGGCTCTGGGGGTGAGTACAGCAGGTCAAGGGTTTAATTTTTCTCTTTCTTGAAGGAAGATGCTCTTATTGTGGGGAGAGGGAGCTTTGCTCAGGGGTCACTCCTGGCTTGCTGGGAAGAAATTTACTTCGAAAGGGCCAGAGGTATGGTACAGCAAGTAGGGTGCTTGCCTTGCATGCAGCTAACACAGATTTGATCAGCAGCATCCCAGTAAACCTCAAACATTCCAGGACAGATCCCTGGATGCAGAGCTAGGAGTACCCCTGACACTGTTGGTTCTGGCTCAGACAGGCACACACACACATACACACCGACACACAGACACACAGACACACAGAGGAAATATCTGAGAGCAGAGAAAGAAGTGTGCTCCTGCAGCACACAAAGCTGGGAAACAGGGTTTTAAGGACCCACTGTTTGACACCTGAAATATTTTGTGATACAATTTGTCATCGTACGTGGATTTTTTCCCTCTGTTTGGATAGAGTTTACTGTTTGTCGTTGCTGTATTTTGGGGGCACACCCTAGAGTACTCAGGCCTTTCTCCTGCTCTGACCTCAGGGATCACAGCTGTTGGGGTCCCTCGACAGTCGGGTGCCTGAGTAGAGGACTTGGTCAGCCCATTGCAAGCTGCTCATACCTGCTGTGTCATCACCCAGTCCTCCAAGACAGGATTTTTTTTATAGTTCAAAGGTAGACACACATCACGGTCTTTAGTCAACGGCCTGCATAGTAAGATGATTTTGCTGTAAAGCATGCTGTGTGTGTGGTTTTCAAGTATATTGCTGCACAGCAGGAGCGAGTGCTGGATGAGGTTCATGCCAGTGTGCTGATTCAGGGTAGCTGGATTTCAGCACCAGACGAACAAGGGTCCTGCGGGATGTGCTGGAGCCTTGAATTTAGCTGCCCAGGGTCCAGGAATGACCCTGGTCCTCAGGAGAGAGCACCCAGTCGCATGTCCCTGTCCTGCCCTGCGGGAGAGAGAATGAAGTTTTGTCCATGCTGAGAGCCTGTGGCTACTCCCATGGCAAAGCCACTTTCAGGAGTTTGGTCAGCTTGATGTCGGCCTACAGGGGGTGCTGATGCCCTGCGCAACTGGGCTCAGAGGCAGCTCCTGGATGAGGCTGTGGCGACCTTCCTATGGAGCCTAGCGAGGAGTCCCAGGGCTGAGTCAGACACTGAGCCCAGGGCTCCTCTCTCCACAGGCATCCCGGATCCCGAGCTGCTTTTCCTAAGTAGGAGGGGAAGGAGCATCGGGCAGTGATTTCCCCAGGTTGGGGCTGGTAGTTGTGTATCCAGCTCCAGTGCAGGGATTTGCAGTCAGAACCCTGGGGGCTGTGACCCGCTTTGGTGCTGACGGCTTTGACCTTTCCCCCAGGTCTTTGTACTGAGCCTCCTGCTAACAGATGCTGGAGACATGGTGACGCACCGTCTGCAGGTGTGGGAGAAGGACACGATGATATACTGTAGTGCCAGGAGCACATTTTCAGAAGGGAGCCCTCAATGTGGCTGCTGACAGGGGTGCCCAACACTCTCCTGTTTGAGGCCACGTTTGTGTCTATTTGTTCTGTTCTGTCTTTGGCGCCATGCCCAGAGGGTGCTCCCTGAGTACCCCCAGCTCACTGCTCAAGGATGCCTGGGGCCGTCAGTGTCATTGGGGTCACTTTTCCTGCCCAGAGATAATTGGGGGCGGCTTCAATACAGGAACTACAGGCACTTCATGCCCTCACATAGCTCTGAGTCAGTCACTCGCTGACATTGTCTGTCTCCGTCTCATCCCTAGAACATGGAACAGGGAATGTAGGATATGGCATTGGGGGTGAGGGGGCGTCTGGAGTTTTGTTCCAACCCAGTGTTGCTTTTTGTGGTCCTGTTGGGTTTCTGCTCAGGTGTAACCCTGTGCCGTGCTCATTGGAGTTATCCCTGGAATGGCTGCATGCAAGTCGAGAACCTGTCTCGAACCCGACCAGAACCTGCAGGAACTTTCTAGAATAATGCTATTGTAGCAGATCTGGCTCCCTGTGAGGGATTCCTGGGATCATTAGCAGAAATGGGGAAACAATGAACTTTCCCGACCCTATGTGGTGTCCGGCCCTTTAAGACTCTGACCTGAAGTGTAGGTGAGGTCACAGAGCCCCGCCTTTCCCAGGGGTCTTTGTGGGCGGAGCCATCTCCACCCTGTTTGTTGCCTGGTGAGGAGCGGGGGTGGGGCGGGAAGGGGGCGGCCAGGGCGCGGGGGCGTCGGATAGGGCCAGTTTCCTCGCTGGCCGCGGAGTGAGAGTGAGTGGTCGATCTGGGAGCAGCCCTGAGCCTCCGCCGTCTCCCCACCGCGGGACGCCCCCAGCGCCCGCCCTTTCGAGAGGTTTGTCTGTCTGCTCATTTCTATTTTAGCGCATCGCATGGAGGGGAGGGAGTTTTTTTATTTTGGAGGCGCGTGAGGAGGGGGCGTCGGTCCCGGGCAGGTGGGCTGCCAAGTAAGGTGGAAGGTTGGAGAGAGAAAGTCGTTCGTTCGGAAAGTGTCAGGAACAACGGAAATCAGGACCACCAGAAGAGGAAGAGTTTCCTTCTCAGGTTTGTTTCACATTGTGCGTCCTGGTGGCCCTGGCCAGGGCGGCCCCATGGGGTCGGGGGCACGAGACCCTCGCCCTCCCCCCCAACCCATCGCTCTGGCCCCCAACCGGAGAGGAACGTGCCGGAGCCCGAGGGAGCCCCAGCTTGCCCGCAAGTCTCATGGCACTTGCGGGACCACCACAGCTTTGGCTCTGCGCCAGGGACCCTGGGAGCCCGGGGGCCTCACCAGGGGTGGGGCGTGGGGACATCTCGAGAATGACCCCCGGCTGCCTACCTACATCCCCCACGTTCCAGGCCGACTTTCGTGTCTAGGCGGGTTGAAAAGGAGTCAGAGATAAGGGGATTCCCTCGGCAAGGGAACCCGGGGGGCTCATTCTTTGGCCTTTGGTGGGAGAGGGCTGGGGCCTCACCTGGCGTGTTCAGGGGGGTCTCCTGAACCTTCCCTCAGGAATCGGCCCTGGCAGTGTTGGGTGTACCCCGTACCCTGGTGAGCAGCACCCCGCTGCCTGGTGGGGGGAGGAGGGCGCTGGGTGCGTTTCTCCTGGGCTTGGGGCTCAAGAACATTGGGCCCAGCGTTTGCTTGTCACTTGTTGCTGGTTCAGCCATGAGGCTCGGAGGGCTTTTTCTTTTCCTTTCTTTTTTCCCCTTTGTTTTCTGTTTGCTTTTAGGTCCACGCCCTGTGATGCTCATGGGGTTCTTTCTGGCTCTGCACTCTGATCACTCTGGGTGCTGTTCAGGGGACCCTATGAGATCAGGATCACGATCACGACCATCCTGTGGTTCGTCGATTGCCTCGAGCAGTCCCCATTAACGTCTCCTTCGTCCTAGCCCTGAGATGTTTTTAACAATTGATTAAAGGATCTTTCAGGGTTAGGAGAATGAGACCCATCTTATGAGATGCTGGGCAATAAATCCAGGTTGTGTGCCTGCACGTCGGACGCTTCTGGTGCCATTTCTCCTACCCCAGTGTGTAGAGTTTGCAGAGGAGTCAGGGCTGAGGGCTGGCAGGAGGCGGGGTGGGGGAGCATCAGGGCTGGGCCAGAGAGGGTCCTTCAAACAAAAGTGCAGTCTTAGCAGGAAGTAGCCGAGGCACTTGGAGGCTGTGTCCCAAGGCCTCAGACTGCATTCTAGGATCCTCATCGGCCACCGCACCTTTATTTATTTTATTGAATTCTGTAGTTTGGAGGTACAGCTGGCAGTGTTCATGGGTTACTCCTCCTGCCTCTTCACTCAGGCCCCCAGGAAAACCCTTGGCCCTGACGCCTGTGTTACCAGCCTGGCTGCACAGCCTGTGGGATCGCGGTGCCTGCAAAACACCTTTTGCCTTTTTCAGTAAGTAGTGAATGAGTGAACCCACAACAAAGCTAGTTGGGGCCTGACTACTAGTACAGTGGGGACTTTCTTAATGTGCACTCGGCCGACCTGGTTCAGTAACCTGCATCACATATGTGTCCCAAACGTCACTGAGTCTGGTCAGAAAGCAAAACCTGACCATCTTGTGTCCATTGCCAAGGTACTCACGCCCATGGTCCAATCAGGTCGTTGGTTTGCCGTGGGCCTGTTTGGATTGTGAGAACCATAGCGATGTTCTCCACCCACACTGCCTCATTCATTTCTTTCCACAAATTCTTACATCATCTGTTGCGTTTCATTGCATAATTCAAACTGCAGATTCAGGTTTTGGCATCGCAGCAATTTGATTTGAGAGTGGAGTCACTGAGTATGAGTCAGCTGGTAAAATTTCCACATTAGGGACAGATACTATGCTGGCAGGGGATCAAGTATGTGAGTTCGAAGGTGGGTGACAGGGCACTGCAGAGAGGAAATCTAGAGCCTAATGCTTGGCATAGAGGCCCTTCCTTAGCTTCACTGGGTGGGAAAATCACTGCTCGAAACCTTAAATTCCTTTCTGTTTCTTTCATTTGAATGAAACTGGTAATTGTTTCAAAATAACTAGCTTGGGGGTGGAGCGATAGATCAGTGGGTATCGACTTGGTTCTTAGACGACCGGCCCGGGTTTTATTCCTGGCGTCCGTTTTGGTGCCCTGGGGACCACCATGAGTCATTGCTCAGTGCCGAGACAGGAGTAACCCCTGTGCTTCACCAGGTGTGACCCAAAAAGCCAACAATGAAAAAGAAAACCAGTTTGAGGGCACTAGTGTCAGTGCGGTGAGGAGGAGAAAGGTTTGCGTCCATTTGCTCCCCTACAGACCCTCCAGGAGTGATCCCTGAGCACAGCGTGGTGTGTCTCTAAAGAAGACAAACTTCAAAATAAAAGGACCAAAAAGAGTATTGATCCTGAGAGCCATCCATTTTGGTGAGATGTTTTCAATGGCCCCTGTGGCTCGTCGTGTCTGTAGGGATGCAGGGTTGCCTTCACTCCATGCATCAGGCGCTCCACACTGAGCTCCACACTGAGCTTGAACTGAACCCTGACTCGAATCTATTTTCTTTTCTCTTGGAATGGTGTGTCAGCTTTCTGCTATCACTGTCGCTGTCCTCATCATTGTTCATGGAATTGCTCGAGTGGCCCAGTAACGTCTGCGTTGGAGACTTTGTTGTTACTGTGTATGGCGTATCGAATACATCCCGGGGAGCTTGCCAGGCTATGCCGTGCGGGCGAGATACTCTCGGGAGCTTGCCGGGCTCTCCGAGAGGGGTGGAGGAATCGAACTCAGGTCGGCCATGTTGGCTGCGTGCAAGGCAAACGCCCTACCGCTGTGCTCTCTCTCTCTACCGCCTTCTGCAAAGGGAGTTATTTCCACGTGTGTCTGTATATTGAGTTAAAAAAAATAAAACACTGACCATATGGGGCTTTCCTAGTGCATTATTTACGAGGGACAAGGTCAGTGGCTCAGGCCTCCGTTATTTATCGCGGGTAAAGTAAAAAGTGGCGGCCCCTCTTAGAAGGGGTACTCTGAGGGCCAATTTTGTGGCAGGACACAAGCATCCTCCCGTTAGCATCCCAGAACTCTCAGTCTCCACGTTGTTAGTAGCGGGACCATTCGGACCTGGGAGGCGCTTTCGTGCTTGCTCTCTCACTGGGTTCCTGACATCAAGGCAGTTCCTGGGGTGCAGTAGAGGCTTCAGAGTGATGCGGAGCTTAGGGCGGTGCAGTGGGGTCTGTACACAGTGCAGGGCTCGTGGGATTGAGTGTGTCCTTGTTGCATTTTGGCATGGGGCTGAGCACTGGGGCTACTGTCCTTGGGGGTGCGGAACCCACCAAGGGCTAGGGGCTCGAATGGCCAACACTCGCAACGTGGGACTTGCTGGTCCAAATCCTGAAGCCTTTTGCCTTGACACAGATGGTATAGAATCTGCAGATTCATGTTCAGGGTCAGGGCTGCAGCCCCCCAAGGGCAAGAGACTCTGTTGCAGACCGTCCTATTCATTGGCGGTTGTGATGGGGCGGGGCCTTTTTGGAAGCGTGGTTCACGCAGGTGGGCTGTTTAGGCCAATGAAATTTTAATTTCGGGGTTTGTTTTAGTTGTTTTTATGTTTTGGGGGGGAATGTGAGAGAGGACACACCCTAAGATGCTCACTCCTGGCTCTGTGCTCACGAATCATTCCTGGTGGTGCACTGGGATCTGGGATGCTGAGGCTTGATTGGGGTGAGGAGGGCAAGCATCTTACCTGCTTTACTGTCTGTCTGATCCCAACATTGATGTTTTTCTCCAGATGAGGAATTTGGACTCATCTTCAGTTACGAAAAATCCTCTATGCTTCATCTCTCCCTGACTGGGCGATCCCTGGATACTGGCTCTGGGGGTGAGTACAGCAGGTCAAGGGTTTAATTTTTCTCTTTCTTGAAGGAAAATGCTCTTATTGTGGGGAGAGGGAGCTTTGCTCAGGGGTCACTCCTGGCTTGCTGGGAAGAAATTTACTTCGAAAGGGCCAGAGGTATGGTACAGCAAGTAGGGTGCTTGCCTTGCATGCAGCTAACACAGATTTGATCAGCAGCATCCCAGTAAACCTCAAACATTCCAGGACAGATCCCTAGATGCAGAGCTAGGAGTACTCCTGACACTGTTGGTTCTGGCTCAGACAGGCACACACACACAGACACACACACACACACACACACACACACACACACACACACACGAAATATCTGACAGCAGAGAAAGAAGTGTGCTGAGTCTGTTGCATGCATGGGAAACGCCCTGCCCACTGGTCTCTCTGTCTGGCCCCTGCTTGCAGTTCAAACCTTCTAATTTGCAGCCTGTGCGTCCAGCTCAGGGCCATATCGGAGTACCTAGTTGTCAGCAGCCCTGTGATGGCTTCTACCAGCTGAACCTCATCCCTGCCCCCTTCATTCCTGTCTGTGTCCTCACAAGGTTCAAAGAATTGATAAAGACTTAGAATTCCTGGGAGTGCATAGCCAGAAGTTAGATGTGATTATCAAAAAAAGCTAACCAAATAGTATAATTTTACCTGATTCTGCAGGTTTTGGGGGCAGTCTTTAAACATGTTTTCTGAGTTCTACAGGGATACATGTCCTCACATGGTTTTGCATCACTTGCTGTATATCAAGGCTCCTTTTCTCATCCTTAGAACAGGGGATGGGGTGTAGGAGCCCATGAGGGTAATGTGGTTAACCTGGATCAGCACCTACATGGCAGATGCTTTTCCTGCTGCTTTAGTGTACCTGGCCTGCAACTTCATTCATCATTATGGTTCTTTTTGTTGTTGTTCAATTTTGACTTGATTCAGAGCCTACACCAATCAGTGTTCATGGATTACTCATGGCTGTGCATTCAGGAACTTCTCATGGCAGTGCTCCTGGCTTATATGGTTACCGGGGGTCAATCCCGTCTCTCTGAGTCACCAGGTGACTGCCCTGCTGTACTATCACTCTAAACACGTGTTCATTTCTTTTTTTAGGTCCTCACCCCATCAGGTGCTGTTGTATTTCCCATCAAGTGTTGTTGTATTTCGGTGCTTGAAGTCACTTCTAGGGCTTTTTTGGGGGACTTTAGAATGACTCAACTTCAGATGAAATGAATACCAGGGACTTGTGTGTCACTAATAACTACCAATTTGGGGCATATGAGAAGTGGTGTTTCTGTTCAAGACTTTTCAGGAATTTGCCTGATTTTTTTGGAGATACATGGGGCATCGTCTCCTGACCCCGTGCCTGGCTGGCCTCGCCGGGGCCCCTTGGAAGGGAGCGGGTTGAGTTTCCCTTCCGGCCCCGACCAGGACTCCGGCAGCCGAAGACCTCCAGAACCAGCCACCACATGCTGAGACCACTCTCCACACGCATGAAGGTACCAGAAGGAACAAATGCATGCGGGTCCTGGGGCTGAGATCTCCAAGTCTGCTCAGATCGGGGCTGAGCATCCTCCACGCAGATCCTCTAAATTCCAGTAGGCAGGGGTCACACCCACCAACTGGCCCCCTGGCGCCATGTAATCCCATCAACGGCCAAGACTCAGAGACTATAAAACCCAGCTCCCAGAAGCTCGCAGCCGCAGTTGCGGCCGCCCCACATCTTAATCTCTCATTCCTACTTTGGACAAACTGGCAGGCTACCGAATGTTATCTGCCCACACAGCAGAGTCTGGCAAACTCCCCATGGCGTACCAATATGCCAAATACCAGTAACAAAGATGGGTCACATCTTCCTAAATCTGAAGGAGCCTTGGATATGGCACTTTTTAAAAAATCTCAGGGCTAGGACGAAGGAGATGTTACTGTGGCCTGGTTGAGGCAATCGCCGAACAACATGGGGTTGGCCCGTGACATTTTTCTTGGCACTAATGAATACCCTGTTTTTGTGTGGACAGGGCTTTTCTGAGTGAAACCTGCTGTGATCTCATGGTTGGAAGGAGGAGCCCTGAGACCGGGGAGGAGAGACGTGCATGCAGGTGAGTGTCGGAGGACCCTCCCTACCTTGGGCCCTGGGCAGTGTGTGGTTGCCCTGAGTGTGAATGAAATGCACTGCTGATCATGGGCCCGTGATTTTTTTCCTGGCAGCTTTCAAAGGTTACTTTTGTTGGTACTCACTTGTATAAGATACTGTCAATTTCATGCAAGGAAAATGCCCTATCTGCTGTTCTCTGTAATACACTAAGAAATATCTTTTGGTTTTCTGTTTCAATAGTGATTGCATGAGTCTGTAACAATGCTGATTTGAGACAGAAAGATAGTACAGCAGAAAGGATAGTTGCCTTGCGTGTGGCAAACCCAGGTTGAATCCCTGGCATTCCTTATGGTCACGGTTCACTATGACCAGTTAAGAAACAACTCAGAAGCTATTTTGTGTATTCCCAGTCTGCTCCCAGCATTCCGCACAATGGACCTCATTCAGCTATGTTTCATTACCAATTTTTTCATTTTGTTTTGTTTCTGATTCCAGAAGATAAATTGCAGCTTCAGAGGTTTTCGGTCCAGTTTTTTGATTTGGGAATTGAGACACTGAATACAAGTGAGTTTTTAAAATACGCATGTTGTATATAAATCTAATATTGGCAGGATATTTCAAAGGAACAAGAATGCGATTTGAAAAATGGCATTTTGGCCAGTGCAGGGAGGGACTTTGGAGCCTATGCTGGGAGTAGAGGGTCTGTAGTCTCACAAGGTGCTATAATCAGTCATTTTCAAATCAAAGAATATAACTATTACTATTATGTTTATTAGTATATGTGCTGCCGAAGCGAGCGATAGCACAGCGGTAGGGCGTTCGCCTTACAAGCGGCCAACATGGCCGACCCGAGTTTGATTCCTCCGCCCCTCTCGGAGAGCCCGGCAAGCTACCGAGAGTATTCGATATGCCAGACACAGTAACAACAAAGTCTCCAATGGAGACGTTACTGGGCCCGCTCGAGCAAATCGACGATCAACGGGAGGGCCTTTACCTTTACCTTTACCATTATGTTTATTATTTCTTGCTTTATCATTCACACACAGTCATGCTGATAAGTTACTTCTGGCTTGGCACTCAGAAATTATTCCTGGTAGTCATTGTTCACGTGTGTAAATAATAAAGTAGGGACCCGTGTGGGGGAAGACTGTGAAGGCAGATTTTGTCTTGTTGCTGGACGGCTGGCCTCCCTTGAGCACCGGCGCCTCCCAGTCTCTGCCCTGTGAGATACGGTCCCCACCAGCTGGGGTGGGGTCCTTTTGTGCTTGATTTTCTTGTGTTCCCCAATATCCAGTTGATTCCTGGGTTATGATGGAGTCTTTTGGGGCTTTGGAGCTTTGGGGGGCATAGGGGGCTGTGGTGGTATGCAGGGGTCGCAGGTGTGTGTGTGTGATCCTGGAGGGCGCTTTGGCCGCTGTCCCTTTAACTGCATGTTGGGGCAGCCGCGATTGGGTGCAGGGCTGATTGCGGGGGCTGCGGGCTTTGAGGTGCGGGGTCCTGCTGAGGGCTCAGCCTTGGCCCTCTGGACCCTCCCATCTGACCCAGGTTGGGACCTGCCACAGTTTCCCTGCTGTAGAATCCCCAGATTCACTTCGGGGGGCAGAGCCTCAGGCCCCCTGATAGCCTAGAGACCCTGTTGCCGTCTGGCTTTTTCATTGGCTGCCCTCATGGTTCAGCCCAGGGTGGTGGATCTGCAGGTGGCTGGGGTTTGCCAATAATAGTTTCCTTCACCATTTTAGCTCTTTCATTTTGGAACTCAGTCACCACGTATGAGTGAGCTGTTAATATTTGCAAGTTTTGAATCAATATTGTTATGCCAATGAATAAGGTCAGTGGACCAGCACGTTATTTTTAAGATAGAGGGCTGGGCATGGCCAGGAGGAAATCCAGAATCTAATATTTGGAGTAGTCCTTACCTTCACTGAATGATGACATCACTGCTCAAAACCTGAAGAAATTTGTAATATGTTTCACATGAATGCCATGATTTTTTCATTTGATTGAAAGTATCTACAAATGGTAATAATTGAAAAGAGCTGATCTTTAAACTGTTCTATCCCCAGAGCTCCATATTGTTCCCAGAGACCCACCGGGAGTAATCCCTGGGTATTGCATGGTGTGCCCCTGCCCAGAAATGAAAACAAACTCAAAAACAGAAAAAGCCATTTATCCTGCACGGAATCCACCTGTGGTGAGATGTTTTCAATGGCCCCTGTGGTCAGTCTCAGCAGTCTGGAATGCATCGTTGCCTTCACAAATGCATCGCAGGCACCTCGCTGAGCTAGAACCGAAACCATGGTTTGCTGTCTTTTATTTTCTCTTGAAACTGGTGCATCAGTTTTCCACAGAGGGAGTTATTTGTTCATTGAGTTGAAAAAAAAATTTTAAATTAATGACCCCTCGTTCATCAATTTTGCATGTGCGTTTTACAGAAACATTAGTTTATTCCCTGGTAATGCCATTCACATTTCGAGAATTGCGTTGGTGTGGTGCAAATGTTAGGAACCAACCTGCAGTTATGAATGTCTTTTTCATGGAGACTCTAAAGTCATAGGGCGATAATTGGAATCCTCTGCTCTTCGACAGGGAAGCAGCCAGCCTGAGTGGAATGTCTCTGATCCTGTGCACTGTGAAAATGTCTTGAGTGAGCATTTGTGCCCTCAGCCCCATGGGGATGCCAAAACACGCAGGATGGCCCCTGAGAGTGATCCTAATGGAGAGCGTGACCTCACTTTGAAGAAGCCCTTCCCTGGGAAAAGGTCCATACAGTCTGTTGTTCTCAGTCCAGAGACACAAACTCCAATACTGTAGCAGACCCTAGAATGTGGGAGAGGAGCACTGTTTGTAGTGAGTCCCTCACACCGGAAAGCCCATAAGCAAAGTCACCATGGACTGACCCTGTCTAAGAGAAAGCATGTGGGGGAGCTTCCTCATGTTCCCAGGACTGTGATGTTCCCTTAGAAATCCACAGTGGACAGAATCCCCAGGAGTGTCAGCAGCAAGGGCGTGGCTTGAGTCCAGTGTCATCCCAATGTGCTGACATGAACATCCACACAGGAAGGAAACCACATACATGTAAGGACTGTGCAAAGGCCTTCACACGACCCTCTGACCCCTTAAAACTTTGGAGAATTCATACGGGAGAGGAACCATATGTGTGTGCGCAATGTGGGAAGGTCTCTGCTTACTCCTCACACGTTTTTAGACACAGGAAAATTCACAGTGGAGAGAAACCTCATAAATATAAGGCATGTGAAAAGGCCTTCACTCGATCCTCGACCCCCACTGGGCATATGCAAACGCAAACTGAAGAGGAGCCTTATATGTGTAAGGAATGTGGGAATGTCTTTGGTATTCCTCCAGCCTTACTCGTCATGTGAGAATTCACACTGGAGAGAAACCTTACGTTTGTAAGGAATGTGGGAAGGCTTGCACTGTGTCCTCATGCCTTACTGATCATATGAGAATTCACTTTGGACAGAATCCTTATGTATGTAAGAAATGTGGGAAGGCCTTTGCTATTTCTTCCAACCTAACTGTTCATATGAGAATTCATATGAGAGTTCCCGGTGCCTCCACACTGTGAGCGGTGTGGGCTGTTCCAGTTTGGGGGCCCTTACATGCTTGTTTTTCTCTTTTTTCTGATATCAGCTGGTTCTTGAGGCAAGGTGAATGCTTTAGTGGAACCCAGAGGCTTTAGGGAGTGCAGGGTTCGAGTATGAGTGGGTGATCCTGTGGCTCCCCTTTGCCCACCATCGCCTCTTGCTCCACGATCTGTCAGCGGCGGGTGGGCGTGGGGCTGAGGGGTGGCCTGAGTGCGGAGCCTACGGGACTTGCATAGAGCACGGCCTGGCTATCCCGACCCTCCCTGCACGGGACATCGCTTTGCCCTGATCCGGAGCCTTTGGCACAGGCATCACATGTGTAAAACCTTCAGATTCACTTCAAGGGGCAGGGCCTAAGACCCCTGCACTAGCAGATCCAGTTGTAGTCTCTCTTTTGATTGATTGCCTTGATGTGGTGGGGCCACACGGTGGTTTGTTCCCTGCCGGAGAGTGGGGTTTTAAAAGAAACTTTTTCATTATTATTGTTTTGGTTTGCCTTGTGTACCACATCCGGAGATGCTTAGGGTTTACTTTTGGCTCTGAACCCAGGAATTCCTGATGGTGGTACTCAGTGACCATATGGGATGTGAGGAATGATCTGGCTTGGCTGCATGCAAGGCAATTTCCCTGCCTGCTTCACTGTCTCTGATCGCAACTTTTTTGGGTTTTTTCTACATCAAGAATTTTTGCTTCCTAAGGTCCAGTTGCAAAGCATGCCACACTTACGATTTCTCAAGTGTTTGTATTTATTGCCGAATTCATGCAGGAAAGAAGCCTCATATAAGTAAATAATGTGGAAACGTCTTTATTGAATCCTCAGGCCTTACTAGGCCTATGAGAATGAATAGTGGAGAGAAAAATTTATGTATGTAATGAATGTGAACAGGACTTCATGGACCTTCAAGCTTTAGTGAAATTTGTAAAATTTATACTGGATGAGTTGATCCCCTATTAACGATCTATAAGGTCAGAATAGGCCCTTTCAGTTTAGCCAGATTCCGTTGGACAGGGGGGGTCACAGGTGGTACAAAACTGCAGCCAAGAAGGAAATCATCCTCGTTTCATATGATGAGCTACTTATGATGTCACTTCTGTAAGGAAAGTTTCTTGCTGAGTATCTCCCGCACCACAGCCATGCCAGTGCCCTGGAATTTTTCCATCACATGTATGTTTAACTTGTACATAGTGGGTCTTTGTGATGGAGGCCATGAGGAAGGTGACTAAATAAAAACAGGTACAAAAATAGGCCCTCTGTGGAAATGTCACAGCTCATCTCTATGTCATTGTCTACTCTCATTCCAACTTGGCCCAGAGGCCCTGGTTTTAGAGATTATGACAGAGATGAATCACAAAGTTGCAGTGAAAATTGCAAAGTGGAAGACCAGTAAATCCTTTATTTTTCCAGTCTTTCTGTGTTAGGTTTTGGGGTGCCACACCCCCTCGGTTCAGGCTTTACTGATGGTTCTTAGCTCAGGATTCCAGACTGGGGGTCACATATATCCTTATGGGGCTCAGAATCCAGGTCAGCCATGTGCAAGCAAGTACTTTGTCTTCGGTATCATTTCTACACTCCTTGTATTCATATTTTTTTTAATTTTACATTGCACTAAAGATTAATGTTCACAAAAAGTTTTATCTTGTGAAAATATCCTGACAAGGATCTTTAAAGTGAGGATTGGAGACCATTGAAATGGACTTTGAAATTGTGGAAGGGGCCCCTTGACTCAAATGTTTTCCAGGTGGTAGGAACAAGGGAGAACCCCCTGCTTCCGCATCTCAACATATATTCAGCTTTGATGACTAATAAAGGGGGTCACATTCCAGGTGCCCACCCACCTCACTTCAGTAGTATTAGGACAAAACAAAACTTGGCTTTGGAAGCAGTTAAATCCCAACCATCACGTTTTCACCTGGCTGATAATAATGATTTCGATTGTCAGAGAGCCCGGCAAGCTACTGAGAGTATCTTGCGCACACGGCAAAACCTGGCAAGCTACCCATGATATAATCGATCTGCCAAACACAATAACAAGTCTCACGATGGAAACGTTACTGGGCCCATTCAGGAGATGAACAACAGGAGGACAGTGCTATAGATTTTCTGAAAGGCCTAGTAAGGCTACAAATTTAGCAGTATGCTTTGGTTACCTTTGCCTAAATATATGCCTCTATTCTTAGCAATGTTGGATATCATGAGATTTGTTTATTGAACTATACTTCTTGGGGTAGGGACGTACCTATCAGTTACTCCTGTTGCTCCTTGGGCCACCATTTGGTGTACAGGGATGGACTCGAGATGATCAATTTCAATGCAAGTATCAAGCTTCTGCACTCTCCCTCCTGCTTCATGCTCTGGGTTGAAATTGCGTTTCTCAAATGGCCTCCTTGGTTTTCCTTGCAGATGAGTGTTCACTGCTTGCCTGTTGTCAAGCATAGAGCATTGACTGAATTTGCTCTCTGATGTTCTTACCGGCCGTTGCTCCTGTTCCAGCGTCTCTTCAACTCCCTGGGCTTGCTGCTAGGCCAGTTTCTCTCTGCATCTCCAGGGCTGGTTTGAGAGTCACTGCTTTCACCCGACCTTGATTGATGAGTTCCCGGAGAAACTCATTGTTCCGTGCCACACCTGCTCCCTACGCGTCTGTTTTACATTGAATGAACCCGCTGTTCATTTATTCTGATGGACTGTGTGTGAGAGCATTGGCTCATTGTTTGCCCAGTACAAAACCAGGGGACTTCTCCGTACTGCCTTCTAGTCCTGCACTGTGTGACCAGCCACTCCGAAAGCTGCCTCTCCACCCCTCTATGCAAGCCCATCCCCGTTGCACCAGAGATTCACCTGGGTGGTCATAGTGGTTCTCTGCACTTCTGGATCCGGGCTCTTTAAGTATGCTTGTGGGGATGGAAGTGACATCACAGTGGGGCCTTCCTAGTGCTTCTATTCCTGAACATTGGGTCAGAGTCATTGTTCATGTGGGTAAAGGACAGTTAGGGCCCCTGTGAGGAAGCGGGTCTCTGAAGGCCAATTTTGTGGCAGAACGGGGCTGATCTCCTGTGAGTGCCTGGCGATTCCAATCTCCATACTGAGCTGCGGGTCTCCACCAGCTTGGGGGGGGGGGCGCTTTCATGCTTGTTTTTCACTTGTTCCCTGATATCCAGACAGTTACTGATGTGGGGCAGATATTTGAGGGGGTACATTGGGACTGTTCCAGAGTGCAGGGGAGGAGGGTGTGAATGACTGATCCTGGGAGGCTTCTGGTGCCACTATGCCTCCAGCTCTGCGATAGGACAGCGGTCGATAGTTGTGGGGCTGAACGCGGGGCTGTGGGCCTTTTGGAAGAGGGAACTGCCAAGTGCGGGTCTTGACTGTGCTGACCCCCAGCTGACCTATGTTGAAACCTTGGCCCTAGTCTTGCTGCTGTAAAGTCTCCAGCTACACTTTGAGGGGCAGAGCCGCAGCTCGCCCAATGCCAAGAGACACTGTTCCTGTCCATCTTTCTCATTGGCTTCCCTGGTGGGACGAGGCCTTACCGAGCAGTGGATCCATTGGTGATTGGTGTTTTAGTTTCCTTCGGAGGCTATATTTGGTGTGGGGAATGGGGGGCTCTGCTAGAACGAAGATAAAATGACAGCTTACTCTGGCTCCTGGCTCAGGGCTCAGATATTTTTCCTGGAGTACTCTGGGGGCCATAGGGATGCATGGGGATGCAGAGGATTGACTGGTATCAGCAAACAACGCATCCTACTAGCTTTACTGTCTGTCGGAACAGGAACTTCTGCTTCTTCACATCACGCTGCAAATACCTGTCTAGACCCCTGTTTATAGAGGTGAGTACTGGGGGTAAAGGGTGTGTGAGTTTGTTGGTAAGTGCGTTCGTGTGTGCGTGTGTGTGTGTGTGTGTGTGTGTGTAGAAAGTGTTTTTTTTTTTAGAGGAAAGGGGTTGCCCCATTCTCGGCTGTGGTTGTGGGGGGCAGTGATTTTGCCAGCGCAGGAGGCGCTAATGCTCGGGATCTGGCCTCTGATTCAGTCGCTGGCTGTGGCTGTGAGAACCTTCTGTGGACCCAGGAAGGAGGCCCCAGGTCACGGTAGGGCAAAATTTTCTCCCTTGTAGCCAAGCCCAGAGCTTGTGTCATGAAAGACAGCACAGATGCCAACCCATTTTGCTTCTCTCGGGGAGACAGAAGTATCTGGTGTAATCCCCAAGAGGGTCTGTGAGCCGTTGCCCGAGACTCTGGCTTCTTAGGGATGGGGGTTGTGCTCCTCTCCAGTGCTCACCACTCTGACTTCTCCTCCAGGTCTCTGATCATCAGGAAAAACAGAGGCAGGAGAAGATAGTGACATGCCAGTAGAAACACCATCCCTAGGTAGGAGGAGAGTGACAAGATAAGGAGATGCAGTGACCTACTCACCAAGGAGCTCTCAGTCTTCTTGTGCCAAATGTCTCTGAGTTGTTTCAGGAAGGATCCTGCCTTGTGCCTCCTTGTTGGAGGGCCTGACACTTTCTATATGATGCCATGTTTGTTTCAGTTTAGTTGTGTTTCCTTTCGAACCATACCCAGCTTAAAGAGCACTCATACCTTAGTTCTCAAGGATCACTCCTGACCGATCTCAGGGAGCATATAGGGTGCTGGGGTCAAAGCTGGCATTTTGATACTTTGCTTTGTTTGGAGGACTACATCCAGTGATTCTTGGTATAACTCTTGGCCCTGCACTCTGGCATTGCAACTGGCAGTGGTTGGGGGACCATATGGGAAGTTTGGGTTCACCATCCCACTATTCTCTTCTGTTACTCCATCCTGCTGCTTTGTTTTCTTTCATGTTTATTTTTGTGCCACAGTGGAGGTGCCCAGGCCTTCTTGGCTCTTTGTTCTGGATTCCCAGCTGATTCACAACACAGGTGACCCGAGGGCGCTGGCCCCATTTTTGCCCTGGAAGCTATAGTGACTAAGGTCCCAGGACATGTGTTTTCCCTACTTTGTCCTTTCTGCTCTGGAGAGAATTGTCTGCTCTATCACACAGTTCCACATTCACTTGCTGCTCTGTTTGAAGTTCTGGGCATCACCGTCTTTTTTGGGTCACACCCAGAAATACTCAGCGATTACTCCTGGTGTTGTTCTGGGACCCTGTTAAAGGTAATGCAAGAGAAATTTCCTACCTGCTGTCCTGTCTGTTTGGTACCTTCTGTACATAGTTTAAATGAACTTTACTGTTCATAGAAAGACGTTTGAAAGGTTGGAAGGGGCCCCTTGAATCTAATATCTAACAAACGTTGGGAATATGGGTCAGTTCCCAAATCTTCCCACATCCCAGCACTCCCCAGGATCCCCACATCCCATCAGGCTGTTCCGTTTACCTAGGATTACTCAGAAGGTTATGCACGTTCCTGGATCCCACCCATCAGTTCAATAATATCAGAAAAAAAGGTAAGTATTGTATTTGGAATTAGCAATATCCCATCAACCTAGTAGTCATCAGAATGATAAAAAGTATTCGGATTTGATTAAAGACCAAAAAAGCCTCCAAGGTTTACTGCCCATTATCCTCCACTCTTAGTGTTGGAATATACTCTAGGTTTTAATATGTACATCACTATCACTATCATTCCATTGTTCATGGGTTTACTCGAGTGGACACCAGTAACATCTCCATTCCTCCCTGTCACGTGCTAGTGTAGGCTGGTGACACATTGGGGGATCTTTCACGGTCAGGGAATTGACGATCATCTTTGTTACTGTTTTTGGCATATTGAGTACATGGTAGTTTGCCAGGCTCTCCCGTACGGGCAGGATACTCTCGGTAGCTTCCCGGGCTCTCCAAGAGGGATAGAAGCTTTTGGGGAAACCTCTAATCACATTTATAGCTGTTCCCAGTCAGGTATATATGTGGACAGGATACTCTCGATAGCCTGCCACCAGCTTCTCTGAGAGCCAGAACTAGACAATAAGAGGTTGCGTGGCCCCATGCTTCCGGGAGCTTAGTTTGATAGTCTCTGGATTTTGGCCGGTGATGGGCTTACATGGCAGTTGTTGGGTGTAACTGTCTAGCCACTGGAAGTTGGGGGATCTGGATAGAAGAGGCCCAGTCCCTAACCGAGCAATAGAGGTAAGAGTGGTGCCGACCTTTTGAAAACACACAGCTCACCACTGTCCCATTCTTTGCTCTGACTCTGGCCTCACTTATTTTTTCTTTTTGTTTCACACCCAGCAATGCTCAGGGCTTACTCCTGCTTCTACTGTAAGGAAATATTCCTGGGGGTGCTTGAGGAACATATGGGATGGCAGGGATTGAGCCAGGTTCAGCACCGTGCAAGGAAATTACCCTCCCCTTTGGACTATTGCTCCAGCCCCTGTGGCTTGGCTTGGATAGCCCTGTGTTTTAGGGGATTATAAAAGAGAAACAGCCACAAAGCTACAACCAGTTGAGCCCTACTCCTGGCTCTCAGCTTAGGCATCCAAACCTGGGAGACTCAGGATCATTATGGGGTATTGTGTTTGGAATCCAGGTCTACCGTGTGTGACCAGCTCCTACCCCATGTGATTTATGGCACCCTTGTATTCAAGGGACTCTGCCTTAACTGTCTGCCCTGAATTCAGTGTTTGACCCCTCAAGCATTCCCCTCTCCTCTCCGTTATCCGAGCCCATCCCCCCTGCACCGATACACCTGGGCTGGCATAGTGGTCTGTCTACACTTGAGACCTGGCACTTTAAGTCTCCTTGATAATGTGTGATGTCACAGACGGGAATCTTCCATGTGCACTTTTACTTCTTCATGATGTCAAGTGGATCAGTCCTCCTACAGGCACATGTTTAAAAGACAAAAAGATACTTCACTGTGGAAGGGGGACACTGAAGGCCAATTAGTGGCAGGATGTGAGGACCTCTCCTCTCCAATTCCTGTACTGTGACTGATGGGGCTGCGCCAGCTTTGGGGGCACTATTGTGGTTGTTTTTCACTTCCCCCATCCATATCCAGTCAGTTTCAGGGGCAGCCCCACAATGGCGAGAGACACTGTTGAAGTTCATTGTGTTCATTGGCAGCCTTCAGAAGGAATCCTGGGGGCCTGGTCGTAACGCGTGGCTGGGAGTTGTAAATGAATATTTACTTTTCTGACTATTTTAGTTTTTTTTTTTTGGTGGGGTGGGCATACTTGTAGTTCCCCAGAGGTTATTCCAGGCTCTACCATCAGAAATTGTTTCCATCAATGATCACTGTTTCATATGGGAGGCCGAGGTTTGATCGCTTTCACTGAGGGAAGCACCATGTTCTCTTTAGTGTCTCTCCAACCGCATTTTGTTGTCTTTTTTTTTTTTTGATAAAGAATTTCTGCAGCAGGTAGGGCATTTGTCTTACACACAGCTGATCCTAGTTTGATTCCTTTACCCCTCTCGGAGAACCCAGCAAGCTACCAAGATAATCTAGCCCTCAAGGCACAGCCTAACAGGCTTCCTGTGATGTATTTGATATGCCAAAAACAGTAACAAGAAGTCTCACAATTTGTTGTGAGACGTTACTGGTGCCTGCTCGAGGAAATCGATGAACAACGGGAGTACAGTGTAAGTTAGGTTGAAAAACATCTTTCAATTCTTCATCAGCTCCCTGACACTGACCATGCAACCCTGGCTGTTGGAGTGAATATTGTGTGTAAAGGTTTTTTTAAATTAAGGATTTATGTTTTATTTTTTCTATTTTATAAGGTAGTTCACTATATTTGATTACATTTCATATTGAAGCACAAATCCCAGCTAATTGATTTTTTTGAGGAGGAAGAGATATTTGTTTAAGGATCACTCCTGCTGCATTAGAAAGAAATTCATTTAGAAAGAGCCAGAGTGGTAGTACAGCAGGTAGGGGGCTCTTACCATGCACAAGGCTAACCCAGGTTCAGTTTCTGGAATTCCAGCGATCCCCTAAGCCACACCAAGCATAATCCTTGAGTGCCAAGTTAATACAAGCCCTGAGTACTGCCTGTTTTGACCCAAAAATCAAAGCACACACACAGATACACACTCGTAATTTTGTGAGCAGAAAGAGGCTAAAGGTTTGTTCATGCTTATTCCCTGTGGCTACTCCCTGGCAGAGCCACTTTGGGGGCTGTGACTGCTGTGGGCATCCCTGAAGCGCAGGGGTGCTTGATCAGAGGGGTTCCTGGCCTAGGAGACAGCCATTGGCTGGACCCATAAGGACCTTCCTTGGGATCCAGGAAGGAGTCCCGAATCTCAGGGCTGCAATATCCTCCCCTGTACAGTGAGCCCATCACTCCTATCCTGACAGACAGCCCAAATCCCAACCTGCTCTGTATCCCCTGGAGAGTAAGTAGCATCTGACAGTGTCTCCCAGCTTGCCCTGGTACCCCAGAGTCCCTGTCAGCAGGACATTTCCCGGTCCAAGGCAGGAGCTTTCCAGGTCAGGGCTAGAGGTTCATCCTCTCTCTGCTCACAGCTATGACTACTATCCCAGGTCTTTGTTTTGGAGTCTACTGCTGATCCTTGGGAATAACAGGCAGGATAAGATCAGGCTGAGGCTTGCTACTGGAGGTTGTTTGCATGGAATCTGAGTGAATTTTATTGTTTTCATGAAAACAAAGACTTTGTGCTGCATGTGCCATCTGTTCAGTCCCTCGCTCTCCATTTGTCCTGGGCCTGGTGAACTCCAGATGTCCTGATCACCTGACTGAAGGCAAGAAACAGAAAATAAATTACAGTCGTAGCTCAGCAAGCCACCGAGAGTATCTCTCCCGCGCAGCAAAGCCTGGCAAGCTACCTGCGGCGTGTTCAATATGCCAAACACAGTAACAACAAGTCTCACAATGGAGATGTTACTGGACCCGCTCGAGCAAATGGATGAAAAACAGGACAGTGTCAGTGACCAAAAAATATGTGGTCAGCAATGCTTGGAGCCTGGCTCTTTAAGGCTAGGACCAGAAATGCAGGTGGCTTCACAGAATGCAGGTCTTTCCATCCCTGCCCTCCACCCAAGGTGGCTTCACTCTCTGGGCAACAGTTACAATCAGCCACCATTGTTGCTGAGGATGAGGCGCGGGGAAGTAGCAGGTATTGGAGTGGCCAGGGAGACTGCGAGCGTCCCTAAGGTCCTTTTGTTTCGCCAGCCACCCTGTGGTCGCTCTGAGTGCCCTAAACCGCTGTGGTCTCTGCATTGTGAGTGGTGGGGTCACTCGATGATAGTGTACAGGAATGTCGGCCCCTCACCCAGGACACACTGAGTGCTCCTGACGAAAGCTGTATCTTACTTATTAATTGATTTTTAGGAACAGTCTGTCACTATCCTCCCATTGTTCATCGATTTGCTTGAGCGGGCCCAGTAACATCTCCTTTGTGACACTTGTTACTGTGTTTGGCATATCAAGTATGTCACGGGTAGCTTGTTGGGCTTTGCTTTGCAGGTGAGATACTCTTAGTTACTTGCAGGGTTCTCTGAGAATGGCGGAGGAATCTAACCTGGGTTGGCTGCGTGCAAATCAAATGTCCTACACACTGTGCTATTGATCAGGGGAGATTTTTCTGAAGATAGCTTTTTTTGTGTGTAAGGACAGTGGCCTTGCATGTAGCTAACCTGGGTTTGAACCTCATGACCACATATGGTACCCGGAGCACGGTCAGATGTGATTACCCCAGAACCTGAAAAGGAAACTCCGAGTGGTCAGAAAAACATGGAGTTAGGGAAGAAAATGAGCTTGGAGAGGAAAGGTGTGCTGGGAAAGTTTCTGAAACAAAATAACGTATCAAACGAGAAAGTAATTTCTTTTAAAATTATTGTTATTTCTTAGCAAGAAGGAATTAAGGAAATAGTGGGCTCAAATTTGAATTCTCGAGCGTGTGTTAAATGAGAATTAGTGAATACGCACTGTAAATCATTCTTTTAATGATGAAAACACTGGGCTATTAATGTCAGTGACTTCAATGGGCATAAGAAAATTTTAGCTAGAAAGTTCCAACTTAACTTCTCAAAGACCTGGTTCCTATTTATAGACATAGTATAAGATGCCCCCCCCCACCCCCGACCCCTGTTTTCAGTCACAGTGCAGGATTTTCCCATTTTGGCTCCTTAGAGGTGGAGGCAGGGGATTTTGGGGGGATTATCTCCAGAATAGCTTGTTGCTGGCCACCTTTCATTCCTTAGACTGAACCATTGGCTCCCTCAACTTGATCGATTTATTTCAGTTAATTCCGTTTTAGTTGTTTTATTTATTTTTTTAGTGGGGGATACACCTTGCTATACTTGGTTACACCTGATGGTGCTCAGGGAACCATATGGGATGCCAATAGTCAAATCTGGTTTTTCTGCTTGCAAGACAAGCATTTCTCCCGCTGTACTATGTCTCCAGTCCCATTGCACAGAAAAATTTTGATTTATTATTGTCTTTTTGAATTGTAAAATTTGACTCAAAGCACTCAGTGCTCTGTGCTAAGTTTAGCATCTGAGCTCAACATTGTTGCTGGCACTGCTTGGGTACACTAACTGCTTTGGAGAACTGAATGTGTTTTAGCAGCTAGAAAGAAAAGCATCCTATGTACTGTCTCTGCTTACCCTATTTAATTTTTCTACAGAAAAAATATTTTTTTATCTGCCAAGTTTCTTAGCAGAGCCCTACCCATTGACCATCTCTCCCAGACAAGGTGCGGGTACACCTAGTAGGGCGCTTGCCTTGCACGTAGTTTGCCTGATTTCAATCCCCATCATTTCATAGGGTCCAATGAACACAGCCAGGTGTGGCGCAAAGCCCCCCGCAGAAAAAAGTCTCACTCCAGAATTTGTCATGACAATGGAGCATTCTTTGAACATCTTTTTGGGCTTTGTGAATATCACACCTGTCTGTTCTCTCTTTTTTTTTTTTGCTTCTTTTTGATTTTTTGATTAGACCCAGCAATGCACAGGGGTTACTCCTGACTCTGTATTCACAAATTAGTCCTGTTGGTGCTCGGTGACCATATGGGATACTGGGAATTGAACCCGGATTGGCCACTTGTAAGGCAAACACTACCTGCTGTGCTATCACTCCAGCTCCCTTTTTGCTACAAACTTGACGATGGTCAGGGACTCTGCCCCTTTGTCCAGATGTCCTTGAGATTCCATGTACCCCACCTTAAACCACATGATACACCATTTGAGCTCCTCTTTCTGGGTCTATCTCACCATAAGTGGAGCAGATGAGGTGGGATTTGGGGCCACATCTGACAGTGCCAAGAGGGCTGCAGCCTGCTCTCTGTTCATAGTACTGGTGGACATTGGGTACCAGGAAAGGCCCCCCTGGGCTTTCAGCTGGCTGACAATCCACCCCAGCCTGGTGTGCTTTCTCCTGCCCTCAGTTGATATGTTCATTGTAAGTTCTTGGTTGTGAACATTCTGGAATATTTTAACTATTAAGCCCGAAGCTATCGGTTTCCAAGCAGCAAGATAGAAAGAGACATGAACTTGATAATGCGAAGGCAGTAGGAGTTGTAATCCAGTATACTGGAGCCAACTATCTTGGCCTCTTGATAGGGACACCGACGTCAGGTAGCAGTTTATATAGGGTTTGATTACCTAAGCAGTGCATTTTGTATAGTTTCAGAAAAAACTTAGCTAGTCAGTTGTATTGGGATGTGTCTAGGCTAACAGTGGTGAGGCAGTAGTTAAAAATTTGTTTTCCATGATCATTCACGGGTACATAAGCTCTTTCTTTTAGGGTTAACAAAAGAAAATTTCTGGGACATTTTGACTAGGAGCATAATGATTGATTGTGCCCACTGGCAGGGCCCAGGAACTTTCCCAGGTGGGTTCAGGTTGGCTAGTTGCACATTGTTCCATTTCTGGGAAGCCGAGACTGTTTCAATTCCAGGAACTTGGGGCCTCACTGATTGTGCTGATTTCTACCGCCATAACAGGTGTCAGTTTTCCCCTTCCACAGCAAAACACTGACTGTAGGGAAGTAGTTGGAGGTTCTGAGAAAAATTACAGACTTTTCACCATTGAGATTTCTTTTGGGCCAAGTGTAATATTTCTTCTCCCTTTCCTTACACAAAATCACATACCAAGGGCGTAAAATCATATAGTCTGTTAAAGCCTTGCCTGTAAGCTCTGAGTCCTGCCTGGTGTGGCCCCCAAGCAAAGACAAAGTAAAGAACTGACTCTCGAGAATATACTGCTGGATTCCAAACCTTTGCTGTTGTCACATAACTGCCTCTTTGCTTTTATTTGTGTGTAGGAAGGGTAGGGGATTTGGGATTTCTGCCAGACCCAGCGTTGTACCTGCCCCTTGGTTCCGTGATGCAGAATAGGTTATGTGGATTGTGCTGCATTTATATTTTGTTGTGTTTTTTTTTTGGTTTTGGGTCTGTGCCTGGCCTTACTTGTACTGTTGCTCTGGCCTCCTTTTAGGTGGTTCTTTTTTTCCTTTGTGTTTTGTTTTTCGGGCCCCACCTCTGGTGGTGCTTAGGGCTGACATCCTGACTCTGTGCTCAGAGTCTCTCCTTTGGGAACCAAGGGAAGTGTTGGGAGTCAAGTTCAGGTCAGCTGGATGGGTGCAAGCAGCGCTTTCCCCGCTGCTCTGTCCTGCCCGTGTAGTGGGGGTGCTGTTGGTGAAGGAGGGAGTGGGCATGGGAAAGCTAGTGTGAGGGCAGCTCAGCCCAAGTGTCTCCGTCACGGGTGTTTCCACATTCAGGGCTCATGCTGGCATCCGGGGAGTGACTTGGAGGCTGGTTTGTTATTGCAGTAAGAAGAAATGGGAACTGCCCCCTGGAAAAAATGCCTGTTGTCAATAAGAGCTACCTGTGGGTTTTGGCATCTTTGGATTTGGGGATTTCTTGGGGCTCAGAACCTTAAAAATTGCTAGACCTGGGCTGACTTCTCTGAGAACTGTTGGACCGTCTTGTCGGTACACAGAGCAGCCCAGGCCTGTGGTGTTACTAGAACTAAGGTGTGTTTTCCTGGTACCCAGGCAATCATTTAGACAGATGGACACGTTTCCAGATTCACTCTGGTAATGAAAATCCAGGCCTATGTACAAGAGTACAGGATGTTTGGAGGTCCTGTGATAATTTGCATTACATTTTTCACCATTTTTTAGCATTTTTTTACAGATCCCCCAGCACATCAAGTGGTTCTCTGCAGGAGGTGGGAGGTGGCTATTCCCAGTGCCCAAGACTTGCAGATTGAAACTGGCCCCAGATGTGCCAGGGGCTACCGTGCTTCCCCCTTTGGTGCTCAGGAATCTGTGCAGTGATGGTGTTGAGGGTCATACTCAGGCCTTCCGTGTGTTCAGCAACTGCTCTATCACTTAAGGTACCTCTTCGGCCCCTGTTAACATCTTTTTCAACATATTATTTTGAAAACACGACAGATTTTCAGGAAAGTTGCAAGGATTTGAGGGGGAAATATTCTCTTTTCCCCCCCCTCCTTTTGGTTTTGGGGCCACACCGGATAGTGCTCAGAGTCCTCGCTCTGGGCTCAAGAGTGACCCCTGGTGGTCCTCGGAGGACCATGTTCAGTCAGGTGATTGATTGATTTTGCTCTGTGGGTTACACCTGATGATGCACAGGGGTTACTGCTCGCTCTGCACTCAGAAATGGCTCCTGGCGGTGCTCAGGGGACCACCTGGGATGCTGGGTATCGAACTCGGGTGGGCCACGTGCAAGGCAAACGCCCTACCCGCTGTGCTGTCGCCCCAGCCCCTGCGGTCAGGTGATTTCAGTCGGGCTGGGATGGATGCAAGTTAACTCCTGCACTGCCTCTCCAGTCCCCTTTGCTTTTTCTCATCCCACACTTGCTTGATCATGGTCAGTCTGTGAGTATTTTTTTTCTGTCTCCTTCAGTTATTTCAGAGCCGATGTGGTAAGTCAGGTCCTTTTAGACTGGAGTGTTTCAGATCAGATTGCGTTTTCTGAGAATAAGGATTCCGGTTCGTATTCATGGTACAGCTTCTTACGTTGTTGCAGTAGTTGAATCTGCGATTCATCTTCAAGGGTGCTTGCAGTCTTGGTAATTCTCTTTCTGTTTCTCTTGTGGGTTTGGGGTAAGGATGCATACAGTGCTTCTTGAGTCCTGCAGTGCTGGGCATTCCCTGGGGTACCCTGAGAGTGGGGTCGAAGGGGCCTTTTTGGCTGCCCCTGTTGTGTGGGGGTCATGAAGTTGCAGGGATTGAGCTGAGTTGACCATAAGCAAGGCAGATCTTTGACCCCATTAACATCTTTTCTCTGGCCGTGAGTGCTGTCTCTGGCCTCAGAATAAAAAAGTACGTCTAGGGGGCCTCCCTTCCCTTGCAGTGTTTTTGCTGTTGCTTTTGGTTCGTATTTTTCCTTTTTAGGCCCAACCATGGCATGGGGGGGGGAATCCAATGGGGTGCAAGGGGGTTGAATTGGAGTCAGCACGTGCAAGGCAAGTGTTGTACCGCTGGCCTCGTGCCTTCCTCTTGTGGTGCTTTATTTAGTGCCTAGGGCTCTGACGGTTTGATGCTCAGGTGGGTGGAATGGTTCTCCTTGGTCCAGCAGTTCCGGGGCCTTCCGTCCTAGACTGCATTCCACCCTCTCGGCTCTCTCTGGGAGTAACTGTGTTTAGTCCTGTTAAAGGATCTTTCCTGACAAATGGGCATTTCTCTTGCAAACTTTCAGTTGGTAAAAGGCAGAATCCTTTCTCAGTGTCCTCACAGGCATTTCACAGACTGTTCAGGAGAACACAGGCCAGTTATTCACAGGAGCCTGTGGATCACGGCCTCTCGGGGTTCTTTGTGACTCGTGCACAGCAGATGCACTAATCAAGAGCCCCTCAACTGTGGCCGGGAGTATCCTCTCTGGGGGAAAGGGGGGTGCACGGGGAGTACCACCTTCTCTGCTGGCGTGTTCTAGAAATGTGCATCGGGGAGTGTGGTTGAGGGCTGCTCTAGCCTTCCCATTTCCTCCTGCGTGGGCACTTGTCTCAACTGTTGTAAGAGCAGGTCAGGCAGATTTGTCTGTGTTTTGAAGCTCACGCCACTTTTTTCTTCACACCTCTGTGGTCCTTGCCTGTGGCCATAGCAGTGGGCAGAAAAGCCTTTTGGTGACACAGGTGAACTCTTGTGCCTCCTGTGCTCTCCTGCAGTCCCCACTGTTCTCTCTTCCTGTTCTCTCTGTCAGTGTTTTGGGGTCACACCCACCTCAGTATTTCTTGTCATTCCTGGCAGTGCTGGAGGACCATGAGATGCCTGAGATCATGAGAGCATGGGCGTGTCGTGGCGCATATGTAATGGCAAGGCAGATGCCTCACAGGCAGGGCATGGCCAAGGCTATGTGGGACAGGAGCAGCACGGGGCTCGATCTCCTCCTGTATGTCCCCAGACCTCCAAGTGCCCAAGTCTGTCGCCGGGAGCCAGGGACAGATTCTGCCTTCGGAGGCACAGACTGTGTGTGTGTATGTGTGTGTGTGTGTGAGAGAGAGAGAGAGAGAGAGAGAGAGAGACTGGGGATGGGGGGCGGGGGGTTCCTAGCAAGGAAGGTGATGTCCCTTGGGAAGGGAAACTTTTTGCTCCCTGGCTCCCTGCCTGTCCAGACCAGTTGGGAATAGCCTGCTGAGGCTGGAGAAAGGGGTTCTGTCCGGGCAATCACCCCACAGCACTCCCACGGGGCCTGGGTCCCCAGACCTTCCAGCTGGTGGTCACAGATCATCTGGGGACAGGACTTGGGGGTGCATCCTGAGACTCTCCAGCTTGTCTGGCGGCTTCTGGGATCCTGGGATTCCAGGACCGCACACTGCAGCGATGGGGTGCGGGTCTTCGGCTCCCTTGAGCCCTCTCCCTTCCCATCTCTCTTCTTCTGCTGCATCTCCGAAGTGTTCAGGGCCCCATTTCTCCCCACCCTGTCACATGAGGGCTGGACAGCCACATCCGGGTCTACAGGAGCCTGCCCTGTGGCCTACTGCCAGCCCTGCTGTCCCCCCTACCCTGGCTCCTCTTGGGGTTCACTCCGTGTCCATGCTGCTTGGCTGCTAGCTCTGTTCCGAGTCCCTCTGTTGCTACTCCGGGCTTTGCAAGAACCAGAGCCACATCCAGAGGTGCTCAGGGACCCAGGTGGCAGGGACCAAACTCGGGGCCTCTCAGGTGTTACGTCCAGGCTCAGCCCACTTGGGGCTGCTTCTGTGACTCCTCAACATCCCATTAAGTGCCGGGATTGCTGCGCACAGGCAGCCAGACCCCCTGGTCACGGGGTCTGTGTCAGAAGCACGGCTTTCCCACAGTTCCCAGGAGGCTCCCTGGCCTCCCCTCTGCTCCCAGGTGACTCCAAACGCGTGGGGATGGGGTCATCAGCTGTCAAGGTGGGAAGGAGCTCTGATTCTGCCCATGTCTGCCCCTGACCACTTTTCCCCTAGGAAGAGCCTCAAACGTTAAGGAGAAGATTTATTTTATATATCCCAGTTAAATCTCAAAAGACTTGAACATAAAATCAAAATTATCTTTATTGAAGAAACGAGACATAAACAAGAATAAGCATCACAAAACTAAAGCAACAGCATGTGAGCTGGCGATGTGAATTTAGGATGCTTTAAATATAAACTATGAGAACTATTTCTATGGCAAAGATTGTGAGACCGCCATTAACCAGCGGTCAGCACACAGGGCTCAGTGTCCCCCAGCAGGTGTAGCCAGACCCAACTGTTCCTGCCCCTCGCAGCCCCTTTTCAAGCTGGGGCTAAGGTTCTCACCTTCGAGGACAGTGGATTCAGGCATTTGATCTGAAATTGGGGAAACTTTCCAGATCATGGAACATAAAAGAAAGTGGATTTTTTTGTTGCCTTTTGCCAGACTCCTGAAGTGCGCCCAAGTCTTAACATAATATTCTAGGATATTCTGGATTTTTCTAGATTGTCCACATAGGAGGCTGAAATTGGGCAGAGTCCAGACTTTTTCCTCCTTGGTACCTTGTAGCAGGTGGTCTGAAGGGGTTGGGGGACAGGTGTGTGGGTCTTCACCTGTAACCCAAGTGCCTGTAGGCTGCTTCTAGGTGAATTCCTCTCTCCCTTGGGCCAGTTTTCTGGTGTCTTGGGCATCCGATGACAGTCCTGGTGGCGATGCTCTGGGCACGGGCAGGCCCTGGACGGATGGAAATGATCATTGACAGTCTGAGGGCATGTGGAACTTCCCTCACCCTGAACCCAGCTCCCGTCTCTGCTCCTAAAGCCTCTTGGCCTTGACCCGTGGGTGGTCCCAGTGCAAGGAACAGGACCTCTGGGGGTCCGGCTGGAACCCCCCTCCAACTCTCCATCACCCCAGGGAAGCAGACGTGAGTGTGCTGGGGGCCAGCACTGGGCTCTGGTGGCTAAGACAGGAGATGAGGTCTAGGCAGAGCACTTCCTTGGGCTTCCCTGACAGATTGGCTGTGGTCTGCACCCCAGGGCCCCAGTTACCCCCTAATTCCGTGCCCCACCTCCTGGCCTGGATCTACAGCAGATTGGCGCGGTCTCGGCCCCACACCCACAGCTCAGGGTCGTAGGCCTGGATCTGCGAAGACAGATGGGGCCCATGTTGCTGACTCGCTCGGCCTCTCCAGCCTGCGGAAAGCCCCCCTCCATGCCCGCCAGCAGCCCTACCTGTTCGCACTCCTCCTGGGTCACCCAGGCTCTCCAGCCCATGGAGCGCAGCAGTTGGAAACGGAGCTGGTAGAACAGTGGCCGCTGCAGGCGGCTGTGGCCATACAGGAAGGTGAAGATGTTCTGCTTGGGTGCCTGGTAGTCCTCCTCCATATCGTTGGCCAGGTAGCTGTGGACAGCACACAGCCTGTGTTCACACCTACCTCCTTCCTTCTGGGAGCTGTGGCGGAGGGCCCCCAGGGATTGATGGAGGCTGATGGCGTCACAGCGTGGCTGTGTTGGGGCTCCCTGGGTTCAGTACTCACAGTGCCAGAAAGAAGTGAATGCGTCGGATCTGCCAGCTGAAGAGGCCAGAGCAGCTGAAGTAGGCGATGACCATGGCCAGCAGGTACTGGGGAGACACGGGGACAGGTCACCAGGGCTGGGCGGAGGGGAAGGAGATCCAAGAACTCGGGAAGCAGGACGAAGGGGAGGACTTTGTGGGTGTTTGCTGAATCAGGAGGAAAGGGACCCCACAGACATGACCCAGAGAGACTGGGGTGCCTGTGCCCCCGGAGTGGGCAGCGAAGAGCTGCATCAGTGACTGCACCTCCCCTATCCAGTGGCCCCCAAGTGTTAAACTCACCCCCCCTAAAGAGCAAAAAGAGCAAAGGTACCCGGGCAGGGTGAGCTTGGTGGGTCCCCGGGACAGTCGCTTAGTGACCCCCAGCAGGTACCTTATCAGAGACCAACAGGTGCCGGTCCCAGGCCAGGAATCTTTTGATCACAGGGTCCTCTGTGGGAAGGCGGGGTTGTGAACCTCAAAGTCACAAGCCGCCCCCAATATTCCCCATCGTCGTGAAGGCCACACTGGGCCCCTCACAGCCCCAGGTGGGAGTAGGGGTGCGGGAGCCCCTTCCTTGGGTGGCCCAGCCCAGGCAGCCCGGCACTGCAGCCCCTGTCCGGGCAGGGGCCACCTCTCTCCCAACATGGGACACTGCATCCCTAAGGACCGCCTGTGTCCAGGTGGGAGACTCGGGCCCGGGGCTCCTACCCAGCAGCTTGCGGAAGACTTGGTGGTCCTCGGGGAGCACGGGGCTCTCCTGTCGCTGCCACTTCCTGCGCAGCCCACATGGCTGCTGCTCATCCTCCTGCAGTTCCTCGTCCTCCGACTCATCCCTCTTCCTCCGAACAGCACCCTGAGTCCGGGGGCTGACCTGAAGCCCACTGTGCTGAGCCTGGGGGGCTGCGTCCCCCTTTTCTTCCGCTTCCTCCTCCACCTTCTCCAACACCTCTGAATCCTCCGACTCCTGCTCCTCCTCCACCTCCGGTGATGACCACATCCTCCTCGTCCGGCCTCGGGAAGGCACACCTGCAGCATGGCTCATCATCTCCAGTACTCCAGGGGTCTCCTCTTCCTCCTCCTCCTCCTCCTCTTCCTCCTACTCCTCCTCTTCCAACTCCTCTTCATAGAGCAGTTGCTCCCTCTTCCTCTTGCGGCAACCAACAATGGCCCAGGGGCCTCCGTAGGACTCTGACGGAAAGGCCAGACTCAGTCCCAGCAAGTCCTCTGTGGGAAGACGGGGTTGTGAACCTCAAAATCACAGCCCACCCCCAATATTCCCCACCGTCGGGATGGCAACACTGGGCCCCTCACAGCCCCAGGTGGGAGAAGGGGTGCGGGAGCGCCTTCCTTGGGTGGCCCAGCCCAGGCAGCCCGGCACTGCAGCCCCTGTCTGGGCAGGGGCCATCTCTTCCCCACCACGGTACACTGCATCCCTAACGACCTCCTGTGTCCAGGTGGGAGACTTGGGCCCGGGGCTCCTACCCAGCAGCTTGCGGAAGACTTGGTGGTGCTCGGGGAGCACGGGGCTCTCCTGTCGCTGCCGCTTCCTGCGCAGCCCACATGGCTGCTCCTCGTCCTCCTGCTGTTCCTCGTCCTCCGACTCATCCCTCTTCCTCCGAACAGCACCCTGAGGCCGGGCGCTGACCTGAAGCCCACTGTGCTGAGCCTGGGAGGCTGCGTCCCCCTTTTCTTCCTCTTCCACCTTCTCCAGCGCCTCTGGATCCTCTGACTCCTGCTCCTCCTCTACCTCTGGCGATGACCACATCCTCCTTTTCCGGCCTCTGGAAGGCACACCTGCAGCATGGCTCATCATCTCCAGTACTCCAGGGGTCTCCTCTTCCTCCTCCTCCTCATCTTCTTCCTCCTCCTCCTCCTCTTCCTCCTCCTCCTCTTCCAACTCCTCTTCATAGAGCAGTTGCTCCCTCTTCCTCTTGCGGCCACAAACAATGGCCCAGGGGCCTCCATAGGACTCTGACGGAGAGGCCAGACTCAGTCCCAGCAGGTCCTCTGTGGGAAGACGGGGTTGTGAACCTCAAAATCACAGCCCGCCCCCAATATTGCCCACCGTCGGGATGGCAACACTGGGACCCTCACAACCCCAGGTGGGAGTAGGGGTGCGGGAGCCCCTTCTTTGGTTGGCTCAGCCCAGGCAGCCCGGCACTGCAGCCCCTGTCCGGGCAGGGGCCACCTCTTCCCCACCATGGGACACTGCATCCCTAACGACCTCCTGTGTCCAGGTGGGAGACTCGGGCCCAAGGCTCCTACCCAGCAGCTTGCAGAAGACTTGGAACACTTGGTGGTGCTCGGGGAGCACGGGGCTCTCCTGTCGCTGCCGCTGCCTGCGTAGCCCACATGGCTGCTCCTCGTCCTCCTGCTGCTGCTCGTCCTCCGACTCATCCTTCTTCCTCCAAACAGCACCCTGAGGCCGGGGGCTGGCCTGAAGCCCACTGTGCTGAGTCTTGGAGGCTGCGTCCCCCTTTTCTTCCTCTTCCTCCTCCACCTTCATCAGCGCCTCTGGCTCCTCTGGCTCCTCCACCTTCTCCCATGCCTCCTCCTGTTCCTCCACGGGCTCCCCTTGCTCCTCTGGCTCCTGCTCCTCCTCCACCTCCAGCGATGACCACATCCTCCTCTTCTGGCCTCGGGAAGGCACACCTGCAGCATGGCTCATCATCTCCAGTACTCCAGGGGTCTCCTGTTCCTCCTCCTCCTTCTCCTGTTCCTCCTCCTCCTCCTCTTCCAACTCCTCTTCATAGAGCAGTTGCTCCCTCTTCCTCTTGCGGCAACCAACAATGGCCCAGGGGCCTCCATAGGACTCTGACAGAGAGGCCAGACTCAGTCCCAGCAAGTCCTCTGTGGGAAGACGGGGTTGTGAACCTCAAATTCACAGTCCGCCCCCAATATTCCCTACCGACGGGCCGGCAACACTGGGCCCCTCACAGCCCCAGTTGGGAATAGGGGTGCGGGAGCCCCTTCCTTGGGTGGCTCAGCCCAGGCAGCCCGGCACTGCAGCCCCTGTCCGGGCAGGGGCCACCACCTTGCTCACCATGGGACACTGCATCCCTAACGACCGCCTGTGTCCAGGTGGGAGACTCGGGCCCGGGGCTCCTACCCAGCAGCTTGCGGAAGAGTTGGTGCTGCTCGGGGAGCACGGGGCTCTCCCGTCGCTGCCGCTTCCTGCGCAGCCCACATGGCTGCTCCTCGTCCTCCTGCTGTTCCTCGTCCTCCGACTCGTCCCTCTTCCTCCAAACAGCACTCTGAGGCCGGGGACTGGCCTGAAGCCCACTGTGCTGAGCCTGGGAGGCTTTGTCCCCCTTTTCTTCCTCTTTCTCCTCCACCTTCTCCAGCGCCTCTGGATCCTCCGGCTCCTGCTCCGACTCTGACGGATAGGCCAGACTGAGTCCCAGCAATTCCACACCTGCCCATGGACTCCCAGGCCCCCAATCTTCTCTTTCTCCATATCCTCCCACACATCTTATTATGGTTCACACCCCTGTGACCTTCAGTCTCTTCCTCAGGGTAGAATTTCTCCCTGGGGACACAGAGGGGCACCTCCATTTCCCTATTTCCCCCATCCCGGCTCCCCTTCCTTGTCCTGGCCGTCAGTCCATACCCCAACAGCCTGTTCTGTGCTGCTCCATCCAACCTCTCAGTGTCTCCCCAACACTCCTGTCTGCACAGCTCCCAGTCCCGCCGGCCCCAACACCTACCTGAAGGTCCTGGCATTATTTCCTCCAGCGCCACCTCCAGGGGGTATCCCGAGGTGCTGGACTCAGGGCTCTGGGGCTCAGACCCAGGACTCTGCCTACGGCTGGCCATCCCAGGTCCACTCTCTCCCTCGATAGCTCAGGTTCTCCCTCAATAACAGCAGTGCCTGCCGTCGAGGAGCTGAGCAGACGAGGCTTTGGGCTCTCAAGCCAAAGACTACTGTTGCCTACTTGAGCTTCAGGTTCTGGAGGTCTGGGATCTTCCTATCAGCACAGCCGGAAGCTCTGATGTCATCAGAACCCCCCTGCACCCCCACCAGCAACGAGTTTGAAAGAAAACCCTCAACTGCCCGGGGGTTTCTCCAGAAGTCAGGGGGCAGTACATAGGTGGCCCTGGCCCCGGGCCAGACCCCAAACCAGTCTGCACGATTACATCCCTGTTTTCCACACTGTGTGCCACACTTCTCCCCTGGGGACATTGAGGAGAGGGGCCTGGGAGGAGGTTATAGGAGTTTGGAGTCAGTTGAAAGACAGATACCCCCAAGAACCCACCCAGGGAAGACAGGCTTGGCCCTGTTGGTGCTTTTAAAGGTGCGTGCTGCTGGGTTTGTGGCACAGGCGGACCCGGCTTGATCCCCAGTATCCCCTTTAGTACCCCTAGGACTAATTCCTGAGTGCAGAGCCAGAAATACATGTGTGTGTGTGTGTGTGTGTGTGTGTTTATGCCTGTCTCGGGTCTGGGGTCTGTCCAGTCCCCCTCTCATGATACCATCTCATACAGAAGACCCTATTTTACTCCCAAAGAAATGTTTGTCTTGGAGCTGGAGCTGTGATACAGCTCATAGGGTGTTTGCCTTGCACACAATCAGGGTTTGATCACTGGCACCCCATAAGTCCTCTGAGCACTGCCAGAAGTGATTCCTAAGTAGAGAACCAGAAGTACACCCTGAAAAACGCTGGGTATGATCCTTGTTTCTCGTCTTTTGGCCGTGCTGGGGATCAAACCCAGGAGTTTCACACGCGCTAAAGAACTTGGCAGTGTACTAGCACAATTACTTTTAATACTATTTTTTTAATTTTATACACCTCTACAAAAAGGATTTTGAAAATTTTTTTCGTTTTTGTCACACTTAGTGGTGCTCAGGACTTATTCCCGACTGTACTCGGGGATGCTCCTGGCAGGGCTTGGGGTACCATATGGGATGCAGGGTTCTAGGGATCCAACCTGGGTCAGTTTTGTGCAAGGAAGGTATCCTACCCACTACTGTACTATTTATCTGACTCTTCAAATGATAGTTTCTGGGGCTGGGGAGGTAGTGCAGTGGGTAAGGTTTCTGCCATACTGGTGGCCAATCCCAGTTTGATCCCTGGCATCCTGTATGCTCCCCAGAACACCACCAGGTATAATTTCTAAATGAAGAGCCAGGAATAGCATTGCTGGGTATGGCCCCCAAAGAAACAAACAACAACAACAAAACTGAATAAAAACAAATACAAACAAAGAGCAAAGGGCTGTGTACGGACTGGGCCTCCTCCGGTGGGTGCTGGGATGGTGCTGCAGATGATTCCAGAGACAGCTGCCGACTCATGAGAATTGGCAGAATTTCACGATTAGTTCTCCACGATTCTCAATCTGCCCTATGCTTGTGATTGGGATCGAGGAGATGGGACACTGCCTCCGTGTATGTGTGTGTGACACCGATAAGAGACGTCCACTCTAGGTGGCATTTCTGCAGTGGGCCTGATGTGTGTATGTCCGGTTTTGAAATGTAGACTAGGATTCTGCCCAATTGTGTTCTGGACTAGAACCCACAGCCCTTGTACTGCAGCTCCCACCAAAACACTCGTGCAATGAATGTGTGTGTGTGTACGTGTGTACTAGTGTACTGAGTTCTTCATGTGCATCCTAGACCCCTCTCCGCCCTGCCCTGCAGGCTTGGGACAGCTGGCTGCCAGGCTCTCATTTCTCCTTCACATGTTAGGTGGCTTTTTTCGCCCGTCCATTCTTGTTTGGTGTTCAGGGCTTGCAACCCTTGGCTCTGCAAGCAAGGATCGCTCCTGTGGCGCTCAGGGGACCGTGTGGGGTGCCGGGGATGGAACCTGTGCCGAAGGCCAGCGCCTTCCCCTCGATGCTCGGGCTCGGCCCCCTGGGTCAGGCTTTCCCGGGCGTGGTGGCCCATTGCCTGCCTGGAAATGCAGTCCGGGCCTGTGGCTCCCTGCGCGGCCCCGTGGGCGGTTTCCGAGGCGTGAGCTCGCGCAGGCACACTGCCGCCACGCGACCCGCTTCTGGTCAGCGCCCGGTTGCCGTTGGCCCGCGCTGCAGCCTCCGGCGTTGCAGGCAGCGGGACAGGCTGGGTGGACCCGGCTTCGCGTGCGCCTGGCCGAGGCGCGAGCGCGGCCATCGGGTGCGAGCTGGAGCAGGCGGGGAGGCCCAGACACCGATCGCCCTCTGGGGCCGGCCCGATGCCTGCGGGGTAGGCCAGGGTTTGCAACCCCGAGGCCGCGGCCGGGCCAGGGGCAGCACGGCGAGGCCTCCCCGTGGGCTGGTGTCACCGTCCCTCCGGCTCCATGTCTCCTCGGAGGCCTGTCCGGCCGCACCTTTGGGTCCGGGCTGCGGGTCGGGAACGGAGTGCCAGTGGGTGCTCCCGCTGGTCCGCGTCCGGGCCCGCCCGAGGTCCCTGAGCTGCATCGCTGGTTGCTGAGCCAGGACGTTTCTCCAGTGGACCCAGCCGGGTGCCTTAAGCCAAGTCACGCAGTTGCCATTGCTTGCATTTGGGGGAGCGCCTGTCTGCCTTCCCGTGCGTTCTAGACGGTAGGGAGACGCGGCGCTCAGGGGTTCCTGCTGGCTGTGCACTCGAGGATCATTCCTGGTGGATGCCAGGGATCAAATCGGGGTAGGTGCGTGCAAGATAGCGCCCTCCCGGCCGGACTGTCGATAGCCCCTGCAACTTCGGAGGGTCAGCGATGGCACTTGCCTGCGGCCGCTTCATCGCGGTGCCCAGGGCGTGCTGGAGTTCGAAAGAACTGCTGATGTGTGTCTGTGTGTTGCTTTTTGGCCCTTGGTGGTGTTCCCAGGGCGCCATCTTTGGGGCGCTCTAGGGGGTGCGAGGTCCCTCTAGACACACCTCTCACTCGTGGCCTTGTGTTTTGCTCCTCCTTAGGTGCAGCCAGTGACGGACCATCTAGATATCCCACAGCAGGAGAAAATGAGTGGATCTCAGGTGTGTCTCCCTGCGGTGTACCTCCCCCTTGGTTCCGCGATGCAGAATAGGTTATGTGGATTGTGCTGCATTTATATTTTGTTGTTTTTTTTTTTGTTTGGTTTTTTTTTTTTTTTTGGTTTTGGGTCTGTGCCTGGCCTTACTTGTACTGTTGCTCTGGCCTCCTTTTAGGTGGTTCTTTTTTCCTTTGTGTTTTGTTTTTCGGGCCCCACCTCTGGTGGTGCTTAGGGCTGACATCCTGACTCTGTGCTCAGAGTCTCTCCTTTGGGAACCAAGGGTAGTGTTGGGAGTCAAGTTCAGGTCAGCTGGATGGGTGCAAGCAGCACTTTCCTCGCTGCCCTGTCCTGCCCGTGGAGTGAGGGTGCTGTTGGTGAAGGAGGGAGTGGGCATGGGAAAGCCAGTGTGAGGGCAGCTCAGCCCAAGTGTCTCCGTCAAGGGTGTTTCCACATTCAGGGCTCATGCTGGCATCCGGGGTGTCACTTGGAGGCTGGTTTGTTATTGCAGTAAGAAGAAATGGGAACTGCCCCCTGGAAAAAATGCCTGTTGTCAATAAGAGCTACCTGTGGGTTTTGGCATCTTTGGATTTGGGAGATTTCTTGGGGCTCAGAACCTTAAAAATTGCTAGACCTGGGCTGACTTCTCTGAGAACTGTTGGACCGTCTGGTCGGTACACAGAGCAGCCCAGGCCTGTGGTGTTCCTAGAACTAAAGTGTGTTTTCCTGGTACCCAGGCAATCATTTAGACAGATGGACACGTTTCCAGATTCACTCTGGTAATGAAAATCCAGGCCTATGTACAAGAGTACAGGATGTTTGGAGGCCCTGTGATAATTTGCATTACATTTGTCCCCATTTTTTAGCATTTTTTTACAGATCCCCCAGCACATCAAGTGGTTCTCTGCAGGAGGTGGGAGGTGGCTATTCCCAGTGCCCAAGCCTTGCAGATTGAAACTGGCCCCAGATGTGCCAGGGGCTACCGTGCTTCCCCCTTCGGTGCTCAGGCATCCGTGCAGTGATGGTGTTGAGGGTCATACTCAGGCCTTCCGTGTGTTCAGCAACTGCTCTATCACTTAAGGTACCTCGTCGGCCCCTGTTAGCATCTTTTTCAACATATTATTTTGAAAACACGACAGATTTTCAGGAAAGTTGCAAGGATTTGAGGGGGAAATATTCTCTTTTTTCCCCCCTCCTTTTGGTTTTGGGGCCACACCGGATAGTGCTCAGAGTCCTCGCTCTGGGCTCAAGAGTGACCCCTGGTGGTGTCGGAGGACCATGTTCAGTCAGGTGATTGATTGATTTTGCTCTGTGGGTTACACCTGATGATGCACAGGGGTTACTGCTCGCTCTGCACTCAGAAATGGCTCCTGGCGGTGCTCAGGGGACCACCTGGGATGCTGAGTATGAACTTGGGTGGGCCACCTGCAAGGCAAACGCCCTACCCGCTGTGCTGTCGCCCCAGCCCCTGCGGTCAGGTGATTTCAGTCGGGCTGGGATGGATGCAAGTTAACTCCTGCACTGCCTCTCCAGTCCCCTTTGCTTTTTCTCATCCCACACTTGCTTGATCATGGTCAGTCTGTGAGTATTTTTTGCTTTCTCCTTCAGTTATTTCAGAGCTGATGTGTTAAGTCAGGTCCTTTTAGACTGGAGTGTTTCAGATCAGATTGCGTTTCCTGAGAGTAAGGATTCCGGTTCGTATTCATGCTACAGCTTCTTACGTTGTTGCAGTAGTTGAATCTGCAATTCATCTTCAAGGGTGCTTGCAGTCTTGGTAATTCTCTTTCTGTTTCTCTTGTGGGTTTGGGGTAAGGATGCATACAGTGCTTCTTGAGTCCTGCAGTGCTGGGCATTCCCTGGGGTACCCTGAGAGTGGGGTCGAAGGGGCCTTTTTGGCTGCCCCTGTTGTGTGGGGGTCATGAAGTTGCAGGGATTGAGCTGAGTTGACCATAAGCAAGGCAGACTCTTTGACCCCATTAACATCTTTTCTCTGGCCGTGAGTGCTGTCTCTGGCCTCAGAATAAAAAAGTACGTCTAGGGGGCCTCCCTTCCCTTGCAGTGTTTTTGCTGTTGCTTTTGGTTCGTATTTTTCCTTTTTAGGCCCCACCATGGCTTGGGGGGGGGAATCCAATGGGGTGCCAGGGGTTGAATTGGAGTCAGCACGTGCAAGGCAAGTGTTGTACCGCTGGCCTGGTGCCTTCCTCTTGTGGTGCTTTATTTAGTGCCTAGGGCTCTGACGGTTTGATGCTCAGGTGGGTGGCATGGTTCTCCTTGGTCCAGCAGTTCCGGGGCCTTCCGTCCTCGATTGCATTCTACCCTCTCGGCTCTCTCTGGGAGTAACTGTGTTTAGTCCTGTTAAAGGATCTTTCCTGACAAATGGGCATTTCTCTTGCAAACTTTCAGTTGGTAAAAGGCAGAATCCTTTCTCAGTGTCCTCACAGGCATTTCACAGAATGTTCAGGAGAACACAGGCCACTTATTCACAGGAGCCTGTGGATCACGGCCTCTCGGGGTTCTTTGTGACTCGTGCACAGCAGATGCACTAATCAAGAGCCCCTCAACTGTGGCCGGGAGTATCCTCTCTGGGGGAAAGGGGGGTGCACGGGGAGTACCACCTGCTCTGCTGGCGTGTTCTAGAAATGTCCATCGGGGAGTGTGGTTGAGGGCTGCTCTAGCCTTCCCATTTCCTCCTGCGTGGGCACTTGTCTCAACTGTTGTAAGAGCAGGTCAGGCAGATTGGAATCTTCTGTAGTTGTGGTTTTCTCTGTGTTTTGAAGCTCACGCCACTTTTTTCTTCACACCTCTGTGGTCCTTGCCTGTGGCCAGAGCAGTGGGCAGAAAAGCCTTTTGGTGACACAGGTGAACTCTGGTGCCTCCTGTGCTGTCCTGCAGTCCCCACTGTTCTCTCTTCCTGTTCTCTCTGTCAGTGTTTTGGGGTCACACCCACCTCAGTACTTCTGGTCATTCCTGGCAGTGCTGGAGGACCATGAGATGCCTGAGATCATGAGAGCATGGGCGTGTCGTGGAGCATATGTAATGGCAAGGCAGATGCCTCACAGGCAGGGCATGGCCAAGGCTATGTGGGACAGGAGCAGCCCGGGGCTCCATCTCCTCCTGTCTGTCCCCAGACCTCCAAGTGCCCAAGTCTGTCGCCGGGAGCCAGGGACAGATTCTGCCTTCGGAGGCACAGACTGTGTGTGTGTGTGTGTGTGTGTGTGTGTGTGAGAGAGAGAGAGAGAGAGAGAGAGAGAGAGAGAGAGAGAGAGAGAGAGAGAGAGAGATACTGGGGATGGGGGGCGGCGGGTTCCTAGCAAGGAAGGTGATGTCCCTTGGGAAGGGAAACTTTTTGCTCCCTGGCTCCCTGCCTGTCCAGACCAGTTGGGAATAGCCTGCTGAGGCTGGAGAAAGGGTTTCTGTCCGGGCAATCACCCCACAGCACTCCCACGGGGCCTGGGTCCCCAGACCTTCCAGCTGGTGGTCACAGATCATCTGGGGACAGGACTTGGGGGTGCATCCTGAGACTCTCCAGCTTGTCTGGCGGCTTCTGGGATCCTGGGATTCCAGGACCGCACACTGCAGCGATGGGGTGCGGGTCTTCGGCTCCCTTGAGCCCTCTCCCTTCCCATCTCTCTTCTTCTGCTGCATCTCCGAAGTGTTCAGGGCCCCATTTCTCCCCACCCTGTCACATGAGGGCTGGACAGCCACATCCGGGTCTACAGGAGCCTGCCCTGTGGCCTACTGCCAGCCCTGCTGTCCCCCCTACCCTGGCTCCTCTTGAGGTTCAGTCCGTGTCCATGCTGCTTGGCTGCTAGCTCTGTTCCCCGAGTCCCTCTGTCGCTACTCCGGGCTTTGCAAGAACCAGAGCCACATCCAGAGGTGCTCAGGGACCCAGGTGGGAGGGACCAAACTCGGGGCCTCTCACGTGTTTCGTCCAGGCTCAGCCCACTTGGGGCTGCTTCTGTGACTCCTCAACACCCCATTAAGTGCCGGGATTGCTGCGCACAGGCAGCCAGACCCCCTGGTCACGGGGTCTGTGTCAGAAGCACGGCTTTCCCACAGTTCCCAGGAGGCTCCCTGGCATCCCCTCTGCTCCCAGGTGACCCCAAACGCGTGGGGATAGAGTCATCAGCTGTTAAGGTGGGATGGAGCTCTGATTCTGCCCATGTCTGCCCCTGACCACTTTTCCCCTAGGAAGAGCCTCAAACGTTCAGGAAAAGATTTATTTTAAATACCCCAGTTAAATCTCAAAAGACTTGAACATAAAACCAAAATTATCTTTATTGAAGAAATGAGACATAAACAAGAATAAGCATCACAAAACTAAAGCAACAGCATGTGAGCTGGCGATGTCAGTTTAGGATGCCTTAAATTTAAACTATGAGAACTATTTCTGTGGCAAACATTGTGAGACCGCCATTAACCAGCGGTCAGCACACAGGGCTCAGTGTCCGCCAGCAGGTCTAGCCAGACCCAACTGTTCCTGCCCCTCGCAGCCCCTTTTCTTCAAGCTGGGGCTAAGGTTCTCACCTTTGAGGACAGTGGATTCAGGCATTTGATCTGAAATTGGGGAAACTTTCCAGATCATGGAACATAAAAGAAAGTGGATTTTTTTGTTGCCTTTTGCCAGACTCCTGATGTGCGCCCAAGTCTTAACATAATATTCTAGGATATTCTGGATTTTTCTAGATTGTCCACATAGGAGGCTGAAATTGGGCAGAGTCCAGACTTTTTCCTCCTTGGTACCTTGTAGCAGGTGGTCTGAAGGGGTTGGGGGACAGGTGTGTGGGTCTTCACCTGTAACCCAAGTGCCTGTAGGCTGCTTCTAGGTGAATACCTCTCTCCCTTGGGCCAGTTTTCTGGTGTCTTGGGCATCCGATGACAGTCCTGGTGGCGATGCTCTGGGCACGGGCAGGCCCTGGACGGATGGAAATGATCATTGACAGTCTGAGGGCATGTGGAACTTCCCTCACCCTGAACCCAGCTCCCATCTCTGCTCCTAAAGCCTCTTGGCCTTGACCCGAGGGTGATCCCAGTGCCAGGAACAGGACCTCTGGGGGTCCGGCTGGAACCCCCCTCCAACTCTCCATCACCCCAGGGAAGCAGACGTGAGTGTGCTGGGGGCCAGCTCTGGGCTCTGGTGGCTAAGACAGGAGATGAGGTCTAGGCAGAGCACTTCCTTGGGCTTCCCTGACAGATTGGCTGTGGTCTGCACCCCAGGGCCCCAGTTACCCCCACAGCTCAGGGTCGTAGGCCTGGATCTGCGAAGACAGATGGGGCCCATGTTGCTGACTCGCTCGGCCTCTCCAGCCTGCGGACAGCCCCCCTCCATGCCCGCCTGCAGCCCTACCTGTTCGCACTCCTCCCGGGTCACCCAGGCTCTCCAGCCCATGGAGCGCAGCAGTTGGAGACGGAGCCGGTAGAACAGGGGCCGCTGCAGGCGGCTGTGGCCATACAGGAAGGCGAAGATGTTCTGCTTGGGTGCCTGGTAGTCCTCCTCCATATCGTTGGCCAGGTAGCTGTGGACAGCACCCTGCCTGTGTTCACACTTACCTCCTTCCTTCAGGGAGCTGCGGCGGAGGGCCCCCCGGGATTGATGGAGGCTGATTGCGTCACAGCGTGGCTGTGTTGGGGCTCCCTGGGATCAGTACTCACAGTGCCAGAAAGAAGTGAATGCGTCGGATCTGCCAGCTGAAGAGGCCAGAGCGGCTGAAGTAGGCGATGACCATGGCCAGCAGGTACTGGGGAGACACGGGGACAGGTCACCAGGGCTGGGCGGAGGGGAAGGAGATCCAAGAACTCGGGAAGCAGGACGAAGGGGAGGACTTTGTGGGTGTTTGCTGAATCAAGAGGAGAGGGACCCCACAGACACGACCCAGAGATTGGGGTGCCTGTGCCCCAGGAGTGGGCAGCGAAGAGCTGCATCAGTGACCGCACCTCCCCTATCCAGTGGCCCCCAAGTTTTACACTCACCCCCCCCAAGGAGCAAAAAGAGCAAAGGTACCCGTGCAGGGTGAGCTTGGTGGGTCCCCGGGACAGTCGCTTAGTGACCCCCAGCAGGTACCTTATCAGAGACCAACAGGTGCCTGTCCCAGGCCAGGAATCTTTTGATCACAGGGTCCTCTGTGGGAAGGCGGGGTTGTGAACCTCATAGTCACAGCCCGCCCCCAATATTCCCCACCGTCGGGACGGCCACACTGGGCCCCTCACAGCCCCAGGTGGGAGTAGGGGAGCGGGAGCCCCTTCCTTGGGTGGCCCAGCCCAGGCAGCCCGGCTCTGCAGCCCCTGTCCGGGCAGGGGCCACCTCTTCCCCACCATGGGACATTGCATCCCTAAGGACCGCCTGTGTCCAGGTGGGAGACTCGGGTCCGGGGCTTCTACCCAGCAGCTTGCGGAAGACTTGGTGGTGCTCGGGTAGCACGGGGCTCTCCTGTCGCTGCCGCTTCCTGCGCAGCCCACATGGCTGCTGCTCATCCTCCTGCAGTTCCTCGTCCTCCGACTCATCCCTCTTCCTCCGCACAGCACCCTGAGGCCGGGGGCTGACCTGAAGCCCACTGTGCTGAGCCTGGGGGGCTGCGTTCCCCTTTTCTTCCTCTTCCTCCTCCACCTTCTCCAACACCTCTGGATCCTGTTGTCAATAAGAGCTACCTGTGGGTTTTGCATCTTTGGATTTGGGAGATTTCTTGGGGCTCAGAACCTTAAAAATTGCTAGACCTGGGCTGACTTCTCTGAGAACTGTTGGACCGTCTGGTCGGTACACAGAGCAGCCCAGGCCTGTGGTGTTACTAGAACTAAGGTGTGTTTTCCTGGTACCCAGACAATCATTTAGACAGATGGACACGTTTCCAGATTCACTCTGGTAATGAAAATCCAGGCCTATGTACAAGAGTACAGGATGTTTGGAGGCCCTGTGATAATTTGCATTACATTTGTCCCCATTATTTAGCATTTTTTCACAGATCCCCCAGCACATCAAGTGGTTCTCTGCAGGAGGTAGGAGGTGGCTATTCCCAGTGCCCAAGAATTGCAGCTTGAAACTGGCCCCAGATGTGCCAGGGGCTACCGTGCTTCCCCCTTCGGTGCTCAGGCATCCGTGCAGTGATGATGTTGAGCGTCATACTCAGGCGTTCCGTGTGTTCAGCAACTGCTCTATCACTTAAGGTACCTCGTTGGCCCCTGTTAGCATCTTTTTCAACATATTATTTTGAAAACACGACAGATTTTCAGGAAAGTTGCAAGGATTTGAGGGGGAAATATTCTCTTTTTTCCCCCCTCCTTTTGGTTTTGGGGCCACACCGGATAGTGCTCAGAGTCCTCGCTCTGGGCTCAAGAGTGACCCCTGGTGGTCCTAGAAGGACCATGTTCAGTCAGGTGATTGATTTGATTTTGCTCTGTGGGTTACACCTGATGATGCACAGGGGTTACTGCTCGCTCTGCACTCAGAAACGGCTCCTGGCGGTGCTCAGGGGACCACCTGGGATGCTGGGTATCGAACTCGGGTGGGCCACGTGCAAGGCAAACGCCCTACCCGCTGTGCTGTGGCCCCAGCCCCTGCGGTCATGTGATTTCAGTCGGGCTGTGGGATGGATGCAAGTTAATTCCTGCACTGCCTCTCCAGTCCCCTTTGCTTTTTCTCATCCCACACTTGCTTGATCATGGTCAGTCTGTGAGTATTTTTTGTTTTCTCCTTCAGTTATTTCAGAGCCGATGTGGTAAGTGAGGTCCTTTTAGACTGGAGTGTTTCAGATCAGATTGCGTTTCCTGAGAGTAAGGATTCCGGTTCGTATTCATGGTACAGCTTCTTACGTTGTTGCAGTAGTTGAATCTGCAATTCATCTTCAAGGGTGCTTGCAGTCTTGGTAATTCTCTTTCTGTTTCTCTTGTGGGTTTAGGGTAAGGATGCATACAGTGCTTCTTGAGTCCTGCAGTGCTGGGCATTCCCTGGGGTACCCTGAGAGTGGGGTCGAAGGGGCCTTTTTGGCTGCCCCTATTGTGTGCGGGTCATGAAGTTGCAGGGATTGAGCTGAGTTGACCATAAGCAAGGCAGACTCTTTGACCCCATTAACATTTTTTCTCTGGCCGTGAGTGCTGTCTCTGGCCTCAGAATAAAAAAGTACATCTAGGCGGCCTTCCTTGCAGTGTTTTTGCTTTTCCTTTTGGTTCGTAATTTTTCCTTTTTAGGCCCCACCATGGCTTGGGGGGAATCCAATGGGGTGCCAGTGGTTGAATTGGGGTCAGCACGTGCAAGGCAAGTGTTGTACCGCTGGCTTCGTGCCTTCCTCTTGTGGTGCTTTAGTTAGTGCCTAGGGCTCTGACGGTTTGATGCTCAGGTGGGTGGCATGGTTCTCCTTGGTCCAGCAGTTCTGGGGCCTTCCGTCCTAGACTGCTTTCTACCCTCTCGGCTCTTTCTGGGAGTAACTGTGTTTAGTCCTGTTAAAGGATATTTCCTGAAAAATGGGCATTTGACTTGCAAATTTTCAGTTGGTAAAAGGTAGAATCCTTTCTCAGTGTCCTCACAGGCATTTCACAGACTGTTCAGGAGAACACAGGCCACTTATTCACAGGAGCCTGTGGATCACGGCCTCTCGGGGTTCTTTGTGACTCGTGCACAGCAGATGCACAAATCAAGAGCCCCTCAACTGTGGCCAGGAGTATCCTCTCTTGGGGAAAGGGGGGTGCACGGGGACTACCACCTGCTCTGTTGCGGGTGTGGCGTGTTCTAGAAATGTCCATCGGGGAGTGTGGTTGAGGGCTGCTCTAGCCTTCCCATTTCCTCCTGCGTGGGCACTTGTCTCAACTGTTGTAAGAGCAGGTCAGGCAGATTGGAATCTTCTGCAGTTGTGGTTTTGTCTGTGTTTTGAAGCTCACACCACTTTTTTCTTCACACCTCTGTGGTCCTTGCCTGTGGCCAGAGCAGTGGGCAGAAAAGCCTTTTGGTGACACAGGTGAACTCTGGTGCCTCCTGAGCTCTCCTGCAGTCCCCACTGTTCTCTCTTCCTGTTCTCTCTGTCAGTGTTTTGGGGTCACACCCACCTCAGTATTTCTGGTCATTCCTGGCAGTGCTGGAGGACCATGAGATGCCTGAGATCATGAGAGCATGGGCGTGTCGTGGCGCATATGTAATGGCAAGGCAGATGCCTCACAGGCAGGGCATGGCCAAGGCTATGTGGGACAGGAGCAGCCCGGGGCTCCATCTCCTCCTGTCTGTCCCCAGACCTCCAAGTGCCCAAGTCTAACGGAGTCTGCCAAGTCAGACTAATGGAGGCCTGAGCCACTGACCTTGTCCCTCGTAAGTAATGCACTAGGAAAGCCCCATATGATCAGTGTTTTATTTATTTTTTTTTAACTCAATAAACAGACACACGTGGAAATAACTCCCTTTGCAGAAGGCGGTAGAGAGAGAGAGCACAGCAGTAGGGCGTTTGCCTTGCACGCAGCCAACATGGCCGACCTGAGTTCGATTCCTCCACCCCTCTCGGAGAGCCGGGCAAGCTCCCGAGAGTATCTCGCCCGCAAGGCATAGCCTGGCAAGCTCCCCGGGATGTATTCGATACGCCATACACAGTAACAACAAAGTCTCCAACGCAGACGTTACTGGGCCCGCTCGAGCAAATCCATGAACAATGATGAGGACAGCGACAGTGATAGCAGAAAGCTAACACGCCATTCCAAGAGAAAAGAAAATAGATTCGAGTCAGGGTTCAGTTCAAGCTCAGTGTGGAGCTCAGTGTGGAGCGCCTGATGCATGGAGTGAAGGCAACCCTGCATCCCTACAGACACGACGAGCCACAGGGGCTCATCTCACCAAAATGGATGGCTCTCAGGATCAATACTCTTTTTGGTCCTTTTATTTTGAAGTTTGTATTCTTTAGAGACACACCACGCTGTGCTCAGGGATCACTCTTGGAGGGTCTGTAGGGGAGCAAATGGATGCAAACCTTTCTCCTCCTCACCACACTGACACTAGTGCCCTCAAACTGGTTTTCTTTTTCAGTTTTGGCTTTTTGGGTCACACCTGGTGAAGCACAGGGGTTACTCCTGTCTCTGCACTGAGGAATGACTCATAGTGGTCCCCAGGCGACCCAAAGGGACGCCAGGAATAAAACCCGGGCCGGTCACTTAAGAACCAAGTCTATACCCACTGATCTATCGCTCCACCCCCAAGCTAGTTATTTTGAAACAATTACCAGTTTCGATCAAATGAAAGAAATAGAAATAAAGATCTTGTTCAAAAGAAAAAATAGGAATTTCTTAAGGTTTTGAGCAGTGATTTCACCACCCAGTGAAGCTAAGGGCCTCTACCCCAAGCATTAGGTTCTAGGTTTCCTCTCTGCAGTGCCCTGTCATCCACCTTCAAAATCACATACTTGATTCCCCTGCCAGCATAATGTCTGTCCCCAATGTGTAAATTTTACCAGCTGACGAATACTCAGTGATTCCACTCTCAAATCAAATTGCTGCAATGCCAATACCTGAGTCTGCAGTTTGAGTTACGCAATGACACGCAACAGATGACGTAAGAATTTGTGGAAAGAAATGAATGAGACAGTGTAGGTGGAGAACATCGCTATGGTTCTCAGAATCCAAACAGGCCCAGAGAAAACAGAAGATCTGATTGGACCATGGGTGTGAGTACCATGACAATACACAAGATGGTCAGGTTTTGCTTTCTGACCAGACTCGGTGACGTTTGGGTCACGTGACTGAACCGGGTCGACCGAGTGCTCATTAAGAATGTCCCCACCGTACTAGCAGTCAGGCCCCAACTAGCTTTGTTGTGGGTTCACTCATTCACTACTTACTGAAAAAGGCAAAATGTGTTTTGCAGGCACCGCAATACCACAGGCTGTGCAGCCAAACTGGTAACACAGGCGTCAGGACCAGGGGTTTTCCTGGGGGCCTGAGTGAAGAGGCAGGAGGAGGAACCCATCAACACTGCCAGCGGTACCCACAAACTACATAAATCAATAAAATAAATAAAGGTGCGGTGGCCAATGGTGATCCTATAATGCAGTATGAGGCCTTGGGACACAGCTTCGAAGTGCCTGGGCTTCTTCCTGCTAAGACTGCACTTTTGTTTGAAGGACGCTCTCTGGCCCAGCCCTGATGCTCCCCCACCCCGCCTCCTGCCAGCCCTCAGCCCTGACTCCTCTGCAAACTCTACACACCGGGGTAGGAGAAATTGCACCAGAAGCGTCCGACTTGCAGGCGGACAACCTGGATTTATTCCCCAGCATCTCATAAGATGGGTCTCATTCTCCTAAACCTGAAAGATCCTTTAATAACTTTTTGAAACAATCTCAGGGCTAGGACGAAGGAGGCGTTACTGGGGCCTGCTCGAGGCAATCGACGGACGACAGGATGGTCGTGATCGTAATCCTGATCTCATAGCGTCCCCTGAACAGCACCCAGAGTGACCAGAGTGCAGAGCCAGGAATAACCCCATGAGCATCACAGGCCGTGGACCTAAAAGGAAACAGAAAACAAAGGGGGAAAAAGAAAGGAAAAGAAAAAGCCCTCGGAGCCTGATGGCTGAACCAGCAACAAGTGACAAGCAAACTCTGGGCCCAATGTTCTTGAGCCCCAAGCCCAGGAGAAACGCACCCAGCGCCCTCCTGCCCCCACCAGGCAGTGGGGTGCTGATGCGCCTTCACGCTGCTCACCAGGGTACGGGGTACACCGAACACTGCCAGGGCCGATTCTTGAGGGAAAGTTCAGGAGAGAGCCCTGAACACGCCAGGTGAGGCCCCAGCCCTCTCCCACAAAAGGCCAAAGAATGAGCCCCCGGGTCCCCTTGCCGAGGGAAACCACTTATCTCTGACTCCTTTTCAACCCGCCTAGACACGACAGTCGGCCTGGAAAGTGGGGGATGTAGGTAGGCAGCCGGGGGCCATTCTCGAGATGTCCCTACGCCCCACCCCTGGTGAGGCCCCCTGGCGCAGAGCCAAAGCTGTGGTGGTCCCGCAAGGGCCATGAGACTTGCGGGCAAGCTGGGGCTCCCTCGGGCTCCGGCACGTTCCTCTCCGGTTGGGGGCCAGAACAGATGAGTTGGAGGGGAGGGCGAGGGTCTCGTGCCCCCGACCCCATGGTGTCGCCCCGGCCAGGGTGACAAGGACACACAATGAAAAACAAACCTGAAAAGAAAACTCTTTCTCTTCTGGTTGTCCTTATTTCCTTTGTTCCTGACCCTTTCTGAAAGACTTTCGCACTCGAACCTTCCAAGACACTTATCAGCCCACCTGCCCTGGACCACCGCCCCCCCACCGCACGCGCTTCTGAAATAACCTCCCTCGATGTGAAGCACTGAAGGAGTAGACAGACAAACCTCTCGAAAAGGCGGGCGCTGGGGGCGTCCCGGGCTGGGGAGCCGGCGGAGGCTCAGGGCTCCCAGATGGACCACTCCGAGGCCGGCCAGGGAGAAAAATGTCCCTATGCAACGCCCCCGCGCCCTGGGCGGGGGCGGCCCCTTCCCGCCCCACCCATGTTCCTCACAAGCCAACAAACAGGGTTGAGATTCCTCTGCCCACAAAGACCCCATGGAAAGGCGGGGCTCTGTGACCTCACCTACACTTCCGGTCAGAGTTTTAAAGGGCCAGACACCACAGAGTCCTGACCAGGTGCTCTCAACTCGGGAAGGCTAATTGTTTCCCTATTTCTGGTCTTGGATCAGATAGCAGGACGTGGAGGGGGGTGGTGTCACCAGGTACCAGATGGATGGAGTGAACACATGATCTATGGAGCCAAAGATTTTCTGTTTTCACTAGGGCAATTAAAGTCACAAAGATTTCCTGGCAAACACCCACCAGTAAGCGCCCCGCACCTGATCCCTAAACATCCAAAATAAAAACAATGCTGAGAAATCACTGGACATTACTATTCAGTTCTCATAATTTTTGGTGTTGATTTATCCATTGTTGGGGGGCACATTCTGTCGTGCTCAGCACTTTTGCCTGACTGCTCAGGGATCATCCACAGTGGGCAAGGGGAACATTCCAGGGATCTAATCAAGGAACCTGGCTCAGGTACTTTTGAGCTGGACTATCCGAACATCCTTTGATATATATATATATATGCTTTGATATATATGTCCCTCACCCCAAGGCCCGTAGCCCCCTCGATCAGCTCTGCTCCCACCGGCTGGGGCCCATTTCGGACCTGGCGGTGATTGTGGCTGCAGAGCCCCCCACCAGGATCACACGGACCCCCAGAACCCATGCACCCCAGAACAACACCCACAATACTCCACAAAGTCCGGGTCCTCCTAAAGCCTCCGCTGCTCCTCAGGAACTGCCTGGATATTGGGGAACAAGTGAATAATAAGCAGAAAAGTGGCCCCCAAGCTGGCGTGGCCCTACCGCTCACAGTACTGAGATGGGGACGCGTGGGGCGCTCACGGGAGGCCTCATGTCCTCACAAAATTGGCCTTCACAGTCAGCTTTCCATAAGAGAGCCTACTTATTCCTTTACCCATGTGATCAATGACTGCTGGACCCCTTGTCGAGGATACCAGCAACTCGAGATCCTGAGTTCACTCTGAGTGCAGAGTTTGGAGTAAACCCAAGCTCTCATTCAAGGGCAAGGATGTCAAGCCCCACAAGTTTACATTGAGGAAAAAACAAAAGGGAAGATGGAGGGTTGCAGGCCGTATACAGGGTGGGGCTCTCTTCCTGCCCATGGTCAATCCAGGTTCGATCTCTGACAACCCCATATGCCCCCCATCAGCCAGGCATGATCCCGGAGTGCAGAGCCCAGGAAGAAACCCTGAGTACTGCTGGTTTGGCCCAAAGAAATTGAAAAAAAAAACTTCATAGAATCCAATGCAGGCTGGGCAACAATGCACAGGATTGGGGATCATGCGTAGCACGCAGAACCTCTGACCTGATGCTGGGCACCACCTGGCCTCCCAAGATCACTTGCAGTGACCCAAGCACTGAGCACAACAGCGGCTGAGCTGTAAAACTCTAAGAAAGAAATGATCTTAGAGACTTGAATGACATCACAGTGGACACGGCATTTGCCTTGCAGGCAAACCAATGGGGTCTGAATCCCAGCATTCAATATGGTCCTCGAGCACTGCCAGAAGTAATTCCTACGTGCAGAGCCAGGAGTAAACCCTGAACACCACTGAGTGTGACCCAAAAGCCAAAAACCTAAAGGAACACAATTTAAAAGCACTGTATCACTGTCCTCCCATTGTTCATCGATTTTCTCGAGCGGGCACTAGTAATATCTCCATTGTAAGACTTCTTATTAAAGTTTTTGGCATACTGATTACATCACTGGTAGATTGCCAGGGGTTTACGTGTGGGTGGTATACTCTTGGTGGCTTGCCGGGCTTTCCCAGATGGGCCGAGGAATCGAACCCGGGTCGGCTGCATGCAAGGCAAACGCCCTAAACTCTATGCTATCACTCTGGCCCAAAATTTAAAAATTACAAATAAAAGGTAATGAAAATGCCGAGTGTATCCTTGAAACAATACCAAGAGAAGAAGCAAAACACTCAAGTGTACAAAGAGAAGTAAATTTATTTGGTTTGTTTTGGGTCACACACAGCAATGTATAGGACTTTTTACTAGCTCTGGGCTGCGGAAACACTCCTGGCTGTGCCTGAGGACCATACTGTAAGCCAGGGACTGAATCAGGAGTGATTCCTGAGTCACCCATGACCATCAGAAGCTGGGCCACAAAATGAAACAATCAGAGCAAAAAAATATTGAGTTGAACTCATAAGAAATAAAGCCAGGGACTCCAGAGATACTCCAACAGGTTGGGGCTTGCCTGTACACTGCACACACTTAGCATTATGACCTCTATCCATTCCTCCGGGTGAAGCTCAAAGCCACCTCAAGGAAGGTCACTGTGTACTGAGCCAACAGATAACAAGGGACAGGAGCGAGGCCATCGTAGAGCATACTATGGGGTGTTAGGATGAGACACTCGGCGCCCTCGAGGAGCTCAGCGCCTCTCGTTCTCCCCATTCCAGTCTGGAGGAACCAGCTTCCAACCACCTTGTGGACTAACGATCCCAGGAATCCCTCACAGGGAGCCAGATCTGCTACAACATTATTCTAGAAAGTCCCTGCAGGTTCTGGACAGGTTCGAGGCAGGTTCCGGACTTGCATGTAGCCATTCCAGGGATAAATCCAATGAGCACTACAGAGGGGAAAACCTGAGGAGAAACACAACAGGACCACACAAAGCAACACTGGGTTGGAACAAAACACCAGACGCCCCCTCTCCCCCAATGCCATATCCCACATTCCCTGTTCCATGTTCTAGGAATGAGACGGTGACAGACAATGTCAGCGAGTGACTGACTCAGAGCTATGTGAGGGCATAAGTGCCTGTTGTTCCTGTATTGAAGCCGCACCCAATTATCTCTTAGCAGGAAAAGTGACCCCAATGACACTGACGGCCCCAGGCATCCTTGAGCAGTGAGCTGGGGGTACTCATGGAGCACCATATGGGCATGGCGCCAAAGACAGAACAGAACAGATAGACACAAACGTGGCCTCAAACAGGAGAGTGTTGGACACCCCGGTCAGCAGACACATTGAGGGCTCCCTTCTGAAAATGTGCGCCTGTCACTACAGTATGTCATCGTGTCCTTCTCCCACACCTGCAGACGGTGTGTCACCATGTCTCCAGCATCTGTTAGCAGGAGGCTCATTACAAAGACCTGGGGGAAAAGTCAAAGCCGTCAGCACCAAAGAGGGTCACAGCCCCCAGGGTTGATTGATCAGTGGAAGCAAGGCAACACCCTACCCCTTTAATGTCTGTCAGATTCCAGTGTTGGTGTTTTTGTACATCATGAAATTCTGTTCTCACATCAAGTTGCAAAGTCCCCCAGACTCCTCATCTCTCCCTGAGTAGGTGTCCCAGGATTTTACAGTGCACTCTGTTGGTAAAGGTGTTTTTATTTTTTTTGAAGTATTTAAGGCCTTGGATTTGTGGGTTCTACTGAGGATGTTCGGATAGTCCAGCTTGGAAGTAGCTGAGCCAGGTTCCTTGATTAGATCCCTGGAGGGTTCCCCTTGCCCATTGTGGATGAGACCTGAGCAGTCAGGCAAAAGTGCTGAGCCCTACAGAATGTATCCCCCAATAATGAATAAATCAACACCAAAAATGATGATATCTGAATAGTAACATCCAGTGATTTCTCAGCATTGTTTTTTTCTTTTTGTGGTGATGTTTGGGGATAAGGTGTGAGGCGCTTACTGGTGGGAGTTTGCCAGGAAATCTTTGTGAATTTCATTGCCTTAGTGAAAACAAAAACTTTGGCTCCCCAGACCATGTGTTCACTCCATCCATCTGGTACCTGATGACACCACCACCCCTCCATGTCCTGCTATCTGATCCAAGACCAGAAATGGGGAAACAATGAACCTTCCCGATTTGAGAGGACCTGGTCAGGACTCTGTGGTGTCTGGCCCTTTAAAACTCTGACCGGAAGTGTAGGTGAGGTCACAGAGCCCCGCCTTTCCATGGGGTCTTTGTGGGCGGAGCAATCTCCACCCTGTTTGTTGCCTGGTGAGGTGCGGGGTTGGGGCGGGAAGGGGGCGGCCAGGGCGCGGGGGCGTAGGGCAGGGCCAGTTTCCTCGCTGGCCGCGGAGTGAGAGTGAGTGGTCGATCTGGGAGCAGCCCTGAGCCTCCGCCGTCTCCCCACCCCGGGACGCCCCCAGCGCCCGCCCTTTCGAGAGGTTTGTCTGTCTGCTCATTTCTTTTTTTTTTTACTTTTTATATTTAATTTATTTTATTTTTTCCCCCTTTATTTTATTTTATTTATTTTAAAGTTGTAGATTTACAATTTTTTGTGCTTTGGTTTCAATTATACAATGATCAGATACCCATCCCTCCACCAGTGCCCATTTTCCACCACCATGGATAATATCCCTCCCACTCCCATCCCCCCATCCCCCCTGTCTCTGTGGCAGGGCAATCCCCTGTGTTCTCTCTCTCCTTTTGGGTGTTGTGGTCTGCAAAAGAGGCATTGAGTGGCAAACATTTTTAGTCCATAGTCTACTTTCCACATGCATCTCCCCTCCTGGGAGGATCCTCCAAACATCCTTTATTTGGTGCTCCCTTCTCTATCTGAACAGCCCTTTCCTCTAGGATACCCGGCTGGCCTCTAAGTTATGGAGTAATCCTCCTGGTGCTGATCTCAGCTATTCTTGGGTATTAATCTCATACTTCGTTACTTTATATCCCCCAGATGAATGCAATCTTTCTATGTCTATCCCTCTCTTTCTGACTCATTTCGCTTAGCATGATACTTTCCATATTGTACCACTTGTATGTAAATTTCATGACTTCATCTTTTCTAAGAGCTACTTAGTACTCCATTGTGTAGATGTACCAAAGTTTCTTTAACCAGTCATCTGTTCTTGGGCATTCAGGTTTCTTCCAGTTCCTGGCTATTGTAAAGAGTGCTGCAATGAACAAACAAGTGCAGATGTCACTTCGACTATACATTTTTGCCTCTCTGGGATATATTCCCAGGAGTGGTATTGCTGGGTCAAATGGGAGCTCAATTTCTAATTTTTTGAGAATCGTCCATACTGTTTTCCAGAAGGGCTGAACCAGTGGACATTCCCACCAACAGTGAAGGAGTGTCCCTTTCTCGCCACATCCACGCCAGCATCGGTTGCTTTTGTTCTTTTGAATGTGGGCCAGTCTCTGAGGTGTGAGATGGTATCTCATTGTGGTTTTGATCTGCATCTCCCTGATGATTAATGATGTAGAGCATTTTCTCATGTGCTTTTTTGCCATTCGGATTTCTTCTTTGAGAAAGTTTCTGTTCATTTCATTGCCCCATTTTTGGATGGGGTTGGATGTTTTCTTCTTGTGGAGTTTAACCAGTATTTTGTATATCCTGGATATCAACCCCTTGTCAGATGTGTATTCGGTGAATATCCTTTCCCATTCTGTAGACTGTCTTTGTATTTTGGTCACTGTTTCTTTGGAGGTGCAGAAGCTTCTTAGTTTAAGATAGTCCCATTTATCTATCTCTGTTTTCACTTGCTCGGCCAGTGGCGTGGCATCTTTGAAGATACCATTAGCTTCAATGTCATGGAGGGTTTTGCCAACTTTATCTTCAATGTACCTTATGGTTTCTGGTCTGATGTTGAGGTCTTTAATCCATTTTGATCTTACTTTTGTACATGGTGTTAGGCAGAGTTCTGAGCCTATTTTTTTGCATGTAGCCATCCAGTGATGCCAACACAATTTATTAAAGAGGCTTTCCTTACTCCACTTCACATTACTTGCACCTTTATCAAAGATTAGATGAGCATATGATTGAGGAGAGATGTCAGTGTATTCAACCCTGTTCCATTGGTCTGCAGTTCTGCCTTTGTTCCAGTACCATGCTGTTTTAATTATTACTGCTTTGTAGTACAGTTTGAAGTTCGGGAGGTTGATTCCTCCCATTTTCTTTTTCCCAAGAATTGCTTTAGCTATTCGTGGGGGCTTATTGTTACATATAAATTTCAAGAGTGTTTGCTCCATTTCTTTGAAGAATGTCATGGGTATCCTTATAGGGATTGCATTGAATTTATACAATGCTTTCGGTAGTATTGCTATTTTGACAATGTTAAGTCTCCCGACCCATGAGCAGGGGATATCTTTCCATTTCCTCATGTCCTCTTTTATTTCCTGAAGTAGCGTTTTGTAGTTTTCTTTGTACAGGTCCTTTACTTCCTTAGTTAAGCTGATTCCTAGGTACTTGATTTTCTGGGGCACAATTGTGAATGGGATTGTTTTTTTCATGTTGCTTTCTTCTCTCTCACTGTTTGCGTATAGGAAAGCCATGGACTTTTGGGTATTGATTTTATAGCCTGCAACTTTACTATACGAGTCTATTGTTTCTAGGAGTTTTTTGGTGGAAGTTATTGGGTTCTCTAAGTAGAGTATCATATCATCTGCGAATAGTGAGAGCTTGATTTCTTCCTTTCCTACCTGAATGCCCTTAATATCTTTTTCCTGCCTAATCGCTATTGCAAGTACTTCCAGTACTATATTGAACAGCAGTGGAGAGAGTGGGCATCCCTGTCTCGTCCCTGATCTTAGAGGGAAGGCTCTCAGTTTTTCCCCATTGAGGATGATGCTTGCTGTAGGCTTGTGGTAGATGGCTTTAATTATGTTGAGGAAGGTCCCCTCTATACCCATTTTGGCTAGGGTTTTCATCATAAAGGGGTGCTGGATCTTATCAAATGCTTTCTCTGCATCTATTGATATGATCATATGCTTTTTATCTTTTCTTTTGTTGATATGGTGGATTATGTTGATTGATTTCCGAATGTTAAACCATCCTTGCATCCCTGGGATGAATCCTACTTGGTCATGGTGTATGATCTTTTTGATGAGTAGTTGGATTCTATTTGCTAGTAGTTTGTTGAGGATCTTTGCATCTGTGTTCATCAGGGATATCGGCCTGTAATTCTCTTTCTTTGTGGTATCTCTGTCTGCTTTTGGTATCAGTGTGATATTTGCTTCGTAGAAACTGTTTGGAATTGTTTTTGATATTTCAATTTCGTGGAAAAGCTTAAAGAGCATTGGGAGTAAGTCCTCTTTAAAGATTTGGAAGAATTCACTAGTGAATCCATCCGGGCCAGGACTTTTGTGCTTGGGGAGACTTTTTATTACCATTTCAATTTCCTTGATGGTGATAGGTCTGTTCAGGTATTCCAGGTCTTCTTGGTTCAGCCTTGGGAGTCTGTAGGAGTCTAGGAATTTATCCATTTCCTCGAGGTTTTGATGTTCCGTGGCATAAAGCTTCTCAAAGTACTCCCTGAGGATCCTCTGAATTTCTGTGGTTTCTGTTGTAATGATCCCCTTTTCATTTCTGATTCGGTTTATTAGGGTTTTCTCTCTCCCTTTCTTTGTGAGTTTTGCTAGAGGCTTATCGATCTTGTTAATTTTCTCGAAGAACCAGCTCTTGGTTTCATTGATCTTTCGGATTGTTTTCTGGGTTTCCATCTCGTTAATCTCTGCTCTGAGTTTTATTATTTCCTTTCTCCTGTTCGGGTTGTGCTCCTTTTTTTGGTCCTTCTCCAAGCTCTTAAGCTGTGAGGTTAGGTTACTTATGTGTGCTCGCTCCTCCTTCCTGAGGAATGCTTGTAGAGCTATAAACTTTCCTCTTAACACAGCTTTTGCTGTGTCCCATAAGTTTTGGTAACTCGTGTTCTCATTTTCATTCGTTTCTAGGAATCTTTTGATTTCCTCTTTGATTTCCTGTCTAATCCACTCGTTGTTCAATAGTGCACTGTTTAATTTCCAGGTGTTTGATTTAGTTTTCTGTTTTTGTGTGTGATTTACTTCTAATTTCAGCGCATTATGGTCTGAGAAGATTGTTGATACAATCTCTACCTTCTTAATTTTATGGAGGCATGATTTGTGGCTCAGCATGTGGTCTATCTTGGAGAATGTTCCATGGACGCTTGAGAAGAATGTGTATTCAGCTTTTTGTGGATGAAGTGTCCTGTATATATCTACTAAGTCCCTTTCTTCCATTGTTTCCCTCAAATGAAGTATGTCCTTGCTAAGCTTGAGTCTGGTTGATCAATCCAGAGGTGACAAAGCAGTGTTGAAGTCTCCCACTAGTATTGTGTTGCTATTGATGTCTTTTTCCAAATCTATGAGTAGTTGTTTTAAGACTTTGCTGGTCTCTCATTAGGTGCATATACATTTATTATTGTAAGTTCTTCCTGTTGTACAGATCCTCTGATCAATAAGAAATGGCCTTCACTGTCTCTTATGACCTTCCTCACTCTGAAATCGATGTGGTCTGATATAAGGATGGCTACCCCAGCTTTTTTATGGGAGCTGTTTGCCTGTAGGATTGTTTTCCAGCCTTTGACTCTGAGTCTGTGTTTGCTTTGACTATTGAGATGCGTTTCTTGCAGGCAGCAGAATGTTGGGTTCAATTTTCTAATCCATCCTGCCACTCTATGTCTTTTAATTGGTGCGTTTAGCCCATTGACATTGAGAGAGATTATTGTTATGGGATTTTGTCCCATTGTTCTGTTAAAGTTTGGTGTATTTGAGGGGCCTTTCTTGCCTTAAAGTAGCCCATTTAGTTGTTCTTGTAACCATGGTTTTGAGTCTATGAAGTTCCTGAGCTGTTGTTTGTCTGTGAAACTGTGTGTTGTTCCTTCTATTATGAATGAGAGTCTTGCTGGGAAAAGTATTTTGGGGGAGGCATTTATTTCATTGAGTTTTTTTACTATGTCCCACCACTGTTTTCGGGCCATGAGGGTTTCATCAGAAAAATCAGCTGTGAATTTTAAGGATGCTCCTTTGTAAGAGATTTCTTTCTTCGATCTTGCTGCTTTCAGAATTTTGTCTCTGTCTAAGGTTTTGGTCATTTTGATCTGAATGTGTCTTGGGGTATTTTTATTCGGATTTCTTCTAGCTGGTACCCTTCGGGCCTCCTGAATGTGGTCACAAGTTTTCTTCAGCTCTGGAAATGTTGTAGCAATGATGTCTTTGACAGTTTCTTCTTCATCGAGGTTTTCTTCCTGTCCCTCTGGGACTCCAATAATTCTTATGTTACCCCTCTTGGCTTCATCACGATCTTCTCTTGCCATCTGTTCCCGAATTGTGAGTCTCTTTTCCATTTTCTGCTCTTTTCTGGAGAGTCTCTGAACTTCATCTTCGAGCTCACTGATTCTGTTCTCAGCCGCTCTTACTCTGCTGCTGAGGCCTTCCACTGAGCTTTTCAATTCGCCTACGAGATTTTTCAGGTCTGACATTTCTGATTGCATTTTCCTCATTTCTGCCTTCAGATCCTCTTGTCTTCTATTGGCATTGCTTTCCATTGTTTCTTTTAATTCCCTAAGCATCCTAAGTAGCTCCCTTCTGAATTCCTTGTCAGAGAGGTTGTCTAACACTACAGTACTGTTGGTGTCATCTGGGCTAGACTCTTCAATATGAATGTTTGGTGCGCTTTTGCGTTGCTTTACCATTGTGAGAGGTGTGGTTTAGTCCTTCACGTTCAGTGTTACTATTCTGCTTGATATGCAGTGTGAGTTAAGATAGGCTTATGAGTTATTGGCAACTGTGTTTCTAGTGGCTGAGCTAAAATAGAGAAGTTTCCATCTAAGAAGTTCGCTTATGGTTCCTATGGCATATGTAGTGGGAAAATATTTCGCGGCCGCGTATGCGGCCGCGGCTCCGGAAAGAATCCCTGGCACTGGGCGAGGAGTTGGGAATGTCTCCTGTTTGGAATTGGAGCCGTTCAGCTTTGTTGCCCAGAGCTGGGCCTCTGTGCCCGTCCCACGCAGATCAGGGGTTGAAAACCGGCTGTCTAGGGGCTGTTTCTAGCTGCGCGTGCCCAGAGAGGAACCCAGGCCCTTGGGGGCGGGCTGTACCTGTTGGAATTGGAGCCGTTCAGCTTTGTTGCCCAGAGCTGGGCCTCTGTGCCCGTCCCACGCAGATCAGGGGTTGAAAACCGGCTGTCTAGGGGCTGTTTCTAGCTGCGCGTGCCCAGAGAGGAACCCAGGCCCTTGGGGGCGGGCTGTACCTGTTGGAATTGGAGCCGTTCAGCTTTGTTGCCCAGAGCTGGGCCTCTGTGCCCATCCCACGCAGATCAGGGGTTGAAAACCGGCAGTCTAGGGGCTGTTTCTAGCTGCGCGTGCCCAGAGAGGGACCCAGGCCCTTGGGGGCGGGCTGTACCTGTTGGAATTGGAGCCGTTCAGCTTTGTCTACTCATTTCTATTTTAGCGCATCGCATCCACGGGAGGGAGTTTTTTTATTTTGGAGGCGCGTGAGGAGGGGGCGTCGGTCCCGGGCAGGTGGGCTGCCAAGTAAGGTGGAAGGTTCGAGAGCGAAAGTCGTTCGGAAAGTGTCAGGAACAACGGAAATCAGGACGACCAGAAGAGCAAGAGTTTCCTTCTCAGGTTTGTTTCTCATTGTGCGTCCTGGTGGCCCTGGCCAGGGCGGCCACATGGGGTCGGGGGCACGAGACCCTCGCCCTCCCCCCCAAACCATCGCTCTGGCCCCCAACCGGAGAGGAACGTGCCGGAGCCCGAGGGAGACCCAGCTTGCCCGCAAGTCTCATGGCCCTTGCGGGACCACCACAGCTTTGGCTCTGCGCCAGGGACCCTCGGAGCCCGGGGGCCTCACTAGGGGTGGGGCGTGGGGACATCTCGAGAATGGCCCCCGGCTGCCTACCTACATCCCCCACGTTCCAGGCCGACTTTCGTGTCTAGGCGGGTTGAAAAGGAGTCAGAGATAAAAGGTTTCCCTCGGCAAGGGAACCCGGGGGGCTCATTCTTTGGCCTTTGGTGGGAGAGGGCTGGGGCCTCACCTGGCGTGTTCAGGTGGGTCTCCAGAACCTTCCCTCAGGAATCGGCCCTGGCAGTGTTAGGTGTACCCCGTACCCTGGTGAGCAGCACCCCACTGCCTGGTGGGGGGAGGAGGGCGCTGGGTGCGTTTCTCCAGGGCTTGGGGCTCAAGAACATTGGGCCCAGCATTTGCTTGTCACTTGTTGCTGGTTCAGCCATGAGGCTTGGAGGGCTTTTTCTTTTCCTTTCTTTTTTCCCCTTTGTATTCTGTTTGCTTTTAGGTCCACGCCCTGTGATGCTCATGGGGTTATTTCTGGCTCTGCACTCTGATCACTCTGGGTGCTGTTCAGGGGACGCTATGAGATCAGGATCACGATCACGACCATCCTGTGGTTCGTCTATTGCCTCGAGCAGGCCCCATTAACGTCTCCTTCGTCCTAGCCCTGAGATGTTCTTAAAAATTGATTAAAGGATCTTTCAGGGTTAGGAGAATGAGACCCATCTTATGAGATGCTGGGCAATAAATCCAGGTTGTGTGCCTGCACGTCGGACGCTTCTGGTGCCATTTCTCCTACCCCAGTTTGCAGAGTTTGCAGAAGAGTCAGGGCCGAGGGCTGGCAGGGGGCGGGTTGGGGGAGCATCAGGGCTGGGCCAGAGAGGGTCCTTCAAACAAAAGTGCAGTATTAGCAGGAAGTAGCCGAGGCACTTGGAGGCTCTGTCCCAAGGCCAAATACTGCATTCTAGGATCTCCCTCGGCCACCGCACCTTTATTTTATTGAATTCTGTAGTTTGGGGGTACAGCTGGCAGTGTTCATGGGTTACTCCTCCTGCCTCTTCACTCAGGCCCCCAGGAAAACCCTTGGTCCTGACGCCTGTGTTACCAGCCTGGCTGCACAGCCTGTGGGATCGCGGTGCCTGCAAAACACCTTTTGCCTTTTTCAGTAAGTAGTGAATGAGTGAAACCACAACAAAGCTAGTTGGGGCCTGACTACTAGTACAGTGGGGACTTTCTTAATGTGCACTTGGCCGACCTGGTTCAATAACCTGCATCACATATGTGTCCCAAACGTCACTGAGTCTGGTCAGAAAGCAAACCTGACCATCTTGTGTGCATTGCCAAGGTACTCACACCCATGGTCCAATAAGGTCTTTGGTTTGCCTGGGCCTGTTTGGATTGTGAGAACCATAGCGATGTTCTCCACCCACACTGCCTCATTCATTTCTTTCCACAAATTCTTACATCATCTGTTGCGTTTCATTGCATAACTCAAACTGCATATTCAGGTTTTGGCATTGCAGCAATTTGATTTGAGAGTGGAGTCACTGGGTGTGAGTCAGCTGGTAAAATTTACACATTGGGGACAGATATTCTGCTGGCAGGGGAACAAGGATGTGATTTTGATGGTGGATGACAGGGCACTGCAGAGAGGAAATCTAGAGCCTAATGCTTGGCATAGAGGCCCTTCCTTCGCTTCCCTGGGTGGTGAAATCACTGCTCAAAACCTAAACAAATTTCTATTTTTTCCTTTGAACAAAATGTTTATTTCTATTTCTTCCATTTGATCGAAACTGGTAATTGCTTCAAAACAACTAGTTTGGGGTTTGGGGGGGGGGAGCGATAGATCAGTGGGTGTAGACTTGGTTTTTACGCGACTGGCCCGGGTTTTATTCCTGGCGTCCCTTTTGGTCCCCTGAGGAACACCATGAGTAATTCCTCAGTGCAGAGACAGCAGTAACCCCTGTGCTTCAACAGGTGTGACCCAAAAAGCCAAAACTAAAAAAGAAAACCAGTTTGAGGGCACTAGTGTCAGCGCAGTGAGAAGGAGAAAGGTTTGCATCCATTTGCTCCCCTACAGCCCCTCCAGGAGTGATCCCTGAGCACTGCTTGGTGTGTCTCTAAAGAAGACAAACTTCAAAATAAAAGGACCAAAAAAAGGATTGACCCTGAGAGCCATCCATTTTGGTGAGATGTTTTCAATGGCCTCTGTGGCTCGTCGTGTCTGTAGGGATGCAGGGTTGCCTTCACTCCATGCATCAGGCGCTCCACACTGAGCTCCACACTGAGCTTGAACTGAACCCTGACTCGAATCTATTTTATTTTCTCCTGGAATGGTGTGTCAGCTTTCTGCTGTCACTGTCGCTGTCCTCCCATGGTTCATCGATTTGCTCGAGCGGGCCCAGTAAGGTCCCCCGTAGGAGACTTGATTGTTATTGTGTGTGGCATGTCGAATACATCACGGGGAGCTTGCCAGGCTTTGCCGTGCGGGCGAAATACTCTCGGGAGCTTGCCGAGCTCTCCGAGAGGGGCAGACGAATCGAACTCAGGTCGGCCATGTTGGCTGTGTGCAAGGCAAACGCCTTACCGCTGTGCTCTCTCTTTCTACCGCCTTCTGCAAAGGGAGTTATTTCCACGTGTGTCTGTTTATTGAGTTAAAAAAAAAACACTGAACATATGGGGCTTTTGTAGTGCATTATTTACGAGGGACAAGGTCAGTGGCTCAGGCCTCCGTTAGTCTCGTGGATAAAGTAAAAAGTGGCGGCCCCTCGTAGAAGGGGTACTCTGAGGGCCAATTTTCTGGCAGGACACAAGCATCCTCCCGTTAGCATCCCAGAACTCTCAGTCTCCACGTTGTTCGTAGCGGGACCATTCGGACCTGGGAGGCGCTTTCGTGCTTGCTCTCGCACTGGGTTCCTGACATCCAGGCAGTTCCTGGGGTGCAGTAGAGGCTTCAGAGTGATGCGGAGCTTAGGGCAGTGCAGTGGGGTCTCTACACAGTGCAGGGCTTGTGGGATTGAGTGTGTCCTTGTGGCATTTTGGCATGGGGCTGAGCACTGGGGCTACAGGCCTTGGGGTTGCGGAACCCACCAAGGGCTAGGGGCTTAAGTGGCCAACACTCCCAACATGGGACTTGCCGTTACAAATCCTGAAGCCTTTAGCCTTGATGTAGATGCTATAGAATCTGCAGATTCATGTTCAGGGTCGGGGCTGCAGCCCCCTAAAGGCAAGAGACTCTGTTGCAGACCGTCCTATTCATTGGCGGTTGTGATGGGGAGGGGCCTTTTTGGAAACGTAGTTCACGCTGGTGGGCGGTTTAGGCCAATGAAATTTTAATTTGGGGGTTTGTTTTATTTGTTTTTTTATGTTTTGTGGGGGGAGTGAGAGAGGACATACCCTTAGATGCTCACTCCTGGCTCAGTGCTCAGGAATCATTCCTGGTGGTGCTCTGGGATCTGGGATGCAGAAGCTTGATTGGGGTGAGGAGGGCAAGCATCTTACCTGCTTTACTGTCTGTCTGATCCCAACACTGATGTTTTTTCCAGATGAGGAATTTAGACTCATGTTCAGTTACGAAAAATCCTCTATGCTTCATCTCTCCCTGACTGGGCGATCCCTGGATACTGGCTCTTGGGGTGAGTACAGCATGTCAAGGGTTTAATTTTTCTTTTTCTTGAAGGAAGATGTTCTTATTGTGGCGGTGGGAGGGGGGGAACATTGCTCAGGGTTCACTCCTGGCTTGCTGGCAAGAAATTTACTTTGAAAGGGCCAGAGGTATGGTGCAGCAAGTACGTTGCTTGCCTTGCATTCAGCTAACACAGATTTAATGAGCTGCATCCCAGTAAACCTCAGACATTCCAGGACAGATCCCTGAATGCAGAGCTAGGAGTACTCCTGACCCTGTTGGTTCTGGCTCAGACACACACACACACACACACACACACACACACACACACACACACGAAATATCTGACAGCAGAGAAAGAAGTGTGCTCCTGCAGCATACAAAGCTGGGAAACAGGGTTTTAAGGACCCACTGTTTGACTCTTGAACTATTTTATGCTACAATTTGTCATTGTAGGTGGACTTATTTCCCTCTGTTTGGATAGTGTTTACTGTTTGTCATTGCTGTATTTTGGGGTCACACACTACAGTACTCAGGCCTTACTCCTGCTCTGACCTCAGGGATCACAGCTGTCGGGGTCCCTCGACAATCGGGTACCTGGCTAGAGGACTTGGTCAGCCAATTGCAAGCTGCTTATACCTGCTGTGTCATCACACAGTCCTCCAAGATAGGATATTTATTATAGTTAAAAGGTAGGCACAGCCAGGAGTGTTTCCTCAGCCCAGAGGTAGTAAAAAGCCCTATAGGTTGCTGTGTCGGGACTATGTGGTGTCTGGCCCTTTAAAACTCTGACCGGAAGTGTAGGTGAGGTCACAGAGCCCTGCCTTTCCCTGGGGTCTTTGTGGGCGGAGCAATCTCCAACCTGTTTCTTGCCTGGTGAGGAGCGGGGGTGGGGCGGGAAATGGGCGGCCAGGGCGCGGGGGCGTCGGATAGGGCCAGTTTCCTCGCTGGCCGCGGAGTGAGAGTGAGTGGTCGATCTGGGAGCAGCCCTGAGCCTCCGCCGTCTCCCCACCCCGGGATGCCCCCAGCACCCGCCTTTTCGAGAGGTTTGTCTGTCCATTCCGTCTACTTTAGCGCATCGCATCCAGGGAGGTTTTTATTTAGGAGGCGCATGGGGGGGGGGGGGGGTGGCGGTGGTCCCGGGCAGGTGGGCTGACAAGTGAAGTGGAAGGTTCGAGAGCAAAAGTCGTTCGGAAAGGGCCAGGAACAACGGAAATCAGGACGACCAGAAGAGAGAGAGTTTTCTTTTCAGGTTAGTTTTTTAGTGTGCGTCCTGGTCGCCCTGGCCCGGGCGACCCCATGGGGTCGGGGACACGAGACCCTCGCCCTCCCCCCCAACCCATCATTCTGGCCCCCAACCGGAGAGGAACGTGTCGGAGCCCGAGGGAGCCCCAGCTTGCCCGCAAGTCTCATGGCCCTTGCGGGACCACCACAGCTTTGGCTCTGCGCCAGGGACCCTCGGACCCCGGGGCCTCACCAGGGGTGGGGCGTGGGGACATCTCGAGAATGGCCCCCGGCTGCCTACCTACATGCCCCACTTTCCAGGCCGACTGTCGTGTCTAGGCGGGTTGAAAAGGAGTCAGAGAAGGGGTTTCCTTCGGCAAGGGGACCCGGAGGCTCATTCTTTGGCCTTTTGTGGAAAGGGCTGGGGGCCTCACCCTGCGTGTTCAGGGCTCTCTCCTGAACCTTCCCTCAGGAATCGGCCCTGACAGTGTTGGGTGTACCCCGTACCCTGGTGAGCAGCGTGAAGGCGCATCAGCACCCCGCTGTCTGGTGGGGGCAGGAGGGCGCTGGGTGCGTTTCTCCTGGGCTTGGGGCTCAAGAACATTGGGCCCAGCGTTTGCTTGTCAATTGTTGCTGGTTCAGCCATCAGGCTCCGAGGGCTTTTTCTTTTCCTTTCTTTTTCCCCCTTTGTTTTCTGTTTGCTTTTAGGTCCACGGCCTGTGATGCTCATGGGGTTATTCCTGGCTCTGCACTCTGATCACTCTGGGTGCTGTTCAGGGGACCCTATGAGATCCCGATCACGCTCACGACCATCCTGTTGTTCGTCGATTGCCTCGAGCAGGCCCCAGTTAATGTCTCCTTCGTCCTAGCCCTAAGATGTTTTTAAAAATTGATGAAAGGATCTTTCAGGGTTAGGAGAATGAGACCCATCTTATGAGATGCTGGGGAATAAATCCAGGTTGTCCGCCTGCAAGTCGGACGCTTCTGGCGCCATTTCTCCTACCCCAGTGTGCAGAGTTTGGAGAGGAGTCAGGGCTGAGGGCTGGCAGGAGGGGGGGTGGGGGAGCATCAGTGCTGGGCCAGAGAGCGTCCTTCAAACAAAAGTGCAGTCTTAGCAGGAAGTAGCCCAGGCACTTCGAGGCTGTGTCCCAAGGCCTCATACTGCATTCTAGGATCACCATCGGCCACCGCACCTTTATTTGTTTTATTGAATTATGTAGTTTGTGGGTACAGCTGGCAGTGTTGATGGGTTCCTCCTCCTGCCTCTTCACTCAGGCCCCCAGGAAAACTCCTGGCCCTGACGCCTGTGTTTCCAGCCTGGCTGCACAGCCTGTGGTATGGCGGTGCCTGCAAAATAGCTTTTGCCTTTTTTCAGTAAGTAGTGAATGAGTGAACCCACAACAAAGCTAGTTGGGGCCTGACTACTAGTACGGTGGGGACTTTCCTAATGTGCACTCAGCCGACCTGGTTCAGTCACGTGTCCCAAACGTCACCGAGTCTGGTCAGAAAGCAAAACCTGACAATCTTGTGTGGATTGCCATGGTACTCACACCCATGGTCCAATCAGATCTTCTGTTTGCTCTGGGCCTGTTTGGATTGTGAGAAGCATCGCGATGTTCTCCTGCCCTGAGAACACACTGCCTCATTCATTTCTTTCCACAAATTCTTAGTCATCTGTTGCGCTTCATTGCATAACTCAAACTGCATATTCAGGTTTTGGCATTGCAGCCATTTGATTTCAGAGTGGAGTCACTGGGTGTGAGTCAGCTGGTAAAATTTACACATTGGGGACAGATGTTCTGCTGGCAGGGGATCAAGGATGTGATTTTGATGGTGGATGACAGGGCACTGCAGAGAGGAAATCTAGAGCCTAATGCTTGGCGTAGAGGCCCTTCCTTCGCTTCCCTGGGTTGTGAAATCACTGCTCCAAACCTAAAGAAATTTCTAATTTTTCCTTTGAACAAAATGTTTATTTCTATTTCTTCCACTTGATCGAAACTGGTAATTGCTTCAAAACAACTAGTTTGGGGTTTGGGGGGGGGGGGGCGATAGATCAGTGGGTGTAGACTTGGTTTTTACGCGACTGGCCCGGGTTTTATTCCTGGCGTCCCTTTTGGTTCCCTGAGGACCACCATGAGTAATTCCTCAGTGCAGAGACAGGAGTAACCCCTGTGCTTCACCACGTGTGACCCAAAAAGACAAAACTGAAAAAGAAAACCAGTTTGAGGGCACTAGTGTCAGCGCAGTGAGAAGGAGAAAGGTTTGCATCCATTTGCTCCCCTACAGGCCCTCCAGGAGTGATCCCTGAGCACTGCTTGGTGTGTCTCTAAAGAATACAAACTTCAAAATAAAAGGACCAAAAAAAGGATTGACCCTGAGAGCCATCCATTTTGGTGAGATGTTTTCAATGGCCCCCGTGGCTCGTCGTGTCTGTAGGGATGCAGGGTTTCCTTCACTCCATGCATCAGGCGCTCAACCCTGAGCTCCACACTGAGCTTGAACTGAACCCTGACTGGAATCTATTTTATTTTCTCCTGGAATGGTGTGTCAGCTTTCTGCTGTCACGGTCGCTGTCCTCCCATGGTTCATCGATTTGCTCGAGCGGGCCCAGTAATGTCTCCATATTGGAGACTTGGTTGTTATTGTGTGGCATATCGAATACATCACGGGGAGCTTGCCAGGCTTTGCCGTGCGGGCGAAATACTCTCGGGAGCTTGCCGAGCTCTCCGAGCGGGGCGGACGAATCGAACTCAGGTCGGCCATGTTGGCTGTGTGCAAGGCAAATGCCCTACCGCTGTGCTCTCTCTCTCTACCGCCTTCTGCAAAGGGAGTTATTTCCACGTGTGTCTGTTTATTGAGTTAAAAAAAAAAACACTGAACATATGGGGCTTTTGTAGTGCATTATTTACGAGGGACAAGGTCAGTGACTCAGGCCTCCATTAGTCTCGTGGATAAAGTAAAAAGTGGCGGCCCCTAGTAGAAGGGGTACTCTGAGGGCCAATTTTGTGGCAGGACACAAGCACCCTCCCGTTAGCATCCCGGAACTCTCAGTCTCCACGTTGTTCGTAGCGGGACCATTCGGACCTGGGAGCCGCTTTCGTGCTTGCTCTCTCACTGGGTTCCTGACATCCAGGCAGTTCCTGGGGTGCAGTAGAGGCTTCAGAGTGATGCGGAGCTTAGGGCGGTGCAGTGGGGTCTCTACACAGTGCAGGGCTTGTGGGATTGAGTGTGTCCTTGTGGCATTTTGGCATGGGGCTGAGCACTGGGGCTACAGGCCTTGGGGTTGCGGAACCCACCAAGGGCTAGGGGCTTGAGTGGCCAACACTCCCAACATGGGACTTGCCGGTACAAATCCTGAAGCCTTTAGCCTTGATGTAGATGCTATAGAATCTGCAGATTCATGTTCAGGGTCGGGGCTGCAGCCCCCTAAAGGCAAGAGACTCTGTTGCAGACCGTCCTATTCATTGGCGGTTGTGATGGGGCGGGGCCTTTTTGGAAGCGTGGTTCACGCATGTGGGCGGTTTAGGCCAATGGAATTTTAATTTGGGTGTTTGTTTTAGTTTTCTATGTTTTTGGGGGGAATGTTAAAGAGGACCCACCCTATGATGCTCACTTCTGTCCCAGTGCTCAGGAATCCTTCCTGGTGGTCCTCTGGGATCTGGGATGCTGAGGCTTGATTTGGGTGAGGAGGGTAAGCATCTTATCTGCTTTATTGTCGGTCTTATCCCAACATTGATGTTTTTTCCAGATGAGGAATTTAGACTCATGTTCAGTTACGAAAAATCCTCTATGCTTCATCTCTCCCTGACTGGGCGATCCCTGGATATTGGCTCTTGGGGTGAGTACAGCAGGTCAAGGGTTTAATTTTTCTTTTTTTTTTTGAAGGAGGATGTTCTTATTGTGACGGCGCGTGGGGGGCGGGGAGGAGCTTTGCTCAGGGGTCACTCCTGGCTTGCTGGGAAGAAGTTTACGTTGAAAGGGCCAGAGGTGAAGTACAGCAAGTAGGGTGCTTGCCTTGCATGCAGCTAACAGAGATTTGACCAGCAGCATGCCAGTAAACCTTAAATATTCCAGGACAGATCCCTGAATGCAGAGCTAGGAGTTCTCCTGACACTGTTGGTTTTGGCTCAGACACACACACACAAACACACACACACACGAAATATATGACAACAGAGAAAGAAGTGTGCTGAGTCTGTTGCATGCATGGGAAACGCCCTGCCCACTGGTCTCTCTGTCTGTCCCCTGCTGCCAGTTCAAACCTTCTAATTTGCAGCCTGTGCGTCCAGCTCAGGGCCATATCGGAGTACCTAGTTGTCAGCAGCCCTGTCATGGCTTCTACCAGCTGAACCTCATCCCTGCCCCCTTCATTCCTGTCTGTGTCCTCACAAGGTTCAAAGAATTGATGAAGACTTAGATTTCCTGGGAATGCGTAGCCAGAAGTTAGATGTGATTATCAAAAAAAGCTAACCAAATAGTATAATTTTACCTGATTCTGCAGGTTTTGGGGGCAGTCTTTAAACATGTTTTCTGAGTTCTACAGGGATACATGTCCTCACATGGTTTTGCATCACTTGCTGTATATCAAGGCTCCTTTTCTCACCCTTAGAACAGGGGATGGGGTGTAGGAGCCCATGAGGGTAATGTGGTTAACCTGGATCAGCACCTACATGGCAGATGCTTTTCCTGCTGCTTTAGTGTACCTGGCCTGCAACTTCATTCATCATTATGGTTCTTTTTGTTGTTGTTCAATTTTGACTTGATTCAGAGCCTACACCAATCAGTGTTCATGGATTACTCATGGCTGTGCATTCAGGAACTTCTCATGGCAGTGCTCCTGGCTTATATGGTTACCAGGGGTCAATCCCATCTCTCTGAGTCACCAGGTGCCTGCCCTGCTGGACTATCACTCTAAACACGTGTTCATTTCTTTTTTTAGGTCCTCACCCCATCAGGTGCTGTTGTATTTCCCATCAAGTGTTGTTGTATTTCGGTGCTTGAAGTCACTTCTAGTGCTTTTTTGGGGGACTTTAGAATGACTCAATTTCAGATGAAATGAATACCAGGGACTTGTGTGTCACTAATAACTACCAATTTGGGGCATATGAGAAGTGGTGTTTCTGTTCAAGACTTTTCAGGAATTTGCCTGATTTTTTTGGAGATACATGGGGCAGCGTCTCCTGACCCCGTGCCTGGCTGGGCTCGCCGGGACCCCTTGGAAGGGAGCAGGTTGAGTTTCCCTTCCCGCCCCGACCAGGACTCTGGCAGCCGAAGACCTCCAGAACCAGCCACCACATGCTGAGACCACTCTCCACACGCTTGAAGGTACCAGAAGGAACAAAGGCATGCGGGTCCTGGGGCTGAGATCTCCAAGTCTGCTCAGATCGGGGCTGAGCATCCTCCACGCAGATCCTCCAAATTCCAGTAGGCAGGGGTCACACCCACCAACTGGCCCCCTGGCGCCATGTAATCCCATCAACGGCCAAGACTCAGAGACTATAAAACCCAGCTCCCAGAAGCTCGCAGCCGCAGTTGCGGCCGCCCCACATCTTAATCTCTCATTCCTACTTTGGACAAACTGGCAGGCTACCGAATGTTATCTGCCCACACAGCAGAGTCTGGCAAACTCCCCATGGCGTACCAATATGCCAAATACCAGTAACAAAGATGGGTCACATCTTCCTAAACCTGAAGGAGCCTTGGATATGGCACTTTTTAAAAAATCTCAGGGCTAGGACGAAGGAGATGTTACTGTGGCCTGGTTGAGGCAATCGCCGAACAACATGGGGTTGGCCCGTGACATTTTTCTTGGCACTAATGAATACCCTGTTTTTGTGTGGACAGGGCTTTTCTGAGTGAAACCTGCTGTGATCTCATGGTTGGAAGGAGGAGCCCTGAGGCCGAGGAGGAGAGACGTGCATGCAGGTGAGTGTCGGAGGACCCTCCCTACCTTGGGCCCTGGGCAGTGTGTGGTTGCCCTGAGTGTGAGTGAAATGCACTGCTGATCATGGGCCCATGATTTTTTTTTCCTGGCAGCTTTCAAAGGTTACTTTTGTTGGTACTCACTTGTATAAGATACTGTCAATTTCATGCAAGGAAAATGCCCTATCTGCTGTTCTCTGTAATACACTAAGAAATATCTTTTGGTTTTCTGTTTCAATAGTGATTGCATGAGTCTGTAACAATGCTGATTTGAGACAGAAAGATAGTACAGCAGAAAGGATAGTTGCCTTGCGTGTGGCAAACCCAGGTTGAATCCCTGGCATTCCTTATGGTCACGTTTCACTATGATCGGTTAAGAAACAACTCAGAAGCTATTTTGTGTATTCCCAGTCTGCTCCCAGCATTCCGCACAATGGACCTCATTCAGCTATGTTTCATTACCAATTTTTTTCATTTTGTTTTGTTTCTGATTCCAGAAGATAAATTGCAGCTTCAGAGGTTTTCGGTCCAGCTTTTTGATTTGGGAATTGAGACACTGAATACAAGTGAGTTTTTAAAATACGCATGTTGAATATAAATCTAATATTGGCAGGATATTTCAAAGGAACAAGAATGCGATTTGAAAAATGGCATTCTGGCCAGTGCAGGGAGGGACTTTGGAGCCTATGCTGGGAGTAGAGGGTCTGCAGTCTCACAAGGTGCTATAATCAGTCATTTTCAAATCAAAGAATATAACTATTACTATTATGTTTATTATTTCTTGCTTTATCATTCACACACAGTCATGCTGATAAGTTACTTCTGGCTTGGCACTCAGAAATTATTCCTGGTAGTCATTGTTCACGTGTGTAAATAATAAAGTAGGGACCCGTGTGGGGGAAGACTGTGAAGGCAGATTTTGTCTTGTTGCTGGACGGCTGGCCTCCCTTGAGCACCGGCGCCTCCCAGTCTCTGCCCTGTGAGATACGGTCCCCACCAGCTGGGGTGGGGTCCTTTTGCGCTTGATTTTCTTGTGTTCCCCAATATCCAGTTGATTCCTTGGTTATGATGGAGTCTTTTGGGGCTTTGGAGCTTTGGGGGGCATAGGGGGCTGTGGTGGTATGCAGGGGTCGCAGGTGTGTGTGTGTGATCCTGGAGGGCGCTTTGGCCGCTGTCCCTTTAACTGCATGTTGGGGCAGCCGCGATTGGGTGCAGGGCTGATTGCGGGGGCTGCGGGCTTTGAGGTGCGGGGTCCTGCTGAGGGCTCAGCCTTGGCCCTCTGGACCCTCCCATCTGACCCTGGTTGGGACCTGCCACAGTTTCCCTGCTGTAGAATCCCCATACTCACTTCGAGGGGCAGAGCCTCAGGCCCCCTGATAGCCTAGAGACCCTGTTGCCGTCTGGCTTTTTCATTGGCTGCCCTCATGGTTCAGCCCAGGGTGGTGGATCTGCAGGTGGCTGGGGTTTGCCAATAATAGTTTCCTTCACCATTTTAGCTCTTTCATTTTGGAACTCAGTCACCAAGTATGAGTGAGCTGGTAATATTTGCAAGTTTTGAATCAATATTGTTATGCCAATGAATAAGGTCAGTGGACCAGCACGTTATTTTTAAGATAGAGGGCTGGGCATGGCCAGGAGGAAATCCAGAGTCTAATATTTGGAGTAGTCCTTACCTTCACTGAATGATGACATCACTGCTCAAAACCTGAAGAAATTTGTAATATGTTTCACATGAATGCCATGATTTTTTCATTTGATTGAAAGTATCTACAAATGGTAATAATTGAAAAGAGCTGATCTTTAAACTGTTCTATCCCCAGAGCTCCATATTGTTCCCAGAGACCCACCGGGAGTAATCCCTGGGTATTTCATGGTGTGCCCCTGCCCAGAAATGAAAACAAACTCAAAAAACAGAAAAAGCCATTTATCCTGCACGGAATCCACCTGTGGTGAGATGTTTTCAATGGCCCCTGTGGTCAGTCTCAGCAGTGTGGAATGCATCGTTGCCTTCAAAAAATCCATCGCAGGCACCTCACTGAGCTAGAACCGAAACCATGGTTTGGTGTCTTTTATTTTCTCTTGTAAATGGTGCATCAGTTTTCCACAGAGGGAGTTATTTGTTCATTGAGTTGAAAAAAAAATTTTAAATTAATGACCCCTCATTCATCAATTTTGCATGTGTGTCTTACAGAAACATTAGTTTATTCCCTGGTAATGCCATTCACATTTCGAGAATTGCGTTGGTGTGGTGCAAATGTTAGGAACCAACCTGCAGTTCTGAATGTCTTTTTCATGGAGACTCTAAAGTCACAGGGCGATAATTGGAATCCTCTGCTCTTCGACAGGGAAGCAGCCAGCCTGAGTGGAATGTCTCTGATCCTGTGCACTGTGAAAATGTCTTGAGTGAGCATTTGTGCCCTCAGCCCCATGGGGATGCCAAAACGCGCAGGATGGCCCCTGAGGGTGATCCTAATGGAGAGAGTGACCTCACTTTGAAGAAGCCCTTCCCTGGGAAAAGGTCCATACAGTCTGTTGTTCTCAGTCCAGAGACACAAACTCCAATACTGTAGCAGACCCTAGAATGTGGGAGAGGAGCACTGTTTGTAGTGAGTCCCTCACACCGGAAAGCCCATAAGCAAAGTCACCATGGACTGACCCTGTCTAAGAGAAAGCATGTGGGGGAGCTTCCTCGTGTTCCCAGGACTGTGATGTTCCCTTAGAAATCCACAGTGGACAGAATCCCCAGGAGTGTCAGCAGCAAGGGCGTGGCTCGAGTCCAGCGTCCTCCTAATATGCTGACATGAACATCCACACAGGAAGGAAACCACATACACATAAGGACTGTGCAAAGGCCTTCACTCGACCCTCTGACCCATTAAAACTTTGGAGAATTCATACGGGAGAGAAACCATATGTGTGTGCGCAATGTGGGAAGGTCTCTGCTTACTCCTCACACCTTTCAAGACACAGGAAAATTCACAGTGGAGAGAAACCTCATAAATATAAGGCATGTGAAAAGGCCTTCACTCGATCCTCGACCCCCACTGGGCATATGCAAACTCAAACTGAAGAGGAGCCTTATATGTGTAAGGAATGTGGGAATGTCTTTGGTATTCCTCCAGCCTTACTCGTCATGTGAGAATTCACACTGGAGAGAAACCTTACGTTTGTAAGGAATGTGGGAAGGCTTGCACTGTGTCCTCATGCCTTACTGATCATATGAGAATTCACTTTGGAAAGAATCCTTATGTATGTAAGAAATGTGGGAAGGCCTTTGCTATTTCTTCAAACCTAACTGTTCATATGAGAATTCATATGAGAGTTCCCGGTGCCTCCACACTGTGAGCGGTGTGGGCTGTTCCAGTTTGGGGGCCCTTACATGCTTGTTTTTCTCTTTTTTCTGATATCAGCTGGTTCTTGAGGCAAGGTGAATGCTTTAGTGGAACCCAGAGGCTTTAGGGGGTGCAGGGTTCGAGTGTGAGTGGGTGATCCTGTGGCTCCCCTTTGCCCACCATCGCCTCTTGCTCCACGATCTGTCAGTGGCGGGTGGGCGTGGGGCTGAGGGGTGGCCTGAGTGCGGGGCCTACGGGACTTGCATAGAGCACGGCCTGGCTATCCCGACCCTCCCTGCACAGGACTTCGCTTTGCCCTGATCCGGAGCCTTTGGCGCAGGCATCACATGTGTAAAACCTTCAGATTCACTTCAAGGGGCAGGGCCTAAGACCCCTGCACTAGCACATCCAGTTGTAGTCTCTCTTTTGATTGATTGCCTTGATGTGGTGGGGCCACATGGTGGTTTGTTCCCTGCCGGAGGGTGGGGTTTTAAATGAAACTTTTTCATTATTATTGTTTTGTTTTGCCTTGTGTACCACATTCGGATATGCTTAGGGTTTACTTTTGGCTCTGAACCCAGGAATTCCTGATGGTGGTACTCAGTGACCATATGGGATGTGAGGAATTATCTGGCTTGGCTGCATGCAAGGCAAGTTCCCTGCCTGCTGCACTGTCTCTGATCGCAACTTTTTTGGGTTTTTTCTACATCAAGAATTTTTGCTTCCTAAGGTCCAGTTGCAAAGCATGCCACACTTACGATTTCTCAAGTCTTTGTATTTATTGCAGAATTCATACAGGAAAGAAGCCGTATATAAGTAAATAATGTGGGAACGTCTTTATTGAATCCTCAGGCCTTACTAGGCATATGAGAATGAATAGTGGAGAGAAAATTTTATGTATGTACTGAATGTGAACAGGGCTTCATGGATCTTCAAGCTTTAGTAAACTTTGTAAAATTTATACTGGATGAGTTGATCCCCTATTAACGATCTGTAAGGTCAGAACAGGCCCTTTCAGTTTAGCCAGATTCCGTTGGACGGGGGGGTCACAGGTGGTACAAAACTGCAGCCAAGAAGGAAATCATCCTCGTATTATATGATGAGCTACTTATGATGTCACTTCTGTAAGGAAAGTTTCTTGCTGAATATCTCCCGCACCACAGCCATGCCAGTGCCCTGGAATTTTTCCATCACATATATGTTTAACTTGTACATAGTGGGTCTTTGTGATGGAGGCCATGAGGAAGGTGACTAAATAAAAACAGGTACAAAAATAGGCCCTCTGTGGAAATGTCACAGCTCATCTCTATGTCATTGTCTACTCTCATTCCAACTTGGCCCAGAGGCCCTGGTTTTAGAGAATTATGACAGAGATGAATCACAAAGTTGCAGTGAAAATTGCAAAGTGGAAGACGAGGAAATCCTTTATTTTTCCAGTCTTTCTGTGTTAGGTTTTGGGGTGCCACACCCCCTCGGTTCAGGCTTTACTGATGGTTCCTAGCTCAGGATTCCAGACTGGGGGTCACATATATCCTTATGGGGCTCAGAATCCAGGTCAGCCATGTGCAAGCAAGTACTTTGTCTTCGGTATCATTTCTACACTCCTTGTATTCATATATTTTTTTAATTTTACATTGCACTAAAGATTAATGTTCACAAAAAGTTTTATCTTGTGAAAATATCCTGACAAGGATCTTTAAAGTGAGGATTGGAGACCATTGAAATGGACTTTGAAATTGTGGAAGGGGCCCCTTGACTCAAATGTTTTCCAGGTGGTAGGAACAAGGGAGAACCCCCTGCTTCCCCATCTCAACATATATTCAGCTTTGATGACTAATAAAGGGGGTCATATTCCAGGATCCCACCCACCTCACTTCAGTAGTATTAGGACAAAACAAAACTTGGCTTTGGAAGCAGTTAAATCCCAACCATCACGTTTTCACCTGGCTGATAATAATGATTTCGATTGTCGGAGAGCCCGGCGAGCTACTGAGAGTATCTTGCGCACACGGCAAAACCTGGCAAGCTACCTATGATATAATCGATCTGCCAAACACAATAACAAGTCTCACGATGGAAACGTTACTGGGCCCATTCAGGAGATGAACAACAGGAGGACAGTGCTATAGATTTTCTGAAAGGCCTAGTAAGGCTACAAATTTAGCAGTATGCTTTGGTTACCTTTGCCTAAATATATGCCTCTATTCTTAGCAATGTTGGATATCATGAGATTTGTTTATTGAACTATACTTCTTGGGGTAGGGACGTACCTATCAGTTACTCCTGTTGCTCCTTGGGCCACCATTTGGTGTACAGGGATGGACTCGAGATGATCAATTTCAATGCAAGTATCAAGCTTCGGCACACTCCCTCCTGCTTCATGCTCTGGGTTGAAATTGCGTTTCTCAAATGGCCTCCTTGGTTTTCCTTGCAGATGAGTGTTCACTGCTTGCCTGTTGTCAAGCATAGAGCATTGACTGAAAGTGCTATCTGATGTTCTTACCGGCCGTTGCTCCTGTTCCAGCGTCTCTTCAACTCCCTGGGCTTGCTGCTAGGCCAGTTTCTCTCTGCATCTCCAGGGCTGGTTTGGGAGTCACTGCTTTCACCCGACCTTGATTGATGAGTTCCCGGAGAAACTCATTGTTCCGTGCCACACCTGCTCCATATCCGCCTGTTTTACATTGAATGAACCCGCTGTTCATTTATTCTGATGGACTGTGTGTGAGAGCATTGGCTCATTGTTTGCCCAGTACAAAACCAGGGGACTTCTCCGTACTGCCTTCTAGTCCTGCACTGTGTGACCAGCCACTCCGAAAGCTGCCTCTCCACCCCTCTATGCAAGCCCATCCCCGTTGCACCAGAGATTCACCTGGGTGGGCATAGTGGTTCTCTGCACTTCTGGATCCGGGCTCTTTAAGTATGCTTGTGGGGATGGAAGTGACATCACAGTGGGGCCTTCCTGGTGCTTCTATTCCTGTACATTGTGTCAGAGTCATTGTTCATGTGGGTAAAGGACAGTTAGGGCCCCTGTGAGGAAGCGGGTCTCGGAAGGCCAATTTTGTGGCAGAACGGGGCTGATCTCCTGTGAGTGCCTGGCGATTCCAATCTCCATACTGAGCTGCGGGTCTCCACCAGCTTGGGGGGTGGGTGCTTTCATGCTTGTTTTTCACTTGTTCCCTGATATCCAGACAGTTACTGATGTGGGGCAGATATTTGAGGGGGTACATTGGGACTGTTCCAGAGTGCAGGGGAGGAGGGTGTGAATGACTGATCCTGGGAGGCTTCTGGTGCCACTATGCCTCCAGCTCTGCGATAGGACAGCGGTCGATAGTTGTGGGGCTGAACGCGGGGCTGTGGGCCTTTTGGAAGAGGGAACTGCCAAGTGCGGGTCTTGACTGTGCTGACCCCCAGCTGACCTATGTTGAAACCTTGGCCCTAGTCTTGCTGCTGTAAAGTCTCCAGCTACACTTTGAGGGGCAGAGCCGCAGCTCGCCCAATGCCAAGAGACACTGTTCCTGTCCATCTTTCTCATTGGCTTCCCTGGTGGGACGAGGCCTTACCGAGCAGTGGATCCATTGGTGATTGGTGTTTTAGTTTCCTTCGGGGGCTATATTTGGTGTGGGGAATGGGGGGCTCTGCTAGAGCGAAGATACAATGACAGCTTACTCTGACTCCTGGCTCAGGGCTCAGATATTTTTCCTGGAGTACTCTGGGGGCCATAGGGATGCATGGGGATGCAGAGGATTGACTGGTATCAGCAAACAACGCATCCTACTAGCTTTACTGTCTGTCGGAACAGGAACTTCTGCTTCTTCACATCACGCTGCAAATACCTGTCTAGACCCCTGTTTATAGAGGTGAGTACTGGGGGGTAAAGGGTGTGTGAGTTTGTTGGTAAGTGCGTTCGTGTGTGCGTGTGTGTGTGTGTGTGTGTTTGTGTGTGTAGAAAGTGTTTTTTTTTTTAGAGGAAAGGGGCTGCCCCATTCTCGGCTGTGGTTGTGGGGGGCAGTGATTTTGCCAGCGCAGGGGGTGCTAAAGCACGGGATCTGGCCTCTGAGTCAGTCGCTGGCTGTGGCTGTGAGAACCTTCTGTGGACCCAGGAAGGAGGCCCCAGGTCACGGTAGGGCAAAATTTTCTCCCTTGTAGCCACGCCCAGAGCTTATGTCATGAAAGACAGCACAGATGCCAACCCATTTTGCTTCTCTCGGGGAGACAGAAGTATCTGGTGTAATCCCCAAGAGGGTCTGTGAGCCGTTGCCCGAGACTCTGGCTTCTTAGGGATGGGGGTTGTGCTCTCCAGTGCTCACCACTCTGACTTCTCCTCCAGGTCTCTGATCCTCAGGAAAAACAGGCAGGAGAAGATAGTGACATGCCAGTAGAAACACCATCCCTAGGTAGGAGGAGAGTGACAAGATAAGGAGATGCAGTGACCTACTCACCAAGGAGCTCTCAGTCTTCTTGTGCCAAATGTCTCTGAGTTGTTTCAGGAAGGATCCTGCCTTGTGCCTCCTTGTTGGAGGGCCTGACACTTTCTATATGATGCCATGTTTGTTTCAGTTTAGTTGTGTTTCCTTTCGAACCATACCCAGCTTAAAGAGCACTCATACCTTAGTTCTCAAGGATCACTCCTGACCGATCTCAGGGAGCATATAGGGTGCTGGGGTCAAAGCTGGCATTTTGATACTTTGCTTTGTTTGGAGGACTACATCCAGTGATTCTTGGGATTACTATTGGCCCTGCACTCTGGCATTGCAACTGGCAGTGGTTGGGGGACCATATGGGAAGTTTGGGTTCACCATCCCACTATTCTCTTCTGTTACTCCATCCTGCTGCTTTGTTTTCTTTCATGTTTATTTTTGTGCCACAGTGGAGGTGCCCAGGCCTTCTTGGCTCTTTGTTCTGGATTCCCAGCTGATTCACAACACAGGTGACCCGAGGGCGCTGGCCCCATTTTTGCCCTGGAAGCTATAGTGACTAAGGTCCCAGGACATGTGTTTTCCCTACTTTGCCCTTTCTGCTCTGGAGAGACTTGTCTGCTCTATCACACAGTTCCACATTCACTTGCTGCTCTGTTTGAAGTTCTGGGCATCACCGTCTTTTTTGGGTCACACCCAGAAATACTCAGCGATTACTCCTGGTGTTGTTCTGGGACCCTGTTAAAGGTAATGCAAGAGAAATTTCCTACCTGCTGTCCTGTCTGTTTGGTACCTTCTGTACACAGTTTAAATGAACTTTACTGTTCATAGAAAGACGTTTGAAAGGTTGGAATAGGCCCCTTGAATCTAATATCTAACAAACGTTGGGAATATGGGTCAGTTCCCAAATCTTCCCACATCCCAGCACTCCCCAGGATCCCCACATCCCATCAGGCTGTTCCGTTTACCTAGGATTACTCAGAAGGTTATGCACGTTCCTGGATCCCACCCATCAGTTCAATAATATCAGAAAAAAAGTAAGTATTGTATTTGGAATTAGCAATATCCCATCAACCTAGTAGTCATCAGAATGATAAAAAGTATTCGGATTTGATTAAAGACCAAAAAAGCCTCCAAGGTTTACTGCCCATTATCCTCCACTCTTAGTGTTGGAATATACTCTAGGTTTTTATATGTACATCACTATCACTATCATTCCATTGTTCATGGGTTTACTCGAGTGGACACCAGTAACATCTCCATTCCTCCCTGTCACGTGCTAGTGTAGGCTGGTGACACATTGGGGGATCTTTCACGGTCAGGGAATTGACGATCATCTTTGTTACTGTTTTTGGCATATTGAGTACATGGTAGTTTGCCAGGCTCTCCCGTACGGGCAGGATACTCTCGGTAGCTTCCCGGGCTCTCCAAGAGGGATAGAAGCTTTTGGGGAAACCTCTAATCACATTTATAGCTGTTCCCAGTCAGGTATATATGTGGACAGGATACTCTCGATAGCCTGCCACCAGCTTCTCTGAGAGCCAGAACTAGACAATAAGAGGTTGCGTGGCCCCATGCTTCCGGGAGCTTAGTTTTATAGTCTCTGGATTTTGGCCGTTGATGGGCTTACATGGCAGTTGGTGGGTGTAACTGTCTAACCACTGGAAGATGGGGGATCTGGATAGAAGAGGCCCAGTCCCTAACCGAGCAATAGAGGTAAGAGTGGTGCCGGCCTTTTGAAAACACACAGCTCACCACAGTCCCATTCTTTGCTCTGACTCTGGCCTGACTTATTTTTTCTTTTTGTTTCCCACCCAGCAGTGCTCATGGCTTACTCCTGCTTCTACTGTAAGGAAATATTCCTGGGGGTGCTTGAGGAACATATGGGATGGCAGGGATTGAGCCAGGTTCAGCGCCGTGCAAGGAAATTACCCTCCCCTTTGGACTATTGCTCCAGCCCCTGTGGCTTGGCTTGGATAGCCCTGTGTTTTAGGGGATTATAAAAGAGAAACAGCCACAAAGCTACAACCAGTTGAGCCCTACTCCTGGCTCTCAGCTTAGGCATCCAAACCTGGGAGACTCAGGATCATTATGGGGTATTGTGTTTGGAATCCAGGTCTACCGTGTGTGACCAACTCCTACCCCATGTGATTTATGCCACCCTTGTATTCAAGGGACTCTGCCTTAACTGTCTGCCCTGAGTTCAGTGTTTGACCCCTCAAGCACTCCCCTCTCCTCTCCGTTATCCGAGCCCATCCCCCCTGCACCGATTCACCTGGGCTGGCATAGTGGTCTGTCTACACTTGAGACCTGGCACTTTAAGTCTCCTTGATAATGTGTGATGTCACAGACGGGAATCTTCCATGTGCACTTTTACTTCTTCATGATGTCAAGTGGGTCAGTCCTCCTACAGGCACATGTTTAAAAGACAAAAAGATACTTCACTGTGGAAGGGGGACACTGAAGGCCAATTAGTGGCAGTATGTGAGGACCTCTCATCTCCAATTCCTGTACTGTGACCGATGGGGCTGCGCCAGCTTTGGGGGCACTATTGTGGTTGTTTTTCACTTCCCCCATCCATATCCAGTCAGTTTCAGGGGCAGCTCCATGGCCCGCAATCGCGAGAGATACTGTTGAAGTTCATTGTGTTTATTGGCAGCCTTCAGAAGGAATCCTGGGGGCCTGGTCGTAGCGCGTGGCTGGGAGTTGTAAATGAATATTTACTTTTCTGACTATTTTAGTTTTTTTTTTTTTTTGGTGGGGTGGGCATACTTGTAGTTCCCCAGAGGTTATTCCAGGCTCTACCATCAGACATTGTTTCCATCAATGATCACTGTTTCATATGGGAGGCCGAGGTTTGATCGCTTTCACTGAGGGAAGCACCATGTTCTCTTTAGTGTCTCTCCAACCGCATTTTGTTGTTTTTTTTTTTTTGATAAAGAATTTCTGCAGCAGGTAGGGCATTTGTCTTACACACAGCTGATCCTAGTTTGATTCCTTTACCCCTCTCGGAGAACCTAGCAAGCTACCAAGATAATCTAGCCCTCAAGGCACAGCCTAACAGGCTTCCTGTGATGTATTTGATATGCCAAAAACAGTAACAAGAAGTCTCACAATTTGTTGTGAGACGTTACTGGTGCCTGTTCGAGCAAATCGATGAACAACGGGAGTACAGTGTAAGTTAGGTTGAAAAACATCTTTCAATTCTTCATCAGCTCCCTGACACTGACCATGCAACCCTGGCTGTTGGAGTGAATATTGTGTGTAAAGGTTTTTTTTTTTAATTAAGGATTTATGTTTTATTTTTTCTATTTTATAAGGTAGTTCACTATATTTGATTACATTTCATATTGAAGCACAAATCCCAGCTAATTGATTTTTTGAGGAGGAAGAGATATTTGTTTAAGGATCACTCCTGCTGCATTAGAAAGAAATTCATTTAGAAAGAGCCAGAGTGGTAGTACAGCAGGTAGGGGGCTCTTACCATGCACAAGGCTAACCCAGGTTCAGTTTCTGGAATTCCAGCGATCCCCTAAGCCACACCAAGCATAATCCTTGAGTGCCAAGTTAATATAAGCCCTGAGTACTGCCTGTTTTGACCCAAAAATCAAAGCAAACACAGATACACACTCATAATTTTGTGAGCAGAAAGAGGCTAAAGGTTTGTTCATGCTTATTCCCTGTGGCTACTCCCTGGCAGAGCCACTTTGGGGGCTGTGACTGCTGTGGGCATCCCTGAAGCGCAGGGGTGCTTGATCAGAGGGATTCCTGGCCTAGGAGACAGCCCTTCGCTGGACCCATAAGGACCTTCCTTGGGATCCAGGAAGGAGTCCCGAATCTCAAGGCTGCAATATCCTCCCCTGTACAGTGAGCCCATCACTCCTATCCTGACAGACAGCCCAAATCCCAACCTGCTCTGTATCCCCTGGAGAGTAAGTAGCATCTGACAGTGTCTCCCAGCTTGCCCTGGTACCCCAGAGTCCCTGTCAGCAGGACATTTCCCGGTCCAAGGCAGGAGCTTTCCAGGTCAGGGCTAGAGGTTCATCCTCTCTCTGCTCACAGCTATGACTACTATCCCAGGTCTTTGTTTTGGAGTCTACTGCTGATCCTTGGGAATAACAGGCAGGATAAGATCAGGCTGAGGCTTGCTACTGGAGGTTGTTTGCATGGAATCTGAGTGAATTTTATTGTTTTCATGAAAACAAAGACTTTGTGCTGCATGTGCCATCTGTTCAGTCCCTCGCTCTCCATTTGTCCTGGGCCTGGTGAACTCCAGATGTCCTGATCACCTGACTGAAGGCAAGAAACAGAAAATAAATTACAGTCGTAGCTCAGCAAGCCACCGAGAGTATCTCTCCCGCGCAGCAAAGCCTGGCAAGCTACCTGCGGCGTGTTCAATATGCCAAACACAGTAACAACAAGTCTCACAATGGAGATGTTACTGGACCCGCTCGAGCAAAAGGATGAAAAACAGGACAGTGTCAGTGACCAAAAAATATGTGGTCAGGAATGCTTGGAGCCTGGCTCTTTAAAGCTAGGACCAGAAATGCAGGTGGCTTCACAGAATGCAGGTCTTTCCATCCCTGCCCTCCACCCAAGGTGGCTTCACTCTCTGGGCAACAGTTACAATCAGCCACCATTGTTGCTGAGGATGAGGCGCGGGGAAGGAGCAGGTATTGGAGTGGCCAGGGAGACTGCGAGCGTCCCTAAGGTCCTTTTGTTTCGCCAGCCACCCTGTGGTCGCTCTGAGTGCCCTAAACCGCTGTGGTCTCTGCATTGTGAGTGGTGGGGTCACTCGATGATAGTGTACAGGAATGTCGGCCCCTCACCCAGGACACACTGAGTGCTCCTGACGAAAGCTGTATCTTACTTATTAATTGATTTTTAGGAACAGTCTGTCACTATCCTCCCATTGTTCATCGATTTGCTTGAGCGGGCCCAGTAACATCTCCTTTGTGACACTTGTTACTGTGTTTGGCATATCAAGTATGTCACGGGTAGCTTGTTGGGCTTTGCTTTGCAGGTGAGATACTCTTAGTTACTTGCAGGGTTCTCTGAGAATGGCGGAGGAATCTAACCTGGGTTGGCTGCGTGCAAGTCAAATGCCCTACCCACTGTGCTATTGATCAGAGGAGATTTTTCTGAAGATAGCTTTTTTTGTGTGTAAGGACAGTGGCCTTGCATGTAGCTAACCTGGGTTTGAACCTCATGACCACATATGGTACCCGGAGCACGGCCAGATGTGATCACCCCAGAACCTGAAAAGGAAACTCCGAGTGGTCAGAAAAACATGGAGTTAGGGAAGAAAATGAGCTTGGAGAGGAAAGGTGTGCTGGGAAAGTTTCTGAAACAAAATAACGTATCAAACGAGAAAGTAATTTCTTTTAAAATTATTATTTCTTAGCAAGAAGGAATTAAGGAAATAGTGGGCTCAAATTTGAATTCTCGAGCGTGTGTTAAATGAGAATTAGTGACTATGCACTGTAAATCATTCTTTTAATGATGAAAACACTGGGCTATTAATGTCAGTGACTTCAATGGGCATAAGAAAATTTTAGCTAGAAAGTTCCAACTTAGCTTCTCAAAGACCTGGTTCCTATTTATAGACATAGTATAAGATGCCCCCCCCCAACCCCTGACCCCAGTTTTCAGTCACAGTGCAGGATTTTCCCATTTTGGCTGCTTAGAGGTGGAGGCAGGAGATTTTTTTGGGATTATCTCCAGAATAGCTTGTTGCTGGCCAACTTTCATTCCTTAGACTGAACCATTGGCTCCCTCAACTTGATCGATTTATTTCAGTTAATTCCGTTTTAGTTGTTTTATTTATTTTTTTAGTGGGGGATACACCTTACTATACTTGGTTACACCTGATGGTGCTCAGGGAACCATATGGGATGCCAGTAGTCAAATCTGGTTTTTCTGCTTGCAAGACAAGCACTTCTCCCGCTGTACTATGTCTCCAGCCCATTGCACAGAAAAATTTTGATTTATTATTGTCTTTTTGAATTGTAAATTTTGACTCACAGCACTCAGTGCTCTGTGCTAAGTTTAGCATCTGAGCTCAACATTGTTTCTGGCACTGCTTTGGGACCCTAACTGCTTTGGAGAACTGAATGTGTTTTAGCAGCTAGAAAGAAAAGCATCCTATGTACTGTCTCTGCTTACCCTATTTAATTTTTCTACAGAAAAAATATTTTTTTATCTGCCAAGTTTCTTAGCAGAGCCCTACCCATTGACCATCTCTCCCAGACAAGGTGCGGGTACACCTAGTAGGGCGCTTGCCTTGCACGTAGTTTGTCTGATTTCAATCCCCATCATTTCATAGGGTCCAATGAACACAGCCAGGTGTGGCGCAAAGGCCCCCGCAGAAAAAAGTCTCACTCCAGAATTTGTCATGACAATGGAGCATTCTTTGAACATCTTTTTGGGCTTTGTGAATATCACTCCTGTCTGTTCTCTTTTTTTTTTTTTTGCTTCTTTTTGATTTTTTGATTAGACCCAGCGATGCACAGGGGTTACTCCTGACTCTGTATTCACAAATTAGTCCTGTTGGTGCTCGGTGACCATATGGGATACTGGGAATTGAACCCGGATTGGCCACTTGTAAGGCAAACACTACCTGCTGTGCTATCACTCCAGCTCCCTTTTTGCTACAAACTTGACGATGGTCAGGGACTCTGCCCCTCTGTCCAGATGTCCTTGAGATTCCATGTACCCCACCTTAAACCACATGATACACCATTTGAGCTCCTCTTTCCGGGTCTATCTCACTACAAGGGGAGCAGATGAGGTGGGATTTGGGGCCACATCTGACAGTGCCAAGAGGGCTGCAGCCTGCTCTCTGTTCATAGTACTGGTGGACATTGGGTACCAGGAAAGGCCCTCCTGGGCTTTCAGCTGGCTGACAATCCACCCCAGCCTGGTGTGCTTTCTCCTGCCCTCAGTTGATATGTTCATTGTAAGTTCTTGGTTGTGAGCATTCTGGAATATTTTAACTATTAAGCCCGAAACTATCGGTTTCCAAGCAGCAAGATAGAAAGAGACACGAACTTGATAATGTGAAGGCAGTAGGAGTTGTAATCCAATATACTGGAGCCAACTATCTCACCCACGGAGTGGCCTCTTGATAGGGACACCGACGTCAGGTAGTAGTTTATATAGGGTTTGATTACTAAGCAGTACATTTTGTATAGTTTCAGAAAAAAACTTAGCTAGTTACCAAACAAAGTTGTTTTGGGATGTGTCTAGGCTAACAGTGGTGAGGCAGTAGTTAAAAATTTGTTTTCCATAATCATTCACGGTTACATAAGCTCTTTCTTTTAGGGTTAACAAAAGAAAATTTCTGGGACATTTTGACTAGGGGCATAATGATTGATTGAGCCCACTGGCAGGGCCCAGGAACTTTCCCAGGTGGGTTCAGGTTGGCTAGTTGCACACTGTTCCATTTCTGGGAAGCCGAGACTGTTTCAATTCCAGGAACTTGGGGCCTCACTGATTGTGCTGATTTCTGCCGCCATAACAGGTGTCAGTTTTCCCCTTCCACAGCAAAACACTGACTGTAGGGAAGTAGTTGGAGGTTCTGAGAAAAATTACAAACTTTTCACCATTGAGATTTCTTTTGGGCCAAGTGTAATATTTCTTCTCCCTTTCCTTACACAAAATCACATACCAAGGGCGTAAAATCATATAGTCTGTTAAAGCCTTGCCTGTAAGCTCTGAGTCCTGCCTTGTGTGGCCCCCAAGCAAAGACAAAGTAAAGAACTGACTCTCGAGAATATACTGCTGGATTCCAAACTTTGCTGTTGGCACATAACTGCCTCTTTGCTTTTATTTGTGTGTAGGAAGGGTAGGGGATTTGGGATTTCTGCCAGACCCAGCGTTGTACCTGCCCCTTGGTTCCGTGATGCAGAATAGGTTATGTGGATTGTGCTGCATTTATATTTTGTTGTTTTTTTTTTGGTTTTGGGTCTGTGCCTGGCCTTACTTGTACTGTTGCTCTGGCCTCCTTTTAGGTGGTTCTTTTTTTCCTTTGTGTTTTGTTTTTCGGGCGCCACCTCTGTTTGTGCTTAGGGCTGACATCCTGACTCTGTCTGTGCTCAGAGTCTCTCCTTTGGGAACCAAGGGTAGTGTTGGGAGTCAAGTTCAGGTCAGCTGGGTGGGTGCAAGCAGCACTTTCCCCGCTGCCCTGTCCTGCCCGTGTAGTGGGGGTGCTGTTGGTGAAGGAGGGAGTGGGCATGGGAAAGCCAGTGTGAGGGCAGCTCAGCCCAAGTGTCTCCGTCACGGGTGTTTCCACATTCAGGGCTCATGCTGGCATCCGGGGAGTGACTTGGAGGATGGTTTGTTATTGCAGTAAGAAGAAATGGGAACTGCCCCCTGGAAAAAATGCCTGTTGTCAATAAGAGCTACCTGTGGGTTTTGGCATCTTTGGATTTGGGAGATTTCTTGGGGCTCAGAACCTTAAAAATTGCTAGACCTGGGCTGACTTCTCTGAGAACTGTTGGACCGTCTGGTCAGTACACAGAGCAGCCCAGGCCTGTGGTGTTCCTAGAACTAAAGTGTGTTTTCCTGGTACCCAGACAATCATTTAGACAGATGGACACGTTTCCAGATTCACTCTGGTAATGAAAATCCAGGCCTATATACAAGAGGACAGGATGTTTGGAGGCCCTGTGATAATTTGCATTACATTTGTCCCCATTTTGTAGCATTTTTTCACAGATCCCCCAGCACATCAAGTGGTTCTCTGCAGGAGGTGGGAGGTGGCTATTCCCAGTGCCCAAGCCTTGCAGCTTGAAACTGGCCCCAGATGTGCCAGGGGCTACCGTGCTTCCCCCTTCGGTGCTCAGGAATCCGTGCAGTGATGGTGTTGAGGGTCATACTCAGGCCTTCCGTGTGTTCAGCAACTGCTCTATCACTTAAGGTACCTCGCCGGCCCCTGTTAGCATCTTTTTCAACATATTATTTTGAAAACACGACAGATTTTCAGGAAAGTTGCAAGGATTTGAGGGGGAAATATTCTCTTTTATCCCCCCTCCTTTTGGCTTTGGGGCCACACCGGATAGTGCTCAGAGTCCTTGCTCTGGGCTCAAGAGTGACCCCTGGTGGTCCTCGGAGGACAATGTTCAGTCAGGTGATTGATTGATTTTCCTCTGTGGGTTACACCTGTTGATGCGCAGGGGTTACTGCTCGCTCTGCACTCAGAAATGGCTCCTGGCGGTGCTCAGGGGACCACCTGGAATGCTGGGTATCGAACTCGGGTGGGCCACGTGCAAGGCAAACGCCCTACCCGCTGTGCTGTCACCCCAGCCCCTGCGGTCAGGTGATTTCAGTCGGGCTGGGATGGATGCAAGTTAACTCCTGCACTGCCTCTCCAGTCCCCTTTGCTTTTTCTCATCCCACACTTGCTTGATCATGGTCAGTCTGTGAGTATTTTTTGCTTTCTTCTTCAGTTATTTCAGAGCCGATGTGGTAAGTCAGGTCCTTTTAGACTGGAGTGTTTCAGATCAGATTGCGTTTCCTGAGAGTAAGGATTCCGGTTCGTATTCATGCTACAGCTTCTTACGTTGTTGCAGTAGTTGAATCTGCAATTCATCTTCAAGGGTGCTTGCAGTCTTGGTAATTCTCTTTCTGTTTCTCTTGTGGGTTTGGGGTAAGGATGCATACAGTGCTTCTTGAGTCCTGCAGTGCTGGGCATTCCCTGGGGTACCCTGAGAGTGGGGTCGAAGGGGCCTTTTTGGCTGCCCCTGTTGTGTGGGGGTCATGAAGTTGCAGGGATTGAGCTGAGTTGACCATAAGCAAGGCAGACTCTTTGACCCCATTAACATCTTTTCTCTGGCCGTGAGTGCTGTCTCTGGCCTCAGAATAAAAAAGTACGTCTAGGGGGCCTCCCTTCCCTTGCAGTGTTTTTGCTGTTGCTTTTGGTTCGTATTTTTCCTTTTTAGGCCCGACCATGGCTTGGGGGGAATCCAATGGGGTGCCAGGGGTTGAATTGGGGTCAGCACGTGCAAGGCAAGTGTTGTACCGCTGGCCTGGTGCCTTCCTCTTGTGGTGCTTTAGTTAGTGCCTAGGGCTCTGACGGTTTGATGCTCAGGTGGGTGGCATGGTTCTCCTTGGTCCAGCAGTTCCGGGGCCTTCCGTCCTCGATTGCATTCTACCCTCTCGGCTCTCTCTGGGAGTAACTGTGTTTAGTCCTGTTAAAGGATCTTTCCTGACAAATGGGCATTTCTCTTGCAAACTTTCAGTTGGTAAAAGGCAGAATCCTTTCTCAGTGTCCTCACAGGCATTTCACAGACTGTTCAGGAGAACACAGGCCAGTTATTCACAGGAGCCTGTGGATCACGGCCTCTCAGGGTTCTTTGTGACTCGTGCACAGCAGATGCACAAATAAAGAGCCCCTCAACCGTGGCCGGGAGTATCCTCTCTGGGGGAAAGAGGGGTGCACGGGGAGTACCACCTGCTCTGCTGGCGTGTTCTAGAAATGTGCATCGGGGAGTGTGGTTGAGGGCTGCTCTAGCCTTCCCATTTTCTCCTGCGTGGGCACTTGTCTCAACTGTTGTAAGAGCAGGTCAGGCAGATTGGAATCTTCTGCAGTTGTGGTTTTGTCTGTGTTTTGAAGCTCACGCCACTTTTTTCTTCACACCTCTGTGGTCCTTGCCTGTGGCCAGAGCAGTGGGCAGAAAAGCCTTTTGGTGACACAGGTGAACTCTGGTGCCTCCTGTGCTGTCCTGCAGTCCCCACTGTTCTCTCTTCCTGTTCTCTCTGTCAGTGTTTTGGGGTCACACCCACCTCAGTGCTTCTGGTCATTCCTGGCAGTGCTGGAGGACCATGAGATGCCTGAGATCATGAGAGCATGGGCGTGTCGTGGAGCATATGTAATGGCAAGGCAGATGCCTCACAGGCAGGGCATGGCCAAGGCTATGTGGGACAGGAGCAGCCCGGGGCTCCATCTCCTCCTGTCTGTCCCCAGACCTCCAAGTGCCAAGTCTGTCGCCGGGTGCCAGGGACAGATTCTACCTTCGGAGGCACAGGCTGTGTGTGTGTGTGTGTGTGTGAGAGAGAGAGAGAGAGAGAGAGAGAGAGAGAGAGAGAGAGACTGGGGGGATGAGGGGCGGGGAGTTCCTAGCAAGGAAGGTGATGTCCCTTGGGAAGGGAAACGATTTGCTCCCTGGCTCCCTGCTTGTCCAGACCAGTTGGGAATAGCCTGCTGAGGCTGGAGAAAGGGGTTCTGTCCGGGCAATCACCCCACAGCACTCCCACGGTGCCTGGGTCCCCAGACCTTCCAGCTGGTGGTCACAGATCATCTGGGGACAGGACTTGGGGGTGTATCCTGAGACTCTCCAGCTTGTCTGGCGGCTTCTGGGATCCTGGGATTCCAGGACCGCACACTGCAGCGATGGGGTGCGGGTCTTCGGCTCCCTTGAGCCCTCTCCCTTCCCATGTCTCTTCTTCTGCTGCATCTCCGAAGTGTTCGGGGCCCCATTTCTCCCCACCCTGTCACATGAGGGCTGGACAGCCACATCTGGGTCTACAGGAGCCTGCCCTGTGGCCTACTGCCAGCCCTGCTGTCCCCCCTACCCTGGCTCCTCTTGGGGTTCACTCCGTGCCCATGCTGCTTGGCTGCTAGCTCTGTTCCCTGAGTCCCTCTGTCGCTACTCCAGGCTTTGCAAGAACCAGAGCCACATCCAGAGGTGCTCAGGGACCCAGGTGGCAGGGACCAAACTCGGGGCCTCTCACGTGTTACGTCCAGGCTCAGCCCACTTGGGGCTGCTTCTGTGACTCCTCAACACCCCATGAAGTGCCGGGACCGCTGCGCACAGGCAGCCACACCCCCTGGTCACGGGGTCTGTGTCAGAAGCACGGCTTTCCCACAGTTCCCAGGAGGCTCCCTGGCCTCCCCTCTGCTCCCAGGTGACCCCAAAAGCGTGGAGATGGGGTCATCAGCTGTCAAGGTGGGATGGAGCTCTGATTCTGCCCATGTCTGCCCCTGACCACTTTTCCCCTAGGAAGAGCCTCAAACGTTAAGGAAAAGATTTATTTTAAATATCCCAGTTAAATCTCAAAAGACTTGAACATAATGCCAAAATTATCTTTATCGAAGAAACGAGACATAAACAAGAATAAGCATCACAAATCTAAAGCAACAGCATGTGAGCTGGCGATGTGAATTTAGGATGCCTTAAATTTAAACTATGAGAACTATTTCTGTGGCAAACATTGTGAGACCGCCATTAACCAGCGGTCAGCACACAAGGCTCAGTGTCCCCCAGCAGGTCTAGCCAGACCCAACTGTTTCTGCCCCTCCCAGCCCCTTTTCTTCAAGCTGGGGCTAAGGTTCTCACCTTCGAGGACAGTGGATTCAGGCATTTGATCTGAAATTGGGGAAACTTTCCAGATCATGGAACATAAAAGAAAGTGGATTTTTTTGTTGCCTTTTGCCAGACTCCTGAAGTGCGCCCAAGTCTTAACATAATATTCTAGGATATTCTGGATTTTTCTAGATTGTCCACATAGGAGGCTGAAACTGGGCAGAGTCCGGACTTTTTCCTCCTTGGTACCTTGTAGCAGGTGGTCTGAAAGGGTTGGGGGACAGGTGTGTGGGTCTTCACCTGTAACCCAAGTGCCTGTAGGCTGCTTCTAGGTGAATTCCTCTCTCCCTTGGGCCAGTTTTCTGGTGTCTTGGGCATCCGATGACAGTCCTGGTGGCGATGCTCTGGGCACGGGCAGGCCCTGGACGGATGGAAATGATCATTGACAGTCTGAGGGCATGTGGAACTTCCCTCACCCTGAACCCAGCTCCCATCTCTGCTCCTAAAGCCTCTTGGCCTTGACCCGAGGGTGATCCCAGTGCCAGGAACAGGACCTCTGGGGGTCCGGCTGGAACCCCCCTCCAACTCTCCATCACCCCAGGGAAGCAGACGTGAGTATGCTGGGGGCCAGCACTGGGCTCTGGTGGCTAAGGCAGGAGATGAGGTCTAGGCAGAGCACTTCCTTGGGCTTCCCTGACAGATTGGCTGTGGTCTGCACCCCAGGGCCCCAGTTACCCCCTCATTCCGTGCCCCGCCTCCTGGCCCGGATCTACAGCAGATTGGCGCGGTCTCGGCCCCACACCCACAGCTCAGGGTCGTAGGCCTGGATCTGCGAAGACAGATGGGGCCCATGTTGCTAACTCGCTCGGCCTCTCCAGCCTGCGGACAGCCCCCCTCCATGCCCGCCAGCAGCCCTACCTGTTCGCACTCCTCCCGGGTCACCCAGGCTCTCCAGCCCATGGAGCACAGCAGTTGGAGACGGAGCCGGTAGAACAGGGGCCGCTGCAGGCGGCTGTGGCTATACAGGAAGGCGAAGATGTTCTGCTTGGGTGCCTGGTAGTCCTCCTCCATATCGTTGGCCAGGTAGCTGTGGACAGCACACCGCCTGTCTTCACACTTACCTCCTTCCTTCAGGGAGCTGCGGCGGAGGGCCCCCAGGGATTGATGGAGGCTGATGGCGTCACAGCATGGCTGTGTCGGGGCTCCCTGGGATCAGTACTCACAGTGCCAGAAAGAAGTGAATGCGTCGGATCTGCCAGCTGAAGAGGCAAGAGCGGCTGAAGTAGGCGATGACCATGGCCAGCATGTACTGGGGAGACACGGGGACAGGTCACCAGGGCTGGGCGGAGGGGAAGGAGATCCAAGAACTCGGGAAGCAGGACGAAGGGGAGGACTTTGTGGGTGTTTCCTGAATCAAGAGGTGAGGGACCCCACAGACACGACCCAGAGAGACTGGGGTGCCTGTGCCCCAGGAGTGGCCAGCGAAGAGCTGCATCAGTGACCGCACCTCCCCTATCCAGTGGCCCCCAAGTTTTACACTCACCCCCCCCAAGGAGCAAAATGAGCAAAGGTACCCGTGCAGGGGGAGCTTGGTGGGTCCCCGGGACAGTCGCTTAGTGACCCCCAGCAGGTACCTTATCAGAGACCAACAGGTGCCTGTCCCAGGCCAGGAATCTTTTGTTCAGAGGGTCCTCTGTGGGAAGGCGAGGTTGTGAACCTCAAAGTCACAGCCCGCCCCCAATATTGCCCACCGTCGGGACGGCAACACTGGGCCCCTCACAGCCCCAGGTGGGAGTAGGGGTGCGGGAGCCCCTTCCTTGGGTGGCCCAGCCCAGGCAGCCCGGCACTGCAGCCCCTGTCCGGGCCGGGGCCACCTCTTCCCCACCATAGGACACTGCATCCCTAAGGACCGCCTGTGTACAGGTGGGAGACTCGGGCCCGGGGCTCCTACCCAGCAGCTTGCGGAAGACTTGGTGGTGCTCGGGGAGCACGGGGCTCTCCCGTCGCTGCCGCTTCCTGCGCAGCCCACATGGCTGCTCCTCGTCCTCCTGCTGTTCCTCGTCCTCCGACTCATCCCTCTTCCTCCAAACAGCACCCTGAGGCCAGGGGCTGGCCTGAAGCCCACTGTGCTGAGCCTGGGAGGCTGCGTCCCCCTTTTCTTCCTCTTCCTCCTCCCCCTTCTCCAGCGCCTCTGGATCCTCCGGCTCCTGCTCCGACTCTGACGGAGAGGCTAGACTGAGTCCCAGCAATTCCTCAGCTGCCCATGGACTCCTAGGCCCCCAAGCTTCTCTTTCTCCATCTCCTCGCACACATCTTATCATTGTTCACACCCCTGTGACGTTCAGTCTCTTCCTCAGGGGAGAATTTCTCCCTGGGGACACAGAGGGGCACCTCCATTTCCCTATTTCCCCCATCCCGGCTCCCCTTCCTTGTCCTGGCTGTCAGTCCATACCCCAAGAGCCTATTCTGTGCCGCTCCTTCCGACCTCTCAGTGTCTCCCCAGCACTCCTGTCTGCGCAGCTCCCAGTCGCACCGGCCCCAACACCTACCTGAAGGTCCTGGCATTATTTCCTCCGGCGCCACCTCCAGGGGGTATCCCGAGGTGCTGGACTCAGGGCTCTGGGGCTCAGACCCAGGACTCTGCCTACGGCTGGCCTTCCCAGGTCCACTCTCTCCCCCGATAGCTCAGGTTCTCCCTCAGTAACATCAGCGCCTGCCGTCGAGGAGCTGAGCAGACGAGGCTTTGGGCTCTCAGCCAAAGGCTACTGTTGCTTACTTGAGCTTCAGGTTCTGGAGGTCTGGGATCTTCCAATCAGCACAGCCGGAAGTTCTGATGTCATCAGAACACCCCTGCACCCCCACCAGCAACGAGTTTGAAAGAAAACCCTCAACTGCCAGGGGGCTTATCCAGAAGTCAGGGGGCAGTACATAGGTGGCCCTGGCCCCGGGCCAGACCCCAAACCAGTCTGCACGATTACATCCCTGTTTTCCACACTGTGTGCCACACTTCTCCCCTGGGGACATTGAGCAGAGGGGCCTGGGAGGAGGTTATAGGAGTTTGGAATCAATTGAACGACAGAAACCCCCAAGAACCCACCCGGGGAAGACAGGCTTGGCCCTGTTGGTGCTTTTAAAGGTGCGTGCTGCTGGGTTTGAGCCATAGGCTGATCCGGCTTGATCCCCAGTATCCCCTTTAGTACCCCTAGGACTAATTCCTGAGTGCAAACCCAGAAATACATGTGTGTGTGTGTGTGTGTGTGTGTGTGTGTTTGTGTGTTTATGCCTGTCTCGGGTCTGGGGTCTGTCCAGTCCCCCTCTCATGATACCATCTCATACAGAAGACCGTATTTTACTCCCAAAGAAATGTTTGTCTTGGAGCTGGAGCTGTGATACCGCTCATAGGGTGTTTGCCTTGCACACAATCAGGGTTTGATCACTGGCACCCCATAAGTCCTCTGAGCACAGCCAGAAGTGATTCCTAAGTAGAGAACCAGAAGTACACCCTGAAAAACGCTGGGTATGATCCTTGTTTCTCGTCTTTTGCCCATGCTGGGGATCAAACCCAGGAGTTTCACACGCGCTAAAGAACTTGGCAGTGTACTAGCACCATTACTTATAACACTAATTTTTTAATTTTATACACCTCTACAACAAGGATTTTGAAATTTTTTTCGTTTTTGTCACACTTAGTGGTGCTCAGGACTTATTCCTGACTGCACACAGGGATGCTCCTGGCAGGACTTGGGGTACCATATGGGATTTAGGGTTCTAGGGATCCAACCTGGGTCAGGTTTGTGCAAGGAAGGTATCCTACCCACTATTGTACTATTTATCTGACTCTTCAAATGATAAGTTTCTGGGGATGGAGAGGTAGTGCAGTGGGTAAGGTTCCTGCCATACTGGTGGCCAATCCCAGTTTGATCCCTGGCATCCTGTATGCCCCCCAGAACACCACCAGGTATAATTTCTAAATGAAGAGCCAGGAATAGCATTGCTGGGTATGGTCCCCAAAGAAACAAACAACAGCAACAAAACTGAATAAAAACAAATACAAACAAAGAGCAAAGGGCTGTGTACGGACTGGGCCTCCTCCGGTGGGTGCTGGGATGGTGCTGCAGACGATTCCAGAGACAGCTGCCGACTCATGAGAATTGGCAGAATTTCACGATTAGTTCTCCACGATTCTCAAATCTGCCCTATGCTTGTGATTGGGGGCGAGGAGATGGGACACTGCCTCCGTGTATGTGTGTGTGACACAGATAAGAGACGTCCACTCTAGGTGGCATTTCTGCAGTGGGCCTGGTGTGTGTATGTCCGGTTTTGAAATGCAGACTAGGATTCTGCCCAATTGTGTTCTGGACTAGAACCCACAGCCCTTGTACTGCAGCTCCCACCAAAACACTCGTGCAATGAATCTGTGTGTGTACGTGTGTACTAGTGTACTGAGTTCTTCATGTGCATCCTACACCCCTCTCCGCCCTACCCTGCAGGATTGGGACAGCTGGCTGCCAGGCTCTCATTTCTCCTTCACATGTTAGGTGGCTTTTTTCGCCCGTCCATTCTTGTTTGGTGTTCAGGGCTTGCAACCCTTGGCTCTGCAAGCAAGGATCGCTCCTGTGGCGCTCAGGGGACCTTGTGGGGTGCCGGGGATGGAACCTGTGCCAAAGGCCAGTGCCTTCCCCTCGATGCTCGGGCTCGGCCCCCTGGGTCAGGCTTTCCCGGGCGTGGCGGCCCGTTGCCTGCCTGGAAATGCAGTCCGGGCCTGTGGCTCCCTGCGCGGCCTCGGAGGACCATGTTCAGTCAGGTGATTGATTGATTTTGCTCTTTGAGTCACACCTGATGATGCACAGGGGTTACTGCTCGCTCTGCACTCAGAAATGGCTCCTGGCGGTGCTCAGAGGACCACCTGGGATGCTGGGTATCGAACTCGGGTGGGCCACGTGCAAGGCAAACGCCCTACCCGCTGTGCTATCACCCCAGCCCCTGCGGTCAGGTGATTTCAGTTGGGCTGGGATGGATGCAAGTTAACTCCTGCACTGCCTCTCCAGTCCCCTTTGCTTTTTCTCATCCCACACTTGCTTGATCATGGTCAGTCTGTGAGTATTTTTTTCTGTCTCCTTCAGTTATTTCAGGGCCGATGTGTTAAGTTAGGTCCTTTTAGACTGGAGTGTTTCAGATCAGATTGCGTTTCCTGAGGGTAAGGATTCCGGTTCGTATTCATGGTACAGCTTCTTACGTTGTTGCAGTAGTTGAATCTGCAATTCATCTTCAAGGGTGCTTGCAGTCTTGGTAATTCTCTTTCTGTTCCTCTTGTGGGTTTGGGGTAAGGATGCATACAGTGCTTCTTGAGTCCTGCAGTGCTGGGCATTCCCTGGGGTACCCTGAGAGTGGGGTCGAAGGGGCCTTTTTGGCTGCCCCTGTTGTGTGGGGGTCATGAAGTTGCAGGGATTGAGCTGAGTTGACCATAAGCAAGGCAGACTCTTTGACCCCATTAACATCTTTTCTCTGGCCGTGAGTGCTGTCTCTGGCCTCAGAATAAAAAAGTACGTCTAGGGGGCCTCCCTTCCCTTGCAGTGTTTTTGCTGTTGCTTTTGGTTCGTATTTTTCCTTTTTAGGCCCGACCATGGCTTGGGGGGAATCCAATGGGGTGCCAGGGGTTGAATTGGGGTCAGCACGTGCAAGGCAAGTGTTGTACCGCTGGCCTGGTGCCTTCCTCTTGTGGTGCTTTAGTTAGTGCCTAGGGCTCTGACGGTTTGATGCTCAGGTGGGTGGCATGGTTCTCCTTGGTCCAGCAGTTCCGGGGCCTTCCGTCCTCGATTGCATTCTACCCTCTCGGCTCTCTCTGGGAGTAACTGTGTTTAGTCCTGTTAAAGGATCTTTCCTGACAAATGGGCATTTCTCTTGCAAACTTTCAGTTGGTAAAAGGCAGAATCCTTTCTCAGTGTCCTCACAGGCATTTCACAGACTGTTCAGGAGAACACAGGCCAGTTATTCACAGGAGCCTGTGGATCACGGCCTCTCAGGGTTCTTTGTGACTCGTGCACAGCAGATGCACAAATAAAGAGCCCCTCAACCGTGGCCGGGAGTATCCTCTCTGGGGGAAAGAGGGGTGCACGGGGAGTACCACCTGCTCTGCTGGCGTGTTCTAGAAATGTGCATCAGGGAGTGTGGTTGAGGGCTGCTCTAGCCTTCCCATTTCCTCCTGCGTGGGCACTTGTCTCAACTGTTGTAAGAGCAGGTCAGGCAGATTGGAATCTTCTGCAGTTGTGGTTTTGTCTGTGTTTTGAAGCTCACGCCACTTTTTTCTTCACACCTCTGTGGTCCTTGCCTGTGGCCAGAGCAGTGGGCAGAAAAGCCTTTTGGTGACACAGGTGAACTCTGGTGCCTCCTGTGCTGTCCTGCAGTCCCCACTGTTCTCTCTTCCTGTTCTCTCTGTCAGTGTTTTGGGGTCACACCCACCTCAGTACTTCTGGTCATTCCTGGCAGTGCTGGAGGACCATGAGATGCCTGAGATCATAAGAGCATGGCCGTGTCGTGGCGCATATGTAATGGCAAGGCAGATGCCTCACAGGCAGGGCATGGCCAAGGCTATGTGGGACAGGAGCAGCCCGGGGCTCCATCTCCTCCTGTCTGTCCCCAGACCTCCAAGTGCCAAGTCTGTCGCCGGGTGCCAGGGACAGATTCTACCTTCGGAGGCACAGGTTGTGTGTGTGTGTGTGTGTGAGAGAGAGAGAGAGAGAGAGAGAGAGAGAGAGAGAGAGAGAGAGAGAGACTGGGGGGATGAGGGGCGGGGAGTTCCTAGCAAGGAAGGTGATGTCCCTTGGGAAGGGAAACGATTTGCTCCCTGGCTCCCTGCTTGTCCAGACCAGTTGGGAATAGCCTGCTGAGGCTGGAGAAAGGGGTTCTGTCCGGGGAATCACCCCACAGCACTCCCACGGGGCCTGGGTCCCCAGACCTTCCAGCTGGTGGTCACAGATCATCTGGGGACAGGACTTGGGGGTGCATCCTGAGACTCTCCAGCTTGTCTCGGAGCTTCTGGGATCCTGGGATTCCAGGACCACACACTGCAGCGATGGGGTGCGGGTCTTCGGCTCCCTTGAGCCCTCTCCCTTCCCATGTCTCTTCTTCTGCTGCATCTCCGAAGTGTTCGGGGCCCCATTTCTCCCCACCCTGTCACATGAGGGCTGGACAGCCACATCCGGGTCTACAGGAGCCTGCCCTGTGGCCTACTGCCAGCCCTGCTGTCCCCCCTACCCTGGCTCCTCTTGGGGTTCACTCCGTTCCATGCTGCTTGGCTGCTAGCTCTGTTCCCCGAGTCCCTCTGTCGCTACTCCGGGCTTTGCAAGAACCAGAGCCACATCCAGAGGTGCTCAGGGACCTCAAATATTCAGGAGAGGTGATGTGCAAGTTCATTAACCCTCAAAGGAAGCAAAATTATTTTCTTCATAGCCCTCTGATAATCTCACTGTAATTCAAATAATTTGTTCTGAACTTTCAGGCTTGCTCTGAGGCTATTCCTATGTATATTCTCATTCCCCCTCCCCGATTCTGTCATGTTCTCATTATTGTGTTACAAAATAATGTATTGAAATTTTGTAAAAATCAATCTTCACATTATACAAAAATATGAAAGCAGCATTTGAGGTACCAAAATTAGCTAAGTATATAGAATATTACGGATCGTAAAGATTAAGAGAACTCCATATGACACCTTTGTATAGACTTGTGACTTCATCAGTTATTTTGTGAAAATCTTAGACTTACTTTTGTCTTGCAGAAAGCTGTGAGTTGATGCAGTGTTTCTCACATTACTTCCTAACATTTCCTTTTCCATGTCCTACCAGTTGACTCCCTACTTTTATGCAGTCACCCCATTTTCATAAATTTTCATGTGTGACTATTTTGGAATATCCAGGGGACCTATAAGGATTCATATGGCCCCTGTTTGAGGGGAACTGTCAAAGAGTACATATAGATTTTTTTTCTGGATGGCAGACAATTATTAAGCACCAGCTATTGATATGAATATTTTACATATATATTCAGAAAGTTTTCCACTATAAGTGATGATTATATACAGATAATAGAGAATCTTTTAGTACTATAGATTAAATTATTATAGACAATAAGGCAAGACTCTTCACCATATTCATTGCAACCAAAATCTTTATTATTAGACAGTGAGAAATGGCATATTGGGCTAAAAGTTACCTTTTCATAGCTTCTACAGGGAACCATAGATGATGCTAGGAATCAAAACAGGGTTGGCTGCATGCAAAGTGACTTAACATCTGTACTATTTCTCTGACCATGAAATTTTGTTATTTGTTAGGTTTTAACTTTAATATTTTCATAGTATAACTTATTCTATTAACCAGAATCCTCCAGTATTAGAAATCTGTTGCTGTTAATTTTCTATGTTAATAAAACGATGGTTTTTTTTTTAATTTACTTTATTGTATTTTGGATAGCTCTGAGTTTTTATCCTCAGAAAAATTCTAAGAATAGTAAATAATGTTCAAGAGATCAATACTTTTTAGAAATTTTGATAGTCTTTGTAGGGCAAGACATCCCTTCCCGCCAAATAAGCACTTCTAGGAGTGTTCCTTGAGCACAGAGCCAGGAGTAAGCCCCAACTACAGTCAAGTGTTACCACAAAACAAACAAACAAAAAATCCTAATAAAGTAGAATTACCAGTAGTACTATTATTTGCTACCTTTTATAATTTTGCTAATTTATTAGGGTTATGAAAAAAATAACAAAGCAAACATTGCCAAAGAAAGAAATAAACATAAAATTGTCATGTTTTAATTGTGTTGTGAAATAATTTATGGCCATATAGATAGAGTTAGGGTTCATGTCTTTGCATATACCAGATCCAGAATCTATCTCTGACACTACATAGAGTCTTAACCAGAGCAAGTGTAGCCCAGGAGACACCCAAGGATGACTGGTAATTTCCAACATTGCAGGAAATGAGCGAGTACCATATCCTCAGACCCTACCATTGAATGATAGTCCAGGTTGGCTGAGTATCATTGGGACTTGCTCCCTGACAACTCACCCCCAAACTTGGGAGGCCCCAAAACCTATAACAAGTTTAATAAAGATGTGCAAGATAATGGAATAAAATTCAGTAACATTCTTGTACACTATTAGGTACCAAATTAGAAACTATATTTTAAATGTGATATTTTATTGTTTGTATATGCTTGGCACCAAAATATTAATTAAACACAATAGTACTACATACTCATATATTTTAGCAATTTCTCAGACTCATTCTTATAAATAATTTTATATGAGTAAGGACATGTTCTGTACTCGTCATGATTTGATTTGATAGGTACATAAACCCCACTTATGCCCTTAGAATAAAATGATTAGAGACAACAAAATCAACACAGAATTCAATGGCCTTTCTAAACACCAAGAATAAGTAATCTGAAAAATAAAGAGACAGATGATTTGTACACTGAAAGCTGTAATATGGTATTGTTGAATTTAATTTAAAAAGACATACATAAATAAAATTATCAGGCATAATGGGCTGAAGACTTATTAAGATTCACATTAAGCTTAACAATAACTTTAGGGTGGTAGCCCCACACAAATTCATCTATATATTAAATGCATTCCCTAGCAGAGTATCAATTATTGTTCAACAGAACAAAACCCAACATAATATTCACATGGAATCTAAAGAACACAAGGGTCAAATGTGAGGCTCAGTGGTGCCTTTCATGCTTAAAGCATGGCTCCAGTCCTTAGCACTACTCCGCCAAGAAGAAGACTTTGAAATCAAATTAGTTTTTAATCTTTAAAAAAATACAAGAACAAAGTAAGAAGAAACATGCTTCTGGATTTCAAGCTGTATTTCTAGGCCACAAATATAGCAAGAAACCAGTAGAATGTTTTATTTTATTTAACAATTTATTTCTATGACATTTCAATATATTATATTTACATGATTCATATTCTATTTTGTTTCAATGATTTCACCCTATTCAACAATTTATTTCAAGGATACTACCACAAAAACAGATAGAGGACAACAAAATAGAATAGAGAAACCGAGGACTAAACTCTTGTAAAGTCAATTGACTTTCAAAAAGGGTGAAAGAATGTACCATTTAGTGGACAAAGTGTTTTTTTTTAATTAATAATGTTGAAAACTGAGTATCCACATAGAAAAGAATGAACCCATGCCCTTTCCTTTAAATTAACACAAGTCAACTTAAAATGGATCAAAGATCTAAATGCTTTTGTCTAAAACTGTTTAGAAGAATACAAAAGGGAAATATTTATGAAATTGGATTTAGATATTATTATTTGGATTTGACATCAAGAGTGCAGCAAACAAAATAAAAATACTGATAAACAGGTCATCAAAGTGAAAAACTATTATAATTTTGAACTATTCTCTTTTGGGCAGGGTATTGTTAGAGATTGAGCCCAGATCTTGTCCATGCAAACATATACTTTACCACCTTAGCCACATCCTTGATCTCAAAACTATTGTTTTAAGTCAGAAACTATCAAGCAATAAAGTGTAATCACCAACGTTGGTTTAGTATCTGGCACCCATATTGTTTCCTGAACTCTGCTACAGTGCTCCCTGAGTGCAAAGCCAGGAGTAAGCACTGAGCACTGATGGTCCTTGTTCAAACCAAACCAAACCAAACCAAAACATTAACTGGAAAAGTTACACACACACACACACACACACACACACACACACACACATATATATGCCTGCGCGTGCACACACGGTTACTATTCTTCTATGATTAAACTTTCAGCTTATTATAGCAAGGATGGAACTAATGAGGCACAGTAACTCTGTACACCCATACTATCTACCTTAATACTATTGCAATCATCATATCTGTAGCACTGTCTTGTAGCACTGTCTTCACGTTGTTCATCAATTTGCTCCAGTGGACAGCAGTAACGTCTCCACTGTGAGACTTGTTACTGTTTTTGGCATATCAAATACGCCACGGGGAGCTTGCCAGGCTCTGCTGTGAGGGTAGGATACTCTCAATAGCTTGCTGGGCTCTCTGAGAGAGATGGAGGAATTGAACCTGGTCAGCCACGTGCAAGGCAAACGCCCTACACGCTGTGCTATCGCTCCAGCACGTATAGTGTTAAACTGATTAACACTGCACTGCACTGTCCTCCTGTTGCTCATCGATTTGCTGGAGCAGGCACCAGTAACATCTCACAACAAATTGTGAGACTTGTTACAGTTCTTGGCATATATGTCATGGGTAGCTTGCCAGGCTTTGCTGTGCAGGCGAGATACTCTCGGTAGCTTGCCAGACTCTCCGAGAGGGGCGGAGGAAACGAACTTGGGTCGTCGGCGTGCAAGGCAAATGCCCTACCCGCTGTGCTTTTCCTCCAGTCCTGATTAACATTAATATAGCTTAACTAAAGTTCAGTAATTCAATTTTATAGAGCTGTCTATAAGACAGGGAATTGGATATTAGTGTCGGTCTGGTAGAGACATAATTCTGAAACTAAAATACTTTTTTAATGTTCAGGCCATAGAACATAAGTCATTGTTTTGTTTCTTCCTTTCTTTTTGTTTTTCAAGGCGAAGATGTTTCCCAAATACCCTGTGACTCCACTTTCATTTAAACACTTTATTAGGGGTTGAAAAGGAAGCTCAAAAAAGGTGGAATATAGATCTTATATGCATGAGATTCCAAGTTTGGTCCTTGGTATAACAAGACCCCTCTGTGGTCCATTGGGGTAGTCCTGATAACTCCTGACTTTTGCTGGACCTCAGCAATAATGCATCATTATCCAGAACACAGGACCTTCAAGACTGTATATCCTGGTTCAGTGTCATAGGGAGTGGTTACTCTTGGACAAATCTGGCCATTTGCAGAGTCTTTACTCAACAGACTCTATGCTTTTTGAGTATATTCCTTATTATACTCAGAATATGATAATTGTTCAACATCCTAGTTCAACATCAGGCTTAAAACTATTAGGAAACTGACCAGGAAAAAGAAAAAAAAAACAGAAGGAAAACATAGTGTATGAGAGACTCATAGGAGGCTTTGAGAAACTGCAGTATTCCTAGAAACTAAGAGAGTGTGAGCATGTGCAAAAAATACATGATATGGTCCTTATATATCATCAAATATCACTTGTTTTCAATCCTCTTGACATAGGATTGATATCATCTCACGTAATGACAAGTGAGGTGATATCTCACTGGCTGTTACTTGCAAGTCATATTGAACGTTTTATAAATGTGTAAGTAGGCTAACTGATGATTTTATGTAGAATATCTAGTAATGTCTTTGCTTATTTTTCTAATTAGTCAATGTTATTACTAGGAACTTGTGAATTATTTATGTAGTTTGAGTATCAGGCCTTGCAAGATCTCTCTCTCTCTCTCTCTCTCTCTCTCTCTCACTCTCACTCTCACTCTCAATCTGTGTGTATATTTGTGTGTGTGTGTACACATTTTCGTTCAATATCTGGAGCTGCCTTCTTGTTTTGAAGATAGTAGTTTCACCGTGTAGGAGAGCTTTACATCTCCTATTTCTTTATTCTTGCTTTTGTTTCTTTAGTCTTGTCATTGAAGCTAAATATACAAAGACCCCTCTGATTGTGAGATTCTGGAGTATTTTGTGGCTTCAAATCTAATATGTAAGTCATTATATTGCTTTGAATTAAAAGATTTTTGCATGGTATTAGACAGTGACCAAGTTTGAAAAATGTGCTCTCTGGTGATTTCTAATATCATTTATTGTTTTATGATTTCCTTTTTTAAATGTACATTCTTTGCTTATTTTTTCACAGGTCAGATATTTGCATCAAACATTGTAAATACCGTTTCCTCAATAAAAAGCTTTAAGTAGACAAGTGGAAATTTAATAAATGATTCAGACATAATCTTACTGTAGCAAAGATTAAAAGGCAATTTAGTTGAGTAAGTACAGTCTTCTCAATTGTTAATAGTTCTAGAACAACTGGGAACCCAAATGCAAAAAATAATAAATCTTCATCTAACCTCAGATTCTATCCAGAAAAAGCTTCTCAAATTGGTTCCCAAATATAAATGCAAAATCTAGAACTCTGAAACTTTTATAGCTATAGAAACAGAATTTGTGACCATTAAGTAATGAGTTTTACACAAAACAAAAATCACGGTGAATGAAAAGACTAAAACATGCATCACTTTAAAAAATGTGTTAGCAAGGGGGTTAGAGGGACAAATATATAAATAAACTGTAGCAATTTTTCAGTGTGCTTGAAGAAAACTGAAATAAGCAGTACCATATTAAAACTTTAATTCCTTCATAGAGTCCTTTCTAAATCACAAGCCTTTAGACATTACACTAATATAAAGCGGGACCTTTGGGGATTATAATATTTCAAAGTAGGTTCATCAAGTTTGACAAATTGGCCTCCTGTGGCAGAGGAAGTTGACAATGTAGTAGTTATTTAGTAGGAGCAGAGATTATTCAAGAATTTCTGTACCTTCCTCTCAATTTTGTTGCAAACCTAAAATTTGTCTTTAAAATTCTAAATCTGTATTTTTATGGAGGATGTGAGGGACTCTACAAATAGTGCTCAGGAGACCCAGGGACCTTCCTAGTAATTCTTAGTCAACCAAATTGGCAATTCAATGCAAGGTCCCAAGAATGCAGTGCTGCTCTGGTGGGCATTGCAGGGGTTTTACTCAGACCAACCTGGCAATTTCTATAGTTTATATTTTATATTTGGAGACCTTTAGGACTGCACCCGAAAAGCTCTGGGAGCCATGTGAAGCTGGGCTTTGAACCTAGGTTGGAGGCATGGATTCTAACTGCTGTGCTATCTTTTGAGTGTTAGCACATAGATGATCTAATTAGGTTTTTCAATGCATTTAATCAAATGAGTAGTAAGTGATCTCTTATGCACTCTCATTGTTGAAAAATTCTCATGTGTGTGGCAAAATGGGGCTGGAGCGATAGCACAGCAGGTAGGGCATTTGCCTTGCACACAGCCAACAGGCTGACCCAAGTTCGATTCCTCCGCCCCTCTTGGAGAGCCTGGCAAGCTCCCAAGAGTGTCTCGCCCTCACGGCAAATCCTGGCAAGCTACCCATGATGTATTCGATATGCCAAACACAGTAACAACAAAGTCTCACAATGCGGACATTACTGGGCCCGCTCGAGAAGATCTATGAACAGTGGGAGGACAGTGACAGTGACAGTGTGGCAAAATGGATTTCAGTGTAATCCATTTTGGTGCAATACTCACCAAAATACAAATGACATAAAATATGAAGAGAAAAAACGCTCAACTATCTAGAAGGGCACCTGAGATTGAAGGATATTGGAGATCTTAAATCTTTACCATTACAAAGTATGGACGCTCTCAATGGATGTATAATTTCTGCTAATTGTTGTGCAATTCTCTGTCTACCAATGAGGCAAGACAATGTGGCTACTTTTAGGGCACTTTTCTGCCCTCTTCTGAACTGTGAGCCTATTGCCAATAAAGCTCTCTCCTCACCAGGCCCTCCAGTAGTAGTGGAACTGGCTCAGCTGTGTACAAAGTAAACTCCTTCCTTGCTACCCTATTTTTATGGCTTCTAGGAAGACTTCTTTTCAGGCACTTTCAATGCTATTTTCTTTGAATTTATTTGTAATCATGTTCATATTTTATACACTTGACAACAGCTTAAGTAAATTTTACTGAAAATATAACTCAGAAATAGAAATGAAATAAACTGAGACAAAACAATATAAATTATTATTCTGTCAGGTTCAGATATGAAAGAGAAAAGATTTAACATTTATTAAATAGTTCTCTTAGAGCCATTATGAAAATTATTTCTAAAGAAATATGCTTATATAGTAGACATCAGATTTCCAATTCACTTGGAGCAAACAATTACATTTAGGGTTTTTGTTTATTTTTTTTTCCTAAAAAAAATTGGTTGGCCAAGCCCTCAGGGTTTACTCCTGACTCTACTCAGGGATCATTCCTGGCGACATTCAGGAGAGCACATGCAGTGACAAAGATCAAACTGGGGTCAGCTGCATTCAAAGAAAAGTGCTCTACCCTCTGTACTATCTTTCCATCCCCAAGAAGTTCTCACATTACTTTTATCCAAGGTCACACAGTCAAATATTGGAATCTAACGTTTTTTGACTCTAGTGCCATGAGGAAAGAGACTTCATGAATGAGCTGTTGCAATATACACTTTTAATACTATTTTTCGATAAATTGGGCCTTTCTTTGGGCTTTAATTGCACTAAGATGGAAATTTGTCTAATCATTCTTAATTTCTATTTAAGCTATTTGACACTCTGATTTTCATGAAAAGAGCCACCGTATGTTTTAGTTCTTATTAAAGTTGTTATGCTGCTAGTCATATGTCACATCACTGAATTGCTTCTCTATCTACTCACCCTTTTCTGGAGTGTGTTTTGGCAGTTTATCATTTGATTATTTCTCTCACCTTTGCTCCAGGGTTCTTTGACACTCAATCTCCTGTTCCTCCACTGGCTACTCTAATCTGTAAACTTCCTCTGGCTTCCTTCTTTGTAACTTTAATTTCTTCTTAGAGTCCTTTCTAAGTCACAAGCCTTTAGGCACTATCAGCCTGCTACAAGCAAGTACTTGCCTATGAGCATAAGAGGACAATTTAGAAAGAGACAATCTCTAATTAGAGAAAAATCTAACGGAAGGACAAGAGCTACTTTTCATTCTCTGGGTCCTAATTAATCTTAACTCAAAATGATGTCCACTCTTCAACCAATGGTTAAGGAGTTTCCTGTGTCCCTCTGGCCTTAATTAACCTTAGTTTCACATATCAAGGTGACACTTATTGAGAAGTGTCTGCGTTAGATGTATCAGTAAAAGGTAATCTGACAGTGACACTGATCCCCAAACACTGACTAGTTCATATGGTAACAGACAAATTGACCCTAGAATTTCACATATCCAGGAAGTTTTAGCCTAGCATTGGTCATTGTTAGCTTTCTGCTCACTGACTTCAGAAAAAAGCATGGGTTTCAAATAAAAAAACTTTGTGAAAGCAGCCAAAGGAACTGAAGTGTATAGCAGAGAGAGGCAGAAAAGAGAAATCTGTCTCCTGTCTGTAAAAGCATTCTGGAAATGTCACGAATGCTACATTCTGAGCCTTTATTAATAATAAGATGATTGTGTAAAGCAAGTGGGAAGGAAAAAAAAAGATTTGTGGACAAGTAGTAAAAGTCTAGTGAAACCAATAAAATGGTCCAGAGTGAGTAGGGAAGGTAGGCCGATTGCTTTGCAGAGTCAGTCTGGGTTCCCTGGCACCACATATGGTTCACTGAGAACTGCCAAGAGTGATCCCTGAGTGCTGAGCCAAAAGTTAACCCTGAATACTGTTTTATGTACCTCCTTCCCAAAACAAACAAACAAACAAGGGAAAGTATAATCAATCCTGCTAAATCCTAATTTTTAATTTCTTCGTTATTTTTAAGGTTTCAGGGCTAAATTCAGAAGTATGTTTATTGTGTTTTTGTTTTCTAGTCACTGTGATTTTAAATACTGTAATGGCTTCATGCATACAATGTTCCAACTACACCCTCCATAGGAGTGTTTCCACCCTTCCCCTTGTCTCTGGTTTCCTCTTCTCATCCCCCCACCCATCAGCCATCGCTCCACCTTGGTAAACTCAGTACTAGTTCAGATCTACAGTTCCATAGTTCTGAGTTTACAGTTCTGCAGAGCAGTGTTGAACAGTGAGGAGATTGTTTTGTGATTGCAATATTTTGGAGTTATTTTTGAAGTGTCGATATGGTCACAAAATGGCTCATTTAATTTTTGGGCCATTTGTAAATGGGTCTGAAAAGAACAGACAGAAAAGAATGGGCTGGAACAACAGTATAGCTGCTATGTGTAGAACAGTACAACAGTAGGGTGCTCACCTTGCATGTGGCTAACCTGGTTCAATTTCTAGCACCTCGTACGGACTCCCAAGAACCATCAAGTGTGATTCCTGGGCATAGAGACTAGAGTAAGCCCTGAACATTGCTGCGTGTGGCCCAGAAGCAAGAAAAGAAAAAGAAAACTATAGTATAATGACTATTAAACATAATCTTATTTAAATAGTCCACTTATAAAGTAATACATTTGTCTGGAAAAATTCAAAACAGCATAAAAACTGCTTAGTCTCAGCATTTCCTTTTGCAACTTCTGAGTGTTGAATCAAAACTGTAAAGGTCTTCCAATTCTTAGGAGCATTTGTATTTTTATAATTTTAGATTTTGACGTATTTGCTTTTGATTTTGAAAGGTGTTCTCTAGAAATAGAACAGGTGTCTGTTTCTTGTATTCTGATGCTCTGTTGATGCCACTCCATTTAATCTCAAGCTGTGAAAAAGTGTGTCCATGAGTGGCTGTGATGTACTCTCCCAATCGCTCTCCACTTCCAGATATTCTCTCATTTTTGTGACTCTTTATTTTGCACATGACACTGAGAATTGGATTCTGTAATCCTGAAAAAGTAAGTTGTGTTTTTATTCTAATAAGAAATTTATACAGTTAACATAGAGTTAACTTTCACAAGATGTGAAATGTCCTTACTCAAGGACATGATATGTTTCTGCATGTGAAATCCATTAAAATGTTTTTTCCAATTTATTTTCCAATATAGTATAGTCTTGTACACCTCCATAGACTTATCTAGGTTACATTGGTTTATAATAGAATAAATGTTTATATGGTTATATATTTAGGTGTACAATATTAACACATGTGTATAGTCAGTATCCTTTACCACTGTTCAGAGGAAGAGAATTTCAGCCCTCCCGCTTCCATCACACTTAGGTAACCATAACTCTATCCACAGGGTCTAAGAATGTATTTTCATTGGACAGTGTTCTGTCGTTTTTTTACTTGATTTGCTTCTTTGCATACAAGCTATTAATGAGACCATCTGGTATTTGTCTCTTCCTTTCTGACTAACTCCACTTAAAATAACAAATTCAGTTTTATCCATGCTGTAGCAAAAAAATAAGATGTCATCTGTATCTCACTGTGACTCAATAAAAACAAGTAAGACATCATCTTCTGCTATTATCCATTTGTTTTTGTATTGGAACCTCACCTGACTGTGCTCTGAATTTACTCTTCGATTTATACTCAGGGATCACGCCTTGCAGGGCTCAGGGTGCAATTTGGGGCGACAGGAATTGTACCCAAGTAGGTTGCATGCAAAGCAAGTGGCCTACTTACTCGATATTTTCTCTCCATCCCCTGTTGTTATTAATTTTACAATACTTTCTATGATATATTCAAATTTTCTAATATAATTATTTTCATTCAACTTATATAAATGTTAAATATACCCGTGGGTTTTCTTAGAGTATTATTGCAGCATTTCCTATAGACTTGTTTGTTTTATATTCATTGCTGTCACTTTCTTTCCAGAAGTTTGATGTTTATTTTATTTTCCATTTGAGAAAGATATGTCTTTTTTTTTAATGTAGAGGTACTGCTATTTATTCAGCCACTGATTAGGCTGATTGAGTTGTGCATAAACTCCACCTTACTTTTTTTCCCCATTTTTTATAATTGTATTTATTGAATCACCTTGAGAGCAGTTACAAAGTTTCCAGCTTTAAGTTTTGGTCATACAATGAAACACCCATCCCTTCACCAGTGCCCATTATCCACCACCAAAATCCCCAGTGTATACCCATCCCTCACCCTCACCCTACCTATGGGGCAGATAACCTCCAAATTACTCTCTCTATACTTTGATTACATTCAACATTTCGACACCACATTCACCATTATTATTTGGGATTCTACCCCAACACTCAGATCTGCCGAAAAGGCAACAGTAGACAATTTGTTTTCTATTGCTGGTTATGAAGAGCATATGATGTAGCATGGCTGCAGTAGTGGCTGCGTGATTTTGAAATTTCAAAATTTTAACAATTAAATCCAGAGGGATTTCTTACCAAAAGCTGCTGGGTTCCAAGATTTGTTCCTGAGTCTCTGGGATCATGGCCATTAAGCGTCTTGTTCAGGAGCCAGAGAGTCCGTTCGTGGGTGGCAACTTGGGGTCTCGTTGGGATGGGGAGGAAAGGGCCAGCTCTACCACCATCCCATGAGGTCCCATGTGTCTCATCACTGAGGGCCCAAACCTGACTGGCCTCTGGAGGATGGCGGCCACCGGGCCACCAGGGGGAACAGGCCAAGGCACGAAACCTATTTCCACCTGGGGTGGCCCAGCACTGGTAATGTACTGCAGGGACTGGACGCATTTCTGACAAAAGCCTTTGGGTTTCGAGATTTGTTTCTGAGTCTCTGGGATCGTGGCTGTTAAGTAGCTTGATCAGGAGCCAGAGACGGTGGCTTGGGGTCTCATTGGGACAGTGAGGAAAGGGCTGGCTCTACCCCCATCCCGTGAGGCCCCACGTGTCTCGTCACTGTGGGCCCAAACCTGACTGTCCATTGGCCTCTGGAAGATGTGGCCACTGAGCCGCCTAGGGGGAGCAGGCGGAGAGACAACACCCTTTCCCCCCAGGATGGCCCGGCAACAGTAACCTACTGCGCGGTCCGGACACATTTCTGCCAAAAGCTGCTGGTTTTGAGATTTGTTTCTGAGTCTCTGGGATCATGGCCGTTAAATAGCTTAATCAGGAGCCAGAGAGGCCATTCGTGGGCACTGGACACTTGTGGACTCCCGCTTCAGTGTTCAGACGTACTCTCACAGCGGCTCCTCTTCTCAATTACCTTTCCTTGATATTTCCTCTTTCCTGATTGATCATGTCAGCTAGGGAATAATATTTTTCAAAGCTTTTCATGAGATTTCTTATCCCTAAACTTAGGAGTTAAGGAAAAGCAGCATGTACTAATAGAGGAAAATATTCAACTAGAATATGGTAAGCCTTATTTTAGCTTGAGGTTCACATTTGCTGTGTGATTTTAGACAGTGACTTTCTTTTGCTCACAGACAAAGTGCTTTTCCTCATTGATTACATTATATTTTGTACATGATAAACAACTGCAAATATATGTTTATATATGAGTGTTCACTCTCTGTGTTTCTTTTTCCTTTTAATAGTGATTTCTACATGATATCCATGAAAAAAAGTAAATCAGAGACCATATTTTGACAGAAACAGAAAAGGTAGTTTTGGTAGAAAACCTAATATCTACCAGGATGTTTTATCTGTAGCGGTCTCTCCACTTGTATTTATAATTTAGTAGTTTAAATTTAGTGCTATTTAAAAGTCATTATCATGTGTCTTTTAAGTTTTTTTTTTTTTTTAAGAAAGCAAACAACTCTGTTCTTACTGGGTCAAAAAGGACTTTCCACTCCTCCAGGGTCTAACCATTACAAAGTGATATACCTCAGTCTAAGTGAACTGATCTTTTCTTTCAGATAACTTCAGGAACCCAACCAATTCATTGCCTGAGGCCCATTATAAACTACGGTAGCATGAGATTTCCCCCTTGCACAGGCAGGGTCTGCGCCCCTCTGTCAGCATGAAGCAGCTTCAGAAGATGGACCATCTACCACTTTCCCTTAATGATTTAAGGTGGTGATGATGTAGGCAGGTAGACAGGGAAGGCCTCCTCCCAAGGAAATGGCAAAAGCCAGCCCTGCAGCAGCTTGGGCCTGGCTGGGACTGGAACAGGTATCGCTTAATGGGGGTTTATGTGCAGCAAAGAATGCTGCTTCTATGCTGATCACACAGGGGTGGTTCGTGACTCCATGGCCAAGCTACGGGAAGGCCTTGAACAGTGCTGAAGAGAAAGGGAGGCCAGGGAGGGTTGGTGGAGTCATGGTTCATTCAGTCTCCCTGACTAACCACCCTCCTCTCCACCCTGGCATGCCCTCTGTCAATCCTCCTGATCATGGTGACCACAGGACCCTGTATCCTAAACCGGCTGGTGACCTCTGGTAAAAAGTGCATACATTCTGTCCAACTCCTAGTCCTGAGGCAACAATACCAGGCGTTGCCACCTACTGAGGAGAGTTACTCTTCGGTATAGTAATCATGGAGGAAGATTCCTCAGTATGGAGCAGAGAAAGGGAGGAATGTGAGGAACAAGTCTAGATAGCTTTTTCAGATCCTCTTTACAGGAACCTGCAATGCAAAATAACTTGTTTTTCTGCCCCTGAGCAAGGAACTCTGAAACAGGTGCCCCGAGTTGCAAGTCATGAGAAGCGGGGGGCGGGGGGAAATCAGACCAGATAACCAGATCTTTTTCATAAGACTCATTTCACAAGACCCAGGACTGCCCTAAAAATCAGGGCGTTCCTAAGTACTGACGCAAATGCTGATCTTTAAACTATAGGCTAAGGAGTGATGTATTTTAAATGGATTGATTAGGAAAGTATGTGTTGTTACAAATATACTGACTATGAATTGCGTGGGCTCTGCTGTAATGGCCATTGGAGGCTTATATAAGATCTCCATTGGAGAAGCTCGGGGTCTTGCCCCCTGCTGGACCTGCGCGTCTGCATAGGTGGCTCGACCCTGGCTAGCCAGTCTTACAATAAAACCTGCTTGCTGTTCGCAGTCTCCGGAGTCTCTTTGTCAATAAAGGGAGATTTTGATTCACACCCTAACAACTTATAGAGTTCAAACACTAAATATTAATTCCCCTCTCATAGCTCACAAAACATAATTTTCTCCTAGTTTCCTTCTTCTCATCTTGGAGCTCCTCAATCTTTTGTTCAGCTTCTTTTATTTGACTGTTCAGAGCATCTATTACCTTTTTTTTTATTTTACTTATCATGTTTTTCATTTCTGTTATTTCTGTGATAGCTTTTCATTTTGACTCTCATACTTTCTTTCGCTTTGCTGACTACTATGTTTTAGATGCCAGAGCTAGAAACTTACAGCACAGCCTGTAGGGCATTTGCTTTGCAAGCGGCCAATCTGGCCGACCCGAGTTCGATTCCTCTGCCCCTCTCAGAGAGCCCGGCAAGCTACTGAGAGTATCTTAACCAGCACGGCAAAGCCTGGCAAGCTACCCGTGACATATTCAACATGCCAAACACAGTAACAATTGTCACAATGGAGATGTTACTAGACCTGCTTGAGCAAATTGATGAACAATGGGAGGACAGTGACAGTGACAGTGATAAATGATATAGGCAGTACATTCTATTATATTAAATGATTTGAATTTTCTTATTCATATAGGTTAAAATCATATAGAAATTATTAGAAATTTGTTGATATATCTTCTGATAATTTCATTTGCCTTTCTTTAAGTTTTGTTGGAGCAAGAATATGAAATAAACTTGTTATGTACTTGCAAGGGGCCTGACTGAGGGATGGCAGACACTGATGGTAGGATTGCTGTTGTGACATTGTATGTCAGAAGCAATTCTATTATGAATAGTTTGGTACATATCAGTGTCTCTCCGTATATGTATATACACACATATATGCGTACACATATGTACACATATATGTATTCTTTCCTTGTTGTATGTGACAACTACAATTTCACACATTTTTTTCCAGGTGCAGAGAGTTTCCCATCATTAGGGACTGTGTACTTGTGCGCTTATAAAATTCACATAGAAATCTTTAGTAAGAATTTGGAAAGTGATTAGGGCAGGAGAGTGGAATTTTCTTGGTGGAACTGAAGTCCTCATAATTGCAGGAGAGAACTTGCTTCTCTGTGCCGTTCCATGACTGAACCTAACAAGAAGTCAAGGCAGCAGGACACAAGGCAGTAGAGCACTTCCACTAAAACCTCACCAAGAACTTGGACTTGTAGAACTGTGAGAAGCAAATGTTTGGTGTTGCATGAACTGTTTGTTCAGTCGGAGATGCTGAGACTGATATAGGCAGGTAGATAGGAAAAGGCCCTTGGCAATGAAACCTGGATTAACAAAGTTTCATGAAAGAATTCTAGGATGCATCCACCTTGTGGATACAGAAAACAAAGACCTGGTAAGACAATTGCAGACACTGAGGATATAGGGCCCCTCCCCATGAAGTTCCTCAAACCCTCAGACCTCTCCCTTAATCTGATTAAAATGTGATCCAGTCCAAAGAAGACCATCACCACTTCCAAACTCCCTAGTAATATCCTTAGCAACGGGCCCAGGGGGCGGGGGCTGGGGAGGAGGTGTTTGGAGAAACCCTATACAGGCCACCTTGAACAAAGGAAGCGCCCCCATATGCTGCCTGAGCTCATGTGCTGCTTGCGCCCATGTGGCCATGCTCTCTCTTGAGTATGATACTCTCTCAATCTCTCCCCCTCCACACCCTAAAAATCCTCCAAATACAATCTATTTATTTCACTGCTTGTCTACTCCTGAAATTCCTTTCTGCAAGGCGAGTCAAGAACCCAGTAACCCTCGTTCCCAGGTGGCAGAGGCAGTAGGAGAGAAAGTGACTGTTTTTCTCCTCCCTGCTTCAAATAAATCACCCGTCGGGCCCACCGATATCAAGACAAGGAACACAAAAGAAATTTATGTCATGGAGGACCCTGTGACAAAGGAAGAGAGCCCCAAAATCTCCTTTATTAATCATGGTACATCTAAAGGGTGCAATACATTGATGTCCTCAAAAGGAGTTACAGAAAGAAAACTGAGGCAGCAAAACATACATTGTATCCTAGAGTCAGTAGGCCAGTAGTTTTGGAAAAAACTTTGGGAGGGACATTTTCCTGGTGGATAAAGATAATTGTCATCTAGGTTTTAAAAACAAATTGGAAATTTTTGTGACGATATTTTAAATGATATTTTCTGATTCTTGTGTGATTTTCTGAAATTGTATACTCTATTTAATAACTGCTGTTTGATGACTAATATTCAGAGGTATGAATGAGAATAATGATGTCATTTCCTTGTGATTGTTCTTTAGAACATATACTGGCTACCAAATGCAATCACATTTATTAAATTTTCTGCTTGTTATGTCAGTTACTGGTAAATCTTCTGTTTTATGGACTGGTAAATTATACACTCAAAAATCACCTTCTGTTGCATTTTTTGGTTAGTAGTTTTTGCTAAAATAGAATTTCATTTTCATATTGTACATATGACACAAATTATTAATAAACTATTGTACTGTTTTCTTTGTTGTGTTTGGGGACGACATTCACTGTTGGTCAGGGTTTTCTCTTGCAGCTGCTCTCATATTTTTCTCCCATATGTTTCAACAAGCACTGCCATGCATAATTACTGAGTGTCGAGCCAGGAGTCAACTCTGAGAATTTTGGGGTGCCTCCACAAACAATAAGATCTTATGAAGTACCCACTGTAAGCAAGCCACAGTTTTAAGCATATTAAGAGGCATTAGTTAATAATATTTTGTTAGAAATGCTCTAGCATCAAAGATATAAGATCAAAGAGATAGTATGTGGGTAATTGTCTCCCATGAAGGCAAGGGGAGGGCCAGAAAGGGGCGGTATAATGGGGAGATTGGTGGTGGGGAATGTGCACTGGTGGAGGTATGGGTGTTTGAACATTGTATGTTTGTAACTCAAACATGAAAGCTTATAACTGTATCTCACGGTGATACAGTAAAATAAAATTTACAAAATATAAAGATTCAGTCAAGAGAACTCTCAAAAAAAAGAGAAGACAAGAGAATAAAGAAAAAGTGATTCAAAATAATTTAGAGTCCCATCCCTTCCCTGCCCCAATGGAGCTAGCCCCAGCAGACAAAAACCTCCAGAACTTGAAAGCCATGATCATGGCCACTATCTGCCATTGTGGACTAACCTCATCTATGAGTGATCTGCAGAAAAACTCAGGTATGCGGGACTTCTGACTGAAAACTCCAGGCTCAATGAAATCAGAGAATGGATGACCTCTCCCCAACTACCCCTGTTCTCAGCAGCTTGGCAGTCACAACCTCAAACCACCTCTGGCGCCATATAATCTCATCAATGGCCTTGATCCAGAGACTCAACAAGGAATCTCTCAGAAGAGAGCACAGAACAATACACCATAGAAATGCCCCCAGAACCCATGCCAGCCTGTTTTATTCAGGGCATCCCAGAGGGGGGTGGGGTGGTCCAATGGAGCCAGCCCCCACCAGTCAAAAACTTCCTTCCTTCCTTCCTTCCTTCCTTCCTTCCTTCCTTCCTTCCTTCCTTCCTTTTTTCCTTCCTTTCTTTATTCCCTTCCTCCTTTCTACTTTCCATCATTCCTTCCTTCCATCCCTGTTTCCTTCCTTACATATGCCTTCTTTCTTTCTTTTTTTCTTTCTTTCGTTCTTTCTTTTCCTTCCTTCCTTCCTTTACTTCTTTCTTTCTTCTCTTTGTCTTTCTTTCTCTTTCTCTCTTTCTTCTTCTCAGTCTACTTTCTTTCTTCCTTTTGCTAATTAGGGATCAGCAAAAATTTTCTATTGAAAAAACTACACCTAGTCAATTAGTTATGCTTTGAGGATCTGTATCTCTTCTCATCTCTGCAGTTGTAATATGAAATCCGTCCCTGGCCACGTGGGTGATTCTTCCCCAGCAAAGGTCCTGATTCTGTCTTTGCACTGAATCCTACTGGCTCATCTTTTTTTCACTTCTAAAATATATTTCTGCTCCAGCACTGAGGAATAATGTAGGGCTTAATATATTAATATTCCATGTGACTGACCCTGGTTCTATCACCAGCAACACATAGTCCCATGAGCACCACCAGGAGTCACTCCAGAGCACAGAGACAGGAATACCTGAGTATCACTGGGGCTACTCCAAATCCTCTCTACACACACAAACACAAACACACATACATAAAACACACACAAACACACACACTTTCTCGGCTATCCCGGTTGATAGTAAAGTGAGTAGAGTGCTTGCCATGTATGAAGGCAATCCTCAAGGGTTCAAGGGACCACAAGTATTGGGATGGCAGGGATTGAATGGAGGTTGACCATGTGCAAGGCAAGGGTGTTTCCCACTGGATTATCACTTTGATCCGGATGACACAATTTTAAATGACAACTTATTTCAAGTATTTCTTGTGTTCTTTCTGATTCTTTTTAGATGTCCCCAATTACCCCACCGTACTTGGGATTTTCTAACAGATGGCATAATTTGTTGATCACAAGAATTGGTTACAATCTGTCTAAATTGTTTCTCATCTGCCAAATCCAGTGGTCACTTTGAACCTCTATTCAGCAGCTGTCACTCACAGAGAATGAGAGAAACACAGAAGTAGACAAACATGTGGGTTGGCCAAGCTTTAGGGTCACCTGTGCAGCATTCAGTGGTCTCATGGCAGGTAAATAAAATGCAATATTGCACCCCAACCGAAGCAGATCCCTACAGGTGAGCCATTGTTGGAGTGGACGGAGACATCAGGACAGTTAGGAAGTATATAAACGTGCCACAGGGAGCTGGAGAGAAGAGGCTAGTGTAGATCAGAGAGATTCAGTAGGAATCTGTAAACTATAAAGTTGTTTGTGCAGGAGAGAGAATTCATAGGGTAGGGTACCTCTCTTGCACCCAGTCTACCAAACTCCTCCAGGAGTCAATCCTGTGTGTGGAGCCAGGAGCAAGCCCTGAGCATGGCTAGGTGAGGACCCAAAATCAAAATAAATAAATCAAAGATTGTGAAAGTTGTTTATTCTAGTTTTGTCTATATTGTCCCCTAAATCTAAAAGACCTTACAAAGTATTAGTCTATTTTTGCCTGGCACAAGTTTACAGCTGGCAGATACTGTGTTATCTAATCTATCCTTGCCTTCTCTTTTTTCTGGGTGCATGTTTGCTAGCGGAACACCCTAAACTTAGGGTTTTTTGTTTCGGGAACATTGCTCATAGTAATTCATCATTTCCTAACTCTAAAGTAAATAATAATGTACATTATAAAGCATTAACATATCACTTAATATTATTAAACACTAGTAGTAACTTAGTGTTGTTGGGTAACTAGACAATAAAAATTACTACCTAGTAACTGTTCATTTATTAATGAAATATGTAAGTCATCAGTAGAATGGGAGTATTTCCCTAACCCAAGAGTCTGAAGAAAGTGAAACTGTTGTAACTGTCTTGTAAGATTCCATCTCTCTAGCCTGCTTAAGTCTACCTCTTAATCTATCCAATCCAGTCTTCTTCTGGGGAATCGGACCTCCCGATTGGCTAGCCTCTAACTTTCAATTGCCTGCTTTATGACATCATTCTCCCACCAAACCTACCAGCACGTTGTAGAATCTTGGGGCTCCCGTGCAGTTGTTTCTAAACAAGTTTGGATCATCGTGAGTGACCAGTGACCAATGATCAATCACCAGTGATCAGTCATCTGTACTGGACACTTGTGGACTATCGCTTCAGTGTTCCGACATACTCTTACATTGTCTCCTCTTCTCATTTACCTTCCTTTGATATTTCCTCGTTTCTGATCAAGTCAGGTAAGGAACAATATTTTCCAAAGCATTTCACGAGATTTCTTATCCCTAAACTTAGCAGTTAAGGAAAAGCAGCATGTAATAATAGAGGAAAATATTCGATTAGAATATGGTAAGCCTTATTTTAGCTTAATGTTCACATTTGCTGTGTGATTTTAACATTGACTTCCTTTCGGTCACATACAAAGTGTTTTACTTCATTTTTTACATTAAATTTGATACATACTCACAACCGCAAATATATGTTTATATATGGCTGTTCACTCTCTGCACTTCCTTTTATTTTAAAATAGTGATTTTGACATTATATCCATCAAAAAAAGTAAATCAGAGACCATATTTTGACAGAAACAGAAAAGGCAGTTTTGGTAGAAAACCTAATATCTACCAGGATGTTTTATCTGTAGCAGTCTCTCCACATTTATTTATAATTTAGTAATTTAAATTTAGTGCTATTCAAAAGACATTATCATGTGTCTTTTAAGTTTTCTAACTAAACTAGGTGAAAAACTGGATTATGTGGAAGGTGTGGAGTGCTGAGTGGTAGAGAGGCAAGTCCTCAAATGTAAGGAAGTTTAGGGTCATTTTCAACAAGCTTTAATGTGCAGAGGCCAAGAAGTAGAAGATGATATGAGGGAGAATAAAATAGGAAAGAAAGATTATGGAGGGAAATTATCAAGGAAGAAGAAACAGCTTGAGATAGAATGTTGGAGAGAACAAGATAGTTCAAATCAAAAGAGAAGGGATATAGTTAAATATGCTAAGAGCCTGTCAAAGCAGTTGACTTTAATCAATTCTAGGACTAGAAAACATACTATGTCTCAAGTAGAGTACCAGTAGGAAAAAAAGACCTATAGAAAACCATGGTTGTGGTTTCTTTTCTTATTATCTCTAGAACACAGTTGGCCCTTGGCAGTTTTGAATAGAAACACGTTTTAAAAATGATACTTCCTATAAATAACTAATACTGGTTACCTAGGGGGATGGAAGATGCATCATCGTCAATGTGTTTATTACATTCTAGTTTGTAAGGTACATGTATAGTCTGCCTGTTATAATAAAGAAGTGATATCTTCTAGGTTGAATCAGGAGAATTAATTCTTTTGTGTGGTAAGTAGGGTCCAGGTTAAAGGCAACTTGTCATCTTCACAAAGAGTTTCTTTCTGGGCTGGAGCAATAGGTAGGGCATTTGCCTTGCACGCGGACAGGTCATTTGCCTTGCATGTCGCCGACCCGGGTTCGATACTCAGCATCCTATATGGTTCCATGAATACCACCAGGAGTAATTCCTGAGTGCATGTTCCAGGAGGAACTCCTGTGCAGTGCCGGGTGTGACCAAAAAAGAAAAAAAACTAGTTCCTTTCTAACATGACCATATTTTGATAGCAGTCGACATCTGCTTTTAGATCCTACAAAGAAATAGAAAAGTCAAGTCTCAGATGTCTAAATACACATTGATTTCAGTTTTGTGGAATTTGAGTTTTTCTACATTAAAATAGTTAAGTTGAATTTTGGTGACTGTTTCTGAAACTTTGGCAATGACATGTTCCTGGTGGATAAAAATACTTGTCATCTAGGTTTTAAAAATAAATTTGAAATTTTTGTGACCATTTTTCAAAACTTTTCTGCTTCTTGTGTGATTTACTAAATGGTATGCTCTGTTTAATACCTGTTGCTTGATGGTTAATATTCAGAGATATGAATGAGAATATTCATGTCATTTCCTTATAATTATTATATTTATTTTTGCTTCATATTCCTTTAGAACATATACTTGCTAAATGAAATCACATTTATTATATTTTCTACTTGTTATGTAAGTTACTGGTAAATCTTTTGTTTTATGGACCGGTAAGCTATACACTCAAAAATCACCTTCTATTGCCTTTTATGGCTAGCAGTTTCTGTTAACATAGAATTTCATCTTCATATCATACATGACACAATTTCTTAATAAACTTACTGTACTGTTTTCTTTGTTGTGTTTGGGGACGGCATTCACTGTTGGTCAGGTCTTACTCTTGGGGCTGCTTTCAATCAGTTACTGTACTATGCTGCTTGCCACATAGCCCAGATGTCATTCATACCTACATACTTCTTTTTCAGTTCTGTGATCCATATTTTTAATGATTTATTTCTTGATCTCTATACTTCTCCCATTTAAATCACGTGAAATAGACAAATTCTATTTATGTGTGCACATTACTCAGAATCAGGAAAAGCATGAGAAGGACTGGTAGTAGGTCCTCTTTAAATGTTTGGAAAAATTCGCTAGTGAATACATCTGGACCTGGGCTCCAAAAGCACATCTTGAGAAAAACTAAAGTACTCATTTTTGAGGGGTGATCAAAAACCAGGGTACGGTTGGTACCCTTCAAATCATGAAGTAGATTGAGTTATATGTGAGCCGTAGATAATAGATAGGAACTGCACAAGAAAAAGACAAACCTGAAGATTACACTGCTAGTAGCTGTAGCGACCCCACATGCCTATATGAATGGAAAATATCTTCCTCCTACTTTCTGACATTGCAGTGATCAAGGCAGAGTCCTAGCAAGAAAGTCAACATGCTTAGGTTCCGTAACCTGGTAATGCATAAGGGACAGCGAGATAGTACAGGAGGGGATAAGGCATTTGTCTTTAGGCAGCCAATCAAGTTGGATCTCTGTCACTGCATCCAGTCTCCTGAGCACTACAAGGGGTCACTCCAGAGTTCAGAGCCAGGACTAGCCCAAGATCACTGCCGAACATTGGTCCAAATTCCGACCCACCCCAATTCCAATAAAAATATTGGAAAAGATTGAACAAGTCTCTAGGCCATCTCTGGGCCTCGGGTTTCTTTCTTCTCCAATAAATTGTTAGTTATTTTCACAGAACTTCCTAATTGTAAAATGCTTTCATTCTAGGCAATAACGTAAAGTTCAATAGGAGAGCAAGCTACAGGTAGAGCTAGGACATGGAGTAACTAGCTGTAAGCAACAAATCCATGCACCAACATCACCAGAGTATTCTATAGCTCTGTATTCAGTTTGGGAGCATTGTGCCCAATACACAAAGTGCCAAAATGTGCCAGTCATTCAACCACCCAAAGTTGTTCGGACTTTTGGTAACTTGACTCTTGGTTTTAGAAACTAGTCTATACTTGAAACTTTAAGTGAATTTTACTCCTCTCAATCGTTGTCAGAGGGGGCTGGAGTGATCGCACAGCAGTTACGGCATTTGCCTTGCACACGGCCAACCCGGGTTCCATTCTCAGCAACCCATATGGTCCCTTTAGCACTTCCAGGAGTTCTTGAGTGCATGAACTAGGAGTAACCCCTGTGCATCGCTGGGTGTGACCCAAAAAGAAAAAAAAAAGTTGTCAGAGATTATCAGTCTCACAGATATTTTTCATCACCCTCTTGTTCCTTACAGAAAATAACCAAAATTCGTCGGTATTGGGAACTGCACATACTCTGCAGCTTCCCCTTCCCATGGTGAACAATGTAGCTTCAATAACAGGAAGTGTCTGCAACTACTCCAGCATACCTACTCCAGCTGGTAGATCTGCTTGGCTCCTGCCCTCAGATTCTGGCATCGCTTTCCAATCACTCATGGGTAGTGCCGATCTTGACCAACATTCTAGCGCAACAATGCTGCCTGGAATGTCTCTTCTATGTCTATGGCAGCTCGTTATGAGAAAACCTTAATACCAACCACATGGTGTCTTTGTACCCATCACTTTCTGCCAGTATAGTTCAAAGGACACCATCTCAGGTTCCAAATCAGAGTTATAGCCTGTCGCTTCCCTATCAGGAAGGAAGCCAGGTGGTTTAATACCATCAGGGCAGTCCAGGACCTCTCTTTTCTGGAGAGGACATCACAATATTGGTGGAAGATAGACTTCCCCAGCTCTTTGATTGCTTGGAAGCCCTAGATCAATGTATAGATCCGCAGGAAATGAACACCACAGATACCATCACTCTGAATCTGGGCCGAGAAAACTCAGGTGGCACTAAGGGGACCTCCCACACAACACGGAAGAACAAAATCCAGGCCTTTGAGCCTCTGGAGGGAGAACCCAAGGCCAAAATACATTCCAAAGACTCAGAACACTTGCTAGGTGGAGAAGGGATTGTTTGTAATGCTGCAGCCAGTAACAGGTGTCCTGTGACCATGGGCATAACTAACAGCAAACCTCAGAAAGCTGCGTACAGCAGGATCAGCAAGACCAAGAGTCATGGGCAGGAGAAGACAAAAAAAAGGCCAGAGAAAACTCCAAGAAACCTAATGATAATGATCAGACAGGGAACAAGGTGAAGGCAGATGTGAAGCCCACCATTGCCAGGATGAAATGCAAGTTAAGTCATCCTGAGCTTGGCCAAGAGGCACTTAAAAAGCCAGGCAGCAGCCAGGGCATGCACATGCTGAAGTCTGTGCAAGAGTTTGATGCACTGGGGAAGAAGAGGGATCCAAAGCCTCAAACCTCTTCCTCCGAGGTCCTTGGTAATTCAAAGAAGCCCAAAGATTTCCAGCCCTCCTCAGTTGTGAAACCATTGGCAGGTGCTATAAGGGATGGAAAAAGTCTTGAGAAAACTCAGGTCAAAGCTCAGAAACCAAGGAGCAGTGCTAAAGAATGCTCGTCTCAATCCCATTCTGAGCTGCCACCTCCTGGGAAAGTCAAATTTGTGCCTTTGCCTTTTCTTACCATGGAGAAGCCGCAAGCTCAATGTGTTCCTCATAAACCACAATCCCTGGCTTCACATCGTCCTGCTGCACCTTACCCTGCTAGGCCTGGCTCGACCAACTCAGCTTGGCCAACTGCCATCAGTTCATCCCAGCCAGCGACTGCATATTTGTCACACCCTGCCAGACCAACTCAGCCCATTTCGACCAACCCATCTCGACCAGCTTTGCTGAGGTCTACTAGCCGGCCTATTTCTCAGCCTGCAACTTCTAGACCTGCTAACTGCAAAACAAAATCTAGCAATTCTCTCCAGCAGGGCCCTCTTCCTGTCTCTGGCACCGAGCGCCAGACTCCACCCAAACGTCAAAGTGAGTTTCGACTCCAAGACTTCTGTTTCCAACCAATTCCATGGAGAAAGCCCAATGTTCCGGAGCCAGTCATGTCTAAGCCCATCACAAAAAAGCAGAGACCAGAGCGTGAGGCTATGAAGAGGAAGGCTCAGCAGGAGCGTGAGAATGCTGACAAATGCTTCTCTTTGGGAAAAGTGCAGTTTTTTATAGAGAGAGAAAAAGATATGGACATCTCTTAACTCTATGGCTATAAGTAGCTGGAATCGTTGGAGACATTTTAAGTACCAGATGTTTGCCTTAGCAAACACCTGAAATGCCTTACACATTTCATATATTCTGATACATTTTCAAAAGATAAATAGATGCATATAAGTTAATAGATTAGTAATAAAATTTCTGAATGTTGAGAGGCTTTCCATTGTGGTCATCATTAGGAGCGAGTGAGGACTGAAGGATTCATGAGAGATAAATAGAAGTTTGAGGAGTGATAAAAGGGAAACAGACAAGAATCTATAAAAGAGAAACTTGGCTCAGGGTTGTAAAGCCCTTAAGAGGAGAAATTTTATGGGCCTGAAGAAGAGTTGGGGGGGTTGGGGCAGAGAAATAGTATACCTGATGGGGCATTGCAGGAGGCTGACCCACGATTCATCCCTGGAATCCTATGTGGTAGAACGAGTTTCTCTAGATGTTACCTTTGAGCACAGAGCCAGGAGTCAGCCCTGAGTACAGGCAAGTATGTTTCCATCACCAGTCTCCTCTAAAAAAGAATGGGAGAAATTGTACAGTTAGAGGGTTTGGTTTAATATAAAAAATGGAATAGGTTGAAGAAGGAGGATTAGTATAATAAGATAACCCATTGAAAAGTAAAAATATTTTCACAGAGGCTGTCTTTATGTTTCATGACCTTTGTTTTTAAATAAAGAGATTTGAGGCATATCTCCAAAAGGTGTGGGTGGTCTATCCAGAAATGATCAGGCTGTGCGATGCTAACACATAGCCAAGGGAAAGAACCTACAGATGAACAGTAAATGGCCCTCAGAGTTATATAGGAGTGACTGTAAATAGGGAACAAGCAAAGAGAACAGTTGTAGCAAGGAGCCTGAATATCAGCTCTTGGAACATGTAACGATCAATCGCCATGTATTCAGGCCCATGGTTCAGCCACCCTAAATGTACCATTTCACTTCATTTTCCCAACAATTCTCAGAGCCAGTATTACCGGGGCACTAGGCCAGCTCGGTTCAACAATGAGGTGTATATGACTAAGTGCTTTGGATTTGCAAACTCCCCAATGTGGCCAATGTGTCTTTCAGACTACAGCATCCTGGCATTATTGACTTGGGTGCTCAAAATGTATTAGCTTCAGGGGGCCTCTCGGGGGTTTTCCGCGGTGCCGGGTGACTGCAGCCTGCTCCAAATATCGATGTTGTCGGAAGCTCACACAAAAAACAATGCTATATCTGGCGTTGGAGTTTGGGTCGTGGGAGAATCCGGACTGGGACATGCACACTAGGTTACCACTCCCAGAGTGGTTGGAACTGGCTCTTCTTGAGGCTGGGAAGGCGGTGGTGGAAAGAGATGGTCCTAGGAGAGATATTGGTTGATGAATGAAAGGGAAGAAAATGGGGAAGGACTGGGACCAGGACACCAGATGGGCATGAAGGTAAAGTTGGTGGGTAACATTAAAATGTTTTTTAATGAATAACTGTATTACATTCATCAAAGTAGGAAAATAAAATATGTGAAAAATAACAGGTCACATGCAAAGTCAGAGAGAGCTCAAAGAGCGGAAGTTCGTTCTGGAGCTACTGCTGGCACTTGGGCAGACAGCCTGGTTCTCCCAACATCACGTGCTGTGACACAAAACAACCACCATGTGTTAAACATGCAAAGAAAAAAGAAACAAAAATCAAGCTGCAAACATTGAGAGTGGTGAATGGTTTTTCTTTTGGGGGCAGTGGAAGAGACTTTGAAGTGAAGAGTTGTAAGTATTTCCTAAGGGGAAAAGAGTAAGAACACCTTGGCCAGCACAGGGATTAGAAGCCCAGAGGGGAGAGTCTGAAGGCCTTCAATTGCTAATGTGAAAAAAGGTAAGGAGTACTGCATTTACATAATTTAGAGTTTGCAAAGAAGAAAAATCTAACGCAGCTCAACAGTCATTCCCAATTTTCCTAGGTGATTCTAGGCAATGAGTAAAGGAGAGAGCACTTGTACCCCTTTTAAAATACACACCTGCTTAAGCAATTTTTTAATGGGATCATTCATTTAAGACAAATTTCAGTGCCATTTGCTATACTTGCTAGTTTTGAAGCTATTGCCATTGTTTTATCCATGGGCTGGTATAGCACAGCGGGAAGGGCATTTGCCTTGCAAGTGGCCAGCATGGGCAACCCAAGTTCGATTCCTCCACCCCTTGTAGAGAACCTGGCAAGCTACCGAGAGTATCTCCCCTGCATGGCAAGCTTGGCACGTATTCTGACGTAATCGATATGCCAAACACAGTAACAATTGCCACAATGGAGACATTACAGGGCCCGCTTGAGCAAATCAGTGAACAACGAAACGACATTGACAGTAAGAGTGACCTTTATTTTATCCATAACAGTTCCGTCATTTCCAAAAACAGTCTCTTCACTACCCACTGACCTCTCCATTCTCTCCCTGCTCTGGTTCCTGGCAACACTCCTCTTTTTTCTATTTGAATTTTCTTTCGCTAAACCCTTCACATACATGGATCTTAACATATGTGACCTTTTTGGCAGCCGTTTTTAAACCCTGATGCTTTCAAAGTTCATCTCTGCTACAGTATGTCATTACTTCCTCTGACTGATATTCTGTTGTATGGATCTATAATATTAGAGAGGCTTCCACACGTTATAAATTCTCAAAGCTTGGAGGTCTCATAAATTGGCTAAAAGAAATGTTGATAGGTGTTGTACACATAGTACAGAGGGTAGGGTGCTTGTCCTTAACACAGGAGGCCTGCTTGGCTCCCTGGCACTCCATATGTCCCCAGAGCCCTGCCATGAGTGACTCCTGAGCACAGAGCCAAGAGGAACCTCTGAGCACCATCAGGTGTAGATACAACACACAAAAGAATAAGAGTACTCACACACACACACAAAGATCTAGTCCCATTCGTGTAATTTTAGATGCTAACAACATCATGGTGTAGAATAGGTAATGGCCATTCAAAGAAACCATAAACCCTGCAAATATTCCTCTGTTTTTAAAACCTTGATTGAATGGATTCTATGGCTGGCAATGCAAAGATCTGTTGTATTTTCAGGTGAATCAATGAAATAACATATGTTGTGACACAATGGAGGAAGTAGATAATGAAGATAGAGGAGAAAGTCATGTGACCTTCGAGGCCAGGATGTGAGTATATGAACTACCAGACAAGCCTCGGGGAAGTTATCAGAAGTTAACAGAAAATAGAGGCTAAAGACCTTCTAAAGAAGGCATATATCCGGGCTGACATCTTTTCCCCAGTGATCTGTATATGAAATTTCTGGCTTGTAGGAGTGCGTATTTTTTTCTTCTGATGTTTAAGCTAACAGGTAATTGGTTACAGCAATCACAGAACCCTAAACAAAACAGTACATCAATAACACAGTAGCCTATAAAACAATACAGTGCTCCAGCAAAAAATATCTGAACCCAGTACATATAAAACTTAAATATCTTTTTCTATTTCACTCTTAAATAGAAACAGCACTTGTTAAGGAACATGTGTAACTATTACACAAGTAGCAATATCATGAACCTGGGACTTAAATTAAAATTATCGGTGTTTTTCCCTGCTCCATATTAATTTTCAAACTATTTTGACTTTTTATTGTAGTAAAGTCTCCAGGAATGATTCCTGAGTGCAGAGCCAAGAGTAATACCTGAGCATAACCAAGTGTGGCCCCCAAACTGAAATAAATAAATAAATAAATAGATCAGATATTGAATGTTTCCTATCCACTTTTTAGCCATATTGTCCATAACTCAATCACCTCTATTCTCACAGCCACTATACATATGCTCAGACTAGCCTCACCCATGAATGAATCTCTTCCAACCTCTTATACTTTACACCACTGATAGATCAAGAGTAGCACACCACATTTGTTGAGGTTTAAAATAGAAGGCAAGTGGTGGGTGGGTGTGCACTCCAGGGCAGTGTGCCCAGATATCCAGCTCAGGGAACTGCAAGACTCCTCACTGTTGGCCATCCCCCCTTCCCCCAGAGGCACTCAGGACAAAGGCCTTCCCCAGCAAATTTTAGGACTGCATCAGAAGTGGGAAATAATTCCAGATCAGGTACCATTGTTGCCTAGTCCCCCAAAAGTAGAGCAGCGGCGGTGGGGATGGCCTTCAAGGCAGCAGCGCCTCATGTGGCTGCTCTAATTTTCCTCTTTCTCTACACTTTGGACTCAATTTTCAATCTGCATTACCTTATTTTGAGGAGAACAGCCTGGCTGTCACAAACACGTTATGCCAATAGTCCACTAGCCTATTTTGCTCTCAGCAAAGTATATGTGAATACAAGAAACTGACAAGTCTACATTAAAGAACGCATATCTGAAACTTCACTAGAGGACTCACAGAGGTCACAAAGGAGTAGCACCAAAGACAAAGCTAGAATTCTAGAAGGGGGTAAAGGTGACCACCATCGAAGAGCTCTTCCAGAATCCTTTCTCACTGGAGGAGCGGAACATTGAGAGTGAACCGGAGGGTCCCAACTCGAAAATACCTAAGGAGCACGAAGAAAAGTTGCAAATTCCCACCACGAGGAGTGAATGAAGAAAACAGCTCAGAAGCCTCAATACGGAATACCAGCAAATACAATCTCTCCAATAAAGAATTCAGAGATGAAATGTTGAGGATGTTTATTGAACTCAAAGAAACGATGGAACAGGCAGCCAGTAATTTAAAGGAAGCTATGAAAGAAATAGTGGAATGGACAGCCAATAAAATCAGGAAGCAATGAAAGCAGAAATAAGAAAGCGACAAACATGTGTAATTAATAAAGGAGTCAGGAGATGAAATTAAAAACAGAGTGCACACACTCAACAGTAGAATAACCACCACTGAAAACAGAATCACTGAGCTTCAAGATGAGCTGCATAACACATACAGGCAACAGCATATAATGGGAAAGGACCTCAAAATAGCTCATGTGAATCAGAGACCTAGGGGATGAACTTCAGAAAAACGACATAAGAATCATCAAAGATTCAGAAGAATGTGGAGGCAACCCCAATGAAGTAGCAACTGTTAAGGACATCATTGCTGAGAATTTCCCAAAGCTGGAGAATGCAGACATCCAGATCCATGGAGCTTGAAGTGTACCTGCTAAAAGAAACCCCAATAAAGAGACTCCAATATATCATATTCAGAATGACGGATACCACATATAGGACATAATACTGCAAGCAGAAAGGCCAAAGAAGGAAATCACATACAAAGGAGCATCCCTTAGATTTGCAGCAGACTTATTAAAGGAAACCATCCTAGCCCAAAGAAAATGGGGGGTTATAGTAAAAAAAATCAATGAAACGATTACTTCAACAAGAATACTCTATCCTTCAATGAAATACACTGCAGCTGTTAGAAAGGATGAATTCATGAAAGTTACATAGAAGTAGTTCAACATAGTCAGTATCATGCTAGGTGAAAGGAGTCAGAAAGAGAGGGACAGACATAGAAAGACTCCACTCATCTGGGGAATATTAAATAACAGAATGGGACAAAACACCCAAGAATAGCGAGATAATTACCAGGAGGTCTGTACCACGGTTTGGAACCCGGCAAAACTGGTCAGCTACATGCAAAAAAAGGAGGGGGGGCTCAGACATCTACCTAAGACCGTGACAAAAGTTAGATCAAAATAGATTAAAGAACCTCAGCAACAGATCTAAATCCATAAGTTCCATTAAAGAGAAGGTCAGCAAAATCCTCCACGTTGTTGAAAATAAAATGATTGTCAGAGGTGACATGCCACTGAACAAGCAAGTGGAAACAGTGATACACTAATGGGACTTTCTTAAACTACGTAGCCTCTGTGCCTCAAAAGAATCGGTGAGCAGAATACAAAGACAGTTTACAGAATGGGAAAGGATATTCACCCAATACCCATCTGATAAGGGGTGAATATCAAGGCTATACAAGGCACTGGTTGAACTCTCCAGTAAGAAAACTTCCATCCCCTCAGAAAGTGGGGCGATGAAATAAAAAGAAACTTTCTCAGAGGAGAAATCTGAATGACCAAAAGGCACATGAAAAAATGCTCTTCATCAGAAATCATCAGGAAGATGCAGATGAAAACAAAAAGATACCATGTCACACCACAGAAACTGGCACATGTCCAAAAGAACAAAAGCAACCAGTGCTGGCATGAATGTGGATCAAAGGGCACTCTCTTTCTCTTCTGATGGGAATGCTGAATGGCACAGCCTTTTGGGAAAACAATATGGAACAAGGTTGTTTCTCATAAACATTGTCTTCGTAAGATTCAGCTGTAGTCCTACCTTTCCACACTCACGGTCAAAGTCGGCCAGCATTTGTGCTGCTTGGCTGATGTTTGGTGTTATTAAAACAATTTCATCAACAAAGCGGTGGTGTTGTAGTTGTCGACCCTCTATCTTCACTCCCATTCCTTCCCATTCCAGTCGTCGCATGATGTTCTCGAGGGTGGCACTGAAGAGTTTCGGTGAAATGGTATCACCCTTCTGAACCCTTCTCTTGAAATCAGTGATTACTTCTTTGTAGAATGGTGAAACGATGAAATGATGAAATTTACATATATGTGCATCAATATAGAGAGTGTCATGCTAAGAGAAATCAGAGAGAGAGAGAGACGGACAGACATAGGATGACTGCACTTATTTGTGGAATATAATGTAACAGTTGGGAGACTAACAGATGGAATAGAGTAGGGGCCACTATTTTTTTAAGATCATTTCTTAAATTCATTCAAATAATTCCTATTACCTAACTATGGAAAGATATCCTGATTTCATAAATCCTCAAATAAAAAGGCCAAAAAGATCAAATACCAAGTGTTCCAATCTTTCAATCATTTGAGCCTTTATTAACATGCAAGTACCATTTGCAAGATTTACAGGTTTTGCCAATCTTGTAGTCCAATGTTTTAAACCTAGAACTACTTTTGAATCTAAAACTAAGTAACTCACTAAAGTTGGACAAGGTTAAATAAACTATTTCTAGCTATCACCTTGACAGTTCTGATGGTAGTTTAGATTTTTATAATTGACATTACTTGTCACCAGGTAGCAGAATAGAGTTCTGATCTTGGGTCTTTTATACTAAAATATGTACCTGTATGTCTTATGCAGTTACTAAAATATATGCAATTAACATGAATATTGTTTACTTCACTACTTTCATATACTAGAAAGTACAACATTAGGTCTTTTAAGAGTAAAATTTAATTTTTTAACTCTTGGTTGTTTTTAATTTTCTGAAGTTTCTATAACCTTGTTCTGGCCTCATCTAAGCATTACAGGAATGCACAGGGTTGGCTGAGACCTAGGCACGCAGGAGGTTTGTAGAGAATTGGTTCGTGATAGTTGCAGTTCCCAGAGAAACTGGTCCATAATAAACTTATCTGGAAGAACTAAGTTGCAAGCTTAATTTATAGACTCTATAATGACAGCATTGTTGTCACTACAAGATAAAAGAAATATAAACCCACGGTCAGTGCTTCTTTCACCATAGCTTCTCATCAGCTATGCTGTCATAGAGATAAAGAGATAAAGGCCCTCCCGTTGATCGTCGATTTGCTCGAGCGGGCCTAGTAACGTCTCCATTGGAGACTTTGTTGTTACTGTGTCTGGCATATCAAATACTCTCGGTAGCTTGCCGGGCTCTCAGAGAGGGGCGGAGGAATAGAACTCGGGTCGGCCATGTTGGCCGCTTGTAAGGTGAACGCCCTACCCGCTATGCTATCGCTCCAGCTATGCTGTCATGTTTTTTAAAATTTTTGACATGTTTAGTAGGAGAGCTTATTGACCTCCTTATTAAGTTTAAGTTCACACTACCTGTGGGTAAAAGTCCCACCAATCATCATTAAGCTCGGCCATAAAGGGTATATGACTTAACTGAGTTAATTGGGTGAAAGTACCATTTATTGGGAAGCAACTCTGGCCCTGAGGACATATGACTTAACCGAGCAAATTGGCGGGAAGTAGCCTCTGATGTTTACACAGACACAGGACTGGAGAGTTAGGTGTCAACACACCTGTATTTTGTATCCTATGTCTGACTGATAAGATGGCTGGATGTATAGGAATTCCTTTCTGTCTTGATGTATGGGGATATTTTCTTGATATCTAAGTCTCATGTATTCTGGATCTGACTGACAATATGTTTTCTTGAAGTATGACATTGATTTTTTTTTCCTTTTTGGGTTACACCTGGCGTTGCTCAGAGGTTACTCCTGTCTCATACACTCAGGAATTGCTCCTGGTGGTGCTCGGAGGACCATATGGGATGCTGGGAATCGAACCTGTGTCGGCCATGTTGGCTGCGTGGAAAGCAAACGCCCTACACACTGTGCTGTCGCTCCAGCCCGAGATTGATTTTTTTATTATGGGAATATTTTCTTGATATCCAAGTCGCAAGTATCCTGGATCTGACTGACAATATGTTTTCTTGAAGTAAGACATTGATTTTTTTTATTTTTTATTTTTTGCCCATGTTTGCATTTGGAATGCTTGAAGTTATATCTACTTTTGAAAGTTTTTTTTTTCTTTTCTCTGAGCTTGCTTCTGGGGCCTGCGAGCCCAGGATGGCTATATAAACCCTTGACTATAAGCACTCAGGGTTGAGCTCTGACCTATGTGTTAGGATGCTTCAGCCTCAGCTAGCTGGATAATAAAATCTCCATGTGTGGTTTTCATTACTGCAGGACTCTTTGTCTGTCTGAATCCTCAGGGGTGATCTCCGATCCCAACACAGGTGAGTGTCTGCAGTCCCTCCCTGGCATGGATACTGCGCAGTGTGTGGTGCCCTGAACTTGTGTGAATTGTGCTGCCGACCCCGGCTGCCTTGGGCTCCTGGATCCAAGTGAGTGTGTCGGGCTCACGCTGACCTTCCTTCTCCTAAACTGTCCATCTTGAAAACTTGCTTTGTTTCTTCACTTTGCTCCATTCTTCTTCATCTGTCATGTGTCCATGAGACTCGGAACCCTCCATGTCCCATCTCCCTCTGTCCCTTACCAGCCTGGCTGCACCGCCCGCAACGTCAGGGTGCCCTTTTCAGGAGCAGCAGAACCCCCTCCCACCCCACCATCTCTGTCCCTACGCTTGTCTTTGCCCTCGGATCATTAGCTTGGTTTTTGAGCAAACTGAAAAAAGTGCTTTGATTTTGTTGTGGGGCCTGGTGTTGCTGAGGTTTTGTCCTGACGGTCCACAGGGGTTCCTTTGGGCGGTCCTCAGTGATCACTCCCTCTCACCCTGTGTGCCTACCTGCTGTTCTCACTCTGACTCACTAAGAGATTTACTTCAGCCTTAATCTTTAAACATGAATGAGTGAGCTATTGACAAAGCTGGTTTGGGTGGACCAACAGTACAGCGGGGATGGTGTTGATCTTATCCATGACCGACCATGGTTTGATCCCTAGCACTCCATGCTCCCCCAGATAACACTGGTTCTAGACAAATACAAAAGCCCAAACATTACTTTGAGGACTGTCAGATTCCTCACGGTGTTCCTCCCAGAGGATCTTCCCTTTTCTGTGGGCCTGTTTTTACTGAGAGAACCACAGAGATCCGCCTGCTGGCCTATTCATCCAGGGTCTATAGGATTAATTCTTATCTGGCTTGCTGTGTTCAATTTCAGAACTCAAACCACAGCTTCAGGATTTGTCATTGCTGCAATTTCATTTGAGAATGAGGTCATGAAATATGAGTTAGCTGGCAAGATTCAGGATAGAATAGGCATATTTTTAGGCTCTTGGGGTAGCTCAGTGGAGCAAGCATATGACTTGAAAGGTGGAGATCCAGGCTCCATCCCAACCACCACATCTATGTCTCTCGACAACTCAGGAGGAAATACAGAGCCTGATGCTGGAAGTGGAGGGAATTAGTCTCCCTGGGCACTGAAATGAGTCCATTTGAAAGTTAAAAAAAAATCTAGTATTGTTCATAGTAGTGGAATACTGTGAGTTTGCCTTCTCTAGAAAGATAGTACAAGTCTTCATGGTGTCAAAGTACTGGTTTTTGGGCCCTAGTGATAGTGCAGTGGGAAGGGCACTTGTTTTGTATGACGTGTTCACCTGGACTCCATCCCCATCACCCATATGGTCTCTGGCGCCCCACTACGACTCATCGCAGAGCACTTCTTTGTGTGCCCCTTCCCAAATTGATACAAACAAGAAAACAAAAATAATAAAAAACTCACTGATCCTGAAAATAATGTGCTTGTTCTGAGATGTTTCACATGGCCCTTGTGGTCCACCTTGGCATGTCGTGTCCGGGCCTGCTCGGGTCACATGCACTGCAACCGTTCTTCCACAGAGTCCGTGACAGTGATTTACAGGCACAGAGAGAAGATCCTTAGCGACTTCCTGGGAGGAACAAAGGATTCCTGATACTCAAATCTGAGAGATTTGGGGACATCGGTTTTGCAGACACCTTAGGCAACTGAGTAAAGGTTTGAACAAAGAATATATAAAGTGGTTCTTTGAAAAAAATCTCTGCAACCGCATATATGCTGCCTGATCCCACGTGCTCCTTATGCCCAGCGGGCCAAGCACATGGAGTGCCCCAGCACATGTGTCGCCCTCTTGAGATGTGAACTTTAATGCTTCCATGTCTAATACTGGGATGTGTGTAGGGGTCTTTCCAAGGCGGAGAGGCCTGTGTTCTTTCTTGAGCGCATTACTCCCTGTCTCTGATTTTCTTCTCTCCCGCACTCACTTCCTCTCCACACCTTCAAAAAGCCCTCCAAGTATAATCTGTTTTACTTCCAAAAAAAATATCTGCAACTGTCCACAGGTACTGTTGTGCTTCAGTCCACATCAAATACCACATGAGCCTCAAAGATTTTGAGGTCATGACCAAAGGAGACAAGGAGACGTCAACAAATAAATTTTGGAGGAGTGTATTCACAGCATCTGGAAGGTAGTCCCGCTAGGCAAGAGCATCAGCCTCCCAGCACAAGCACAGGTGAGGAAAAAACAGATCCTACACACGTGTTATTTTCATAAGCACCCACAAAATTAGTTAACTCATATGTCCCATATCCTGACACCTGTTAGGGTCTGAGCTCAGGACAGCCTTACCTGTCAAGGAAAACTTTGAGAGACCAAGTCCATGCAAAAGCAAGAGGTTTATTCGAGCATGCTCGGGCTCACAGCATGACCGCAAACCGTCAGTGACAGAGAGCCCCGAGCCTCTTCAAAGGGGGCTTTTTATAGGCCATCGTCCCGTGCATTTCAGAAAAGCCCGCGCACAAATCACCCAATACATTTGAATTATCACATTAGATGCTGCACTCAGGCAGCCAGTCATTTTGCAACAAGCCATCAGCACCAGCCACTCTCTTCTGTACCTGTTACCAGGCCATCACACCAGGCAGTCAATTAGGCCTTTTCGGGTTTTATGGCCCTATTAGGTGTATTCCAGGGCAAGAAAATACCTCATTAGGCCTTCTCTGACCTTGTGGCCTTATTAGGCGGATTCCATGGCAAGGAGATGCCTCATTAGGTCTTCTCCAGCCTTATGACCTGATCTGGCGATTCCAGGGGCAAGGAGGAGGTGGGGGTACCTGGTGTTGTCAGCCTGCCGCAGCTGCAGGGCGGGATATGGGCTGGCACTTGCTTTGCTAGGGCCCACTTGTCATGGGGCTATCTTTAAACACCCAGTAAATTTACGTAGACATAAAGTGAAGCAAGCCGTGACATAGAAAATAATAAAACTGATTATACAAAGCAATCAAGTATTGATCATAAACCACGTCACTCGTGTGGACCCTAAGCCATTGTTCCTATTTCACTCCATGATCGGCAGGTGCCCTTGTGAGGCATTGCAAGCCATTAAGTCTATAAATACAGATATCAACTCTTTAAACTAAAAAGTAAACTTCTAAATTAACTAAGTTTTGTGTTTTACTATTAAACACTGTACTAATTTAGCACTGTCGTCCCATTGTCCCATTGTTCATTGATTTGCTCCAGCAGGCACCAGTAACGTCTCCATTGTGAGACTTGTTGTTGCTGTGTTTGGCACATCGAATGCGCCCCAGGGAGCTTGCCAGGCTCTGCCATGTGGGCGGGATACTCTTTGTAGCTTGCTAGTCTCTCTGAGAGGGATGGAGGAATCAAACCCGGGTGGGCTGCGTGCAAGGCAAATGCCTTATCCACTGTGCTATCGCTCCAGCCCTCCATTTTACTATACATTTTATTCATATTTTCCTCTAATAAACTAAAAATCCTAGCTGAACAATAGGTCAACACGACTGAAAAAGTGACTTTCTCCTGCACACCCACTCTATAATTCTTCTTGAGCACTGGTTCAAATTTTGAAAGAATTTAATTTTTGCTGCATAATTCATCCACTACTAAACTAATCAATGACTACTCAGCTACAGAGCAAAGAAGGGACTTTCAATTCATGTGGCTGATCTATTTTAGATTCCAGTTGAATTCAGTGCATTGTCGACTTGAGCACTATTTGAAGAGTTGCTGAGCACAGAGCTAAGAGTAGCTTGAGAACAGCACTGGATATGAAGATATACACACACATATACAGGAATATTGACTACACATAGAATGCTTTCCATTCCTCAATTCCTGAGCGTCATTCTGGGTTACCCCAAGGCCCATTCTGGGCTTGTGATTGACTTAGTTTCATGCTCAACTGTTGTAACAGAATACATGAACTGTTGGAGCTACTCCAGAATTGGAAGTTTTGTGCAATAAAAAAAATCAGTCTGGGGTGGGGGGTGGGGGGTGGGAGGGATACAGGGATCCGTGGTGGTGGGAACCGGTCACTGGTGGAGAGATGGGTATTCAAAATAAATAAATTAATTAAAAAAATAAAAATATTTAACATAAAAAATAAAAAAAATCACTCCAACTGGGAGTAGCTGCCCCAGGATCCATGGTTAGAACCCCAGAGGGTTCCCCGATCCCAGTGTGGAGTGATCCCTGAGCAGTCAGGCAAAAAGTCATCAACATTACAGAATATGCCCCCTCAAAATTAAATAAATCAACACAAAACGTGATATCTGAATAATAATGCGCAGTGATTTCTGAGCATTATTTTTTGGTGGTTTGGTTGGGGGTCAGGTTGGAGTGCTGTACTGGTGGGTGTTTACATGGAAATCCTTGTGAATTTTATTCCCTTAGTGAAAAGGTAAACATTTTGTCTCCATAGGCTATGTGTTCAGCCCCTCCCTCTCAATCTATCCGGTACATGGTGAGCCCCCGATGTCCTGCTAGAAACCAAGCAGATGTTCTGCTAGAGATCCAAGACCAGAAATGGAAAAAAAATTGAACTTTGCCCACCTGAAAGTAGGTGTCAGGACTATTTGGAGCCTGGCCCTTTAAGACTCTGACCGGAAGTGTCGGTGACGTCACAGAGCCGCGCCTTTCCCTGGGGTCTTTGGGGCGGCGGAATCTCACGGTCAGCCGGGGTCCTCGGAGCGTGAGGAGTCGGGGAGGGGCGGGAAGGGGCGACCGGGCGGACTTGAGGGTCCTGCCCGTTTCCTCCGCAGCCGCCAAGGGCTGCTCTGGGCGCCCTGAGCCTCCGCGGTCTCCGCCTTGTGAGCAGGGGTCGCTCCGTGCCGAGCGGGCGGCGGCCCCTCCCCCGGACGCCCCGGCCCCCGCCCAGAGGTTTGTCCCTTTTATTCTTGTATTTTAGGGAACAGGGGGGCTCGGCTGGAGGGATCTCATTTGGAAGCTGTGAAGGGGCGCGGGTCCCGGGGAGGCGCTGCCCGCCTGGCGGGGCTTGGGGCTGACTCCAGGCTCTCGCTCAGGGGTCCCTCCTGGGGGCTGGGGGGTCGTTCGCGAGGCCCGCGCCCTCCCTGCTGCCCTGTGGCTCTGGCCCCCAATGGAAGAGAAAGAGTAATGGTGCCTCAGTTTCCCCAGGTCGATGGGGCGTGCGCTGGGCACCTCTCCGTTACTTCCCTCAGAGACACCGGAGCCCCCGGGAACTGGGGGGGGGTAGGGGGGGTTACAGGCTGGCGCTGGGGATTTGGCGAGGAAAGTTCCAGGCCGGCATTTTGCGTCACCACTTTCATTCATTATGGGGTCAGGGTAAAGGGTCGGTTTCCCTCCAAAGTTGGGAGTGGAGGGGATTCTTTTTTGATAATTACATTGTTTTAATTACGTTTAATTACATTGTTTATTTTTTGATCAACATCCGGCAGTGTTCGGGTCACTCCTGGCTCTGTCCCCGGGGATCCCTCCTGGCATACTCGGGATCCCGTGGGAATGACAACGCTCAGTCCTGGACAGCCTCATGCGAGGCATATGCTCTCTCAGTGGACTACCCTCTTCACTGGCTTGGGACTCAGAAGTGTTGGGCTGCGAGTTTGATTTTCCCCGGTTCCATGCGCCTGCAGTAGAATTTTGGGATCCTGGGAGAAGTGGAGCTGTAAGAGACCCTGGTGAAGCAGGTATAGCATCTGGGCTGTGTTGGAACAGAGGGGTTGGTGCAACCAAGTGTGCAAACTTAGCAGGAAGCAGGCTGGTCACTTCTAGGATGTGCCCCAAGCACTACCATAGTCTAGAATCACCATTGGCCACAACACCTTCATTGCTTTTTTTTTAAATAATTTTTAGGGGTTTTTTTTTGTGTGTGGAGAGAATACTTGCCCATGTTCAGCTGTTATTCCTACCTCTGCACTCAGGGATCACTCTTAGTGGTGCTCAGGAAAACATATAGATGCCAGCAATCAAACCTGGGTTAGCCACGTGCAAGACAAGAACCTCAACTCTATCACTTTTATTTATGGGCCACAGCTGGCAGGTGCTTTGGGCTCACACTTGGATCTTAGCGCAGGCTGGTTCCTGCAATACTGGTGTGGGGACCCTAGGTGGTCCTGAGAGAAACTGTATATCTGTAAGACATGTGGAAAGGCCTTCACTCATTTCTGAATCCCAAAAAAACCATATGAATACTTATACTGGAGAGAAGGCTTATGTATGTCAGGAGCGTGGGAAGAACTTTAGCAGATTCTCAGTGCTTGCTGTACATAGGAGAATTCACACTGGAGAGAAACCTCATAAATGTAAGGTTTGTGGAAAGTCCTTCACTACACAGTCAGCCCTGACTGAGCATATGAGAACTCATAGTGACGAGAAGCATTATCTGTGTCAGAAATGTGGAAAGGCCTTTAGCTCACTCTCAGTGCTCACTGTATATAGGAGAAATCACTTGGGAGAGAATTCTTCTGTGTGTGAAGAGTGTGGGGAGTCCTTTAACACAATGTCAGTGCTCATTTTACACAGGAGAATTCATTCGGAGAGAAACCTTCTGTATGTCAGAAGTGTGGGGAAGCCTTTAGCAAATCCTCAGTACTTCCTATTCATAGGGAAATTCACACTTGAGAGAAATGATCTGTTGTAGTTTGGTGCTCATGAGCTCCAGTGTGTCTCCATTCTTAGAGGTGTTACATACTGGGATTAATTTATTGAAGTATGTTTTACGTAATTTATTGCACACTTGGCAGCTCTTAGGAGTTTGTCCTGGTGTTGTTCTGAATGTCAGAAATGGAACTCAGAGAAAGTGTGTTCAACACAAGCAATAAGCCACAGTAAAAACGTCTGGCCCCATACTCTTGGTTGAAAACGTGTTTCTCTAGCTGCATCCTGGTGTTTCCTTTTAGGTGAGAGTTCTCTACTCGCATGTTTTCAAGGGATACCGTGGTCACTGTACAGTGCTCTCTGATGTTCTTAGCAGCCTTTGGTCCTGTCCACTGTCTCTCCAGCTCTCTAGGTTGCTGCTAGGCCCGTTCCTCTGCATCTTCAGGGCTGGCTTCAGAGTCACTGCTTTCATCAACACCTTGATTGATGACTTCCCAGGGAAACTCATTTTCCTGTTTTACCTTGAATCCACTTGCTTCTGTTTTTTTTTTTGTAATGAAATTGTGTGTTAGAACATTGGTTCTATGTTTGACGTGTACAGCATCAAGGGACTCTGCTTTAACTTGCTGCCCTGAATTGTGTGACCGGCCCCACCAGCTCTTGCCTCTGTTCTCCTTTATCCTCCTTGCACTGATTCACCTGGGCTGATATAATGGTCTGTCTACACGTGGAACGTTGCACTTTAAAGCTCCTTGGTGATGGATGATGTCACAGATCGGAGTCTTCCATGTGCATGTTTACTTCCTAATGATGTCAAGAGGATCAGACCTCTTATGGGCACACATTTAAAGGACAAAGTGATACTTAACTGTCCAAGAGGACACCGAACACCAATTAGTGACAGGACGTGAGGGCCTTTCACCTACAGTCCTTGTACTGTGACCAATGGGCCGTGCCAGCTTTTGGGGTGCTTTTGTGGTTGTTTTTTACTCACTCCGTACATATCTCGTCGGTTCCTGGGTTTTTACTTGCTTCGGAGACTTTAGCAGGAGGCGGGGCTTTGGTGGTTGCAATGGGGGGGATTGTTACGTAGCACACGGATCTCGAGTGTGAGTGTGTGATCCTTGGGTGTATTTTCACCTCCAGCTCTGCGACGGGGCAGCGTTGCCTGGTTGTGGACCTGAGAATGGGGTCTGCCAGTCTTGGGTGGGGATACGGACCTCTTGAGGTCAGAGGTCTAGACCATCCCAACCCTCTCATCCTTGGGTTGTTTTGGGCCCTATTCTGAAACTTTTGGTGTAGACATGCATATGTAAAACTGTCAGAGCACTTTGAAGGGCAGCTCCTCAGCCCCCAATGGTGCGAGACCCTGTTGAAGCCCATCGTTTTCATTGGCAGCCACCAGGAGGAATCCTGGGGGCCTGGGCCTAGCATGTGGCGGCGGGTTGTAAATGGATTTTTTTTCTGACTATTTTGGTTGGTTTTTTTTTTTGGGGGGGGGGGGCTGAGCACACTTGTATTTCCCCAGAGGTGCTTTTAGGCTCTACCCTCAGAAATTGTTTCCATCAGTGATCATGACTTCATATGGGATGCTGAGGGTTGATTGTTTTCACTAAGGGAAGCACGTATTCTCTTAATTGTCTCTCCAACCTCACTTTGGTGTCTTTTTTCTGCTAAAGAATTCCGGCACCCACAAGTTAGGTTGATAAGCATTTCTCAATTCTTCATCAGCTCCCTGACCCTGACCAGGCTACCCTGGCTGTTGGGGTGAATACTGCATGTAAAGGTTTTTTAACAAGGGGTTATTTTATTTTTTCTATTTTATAAGGTAGTATACTACATTTGATTACATTTCATATTCAAACACCAATCTTAGCTAGTTGGGTTTTTTGAAGGGATGGAGATATTTGTTTAGGGATCACTCCTGCTGCATTAAAAAGAAATTTATTTAGAAAGAGCCAGAGTGGTAGTACAGTGGGGAGGGCTCTGACCTTACACAAGGCCAACCCAGGTTCAATTCCTGCCATTCCAACTCTCACAACGATACACACACTCTTGTGAGCAGAACGAGGCTAAAGGTTTGAATGAGGCAGGCCTTTCTGGGGATGTGGTCCTTTCCCATGGCTAGGGTTTGTAAATGATTATTTACTTTTCAGACAATTTTGGGTTTTTTTGGGGGGGCATACCTATATGTGCTTGTAATGGAGTTCTTTTTTAAGCAAGATATTTGTTTTTTGGGGGGGGTATGAGGAGATATTTATTCAGGGATCAATCCTAATGTGTTGGAATGAAATTTATTTAGAAAGGACTGGGGTGGTATTACTGTGGGGGTGGCACTTCCCATGCACAGGTTGAATTCCCAGACATTCCAGCAGTCCCCGAAGCCACACTAGGGGTGATCCCTCCGTACGGAAGTTGAAATCAGCCCTGAGCACTGCCTGTTGTGGCTCCCAATTGAAACACCACACACACAGACACAATAATTGTGTGAGGAAAAAGTGCCTTAAAGTTTGTCCTTCTAAGGCCCTGTGACTGCCCCCATGGTAGAACCACTTTGGGAGCTGTGGTCGCTGTGGGCGGCCTTAAAGCTCAGAGGGTGCTTAATCAAAGGGGCTCCTGGTCTAGGAGTCAGTCCCTGGCTGGGCCCATAAGACACTTTCTGTGGTGCCAAGGGTGGAATCCTGGTTCGGGTCTCAGGGCTGCAGTTTCCTGCTCTGTAGATGGAGGCAGCAGTTGTCCTGACAGACAGCCCCAATTCCAGACCTTTGTGCATTCCCAGGAGAGGAAAGAGCATCTGCTAGTGTCTCCGTGAGGGGCGGGGCGGTGATTTGGTGCCCAAGGGAGCCTACCATCAGGACCTTTCCAGGTCTAAGACAGGAACATTCGGGTTCAGGGCTAGAGGTCTGTACTTTCTCGTCTCACAGCTCTGACTACTCCAGCTCTTGGTTTGGATTCTAATGCTGAGCCATGAAATAATGGGCAGGACAAAGTGGTCCTGAGTCTTGGTCCCGGAGATTGCTGGCAAAAAAAGTCTTTGTGAATTTTAGTCCTTTAATAAAAACTTTGGAGATTCTAGCGGGGGAGTGCAGCTACTCGTATAGCCTCGACCAAAGACAGGCCTGTCTCTCTTCGGAGAAGGCCATCCTCTTCGAGCGCGCAGCTTTAGGAGGGGCGCCCATGGAGCGATGAAAGAGGAAGGGGACACCCGCCTAGCCGAATCAACCCTGGTGATCAATGGGGTGACAGATGTCGCAGCCAGAGTGATCGCACATCTGTAGGGCATTTGCCTTGCATGCAGTCGGCCTGGCACAGCCGGCTTCGATTCCTCCACCCCTCTAGGAATACCGAGAGTGTCTCACCCGCACGGAAAAGCCTGGCAAGCTACCCGTGACTATTCAATATGCCAAATATAGTAACAACAAATCTCACGGTGGAGACTTTCCTGGGTCCGCTCTTGCAAATCAATGAATAATGGGAGGACCATGACTGGCACTGTGAATTAAAACTTTAATAAAGACTTTCTGCTGCATATGCCATCTGTTCAGTCCCTCACTGTCCATCTATCCTGGATCTGGCTGCCCCCAGATGCCCTGGTCACCTGATTGAGGAAAGAAACAAGCAAAAATAAAAAATACGTTCCTTACCAGAAAGTACCTGGCCCGGAAAACTCGGCGCCTGGCCCTTTAAGGCTGTGACTGGCCATGCCTGTGAGGTCATGGAACCCGGGTCTTTCCCTCCCGCCCTCCACCCCCAGTGGACCAGCTTTCCGGGCGGAAATTCCGCTCCGCCGCCATTGTTGGCAAAGGTGAGGGGTGGGGAAGGGGCAGGCATTGGGGTACCCACGGAAAGGGGGGGTGGGGGGGCGTCCCGGCAGGCCGGGCTGAGTGGTGGCTCTGGGCGCCCTGAGCCCCCCCGCGGCCTCCGCCTTGTGAGCGGCCTTCTGAGCGGAGGGGTCGCTTTGTGCCAGTCGGGGGTGGTGGTCAGTCCCTGGGTCGCCTCGGACCCCTGCCGAGAGGTTTGTCTGCCAAGTCAGTTGGTTTTTAGGAAACGAGGGAGGTTTCCCGAAGAAAAGTGATTTAGGAAGCCGCCTGGGAGCACTAGTCTTGCAGGGGGTCACTGGCCTCCCACGCCTGTGGGAGGCGTTTGTTTCTTTCTTGTTTTCAAAACAATTTTTGTTCAGGGCTAACTCCTGGCTCTGCACTCAGGGATTGCTCCTGATGGTGCTCGGGGGATCCGAGGGGATGCTGGCTCCAATCCTGGTCAGCAGCATACAAGGCAAATGTCCCCTCCATGTACTAGCCTCCTGCCCTGTGGTGGTGGTGGGGGTGGCGATTCCTGATACATATGAAACACGCTGCTGACTGTGGGGGCCTCGGGCTCCTGGATCTAGGTGTCTGTGCAGCACTTACACTGCCGTTCACTCCTCTGGACTCTCCATCTTGGAATGATCCTGTGTTTGCAAATTTGAAATCAATATTATTATTATTATTATTTATTATTATTATTTTGCTTTTTGCTTCACGCTTGGCAATGCACAGGGGTTTCTCCTGGCTCTGCACTCGGGAGTTACTCCTGGCTGTGCTCAGGGGACCATATGGGATGCTGGAACTCGAACCCGGGTTGGCCGCGTGCAAGGTAAACGCCCTATCCGCTGTGCTATCTCTCCAGCCCCCTGAAATCAATATTATTATTCCAATGAAGAAGTTCAGTGGAACAGCATGTTAGTTTTAAGGTGCAGGCCTGGCCATGGCCAGAAAGAAATCCAGAATCCAATTCTTGGAGGTAGAGGACCTTTAATGTGTATTCAAAAAAGAAATACTAATACCACGGCACCTCTCGCCACCTGTGTTCAGTGGTCGCACACTGCTTTCCCCACCCTGAATGGCCACTGGCCATGGGTTCACAAAGGAGAAAACAAGGGCCTGGCTGGTTGGTATCAGTTACAGTTTATCCCAATCCCATCTCCATTCACTTTTGATTTTCCACTATTCTCTCTCTTTTCTCCTTTATCCTCCTCTCCTGATTCTCCTGGATTCCTCCTGGATTCTTTCTTCCCTACTTTCCATGATACTCTTCTCCATTCTCTCTTACTCTCCCCTTGTATTCTCCTTCGAACATTATCCTTGGTTCTTTCCCCTCGCCCGCTCTTCCAGCCTCCTCCTCTTGATTCTTCCTCCTGTATTCTCCCCTGTTCTTGGCTCGGATTCCTCCCTGATCCCTCCTCCAACCTGCCTCCTGCCCACTGTTGCAGCTTTAGTTATATCCCAAGTCATAAGCCTTGGAAACATCATAAAATTCATACTACATAACTCGATTCCCTAATAAGAGTTTACAGTGTCAAAACAGGCCCCCTTGGTAAAGCCTGTTTTGTTTGTACCAGAGTGTTAGGTGTGCTTCAGAAGTACAGCCAGGAAGGAAATGATCCGGGTAGTGTGTGACAAGTTCCTGTGATGTCAGTCAATAAGGGAAAGTCTGTGTGAGTGTCCAGATATTTGGATTTCACGCGTATGTTAACGTGTAGTTTCTGGATCTTCTGGTGAAAGCCAGGAAGAATGTGGATAAATAAAAAGGCAAAAGAGATGCTCCTCGCTTAGGGCTGTCAAGGCTCTCCACTGTCCCATTGTTTGCTCTGACTCGGACTTGACTATTTTTTTTCCTTTTCGGTCACACCCAGACATGCTTAGGTGTTACTCCCGCCTCCTGAGGAATTACTCCTACCTTGGGGACCATAGGAGAAGGTGGCATTGAACCCAGGCCAGGCCTCGTACAAGGCAAAAACTGTCCCTACTGGACTATCTCTCCAGCCCCTGTGGCTTGGCTTAGAGGCCCTGGGCTTTGGGGGATTATGGCAGAGAAACAGACATACCATCTTTTTTCAATTCCTCCTGAATAATGTTCTGTCTGGGGAGCCACAACCAGCTGGGCCCATTCCTAGCTCTAAGGAGTTTAGGTATCTGTACCTCAGGATCCTTATGGGGTACCTTATAGAATCCAGGTCTGTCGTGTGTGACCAGCTCCCTCCCTCCTGTGTCATCTCTGCCTCCCTTGTTTCAGGTACTGATTAGCGTTGTGGAAGTATAACGGATAAGTATTTTTTAGACTCATCTTAGCAAATTGGTACTGGCAAGGTTCTTTATTGGCGTGAAATGAAGAGTTATTTTAATTTTTAAACTTCTTTTCGTCATTTTGGGTCACACTGAGACATGCTAAGAGATCACTCCTGGTGGTGCTCCGGCGCAGTTACACCTTGTGGAAGACAAATACCCTACCTGCTGTCCTATCTCTTTGGCACCTATTGGAAACAGTTTAAATGAACTTTATTGTGCGTAGAAAGACATTTGAAAGGATGGAAGGGACCCCTTGTATCAAAGGTCTGACAGTGTTTGGAATATGGGTTAGTTCCCCAAGCTCCCCACATCCCAGCACTCCCCAAGCCCCCCACATTCCAGCAGGCTGCTCCGTTTACCTGTGATTACTTGCAAGGTTGATCACAGTCATGCATCCCACCCATCAGTTCAATAGTATCAGAGGAAAAAAATAAGTATTAAAATTGGAATTAGCAAAGTCCAATTAATCTAGTTTTCACTAGAGTGATGAAAAGAATTTTGACGGCCAAAAAATGCTTCATGGTGACCGGAATGCTTTGTTGTCCATTAATCTCCATGCTTAGTGTTGGAATATACTCTAGATTTTTATATGTACATCCGTGTACATCATGATCACAACCATCCAGTTGTTCGTCAATTGCCTCGAGCAGGCCCCAGTAACGTCTCCTTCGTCTTAGCCCAGATAATTTTTTAAAAAGTGCCATATTCAAGGCCCTTTCAGGATTAGGAGAATGAGACCCATCATTGTTACTGGTATTTGGGATATTGGGTACACCACGGGGAGTTTGCTATACTCTGCCTTGTGGGCAGGTTACATTTGGTACCCTGCCAGTTTGTCCAAAGTAAGAATGAGATAATATAAGTAAATGTACATAAATATAAGTAAATTTTATATATGTGTAATTTATATGATATATTATATTATGATGTATAACACACAAATACTCTATATATCTTTGTTGTTGGTGCACACCTGCACTTCTGAGGGCTTACTCATGGATTTTCACTTCTTTGGTGCTCAGGGGTATATTTGGAATTCTGAGGATTGAACCCAGATATACCATATGCAAGACAAGCGTCCACCTGCTCTTGTTCCATACTTTGGCTTTGGAATTGTGTTTCTGAAACTGCCTTCTGTGGTTTTCCTAGTAGGCAAGTTTACACTGGTCGTGCGTTTTCAAGAGGTAGTGTGTCGGCTGGTTGGACAGTATTATTGGACAGTGCTCTCTGATGTTCTAACCAGACTTTTCTCTTTTCCAGTGTCTGTCCAGCTCTCTGAGCTTCTGCTAGGACATTTCCACTCTGCATTTCCAGGGCTGGCTTTGGAGTCACTGCTTTTGCCCCATCTTGATTAATTCCCCGGGAAGCACAAGGTCAGGTGCTTTGAACCAACCTGCCTGATTTACCTTGAATTTACCCACATGTGCTTTGCCTGATGAACTGTGTGAGGGGATCGGTTCAATGTTTGACTGGCCAGTACAGGATCAGGGGTCTTCTCTTTATCCCCAGCCCCCCACTGTTGAGCAACCACTCCAGCAGCTGCCTCTCCAGTCCTTGATCAGTCCATCCCCCTTGCAGCGTGGATTCGCCTGGATGAGCAAAGACTGTCTCTCTGCATCTAGACCGTGGCTGATTTTATGACATGACAAGAGCTGCGTCCCTGAAGCTCCTTGCACCACTGTATATTCACACTGTGAGCAGTAGGGCCACACCATCTTTCCGGTCGGTTTCACGCTTGTTTTTTCCTCATTCCCCATACCCGGCTGTTTCTGAGGTGCAACAAAGGCTTTCGGGAGACCCAGAGATGTTGGGCCTTGCAGTAGGGGCTGTGCGGTGGTGCTGGGGTCACAGGTGTGAGTGAGTTACCTTGGCCAAGATCGTGTCCAACTCGGGAAAGGTTCAGAGGCGGAAAGGGTCAGAGACTGGTTTGTGAAGCACTGCAGGAGCTGCCGAGGGTGGGGCTCAGCCCCCCAGAACTTGTCATCAAAGACTTCACTACGCCCTACCCGGGAGCCTTTGGCCCTGGCATCACTAATGTAGACCTTCAGATTCACTTCGAAGGGCAGTTCCCAGCCTCCCTACAGAGGAGACCAAGTTGTCCTCTGTCCTTTGATGGCACGGGTCCACCCAGTGGCTTGGGACCTGCGGGTAGGTAAAGTAAAGTAAAGTAAAGGCCCTCCCGTTGATCATCGATTTGCTCGAGCGGGCCCAGTAACGTCTCCATTGGAGACTTTGTTGTTACTGTGTCTGGCATATTGAATACTCTCGGTAGCTTGCCGGGCTCTCCGAGAGGGGCGGAGGAATCGAACTCGGGTCGGCCATGTTGGCTGCGTGCAAGGCAAACGCCCTACCCGCTGTGCTATCGCTCCAGCCCCCGATTTGCTCGAGCGGGCCCAGTAACGTCTCCATTGGAGACTTTGTTGTTACTGTGTCTGGCATATCGAATACTCTCGGTAGCTTGCCGTGGGGTTTACAAATGAAACTTTTTCATTATTATTGTTTTGGTTGGGCTGTGTACCATGTATGGAGATATGCAGGGTTTACTTTTGGCTCTGTACTCAGGGATTCCTGCTGGTGGTACTCGGGGACCAAATGGGATGCCAGGGATTGATATGGGTTGGCTGCATGCAAGGAAAGTTCCCTACCTGTTTTGCTGTCTCTAGCCACAAATTTTGTGTTTTTTTCCTAGATCAAGTATTTCTGCTTCCTAAGGACTAGCTGCAAAGCACCCCACACATGGAATCCCACCCTCACTTGCCGAACGTCAGCTGTTGTGGTGAGTACTGGGGCTAAAGTTTTGGGGTTTTTATTTTGAAGAAAATAGTTGGTTTCCGGGATGGGTGATGGTGTTGGGGAAGCTTTGCTTATGTGGAGGAAATAATTGACTTAGAAAGGGTCAGATCAATACTAGAGCAAGTCAGGTGCTTGCCTTGCAAGTGGACAACCCAGGTTCGATCTACGTCTGCTATTCCATATTGTCTCTGAGACCCCTAGGACTGAACCCTGATACCAGAGCTGCAATATTCACTGAGCACTGACAGTTGTTGTCCAAAATTGAAACACATGCACACAGACACACACAGACACACACACACACAGACATAAACACACATAGAGGATGTGAGGGCAATGAAAGAGTCATTGTATTCAGGAGAAAAACATGGATTTCTGCAGCATACAAACAAGAAAAAAAAAGAAAAAGGGGACTTAAGGATCCTTGTTAAATATTTCGCTCTAAAATATGTCTTTACATGAGTGTTGGATATTTACCTTAAGTGTTCCCCCCCCCCCCCGCCCTGAGAAGTGGTTTTATGAGCACTTCCGATCCCCCGAGTTTATATTTAACTCAAAAGGTCAAGTCTTCCAGTGATTCAAAACTTTATCTATGTAGTCATTTATTTGCATTTCTATTCCCCCTATAACCTATATAATCTATAATCTATCATTATAGAGCAATATTCTTTGGTTCAAAACAACAAAAAAAAGTTAATGGTAAACTCTTAATTTTTGTGAGTTATTTAACTCTGAAATATATTTACTGCTGGGCATTCATCATAATTACTTGACTCAGGCTTCAGTTGCCATAGTTTCTAACTCCAGAAAGCTGGATCCCATCGAGAATCTCTGGATGGACCTGGGGCAAGCAGCAAAGGTACCCTGGCTTCAAGATGGGACGGTCTAGAAGTCATAAAGCACCAGCTTGTTTCCAAGCCATCAGAACCAAAATGACCTGACGCAGTGGGGTGTGGGAAGCGAAACTGGCCTGAGCACTCCATGTGGAATTTATGATAAAATCCCAGTCAGCTTTTAACCGTAGCTCCTGAACCCCAGAGAAGTAAGTTTTGGAATGTTTATTTCTTACTGTGTATGTCGAAATAACTGCAAATATTAATAAAAAGTAAATTTTCTTGTTTATATGTGCAAGCAGGGAATGAGCAAACCACACGGATGCTTGTGCGAATTCGCCCTGAGAGAATTTCTCAGTGTAGTCTCAGGCAGTACGTCTCCTTGAGATAATTCCCCCAAAAGAAATGCCTCTGTTGAAATGCTTGACCTCTGTCAGTGATAAATCAGAATACATTCAGTCCTGGACCTCGAATCCCCTCAGATGTTCTATAATTTTGCTAATCAGTTCAGAATTAAAGGTCCACTTTTCACTGTCCATTGGCCATTAATTGTTGTGTTCTCTATGTCTTTGTTTCTCTGGAGAGACAGAGCACCAAACACAATGTACCATGGGACCTACCAACTCAATATTATTCATTATCCATGGTTTAAAAGTAGACTCACTCTAGAAATTCCGGATGTCAGACACACATAATATGGTTCATAGTAAACACCCTGGATATTTGGATAATTTTGTGATACAGCACTGTTTAGATGTGTTGTTGTTCTTGGTTTTTGGCTTTTCGGGTCACACCTCGCAATGCACAGGAGTTACTCGTGGCCTTGCAGGCAGGAACTACTGTTGGCATTGCTCAGGGTACCATATGGGATGCCGGAGGATCAAACCTGGTCAGCCATATGCAAGGCACATGCCTTAGCCGCTGTGCTATTGCTCCAGCCCTTTCCATGGTTTTCAGAGCTATTCCTGCACAACAGGAAAGAGTGCTGGATGAGACTCATGTGCTGATTTGGGATTACAGTAAATCATGACCAGGATGTGTCCAGGTCCAGTGGGTCAGAGCTGGGACAGCCTGGGGCTCATCTGATCCCATAATTAACCATGGTCCCTGGAAGAGAGTGCCCAGGTCCATGTCCCTGTCCAGTAAGCAAGTGGGAAGCTGAAGTTTTTTCCATCCTGAGCCCCTGTGGCTGTTCACATGGTATAGCCAGTAATGGGACTGTGGTCACTGGGGCCTGCAGGAGCCCCCTCTACGTGGGAGCTCCTGTGCTCAGAGTTAGTCTCTGACCTTAGCGACCTTTCTGTGAGGTCCAGGGTGGAGTTCCGGGGCTCAGGCAGGGCTGTGGTTTCCTCCCCTGTAGGCCTCAAGCGCTCCTGACCTGGCAAGCAGCCGGGTCACAACCCACTACTCTGTCCCCTTAGAGGCAGGAACATCTGGCAGTTTCTCACGGCGGATGGTACTATGAAACTGTGTCCAAACATCTGACTGGTCACTACAGTTCTGGCTCTAATGCAGGGACTTCTGGTCAGGTGGGGTTAGGCTGGTTGTGCTCCTCTCTAGTGCTCATGGCTCAGGCCTTTGCATGGAGCCACCTGCAGATCTTCAAGAAAAACAAAAGCAGAAGATAGGGACATGACCTCTGCCACACACCATCCTCAGGCAGGAGAGTGAAAATGACGCAAGTACAGTGACAGGAAGCACAAGCTTCCCAGGCAGATAGTTTCTGATTGTTTCAGTAAGGAGAAGGGGATGTGACTCCTGGCCTGATTAAATGGCTCTCTGTTTGAGGTCACTGTTTTGTTTATTTTATTGATTTGAATGGGCCATATTAGTGGTGCTGAAATATCACTGTTTTCGGGAATGGGGGACCATATGAGGTGCCAGGGGTCCAATGCTGATTAGAATTTTTTTGAAGGTGTTGAAGGGGAGGGCCCATACCAGTGATTCTCAGGTTATTTCTGGCTCTGTACGCATCTGGCAGTGCTTGAGGAACCATAATGGATGACGGGATCGCCAGCCCTACCTGCTGTGTACGGACCCGCTGTCCTGTTACTCCAACCTGCTGCTTTGTTTTCTTTCATGTTTATTTTTGTGCCACAGCGGAGTTGCCTTGGGCTTCCTCTTGGCTCTGTGCTCCAGATTCACCCCTGATAGGCTTCAGGGGAACCCAGGTGTGCTGGTTATGTATGTACCCTGATGGCTACAAATGTCTCAGGGCCCAGGACCTGTGTTTCTCCTTTTTTGTCTTTCCCACTCTGAGAGCCTCACCTTCTCAGTCACATAGTCCCATGTTCACATGATGTTGTATGTCCAGTTCTGGGCATGCGCCTGTTCCAGGGAGTTGGAGCAGAGAACCTTAGGATTGAATCACTTTTACCATCCTTGAGATGAATTTGGGGTCTCCCTTATAAATGTAAGGACTGTGGGTATGCGTTCACTTACTCCTCCTTATTACACATAGTAATATTCATAACGGAAGGAAAATTTACATATGTGTGCAATGAAGGAAGCCCTACATTATGGCCTCAAGCCTTAGAATCCCAGGAACATTGATCTTGGAGACAGACTACATATATAAGGTCTGTGGGAAGGCCTTCACTCAAACTTGGTGTTTTACGAAGCACAGAAAAAAATCATACCATAAAGATACCACATAGATGTCTGACATGCGGGAAGGTCTTCACTCTACCCTGTAGCCTTATTATGCATTTGAGAAGTCAAAGTGGAGAAAAATCTTATATATGTAAATAGTGTGCAAGACATTCACTCAATCCATAACCCTTATTAGCCATATGAAAATGCATACTTGAGAGAATCTTATGTTTGTAAATGTGGCAAGGCCTTTGCATACCTCTCAAGCCTTTTAGACATCCTAAAATGCACACTAGATGAGTTGATCCCTACAAAGTATCCCCAGGTTCAGAGCAGTGCCCCTCGGGAAAACAAGGTGTTTTTTTTTGCACCAGGAGTTTTGGGGGCCGCAGAAGTGCAGCCAAGAAGGAAGCAATCCACGTAGCATGAGACAAGCTTCCAGTGACATCAGTACTATAAGGGAAAGTACTTCCTGTTTATAACCTGGGCTTCGGCTTTAGCAGTGTCTTAGCATTTGAACTTCACCTGTACGTTAACTTGTAAATAATGGGTCTTGGTGATGGAAGTCAGGAAGAAGGTGATTAAAAAATAAATAAATAAATAAATAAATAAACATAAATAGGTTAAAAGTTCTTGAAGCAACAAAAAGCTTCAAAATTTCTTAGAGTCTTAAAAATCCTGCCATCAAATATAACAATGTTCACTCAAATTTTCTACATCTATTGGTATTGCAAGTTTGTTGTCTCATCAATTTTAATCCTAGAATTTTATTAGCGTTTGGGGATTTTTCTCTTTGGTAAATTAAATGCATACATACAAAACCACCCATACCTCTGGACAGCCACAGTTCGCCACGTTACAGTCATTGCTCTGATTCTGGCTTGGCCCAGTGGCCCTGTTTTGAAGGGGTTTATGGCAGAGACAAACCATAAAGTTGTCGAGAATCATTTTAATTCTAAAATCAGGCAAAAGTTTCTTCAGGCCTTCCTGTGTTTGCCTGAGGGAGCTGTGGTCAGTCCATACTCCTGACTTTCAGCTCAGAGCTCCATGACTTGGAGAATTCTGGCACGTTATAGATGCTGTGGTTGGAATCGAGGTCGCCCGTATTTACAAGCACTTTATCCTCTTTATCATCTCTCTGCATACATAGTATTCAGGATCTTTTATTAGACTTTCAGAAGGGTTAAAGATATATATTTTGAAAATGTTCATCTTTGGAAAATGGCCCTGGAAATATTCTTCAGTAGAGTGGATGGGAGACAGTTAGTTGTCTTTACTGTGAGTAGAGAAACGTGGACCAGTGTTTTGAAAGAATTGGAGGGTCTCCTTGAGTCAAATCTTTTACAAATGGTGGGGAGAGCACAAACCCACCCATGTCAGCAGGCAATTAGATTCAGCTGTGATTGTTGAACAGTAAGGGTGGTCACACACCTGGATCCCACCTCTTTCTCATTTCAGCAGTATTAGAGATAAGGAAACCTGAAACATTTGCTTTTGGAAACATTAATATCCCAATCAGAATACTACAATTGCTCAGTGGTCATCAGAATGCTAAATATCATTTAGATAGGTCGAAAAGGCTAAGCAAGTCTTTCGAAAAACCAGTATGGTCTGCTGACTTTGATTCAGTTTATCCCTCCATTTAAAAATTGATCCTTATGCTGGGTTCTACTTCTTTAAAATATATTTTTTGTATATATACATATGTTTTTTTGATTTTTGGGTCACACCTGGTGTTGTACAGGGGTTAACCCTGGCTCATGCCCTCCGGAATTACTCCTGGCGGTTCTTGGGGGATCACATGGGGCGCTGAGAATCGAACTTGGGTCAGCTGCGTGCAAGACAGATGCCCTACACAGTGTGTTCTCTCTCCAGTCCCTGCATAAAATATTTTTGATTTGGGGGTACATCTGGCACTTCTTGAGTGTTACTCCCGGTGGTGCTTGGGTCATCATTTGGAATGTCATAGCTGGAATTCAAGCTGACCTAATTCAGTGCAAGCGCTAAGCCACTGTACTGGTTTGAGTAAATAATATTCGAAGCCAATTAAATTCTAAGTTATAAAGCATAATATTAATTAATTGTCTTCCTGTATCCATACAAAAGGACATTGCAGTAAGGTAAACTGCTCAAAGGACATAAGGAGAGGAGAAAGGCAATATTAACTTACAGTACAGCTTCAGTGTCTAAGAAGGATGAGACCTTACGAATTGGTTGGGGAAGAGAGCATAGAAGTGGTTACAGACTGATAAAGTAATGGGAGTGACTCGGGAGCACTGTGATGGGTACAATCTGATAAACCTAAGCTTCGTATACTCCAACATTCTGGGTTTGAAAACTTGTTTCTGAAGTAGGTGAAATCCCAATGCTTGTGTGTTATCAGGGGTAGTGGGTTGATCCAAATTACTTTCAGGTATTCGTAGAAGCCTTTTACTCCTTTTTGCGTTTTTCTCTGCCTCTCTGGTGGCTGTTTTCTGATTTGTCCCAGTTCTCTGGAGGGCTGGCTTTGGAATCACTGCTTTCACCCCATCGTGATTTATCACTTTCCTGAGACTCTCATTGTCCATGTCCCACCTGTTCCCTACCTTCGTGTTTTACCTTGTATCAACTTGCTTGAATTTTTCCTAATGGCTTGTGTGTGAGAGCTTTGGTTGAATGTTTGAGTGACCGGTACAGCATCAGAGGACTTGTCCTTACCTCCAGCACTACCGTGCCTGACCAGCCACCCAGCATCTGCTTCTGCCTTTCTGTTCTCAGAATTTTTCTTTATTTTTTTCCCTGCTTGGATTGTTTCCATTTTGTTGTTGCTGTACTTCTGGGCTACACCCTACAGTGCTCGGGCCTTACTCCAGACTCTGAATTCAGGAATCACTGCTGCCAAGGTCAGAGGACATTAAGATATGCCTTGGGTAAGCTGATAACATATGCTGTACTATCACTCTGTCCCCCCAAATAGAATATTAATAGTTGAAAAATAGAAACAGTTCATATCGTGGTCCTGTAAAGAGCGTGAATATAGGATTATTATACTATACAACACGCAAGACAAGAGCAAGTGCTGGATGAAGCTCATGCAAATGTGCTGACTGGGGATTAGAGTAAAAGAGCACGCAGAAGAGTCGGGGGCTAGGTCGACAGACCTGAGGCTCTACCTTGTGCTTCCCTTGACCCAGAAGTGACCCTGGTCTCCAGGAGAGATCTCTCATGCTCGTGTCCCTATCTACCCTGCGAGAGGGTGGCTGAAGGTTTGTCCATGATGAATTCCTTTGTCTGCCCCCATGGCATAGCCACTTACAGGGCTTTGTTCACTGGGTGTGGTGGGGGCAGCCCTGGTTGAGGCCTGCAGGGGCCACTAATACTCTTACACGCATGGGCTCAGAGTCAGTCCCTGGCCAGCCTTGTAGGAACCTTCCTGTAGGGAAGACTCCCAGGGCTCAGTTTCCTCTCCTGTAGCCTAAGCCCAGTACTCCAATCTGGTCAGACAGCCCGGATCCCAACGCACTTTGCATCTGCAGGAGAGGAAGGATCTTCTGACAGTGTCTTTCCCAGATGGGTCAGGGTTCTGGTGCTGGATAATTTCCACCGATCAGAGCATTTCCTGCTCCAGTGTTGGTACTTCTGGTCAAGGTTGGGAGATTGTGCTCCACACTGGTGGTCACGGCTCTGACTTCTTTAGGATTTGCATGGAGCTTATTTCAGATGCTCAGGAATTAGAGACAGGGGAAGATAGTGACACGCTGTCTGACTCACTGTCCCCATGTCAGAGGAGAGTGACTGGATGGCATGATGCAGTGACAGGAACAGACAGGCTTCCAGGCCCATCTGTTTCAAGCTATGTTAGGAGGGAGCCCTGGGATAGGGTTCCTGGCAGGGGTGACTGACTGCTGTTTCAGGCCACTTCCGTCCCTGTTTGTTTTGTTCTATTTACATTGAATGGTGCTCAAGAAGTACTCCCAACTCAGTGCTCAGGGGTCACACCAGTTTGACCTTGGGGATCGGCTTGGGGAGCTCTGAGATTGCATACGATGCTGGTGATTCAAGAATAACCTCCTGGATTTTGTTTTGTTTTGTTTTGGGAGCTGATAGGTAGCCACACCCCATGATTCTTGGGATTATTCCTGGCTCTGCACTCCAACATTGCACCTCAGAGTTCTTGGTGCAACATATGAACAGCAGAGATCGCCAGCCCTACTCGGGTTTCCTGGACCCACGGTACTGTTACTCCATCTTGCTGCTTTGTTTTTTTTCATATTTGTTTCTGTGCTACAGTGTAGATGCTCATGGCTTCCTCTTGGCTCTGTTCTCTGGATTCACCCCTGACGGACATCAGGACCCAGGGTGTGCAGGCTCTGTATGGGCCTTGGCAACTACAGTGACTCTGTCCCCAGGACATGTGTTTCTCCTGTTTTGTCCTTCCCGCTCTGAAGAGTGTTGCCTGCTCAGTAACAGAGTTTCATGTTCACTTACTGCAGTGTGTGTAGTTCTGAGCATGTGTCTGTCCCTGGGAGAAAAGGATGCCTGGGGCCGTCAATGTCATTGGGGTCACTTTTCCTGCCCAGAGATAATTTGGGGCGGCTTCAATACAGGAATTACAGGCACTTATGCCCTCACATAGCTCTGAGTCACTCGCTGACATTGTCTGTCTCCGTCTCATCCCTAATACATGGAACGGGGAATGTGGGATATGGCATTGGGGGAGAGGGGGCAGCTAGTGTTTTGTTCCAACCCAGTGTTGCTTTTTGTGGTCCTGTTGGGTTTCTGCTCAGGTGTTACCCTGTGCCGTGCTCATTGGATTTATCCCTGGAATGGCTCCATGCAAGTCCAGAACCTGTCGCGAACCTGTCCAGAACCTGCAGGAACTTTCTAGAATAATGTTGTTGTAGCAGATCTGGCTCCGTGTGAGGGATTCCTGGGATCACTAGCAGAAATGGGGAAACAATTAACTTTCCCAACCCTGTGTGGTGTCTGGCCCTTTAAAACTCCGACCAGAAGTGTAGGTGAGGTCACAGAGCCCCGCCTTTCCCTGGGGTCTTTGTGGGCGGAGCAATATCCACCCTGTTTGTTGGCTTGTGAGGAGGTGGGGGGCGGGAAGGGGGCGGCCAGGGAGCGGGGACGTCCCATAGGGCCAGTTTCCTCTCTGGCCATGGAGTGAGTGGTGTATCTGGGAGCAGCCCTGAGCCTCCGCCGGTCTCCCCACCGCGGGACGCCCCCAGCGCCCGCCTTTTCGAGAGCTTTGTCTGTCTACTCATTTCTATTTTAGCGCATCGCATGGCAGGAGTTTTTTATTTCGGAGGCGAGTGAGGAGGGGGCGTCGGTCCCGGGCAGGTGGGCTGACAAGTGAGGTGGAAGGTTCGAGAGCCAAAGTCCGTTCGGAAAGTGTCAGGAACAACAGAAATGAGGACGACCAGAAGAGAAAGAGTTTTCTTTTCAAGTTTGTTTTTCATTGTGTGTCCTAGTCGCTATGGCCCGGGCGACCCCATGGGGTCGCGGGCACGAGACCCTCGCCCTCCCCCCCAACCCATCGCTCTGGCCCCCAACCGGAGAGGAATGTGCCAGAGCCCGAGGGAGCCCCAGCTTGCCCGCAAGTCTCATGGCCCTTGTGGGACCACCACAGCTTTGGCTCTGCAGCAGGGACCCTCGGAGCCCGGGGGCCTCAGCAGGATTGGGGCGTGGGGACATCTCGAGAATGGCTACGCCCCGGTTGCCTACCTATATCCCCCTCTTTCCAGGCCGACTTTCGTATCTAGGCGGGTTGAAAAGGAGTCAGAGATCAGGGGTTTCCCTCGGCAAGGGGACCTGGGGGCCCATTCTTTGGCCTTTTGTGGGAGAGGGCTGGGGCCTCTCCTGGCTTGTTCAGGGCTCTCTCCTGAACCTTCCCTCAGGAAACGACCCAGGCAGTGTTCGGTGTAACCCCGTACCTTGGTGAGCAGCGTGAAGGCGCATCAGCGCCCCACTACCTGGTGGGGGGAGGAGGGCGCTGGGTGCGTTTCTCCTGTGCTTGGGGCTCAAGAACATTGGGCCCAGCGTTCGATTTTCACTTGTTCCTGGTTCAGCCATCAGGCTCGGAGGGCTTTTCCTTTTCCTTTTCCTTTCTTTTTTCCCCTTTGGTTTCTGTTTGCTTTTAGGTCCACGCCCTGTGATGCTCTTGGGGTTATTTCTGGCTCTGCACTCTGATCACTGTGGGTGCTGTTCAGGGAACCCTATGAGATCAAGATCACGACCATCCTGTCGTTCTTAACAACTTAATGACCCCTCGTTCATCAATTTTGCATGTGTGTCTTACAGAAACATTAGTTTATTCCCTGGTAATGCCATTCACATTGCGTTGGTGTGGTGCAAATGTTAGGAACCAACCTGCAGTTCTGAATGTCTTTTTCCATGGAGACTCTAAAGTCATAGGGCGATGATTGGAATCCTCTGCTGTTCGACAGGGAAGCAGCCAGCCTGAGTGGAATGTCTCTGATCCTACACACTGTGAAAATGTCTCGAGTGGGCATTTGTGCCCTCAGCCCCATGGGGATGCCAAAACACACAGGATGGCCCCTGAGGGTGATCCAAATGGAGAGAGCAACCTCACTCTGAAGAAGCCCTCCCCTGGGAAAAGGTCCATACAGTCTGTTGTTCTCAGTCCACAGACACAAACTCCAATACTGTAGCAGACCCTAGAATGTGGGAGAGGAGCACTGTTTGTAGTGAGTCCCTCACACCGGAAAGCCCATAAGCAAAGTCACCATGGACTGACCCTGTCTAAGAGTAAGCAATGTGGGGGAGCTTCCTCGTGTTCCCAGGACTGTGATGTTCCTTTAGAAACCCACAGTGGACAGAATCCCCAGGAGTGTCAGCAGCAAGGGCGTGGCTTGAGTCCAGTGTCATCCCAATGTGCTGACATGAACATCCGCACAGGAAGGAAAACTAATACATGTAAGGACTGTGCAAAGGCCTTCACGCGACCCTCTGACCCCTTAAAACTTTTGGAGAATTCATACGGGAGAGAAACCATATGTGTCTGAGCAATGTCGGACGGTCTCTGCTTACTCCTCACACCTTTCTAGACACAGGAAAATTCACAGTGGAGAGAAACCTCATAAATATAAGGCATGTGAAAAGGCCTTCACTCGATCCTCGACCCCCACTGGGCATATGCAAACTCAAACTGAAGAGAAGCCTTATATGTGTAAGGAATGTGGGAATGCCTTTGGTATTCCTCCAGCCTTACTCGTCATGTGAGAATTCACACTGGAGAGAAACCTCATGTTTGTAAGGCATGTGGAAAGTCCTTCATTCTATCCTCAGCCCTTACTCGGAATATGAAATCTCATAATGGAGAGAAATCTTATGTATGTAAGGTATGTGGGAAGGCCTTTGGTTATTCCTCAAGCCTTACTAGTCATTTGAGAAATCACACTGGACAGAAACCTTATATTTGTAAGGAATGTGGGAAGGTCTTCCGTCTGCCCTCAGGCCTTACTACACATAGAGCAGTTCATATTGGAGTGAAATCTCATGTGCGTCAAGAATGTGGGAAGGCCTTTGTGTTTCTTTGTAGTCTTAGGAAACATCATAAAATTCACATTAGATAATTCAGTCCCCTAATAACAATTTTTAACATCAAAACAGGCTCCTTCAATAAAGTCTGTTTTGTTTGGACCATGATATAAGGTGCTACAAAAGTGCAGCCAGGAAAGAAATGATCTTGGTGGTGTGTAACAAACCTTCTGTGATGTCAGATTTTCGTATCTTGTGAAAGTCAGTAGGAATGTGAATAAAAAAGGCAAAAAAATCCCCTAGGCTCAGGGCTGTGAAGGCTCACCACTTTCTGAATCTTTGCTCTGATTCTGACTTAACTTATTTTTCTTTTTGGTTCACACACAGCGATGCTCAGGGGTTACTCCTGCTACTCCAGTCAGGAATTACTCCTGGTGGTGCATATGTGTTGGCGGGGATTGAACCAGGGTCGGCCCCATGCAAGGAAAATGCCCTCCCCTCTGGACTATTGCTCCAACCCCTGTGGCTTAACTTGGAGGCTCTGGGTTTGGGGTATTAACACAGAGAAACAGCCATACCTTCGTTCTTCAGCTACTCCTGATTCATGTTCTTTGGAACTTCACCCAGCTGAGCCCTACTCCTGCCTCTCAGCTCAGGCATCCATACCTGGGGAACTCAGGATTCGTATGGGCTGCTGTGGTTGGAATCCAGGTCTGCCATGTGTGACCAGCTCCTTCCTCCATGTCATCTCTGCCTCCCTTGTATTCAGGTACTGGTTAGCATTGTGTAAGAATAAAGGATTGATATTTTTGAAAGTGTCATCTTAGGCAAATGGCCCCAGCAATGTTCTTTAATGGAGTGCAATGAAGACAGTTTATTTTTAATGTTTAAAACTTTGTTTTTCCCATATTTTTGGTTCTTACCCAGAAAACTTAGGGATTACTCCGGGTGGTGCTCTAGGACCCTGTTAAATATGGTGCAAGACAAAATTCCTACCTGCTATCCTATCTCATTGACCCCTATTGGAAACAGTTTAAATGAACGTTACTGAGTGTAGAAAGACATTTGAAAGGGTAGAAGGGGCCCTTGAATCAAATGTCTGACAAATGCTGGGAATATGGATCAGCTCCCCACATTCCAGCAGGCCGTTCTGTTTACCTGTGATTACTTACAAGGATGGTCATGTTCCTGGATCCCCCCCAATCAGTTCAATAATATTTCAGAAAAAAGTAAGTGTTGAATTTGGAATTAGCAAAGTCCCATCAATCTAGTAGTCACCAGAACGATCAAAAGGATTCTGATCTGCTTATAGGTCATAAAAGGCTCCAAACTGACCAATATGGTTTACTGCCCATTAACCTCCATTCTCAGGGTAGGAATATATGATGTTGGTGGTGGTGCTCACCTGGCAGTGCTTAGGGCCTACTCCTGGCTTTACACTTTGATGGTGCTCAGGGGACTGTTTGGAATTCTGAGGGTTGAACCCAGATTGACCACATTTAAGGCAAGCACCCAAGCCTCTTTCCCCCTACTCTGGTTTTGAAATTGTGCTTCTGAAACTGCCTCCTGCAGTTTGCCTTGTAGTCAAGGGTCCACTGATTTGGTGTTTTCAAGGGGTAGTGCATTGACTGGACAGTGCTCTCCGATGTTCTTACCAGCCTCTACTCCTGTTCCAGTGTCTGTCCAGCTCTCTGGGCTGCTGCATGACCAGTTCCTCTGCATCTCCTGGGTTGGCTTGGCAGTCACTGGTTTCACCCCATCTTGATTCGTTCCTCAAAAAGCTCAACATCTGGTGACTTGTACCAACCTTCCTGTTTTACCTTGAATGAACCCAGCTGTGTTTTTCCTTGTTGAACTGCTTGTGAAAGCATTGGGTCATTGTGTGACTGACCAGTAGAAGATCAAGGTTCTTCTCCTTATTTCCAGCTCCCCACTGTGTGACCCCATCATCTGCCTCTCGACACTTTTATCCAGTCTATCCCCCCTTCAGCCCTATTCACCTGGGTGGGCAAAAAGGGTCTCTGCCTCTGGTTCATGACACGTTAAGGCTCCGGATCCTGGCAGAAGTGGAATGACGTCACAGGCCAGCAACCTTCAGATGTCCTTTCTATTCCAGTTGTGGTTGCCTGCGTTAGGCCACCATTGGTGTCGTGGGCAGGGAAGGAAATGGAGGCCCTGCGTGGAAGGGGGACTACGAAGGCCGATTTTTCTGTCAGGATGGGAGTGGTGGTCCATGAGCTCCCGGTGCCTCCACACTGTGAGCGGTGTGGGCTGTTCCAGTTTGGGGGCCCTTTCATGCTTGTTTTTCTCTTGTTTCTGATACCAGGTGGCTCTTGAGGCAAGGTGAATGCTTTAGGGGAACCCAGAGGCTTTAGGGGATGCAGGGTTCGAGTGTGAGTGGGTGATCGTGAGGCTCCCCTTTGCCCACCATCGGCTCTTGCTCCACGATCTGTCAGTGGCGGGTGGTCGTGGGGCTGAGGGGTGGCCTGAGTGCGGGGCCTGCGGGACTTGCAGAGAGCACGGCCTGGCTTTCCCGACCCTCCCTGCACGGGACTTCGCTCTGCCCTGATCCGGAGCCTTTGGCGCTGGCATCACATGTGTAAAACCTTCAGATTCACTTCAAGGGGCAGGGCCTCAGACCCCTGCACTAGCAGATCCAGTTATCGTCTCTCCTTTGATTGATTGCCGTGATGTGGTGGGGCCACATGGTGGTTTGTTCCCTGCCGGAGGGTGGGGTTTTAAATGAAACTTTTTCAGTAATATTGTTTTGGTTTGCCCTGTGTACCACATCTGGAGATGCTTAGGGTTTAGTTTTGGCTCTGAACTCAGGAATTCCTGATGGTGGTACTCAGTGACCATATGGGATGTGAGGATTGATCTGGGTTGGCTGCATGCAAGGCAAGTTCCCTGCCTGCTTCACTGTCTCTGATCCCAACCTTTTTGGTTTTGTTTCTACATCAAGAATTTTTGCTTCCTAAGTTCCAGTTGCAAAGCATCCCGTACTTACGATTTCTCAAGTCTTTGTATTCATTGCAGAATTCATACAGGAAAGAAGCCCTATATAACTAAATAATGTGGGACCGTCTTTATTGGATCCGCAGGCCTTACTAGGCATATGAGAATGAATAGTGGAGAGAAAATTTTATGTAATGAATGTGAACAGGGCTTCATGGACCTTCAAGCTTTAGTAAACTTTGTAAAATTTATACTGGATGAGTTGATCCCCTATAAACCATCTATAAGGTCAGAACAGGCCCTATCAGTTTAGCCAGATTCCTTTGGACAGGGGCGGTCATAGGTGATACAAAACTGCAGCCAAGAAGGAAATCATCCTCGTATCATATGATGAGCTACCTATGATGTCACTTCTGTAAGGAAAGTTTCTTGCTGAGTATCCGCCGCACCACAGCCATGCCAGTGCCCTGGAATGTTTCCATCACATGAATGTTTAACTTGTACATAGTGGGTCTTTGTGATGGAGGCCATGAGGAAGGTGACTAAATAAAAACAGGTACAAAAATAGGCCCTCTGTGGAATGGTCACAGCTCATCACTGTGTCATTGTTTAATCTCACTCCAACTTGGCCCAGAGGCCCTGGTTTTAGAGAATTATGACAGAGATGAATCACAAAGCTGCAGTGAAAACTGCAAAGTGGAAGACCAGGAAATCCTTTATTCTTCCAGTCTTTCTGTGCTAGGTTTTGGGGTGCCACACCCCCTGGACTCAGGCTTTACTGTTGGTTCTTAGCTCAGGGATCCAGACTGGGGGTCACATATATCCTTATGGGGCTCAGAATCCAGGTCAGCCATGTGCAAGCAAGTACTTTGTCTTCGGTATCATTTGTACACTCCTTGTATTCATATTTTTTAAAATTTTACATTGCACTAAAGATTAATATTCACAAAAAGTTTTATCTTGTGAAAATATCCTGACAAAGATCTTTATAGTGAGGATTGGAGACCATTGAAATGGACTTTGAAATTGTGGAAGGGGCCCCTTGACTCAAATGTTTTCCAGGTGGTAGGAACATGGGAGAGCCCCCTGCTTCCCCATCTCAACATGCATTCAGCTTTGATGACTAACTAATAAAGGGGGTCACATTCCAGGATCCCACCCACCTCACTTCAGTAGTGTTAGGACAAAACAAAACTTGCCTTTGGAAGGAGTTAAATCCCAACCATGATGTTTTCACCTGGCTGATAATAATGATTTCGATTGTCAGAGAGCCCGGTGAGCTACTGAGAGTATCTTGCCCACACGGCAAAACCTGGCAAGCTACACATCCTATAATCGATCCGCTAAACACAGTAACAAGCCTCACAATGGAGACATTACTGGGCCCATTCAGGAGATGAACAACGGGAGGACAGTGCTATAGATTGTCTGAAAGGCCTAGTAGGGCTACAAATTTACCAGTATGCTTTGGTTACCTTTGGCTAAATATATGCCTCTGTTCTTAGGAATGTTGGATATCATGGGATTTGTTTATTGAACTATACTTCTGGGGGGAGGGACATACCTGTCAGTTACTCCTGTTGCTCCTTGGGCCATGATTTGGCGTACAGGGATGGAATCCAGATGACCAGTTTCAATGCAAGTGTCAAGCTTCTGCACTCTCCCTCCTGGTTCATGCTCTGGGTTGAAATTGCATTTCTGAAACGGCCTCCTTGGTTTTCCTTGTAGATGAGTGTTCACTGCTCGCCTGTTGTCAAGCATAGAACATTGACTTGAAAGTGCTCTCTGATGTTCTTACCTGCCTTTGCTGCTGTTGCAGTGTCTCTTCAACTCTCTGGGCTTGCTGCTAGGCCAGTTTCTCTCTGCATCTCCAGGGCTGGCTTGGGAGTCACTGCTTTCACCCGATCTTGTTTGATGACTTCCCTGAGAAACTCACTGTCCCGTGCCGCACCTGCTCCCTATCTGCCTGTTTGACTTTGAATGAACCCGCTGTTCATTTATTATGATGGACTGTGTGAGAGCATTGGCTCATTTTTTGCCCGGTACAAAACCAGGGGACTTCTCCATACTGCCTTCTAGCCCTCCACTTTGTGACCGGCCACTCCGACAGCTGCCTTTCCACCCCTCTATGCGAGCCCATCCCTGTTGCGCCAGAGATTCACCTGGGTGGGCATAGTGGTTCTCTGCACTTCTGGATCCGGGCTCTTTATGGCTGCTTGTGGGGATGGAAGTGACATCACAATGGGGCCTTCCTGGTGCTTCTATTCCTGAAAATTGGGTCAGCGTCATTGTTCACATGGATAAAGGACAGTTAGGGCCCCTGTGAGGAAGCGGGATTCGGAAGGCCAATTTTGTGGTAGAACGGGGCTGATCTCCTGTGAGTGCCTGGCGATTCCCATCTCAATACTGAGCTGTGGGTCTCCACAAGCTTGGGCGCAGGGGGGCGCTTTCATGCTTGTTTTTCACTTGTTCCCTCATATCCAGACAGTTACTGATGTGGGGCAGATATTTCAGGGGGTACATTGGGACTGTTCCAGGGTGCAGGGGAGGAGGGTGTGAATGACTGATACTGGGAGGCTTCTGCGGCCACTATGCCTCTAGCTCTGCGATAGGGCAGCGGCCCTTGGGTGTGGGGCTGAACGCGGGGCTGAGGGCCTTTGGGAAGAGGGAACTTCCGAGGGCGGGTCTTGACTGTGCTGACCCCCAGCTGACCTATGTTGGAACCTTGGCCCTAGGCTTGCTGCTGTAAAGTCTCCAGATACACTTTGAGGGGCAGAGCCGCAGCTCGCCCAATTCCAAGAGACGCTGTTCCTGTCCGTCTTTCTCATTGGCTTCCCTGATGGGACGAGGCCTTCCCGAGCAGTAGATCCATTGGTGATTGGTGTTTTAGTTTCCTTTGGGGGCTATACTTGGTGTGGGGAATGGGGGGCTCTGCTTGCACGAAGATACAATGAGAGCTTACTCTGGCTCCTGGCTCAGGGCTCAGATATTTTTCCTGGAGTACTCTGGGGGCCATAGGGATGCATGGGGATGCAGAGGGTTGACTGCTATCAGCAAACAACGCATCCTACTAGCTTTACTGTCTGTCAGAACAGGAACTTTTGCTTCTTCACATCACATTGCAAATCCCTGTCCTTGACCCCTGTTTATAGAGGTGAATACTGGGGGTAAAGGGTGTGTGAGTTTGTTGGTAAGTGCATGTGTGTGTGTAGAAAGTGTGTTTTTTTTTTTTAGAGGAAAGGGGCTGCCCCATTCTCAGCTATGTTTGTCGGGGGAAGCCCTTTTGCCAGCACAGGGGGCGCTAATGCACGGGATCTGGCCTCTGATTCAGCCCCTGGCTGTGGCTGTGAGAACCTTCTGTGGGACCCAGGGAGGAGGCCCCAGGTCAAGGTAGGGCTGAGTTTTCTCCCTTGTAGCCAAGCCCAGAGCCTGTGTCATGAAAGACAGCACAGATACCAACCCATTTTGCTTCTCTTGGGGAGACAGAAGCATCTGGTGTAATCCCCAAGGAGGGTCTGTGAGCCATTGCCCGAGACTGTGGCTTCTCAGGCCTGGGGGTTGTGCTACTCTCCAGTGCTCACCACTCTGACTTCTCCTCCAGGTCTCTGATCCTCATGAAAAACAGAGGCAGAAGAAGATAGTGACATGCGAATAGAAACACCATCCCTAGGTAGGAGGAGAGTGACAAGATAAGGTGATGCAGTGACCTTCTCACTTATCAAGGAGCGCTCAGCCTTCTTGTGCCAAATGTCTCTGAGTTGTTTCAGGAAGGATCCTGCATTGTGCCTCCTTGTTGGAGGGCCGGACTCTGTATGATGCCATGTTTGTTTCAGTTTTGTTGTGTTTCCTTTTGAACCATGCCCATCGTAAAGAGTACTCATACTCTTCAGTGACCAAAATATATGTGGTCAGGAATACTTGGAGGCTGGCTCTTTAAGGCTAGGACCAGAAATGCAGGTGGCTTCACAGAATGCAGGTCTTTCCATCCCTGCCCTCCACCCAAGGTGGCTTCACTCTCTGGGCAACAGTTACAATCAACCACCATTGTTGCTGAGTATGAGGCGCGGGGAAGGAGCAGGTATTGGGGTGCCCAGGGAGACAGCGAGCGTCCCCAAGGTCCTTTTGTTTCGCCAGCCACCCTGTGGTCGCTCTGAGTGCCCTAAACTGCTGAGGTCTCTACATTTTGAGTGGTGGGGTCACTCGATGATAGTGTACAGGAATGGCGGCCCCTCACCCGGGACACACAGAGTGCTCCTGACGAAAGCTGTATCTTACTTAATAATTGATTTTTAGGAAACAGTCACTGTCACTGTACTCCCATTGTTCATCGATTTGCTCGAGCGGGCCCAGTAACATCTCCTTTGTGACACTTGTTACTGTGTTTGGCATATCAGATATATCACGGGTAGCTTTTCTGGCTTTGCTGTGCAGGTGAGATACTCTTAGTTGCTTGCAGGGTTCTCTGAGAATGGCAGAGGAATCAAACCTGGGTCGGCTGCATACAAGTCAAATGTCCTACCCGCTGTGCTATTGATCAGAGGAGATTTTTCTGAAGAAAGCTTTTTTTGTGTAAGGAGGACAGTGGCCTTGCATGTAGCCAACCTGGGTTCGAACCCCATGACCACATAGGGTACCCGGAGCATGGCCAGATGTGATCACCCCAGAACCTGAAAAGGAAACCCCAAGTGGTCAGAAAAGCATGGAGTTAGGGAATAAAATGAGCTTGGAGAGGAAAGGTCTGCTGGGAGAGTTTCTGAAACAAAATAACGGAACAAACGAGAAAGTAATTTCTTTTAAAATTATTGTTATTTCTTAGCAAGAAGGAATTAAGGAAATAGTGGGCTCAAATTTGAATTCTCGAACGTGTGTTAAATGAGAATTAGTGAATACGCACTGTAAATCATTCTTTTAATGATGAAAACACTGGGCTATTAATGTCAGTGACTTCAATGGGCATAAGAACATTTTAGCTAGAAAGTTCCAGCTTAGCTTCTCAAAGACCTGGTTCCTATTTATAGACATAGTACAAGATGCCAACGCCCGACCCCCGACTCCTGTTTTCAATCAGAGTGCACACAGTGCAGGATTTTCCCATTTTGCTTCTTGGAGGTGGAGGCAGGGGATTTTTTGGGGATTATCTCCAGGACAGCTTGTTGCTGGCCACCTTTCATTCCTTACACTGAACCATTGGCTCCCTCGACTTGATCAGTTTATTTCAGTTAATTCCATTTTAGTTGTTTTATTTATTTATTTATTTTTTAGTGTATCCTTGCTAAAAAAAAATTGCTATTTTTTAGCAAGGATACACCTTGCTATACTTGGTTACACCTGATGGTGTTCAGGGAACCATATGGGATGCCAGTAGTCAAATCTGGTTTTTCTGCTTGCAAGACAAGCACTTCTCCCACTGTACTATATCTCCAGACCCTTTACACAGAAAAATTTTGATTTATTATTGTCTTTTTGAATTGTAAATTTTGACTCACAGCACTCAGTGCTCTGTGCTAAGATTAGCATTTGAGCTCAACATTGTTCCTGGCACTGCTTGTGGACCCTATCTGCTTTGGAGAACTGAATGTGGTTTAGCAGCTAGAAAGAAAAGCATCCTATGTACTGTCTCTGCTTACCCTATTTAATTTTTCTACAGAAAAAGATATTTTTTGTATCTACCAAGTTTCTTAGCAGAGCCCTACCCATTGACCATCTCTCCCAGACCAGGTGTGGGTACACCTAGTAGGGCGCTTGCCTTGCATGTAGTTTGCCTGATTTCAATCCCCATCATTTCATAGGGTCCAATGAACACAGCCAGGTGTGGCACAAAGCCCCCCCAAAAAAAAGTGTCACTCCAAAATTTGTCATGACAGTGACCGTTCTTTGACCATCTTTTTGGGCTTTGTGAATATCTCTCCTGTCTGTTCCTTTTTTTTTTTTTTGCTTTTTTTTTTTGGATTAGACCCAGCGATGCACAGGGGTTACTCCTGGCTCTGTACTCACAAATTAGTCCTGTTGGTGCTCGGTGACCATATGGGATACTGGGAATTGAACCCGGGTTGGCCACGTGCAAGGCAAACTCGCTACCTCCTGTGCTATCACTCCAGCTCCCTGCCTATTCTTTTCTTGTTTTTCTTTTTGCTACAAACTTGAGGATGGTCAGGGCCTCTGGGCCTCTGTCCAGATGTCCTTAAGATTCCATGTACCCCACCTTAACCAGATGATCCGCCATTTGGGCTCCTCTTCCCGGGTCTATCTCACTACGAGGGGAGCAGATGAGGTGGGATTTGGGGCCACATCTGCCAGTGCTGGAGGGCTGCAGCCTGCTCTCTGCTCACAGTACTGGTGGACAGTGGGTACCAGGAAAGGCCCCCCCGGGCTTTCAGCTGGCTGACATCCACCCCAGCCTGGTGTGCTGTCTCCTGCCCTCAGTTGATATGTTCTTTGTAAGTTCTTGGATGTCAACATTCTGGAACATTTTAACTATTAAGCACGAAACTATGGGTTTCCAAGCAGCAAGACAGAAAGAGACACTAACTTGATAATGCGAAAGCAGTAGGAGTTGTAATCCAGTATACTGGGGCCAACTATCTCACTCACGGAGTGGCCTCTTGATAGGGACACTGACATCAGGTAGTACGGGTTGGATTACCTAAGCAGTACATTTTGTATAGTTTCAGAAAAAACTTAGCTAGTTACCAAACAAAGTTGTTTTGGCAAGTGTCTAGGCTAACAGTGGTGAGGCAGTAGTTAAAAAATTGTTTTCCATAATCATTCACGGTTACATAAGCTCATTCTTTTAGGGTTAATAAAAGACAATTTCTGGGACATTTTGACTAGGGGCATAATGATTGATTGAGCCCACTGGCAGGGCACAGGAACTTTCCCAGGTGGGTTCAGGTTGGCTAGTTGCATATTGTTCCATTTCTGGGAAGCCGAGACTGTTTCAATTCCAGGAACCTGGGGCCAGACTGATTGTGCTGATTTCTGCCACCATAACAGGTGTAAGTTCTTCCCTTCCACAGCAAAACACTGTCTGTAGGGAAGTAGTTGGAGGCTCTGAGAAAAATTACAGACTTTTCACCATTAAGATTTCTCTTGGGCCAAGTGTAATATTTCTTCTCCTTTTCCTTACACAAAATCACATACCAAGGGAGTAAAATCATATAGTCTGTTAAAGCCTTGCCTGTAAGCTCTGAGTCCTGCCTGGTGTGGCCCCCAAGCAAAGACAAAGTAAAGAACTGACTCTCGAGAATATACTGCTGATTTCCAAACCTTTGCTGTTGGCACATAACTGCCTCTTTGCTTTTATTTGTGTGTAGGAAGGGTAGGGGATTTGGGATTTCTGCCAGACCCAGCAGTGCTCCAAGATCACTCCTTGGGAGTTCAGGTTGTGACATTAAGTCAGCCACATGCATGAGAAGTGTCATGCCCACTGGTTTCTCTTTCTGTCCCCTGCAAATCTTTAAAAATTCTTTGGAACTGCAGACTGTGCTGCTTACTGGCATCATACTGGGATCCACCAGGCACCATCACCCTGCCATGTCCTTTTCTGGCTGGACCTCACCTCTGTGTACTACCCCACCCACCCCCATCATGCCCATCTGTGTCCATTTCACAAGGCTGACAGGATTTATATAGAATTTGAATTGCTGGGGTCAGAGGTAGGCCAGGAGTGCATGTCCTCGCCTTGTAAGCAGCCTGACATGGGGCAACCTCTGGCACAATGCAGGGTCCCCCAAACACCCTCATGAATAATCCCAAAGTTCTGCCACTTGTGGCCCTAAAACCCAAATCTGTCCTACAAAACTGGCTGGAGGGGGCTTTGAGAAAATACATTTTTTTCATTTTCGTTTTTTATTTTATGCATATGATACCCAGTGGGGTACCAGGGATTGAACCCCGGTCAGCTCTAGGCCAACACCCTAGCAGACTGTAGCTCTAGTCTATAAATTCATCTATTTTTGGTTGGAAGCTATGTCAGTCGTTGCTCAGCAATTACTCCTGACTCTGTGTTTACTGATTCCCTCGTGCATGGCTTGGGAACTTGTGTGTCGTGGGCAAAGACCCTGGGTCAGCTGCATGCCAGGCAAGCACTCCGTGCTCTGTGCTATCTTTTGACCATCATAAAAATGCTTTTACTCTGGGTAAAGTCAATAAAGTTGTGAAATTGGATGTCTTTTTTCTCATTAGAACACAACTTTCTCTTACATTTGTGTGTTTTGGGACCAGTCAGCAGTTCTATGGGCTTAGTTCTGAATGTGAGCTCAAGAATCACTCCTGGTGGACTCAGGGAGACTGTATGAGATGCGGGGGATCAAAGCAGAGTCAGCCACTTGCACAATACATGCTCTCCCTGATATGCTGTCGCTGCTCAGACCTAATTTTAATCTGTAGCACTAGATTCCTGTTTAGATATTAGAGTATTTTCAGAGAATGGACCCAAGTCACCTACTTGCCTTACCTTCGCCATGAGTACCCCGGGTGCAAACCCTCTCCTGAAGTGTAAGGAGCATATGACAGTGTCTGCCCTGTGTGGGTCTGTGACCATGTATCAAAAGGTGAGGCCAGTGAGGACATTTTTGGCACCAGGACAGGGACTTCCGGCCTGTTACGGCCCTGGGCTGTTCTCCTCTCTGATTCTCACAGCTCTGATTTGTCCTCCAGGTCGTTGGACACAACTTCCTGCTATCCTAGGGAATTAGAAGCTTGGGACAATGGCAGTGACCCATCTGGCAGACCATCCCCAGGTAGGAGGAGTGACAAGATGACAGAAAGCAGTGACAGGAGGACACAGACTTCAGGGCCATCCATCTCTGATTTGGTTCTGGAAGGAGCCCTGGGTTGTCACTACTGTTTGGAGTGCCCAATGCTCTGCTGTTTGACAACATTTTTGACCCTGTGTTTTTTTGTTGAATTTGGATTTGGGGGCCATACCCAGAGATGCTGAAGGAGTACTCGCCGCTCAGTGCTCAAGGATCCCTCCTGCCAAGTCTTGGGAACCCTTTGATGTGCCAGAATAAGAGTCTGATTTGTTCCGGTTTGTTTTGTTTTGTGAAGTGAGGTGATGGGAGGGGCACACCCAGTGATTCTCAAGGGCTACTTCTGGTTCTGTATACGATATTGCACCTGGCATGGCTTGTTTGACCAGATGGTATGGTGGGGATCGCCTGCCCTACTCACTGTCCCTGGGCCCACTGTCCTTTATTCCATCTTGCTCCTGTGTTTCTTTTCATATTTGTTTTTGTCCAACAGTGGAAGTGCTCATGACTTCCTCTTGGGTCAGTGTTCCAGATGAACCCTCCCCAGCTTTAGGGGCCTCTGGGATGTGCTGGCCCCATAATCGCCCCGTAGCTACAGTGACTCACAACCTAGGACAAGCATTTCCCCTTTTTCATCCTTCCCGTTCTGGAGAGACTCGCCTGCTCAGTCACACAGTCTCATGTTCTCTCGCTGCTGTGTGCACAGTTCTGGGCATGTGCCACTCCCAGGGAGCCAGAGCCAAGGATCTCTGGGGCCAGCAGAGGTCTTCCACATTGAGACACCTACCTGTTTTGAGAGGGATTTAGGGCAGCCCTGAACCTTAAGTTCAGACTCCTGTGGCACACATCCCCTTGCACAGCTTTGAATCACTCACTGGACGTTGAGTGACCTGTTCTCCTCCGTAGTGATCATGGGCTGTGACGTCCAGGGCTTGTGTGTTTAGTATTTTTGGCCTCACCCAGCATCACTTTTTGGGTCCTTCTGAGTCTGTGCACAAGTTCTCCTCTCTGCAATTCTCACTGGAACAGTGGTGCTGGGACTGACTCTGGGGTGTTCGTATGCAAGACTCGCGCTCCCAGGAACCTTCTAGAATAGCATCCTCCTATTTTACCTGATCAAACTGCCTTAGAGTGATCTCTGGTCCCATCCGCCCGAGCTATACATATAACGTGGTTTCATCTGAGGCTCTTTGCCCTGAGCCCCTGTATGGTCCTGATCGGCCCGTTCTCACTACTTAGAGCAAGGTGGCAACGGGGCCTTAGTATTGCCCACCTGTATACCTGACTCAGAACTTTCCCTGACACGGCCATAAGCCCCATGTCTAAGAGTGGACGTGCCTGAACAGCCGCCTCTTGGTAGCTTGCCGGGCTCTCCGAGAGGGGCGGAGGAATCGAACTCGGGTCAGCCATGTTGGCCGCTTGTAAGGCGAACGCCCTACCCGCTGTGCTATCGCTCCAGCCCAGATGGTGAACTATGCCTGGGCAGGGCTAAGCCAGAGGAAACTCTGGTGGAGGTCCGGAGCGGTCCTGATGTGCAAATCGGTCGTCCGACCTGGGTATTGGGGCGAAAGACTAATCGAACCATCCAGTAGGTGGTTCCCTCCGAAGTTTCCCTCAGGATAGCTGGCGCTCTCGCATGACCACCCATGCAGTTTTATCCGGTAAAGCGAATGAAAATTCAGAGTGGAGAGAAACCTCATCAGCGTCAGGCATGAGGGAAGGCCTTCAATCTGTACTCAGGCTTTGCTTTGCATCTGAGAATTCACACTGGAGAGAAGCCTTATTGGTTTAAGGAACAAGGAAAGCCCTAGGAGACAACGTTAATTTCATACTGGATGAGTGATGCCCTAATAGCAAACCCATTCAGTATTACATGGTTTGTTTGTATAAGGATGTGGGGGTTCCCAATGTGGAGATAAGAGGGAAATTATCCTGATAGTGCGGGATACCATTCCCATGATGTCAGCACATAAGGGAAAAATACTTCCTTGTTATCATTCAGGTGCAGCTATATCACTGTTCCAGAAATTGGACTTGATGTGTCTGTTAATCTGTAAATAATGGGTCTTGGTGATAGAAGCCAGGAAGCAGATGATCAAATAAGAACTAAATATACAGGTACGAAAACCTCTCGCACTTCAGGCTTTCAAGTTTCAAGACTGTTTGATTCTTTGCTCCAACTCTGGCATGGTTCACAGGCCCTGGTTTGGTTTGCTTGGGCTAATGATAGTTTAACCATGATGCCTCAGCAAGTCCTTTGAAATTAGAAAAACTGGCAAGCATTCATTCTTTAGCCCCTCCTGTTGTGTTCTTGGGAGACTCACTGAGCTCTGCTCAGGCCTTTATTCTGCCTCTAAGGTCAGTAGTCCATGATTGGGGGGACTCAGGGAAACTTATGGGGTCCTGGGGTTGGTGTCATGTCAGCTGTGTGCAAGGAAGTACCTTACCTGCTCCAGCATGTCTGCACACTCGATATTCAGATTTCCATTAGTTTTGTAAAACCATTAAAAACATTTCAGGAAGTATCAAGTTAGCAGACCATCCTAGGCAAGTTTCCTTAATAGGTTGGATATAGACGTTATACAGACTTTACTGGGCATAGAAAGATATTTGCTGGTTCTTTGAAATGTACAGAGGACCCTGAAATAAATGGTGGGCACATGAGAGATTCACCAACATCTGCACCCATCTCAATAGGCAATTCGACTTAACTGTGATTACTAGTAATAAAGGGCAGTCACATACCTGGGATCCACTGACCTCAATTCAGCAGTAGTAAGGGCTAGAAAAAGAAAGATCAAACTTTTGCTTGGAAGCAGTAAAATTCCAACAATTTATATTGACCAGAATGCTCAACATCATTGAGATCTCTCCAAAATGCCAAGCAAGGCCACACAATGGCCAGTCTAGTTTACTGCCTGTTAGCTTCATGTATATCTCCATTCTAGGGTTGGTCTCCACATGCTGCGTTTCATTTATTTATTTATATATTTTTGTTTGTGGGCACAACTGGTAATTCTTAACGGTCTCTCCTGGTGGTGCTGGGTCCCATTTGGGATGCCAGGGATGGAACTCAGGTCGACACAAGTTCATGGCAGGTGCCAGTGCACTGTACTATCTCTCTGTGTTTTAATTTTTCTTAAACTGCCCCCTGGGTTTTTCTTCTAGGCGAGAGTCCACTACTCATGCGTTATCAGGGCTAGAGCGGTGACTGAAAGTGCTCTCTGATGTTCTTACAAGCCTTTGCTCCTGTACCAGTATCTCTCCAGCTGTCTGGGCTGGTGCTAGGCCAGTTCCTCTCTGCATCTCCAGTGCTGGCTTCGAGTCACTGCTTTCACCCCATCTTGATTGATGACTTCCTGGAGAAACTCACTGTCCAGTGCCCCACCCGCTCCCTATCTGCCTGTTTTACTTGGAGTGAACCCCCTTTGCTTTTTTCCTGACGGACTGTGTGTGAGAGCATTGGTTCATTGTCTGCTCAGTACAAGACCAGGGTACTTCTCCTTACTCCCCGCTAGCCCCCAATGTATGACAAGCCACTCCAGCAGCTGCCTCTCCACCCCTTTATGCGAGGCCATCCCCCTTGAGCCACCTATTTGTCTGGGTGGGCATAGTGCTTTTCTGCACATCTGGGCTCTGGCCCTTTAATGCTGCGTTCTGAACCGGAAGTGACATCACAGTGGGCTCTTCCTGGTGCTTCTGTTTCTGGAAATGTGGTGTGGGTAAAGGACAGAGTAGGGCCCCTGAGAAGCGGCGGGACTTTGAAGCCAATTTTGTGGGAGGCTGGGGACAGAATCCCGTGATCACCTGGCACCTACCAATCTCCACACTGAGCTGCGTGGGGGGCGCTTTTGTGCTTGTTTTTCACGTATTCCCTCATATCCAGATGGTTCCTGAGGTGTGGCGGAGCTTTGTGGCGTGTAGTGGGGCCTATACTGGGGTCCAGGTGTCAAGGGTGTGAGTGTGTAATCCTGAGAGGCTCCTGTGGTCCCGATTGCCCCCAGATCTGCAATGGGGCAGCATCGGGTTTTCGTGGGGCTTAGTGCAGGGTGCTGCGGGCTTCGGGCCATGGGGGTACGGGACCTTGGCCGACCCTCCCCTCCCTATTGACCCCTGTTGGGACCTTGGCCCCTCTCTCGCTGCCTTCAAGTCTCCAGATTCACTTTGAGGGGCAGAGCGGCCGCTCCCCCAATGGCAAGAGACCCTGTTCCTGTCCTACTTTCACATTGGCTGCCCTGGTGGGACGGGGCCATCCCTAGCAGTGGATCCTTATGTGACTGGGGTTTGCTAATGTTAGTTTCCTTTGGGGGCTATTTTTGTTGTGGGGCATGGGGGCTGTTATGCCCTGTGATAGCCCGAGTGCTTAGCTACGGACTCAGGCATTGTTTCTGGGTGCTCTGGGGGCCATCGGGATGCAGAGGATTCTCTGGTGTCAGCGAGGCGAGCACCCTACAACTTTACAGTCTGTCTGATTCCAGTGTTGGTGGTTTTGTACATCAGGAATTTCTGCTCTCTCACATCAACTTACGAAGCCTCCCGCATCTCTCCTCTCTCCCTGATCAGGTGTCCCAGGCTGTTGGGGTGATAATTGCAGGTAAAGGTTGTGTTTTTATTTTTTTTAAGCACGCAAGACCCTGGGTTTGTGGGTCCTACCAAGGATAGGTGGCTTGGAATTCCTGCCCTCCCAACACAGGATGTGCTGCTCCCTGACCTGGAGCCTTTGGCTTGGTCCTCACAAGGGTAGAACCTCAAAACTCTGATTGGCAGGACCCCAACCCTAAAGCATGAGACTTAGTTATCTCCTGTGCTTTCATTGGTTGCCATGATGAGGGCGGCTATCCAGCAGGTGGGTGGGGTTTCAAAATGAAACTCGCTTTTTTTTTAATTATCATGTTTTTAAATTTCTGTACTACATTGAAAATGCTCAAAGCTTCCTCCTGGCACTGTGCTCAGGAATTTCTGTGGGCCGACTTAGTGGACCCTATGGGATGCCAGGAATTTACCCGGGTTAACAGTATGCAAGCAGCTTCCTACCCACTTTACTGTCTCTTGCTCTAACTTTCTTTCCTTTTTTCTTTTTCCCAGTAAAGAATATCTCCTTCTGGGTCTGTAGTGATACTATAATAAGGAAGGCATTTTTCATGCACGTGGCCAACCCAGGTTTGATCCCTGGCATCCGATATAGTCCCCTGAGCAACTGCAGGAGTAATTTTGAGTGCAGAGCCAGGAGGAAACCCTGAGCATTGCCAGTTATGATCCAAAAAGAAAAAAAAAGAATATGTAGGAATGTGTGCTTCTTAAATACAAGGAGCAAAGTACCCCCCTCATTTCATTTTTCCCTTTTCCATGCTAGCCATGCTGTTGTTTTGAGATGTACTATAAATTAAGATATTTGAAGGAAGATATTTGATGTTTGAGAGGGCTTGGGGATGAGTAGGAGCTTTGCCTAGGGCTCATTCCTGGTGTGCTAGAAATAATTTATTTAGAAAGGGCCAGAGTACAGCAATTCTGGGAGTTGCCTTGCAAGCAGCCAACCCAGGTTCTATGTATGTCTGGTACCTCGTATGGTCCCCGGACCCCACCAAGACTTATCTCTTATCCCAGAGCTTGTAATAATCCCTGAGCACTGTTGGCTGTTGCCCAAAAACTAAGCCCATACACCATACGCAGAAGTAAACACACACACACACACAGAGACACACACATACACACACCGGATGTGAGAGCAGAGAAAAAGAATAAGTATTCGGGATAAAACATGGAGTGTAAAACTTCTATAGCATAAAATAAGTCCCAAAAATGTGATTTTAGCACCCAGTGTTCAATCCTTTAAGTGTTTCTCTGTAGAATTTGTCTTTGCAGATGAATTTATTTTTGGTTTTGTTTTCTTTGTTAGTTACCTTTTGTTGTTGCAGTATTTGAGATCCACAACCTAAAGGGTTCATGTCTAACTCTTGGCTATTAACTCAGGGATCATTTCTGCCAAGGTCAGGAGCCCATCTGGGGTGCTGAGGTATAGAACCTGGGTCAGCCAAGTGCAAGGCAAGCACCTTTTCTCCTATATCACCACCTTGGCCACAAGGTATCATATTCATCTTTAAAAAGTAGAATCACTCCAGCTGCTACAACTTTGAGACACAGCTCACATTCTGGTGTATAGTAAACGTCCTGGATATTGGGTTAATTTTCCTATACAGCAAACTTTTTGCACTGTTTTAAGATAAATTACTGCACAACAGGAGTGAGTGCTAGATGCAGGCTCATGAAGATGTGTCTGTGGGGTTTAGGACTTTCTGGGGGAGAAACCGGTCATGATCTGGCTGGAAGGTGGAGCTCTGAGGCCAGGGAAGAGACATGTATATGCGAGTGAGATATTTATGTTATAAAATAAATGAGTGTGGTTGAGTAGACGCATGAAGGAGGGAACAGGCTTGCCAGGCTGGTTGGAGACCATTTGCCACTTATTCCATTCTGCACGCACAACTGTTTCAGCCTCACTATACTCCCCATTCCAGTCTCACCCTGCCGCTCAATCTTGTCTCCTTCTGTCCCCTATGGTGGTCTCTCCTCCCTCCATCTTGCAGCCTAAGTCTCCTGCCCACCCTGCAAGCGTTCCTGGTAGCAGTTTCACCCAGGTGAGGTAGCACAATGAACATAGGAAAGCCCTTCCTTCCCAGGGTACCCTTCTAAGATAAGACAAAGACCTCCTCCCCAATAGTCAGTCTGTGTTGTTATCACAAGGTACACAGGATTTATCTAGAATTTGAATTTCTAGGGTCAGAGATAGGCCAGGAGTGCAGGCCCTGGCCATGGAAGCAGCCTGCCACAGTCCAATCCCGGGAAAGCAGAGTCCCCTAGCACTGCCAACAGTTCTTTCCCTGCTGTCCCCCAAACCAAACCCTGACCCGACAAAGTTGCCTGGTGGGCTTTGACTAATATACAAGTTCTTCTTTTTATCCTTTGGCTTCTGGGTCATAGCCTGTGGTTGCTGCTTCAAATACCCAGTTGGTGCTGGGGACTGACCCAGGTCAGCCATGTGTGAGGCTTATTAGCTATGCTACTATAGCTCCAGCCTCTAAATTTATTGCTTTATTTTTTGTTGTTGGCCACTCCTGGTAATGCTAATGGGTTACTTGTGACTCTGCTCATTGATCCCCCATGAAGATGTGGGGACCCTTTGGTCTGATGGGGATTGAAACTTGGTTGAAGTGTGTGCCAGGCAGCCACCAAATGATCTGTGCTATCTCTGTTGCCATCAAAAAAAAGCTTTTACTCTGATTAAATTCCAGAAAGTTGTGATGGTAGAGGTTCTTATTTCTACTAAGTACCCAACTCACATTTCTTGAGCGTGTTCTTGTTTTATTCTGGGACCCCATCCAACAGTAGTAAGAGTCTGGGCTTCCTTCACATTCTGCATTCGGGAATCTCTTGGTGGGCTGTGGGGGCCCTATAGATGCAGGAAATCAAACCAGGATAGCTGTGCGCAAGGCCAGTGCCCTCTTTCCCTCTTTCCCTGTGTTCTGTTTGCCGGCTCCCACACTTAGTTTTCATCAATTCGGCTAGATATGTCTGCTCAAATAGTATAAAATTTTCAGTTAAAGAAAAAGGACAGCAGGTCAGCTGCTTGCTTTTCCTTCCCTGAAAGTGATGGGCAGCTTAGATCACAACCCACTTTTATGTCCCCTGGAGAGGAAGGAGCATCTGGCAACTCTGAGACGTACCTCGGGGTGGTCAGGGCCTTTCCAGCTTCAGTGCGGGGACTTCCGGTGACGGCTTTGGGTTGTGCTCCTCTCTGGTGTTCACGGCTATGACTTCTTTTCCAGGGGTTTCTACGGAGCCTCCTGCTGATCCTTGGGCACTACAGAAACTGCAGACAATGGTGATGCATCATGTGACGCACTATCCCCAGGTGGGAGGAGAGTGATATGGTGACATGACACAGTGACAAGCACGTACTCGTGCTCGCCTGCACTCGCACCCCCCTGCTACTGACCTCTCACCATTGCAAGGTCCAGGTGGCAACCCAGGGACAGACTTAAAGAAAAAGGCAGTCGGCTAAGGTCCCGGGGAAGAAACAATGCCCCCTCCCCCCCGCCCACCGCTCCTCACCGATTTCAATTTTTTTCCGCAGAAACCAGGAGGGCATTGCTACAACATGCAGCTCAAAAGGGTTTTTAATAATTTTTTTTTTAAAAAAGAATAAAAGAAAAGGATGGGGAGCAACAGTGACTAAGTCTTGCAGGTGAGGACCGGGCAGGGCACAACGAGCCACATCCCTGGGCCCGCCCACAAACCCGAGCACTTGTTCCGGCAACAGGATCTGCTGGTGGACGGCGCCTGAAGTGGCCTGGCCACAAGCTGCTGGCTGCCTGCTGTGACAGGCCACACACGCCCACCTCGACAGCCCCGCCCCATCCCCAACAGGACCTGCCTGCAGCCCCCGCACCCCTGGACCTTCGACCCCCCCTCCCGCCGCCTCCCCCAGGATTCTGCAGCATAGGCGAGGGGACCCGGTGGTCGCCTACCGTCCTGTGCGGCCCCTGTCGCTGGCCGACTGACTGGGCCACCACCGCGGGAACCCGTGCCATGGGGCGCAGAGCGCCGGGGGGACCCCAAGATCCCCCTCCCTCCTCTCCTCCCCCGAGCAGAGCCTGGTCGCCCAGGTGGATGTACAGAGGAGCCGAGAGGGCTGGGAGCAAGACCAGAGAAGATAGGGTCGGGAGCAGCGGCTGCGTCGGGTGGTGGCGAGGACAGCGGGGACTGAGCGACCCTGAGAGGGCAGCGTGGCTTGGCGCAGCGGGGCGGGGCGTGAGGGTGGGAAAGGCGGGGTCGCGAAGCAGCAGAACTCTGTGGATTTAAACCCCTCGCACGGCTGCATGTGCTTGCCGGGCGCGAGTCGCCCCCTCCCCCCGCGGCCCATGCTCAGTGTCCTCCTCTCCTAAGGGCCTCAGGCAAGCCCAGATGCCCCCATGGTCCCGCCAGGGTCTCCTGCTGCGGGCACAACGCATCCAGGCTAGAGGCTCGCGGTCCAGCGCCGCCTCCGAGCGGCCCAGGTGCTCTAGCCCATGGGCGTCCAGGCACAGGGATCGAAGCAGCGGGCCCGCAGCTCGCCTCCCGTCAGGGCAACAGACACACACACACACACACACACACAGCAGCTCTTGGGATGTGTTCTACGTTGGGCTGCTCTAGACAAGAGACAGAAGGAAGCATATACAAAGGCAGTTGCTACCTTTGAAAAGGGGTGGCACTAGTTTTAGAATTCTTTGCCCTGCCTTTCTGTGGCTGTGAAGCTTTCTTCCTTATCCCAACCCCCGTTCTTTAGGTTGGTTTGCAGTGTTCAGGGGTCACTCCTGGAGATCCTCAGAGGACCATATCCAAGTAGGAACCCTCCACACACAAGGAAAGCATCTTGCCCTGGACTAGCTCTTGGGCCCCCATCCGTCTTAAAGAGTTTCCAATTCATGCTTTAGAGACAAGTGTCAGATTTCTTCAGCCTGATCCTAGCTGCCCCTAAGTGAGTATCTCACAGATAATTTTCACTTCTCAGGAGCTGATCTGTCCAAATGTGGGCAACCTAAAAGAGGCAACATTTCTAATGACATGGGAGCATAGAGCCTCGAAACATCCTCTTCAGCCTGCTCCTTAGAACTGCATTGGTGGAAACCACTTTCCAGATTGGTTGTGTATTTGAGGAGCTTTAGTGATGGGAAATCTTGGCTCTTTGTTTCTCTGGGTGGAGCAGGCTGGCACGTCAGCTGAGCCAGAGTCTCTTTCTTTCTGGCTTCCTTGTTTTTCGCACCATTTTCCTGCCCCTGTTTCAGACAGCTGACTCATCTCTTAGAGTGCTTAATATGCTCACGATGAACAGTCATTCTCTCGGCAAGAATCTTGTCCCTGACTTGTTGGTTTATTACAATCTTAGCACAAAATAGACTTCTCGACTCAAGAAGGCTATGTAATGGATCATGGAAAAAAGGACAAAACAAAGCACAGCGAGTAGGGTGTTTGCCTTGCACACAGCCAACATGGCCGACACAAGTTCGATTCCTCTGCCCCTCTCGGAGAGCCCGGCAAGCTACCGAGAGTATCTCGCCCGCATGGCAGAGCCTGGCAAGCTCCCCGGGACGTATGCGATATGCCAAACACAGTAACAACAAAGTCTCCAGTAGAGACGTTACTGGGCCCGCTCGAGCTCAAGCAAAATCAGACAAAGGCAAGAAATACGATTAACGACAATGAGGGAGCTGTGGACTAAGTTCTCATATTCCAAGCGATATCACTACTATAAGGAAGTCAGCAAAGAAGAGTACAGAGAATGTAACGTAAGTGCTGCAAATGACTTGATTTGCAAAACACATCGTATTCTCCAGTGAAAATTGAGAGACTGGTAACGTCACTTTCTCTTGGATGTGAACTATTTCCTTAACTTTCCGTCATGTTTGGCCCTTGACTTGTTGGTTTATGACAATGCCAGTAGCATGCTAGGTAACATTGTAGGTGCTCTCAGTTAAAAACTTTTGTGGCTGTCATCCTCCAGAGGCCATTAGACAGTCAGGCTTGGGCCTGCAGAAAACTTGTTGGGCCTCACGGGATGGGGGGGGGGGGGAAACCGGGCCTGTCCTCCCCACCCTAACGAGACCCCAAGTCATCGCCCACGAACGGCCTCTCTGGCTCCTCATCAAGCTGCTCAACGGTCCTGATCCCAGAGACTCAGGAGCAGATCTCTAAACCCAGTGGCTTTTGGCAGAAATCACTCCAGATTTAAGTGTTAAAATTTCGGAATTTCAAAACCACATGGGCCTACTGCAGCCACATGACATCATATGTTATTCATAACCAGCAATAGAACAAATTATCTATTGTTGCCTTTTCAGCAGATCTGAGTGTTGGGGTAAAATTTCAAATAATGGTGGGTCTGGTATCGAAATAGTGAATGTGATCATAGAGAGTAATGTGGAAATCATCTGCCCCACAGGCAGGGGGAGGGTGTGGTATGGGGGTATACTGGGGTTGTTGGGGGTGGAGAATGGGCACTGGTGAAGGTACGGGTGTTTCATTGTATGACTGAGACTTAGACCCAAAAGCTTTGTAACTGCTCTCACGGTGATTCAATAAATAAAATTATACAAAATGGAAAAAAAAGTAAGGTGGAGTTCATGCACAATTCAATCAGCTAATCAGTGGCTGAATAAATAGCAGTACTCCTACAAAAAAAAAAAAACTTTTCTGGAGTAATTCTTTTTTGGGACAATGCCCATTCCCCTTATGTCTACGAGTTTACCTTTCTTGTGGATCTGCATGTATGTGGCCAAAGGAACAACCTCAAGTTTTTGGGGGTTTTTTTAACCTCATGTTTTCTTAAAGGTCTAGAGAACATAGAGCGGGTGCCCCTCCTCTTCCTCTTTGTGTTAATCTTTTTTGTGATTTACTGGAAGATGTTCTGGCCAAAAGGGACTTGTCTGTTACTTTGATGGGAAGAACCTATTTGTGGATGAATGTAGGTGAGAGAGACAGACAGAAAGAGACAGAGACAGAGAGAGACAGAGAGAAACAGAGATAGAGAACAACCAATAAAAAGCAAATATGCTTAATGCACTTTGTCCATCTTTTGAAGAAACTTGTGAGAAGATGATTTTGGATTTTGTTTTTGTTTTAGATTCTTTTTGTTTTATTTAGGGGCTACACTCTGTAGTGCTCAGGGCTTTTACCTGGCTCTGTCAGTTCTGAGTTCAGGGCTTACTCCTAGCACTGTGTTCAGGGATTGCTCCTGGTGGGGCTCAGGAAGCCATATGGGATGCTGGGGGTCAAGTCCAGCTTGGCTGTGTGCAAGGCAAATGCCCTGCCCACTGTACAAAACTGCAGCCCTCATACAAGGCTATTAAAGTTGTCCAGAGCTTTGGCTAGACTGGGTCTCAGTGTCTGGTACATTCTGTAACCAGAGGAGTGATGGGTCTTCTAAGGAAATCACAGTACTGTGTATTCAGAAATTGAATGTTTGGAGAGGGACTACTTCAAGTGAGGCGAGGGGTCTTGAAGCATAAGCTTTATTAACATCATGAAAAATCAGCTTCTGGATTGGAAGAGTACTAAAGAGATCCTGTAGCGCCCCCCTTCCCCATATCTGCCTCAACAACGCTATTATGAAACGAATGCCATTTTCATTATTTGCATTCCAACTTTGGAAAAGGAAGTGTTTGGTGAGATCGCCAGTGTTTGGATGCTGGGTAACATAGGACACCAACTTCCATGCTCCAGACCTCTGAAGGAGGCTCCTCTGGTCAGGATAGGCAGGGAATGAGGTCAGCATGCCAGGATTTTTGTAGAAAAACCTGGAAAGGCACAGAGAGGAAAACCAACTGAAAACCAATTGTTCTACAGCAGAGGGGCAATCATTCACATTCTGCTGAAGATTTTTTCAGTGTTTCCATCCTGAGATTTGTAGCTTCTTTTTTCATAACTATATTCAAGAGTACTTAGAGTCCACTCAAGTATAAATTTGTATAAATTTATAAGTAGATATTTCAAGAAAATATTCTTATGAAAAGAAATATATGGGGCTGGAAAGATAGTAGAGTGGGCAGAGCACTTTCCTTCCATGTGACTTACCCTGGACTCCCTAAATCCCATATGGTTACCCAAGCACTGCTAGGAGTAATCCCCGAGTGCAGAGTCAGGAGTAACACCTGAGCATCACCATGTGTGGACCTCAAACAAAAACAGAAACAAATTTTAAAAAATGAAGGAAGAGTGAAAGAAAGAAAAGAAAGAAGAAATTAAGAAAGAAAAGAAGGGAAGGAGGAAAGAAAAGGGAAGGAGGAAAGAAGGAAGGAAGGAAGGAAGGAAGGAAGGGAGGGAGGGAGGGAGGGAGGGAAGGAGGAAGGGAGGGAAGGAAGGAAGGAAGGAAGGGAGGGAGGGAGGGAGGGAGGGAGGGAGGGAGGAAGGGAGGGAAGGAAGGAAGGAAGGAACACTCGGACCCTCCTATGAAATGCGCTCCCTGAAAGGGCAGTATGGAGATTCCATAGAATGCTGTTGCTGCCACCTACAGGCCATATGCTAAAATGACAGAATGCTGCTTAAGATGATAGTGTTAAGGTGAGCTATTTAAGAGACTAATTCGTTTTTCCGTTCCTTGTGCTAAGTGATACAAGCCAGAGAGAAAAGGATATGAAAGAATCCATATTAGGGCATCAAATTTTTGCGTGCTTCAGCTAACTTGCAACATTGCTTTCTGTAAAACTGCTTGGCTGCTTTGCACCTGGGGGAGAGGGGACTTGGAAAGTGAACAGGGCATAACATCTTTCTAAACCAAGTGTGATAGGATTCAGGTGTATTTACTGTTCCTGAAATGTATTCTCTCACTAAAGCACCCTGCAGACTTGGGTAACTCAAATGAGGATGGTCAAGGGAGATTACCTAAGGCTTAATGATTCCAGCTATAACCTTGCTTGTGCTGACACTGGATGTGATGTACGTAAATGCTTATCTTTCAATCTATAGGCTAAGGAGTGAGGACACGAGTGCTGATCTTTCATGGTTCACAGCTGTATTATTTATGTTTCCATTTCTTTGAGATGTTCAAGTTATTCATTTAAATTGTAATTATTGCTGAGCATAACATTTCATCTCATTTTATAGTTTAGTTTCACCTGTATTGTTAAACCTAAATAGTTTCAATACCTTAATAGCATTTAACTGTATGGCACTGTTGTCCAAAGTCACTGCACCTTCACCACTGTCAAAGTGTCCAGGACCCTCCACCACAGTTCTTATATTACTTCTAGAATGATATTTCAAGTGACAAAATGGTATGTAGTACAGATTTAGTCTCTAACTTATCCCTAGCCTGATGATCCCAATTCTTATCCAAAAACTCCATTCGTTGAGTATACCCCTCGAGTCTGTGTCCCCGCACAAGATTTGATGTTTTCACCTGTTTGTAGGGTGATATTTGAATTGATTTTACTTTCCAATTTAGTGCTAGTCTTCAATTTGTTCATCTTTTGTTTCAGTTTCTTAAGTGAAGAGACTTCATGTTAGAATCTATTAGATTGACTTTTTAAAAACAAAATTCACATTTTATTTAGGTTGAAATAAACTATACAAAATTGATTTCCTTCACCAAAATTAACTGCAATATTTTCATTTAATTCCCAGAAGCCCACAAAACAATAATTCTTGTGTCTTCTCCTAGTTTTACTTATAAATCAAGAGGAGGCAGTAGATAATAGTCATGGAGAACAGACTTGAAAGCAAAACAAATCAGTTGTCAGTATCCATGGCCTCTGATCCTATCTTGACCATGAAACACAAGTTCAAGATACACTTGCTAAAAGCTTCTGTAGGCTCAACAAAGGAATGCAAACAGCAACAACCAGTTATGGAACAACAATGGCAGACTCGTCTGTTTCTTTAAGTTCACTTGCTAAAGACAAAATCTTCACTTAAAATCTACACTTTGGCAAGCTCAAGTTTCTCTGGTAATACTCTTAATTGTCCAGTACAGGTTTTGAGCAGTAACACTTAGAACTCTTATCAGTCAAAGGTCAGTTGTGAGCTTTAACGTAACATTTTAAAAATGAATTCCTCCCACACAACCTCCAATTTATTTCTTCAAGGAACTGGTAACTCCATACCCACATATCGCATCCACAGTGATAATGTTATGTCTAAAATAACTAAAAACAACTCTAGAGCCACTAGCAGACTTCACACTGAAATGTGATGTGACACTTTCAATGCTATATTTTAGAACAGTTCGGTCTCCAAAGCAGGAATTCAAACTGGAGCCACTTAAATAGGAGTACAAATGAACATACTCAATGGGAGACCTACTGGTCAAGACAGTCAGTGACTGGGTGGCCTACATACAACATAGCTTTTCTGTAAGATGCTTTCAAATGGAAGATAAACCCTATTTTAAAATCTCTTCGGTGTTTCCAATGGTTTCTGAATTATCTGCAGGAAGCTCTGACTTAGTTGTGTAGAGTTTGATATATGTGTTCACCATTAAATCCAAATCATGTTTTATATCAAAATTTATATTAAGCAAAGCCCAGTTATTCGACCCCTGGTCTCTCAAAGTGTTGCTCAGGTAAGCTTTGAGACACTTCCGTCCATTTTCATAGCGTTCATTTTCTACTTTTGCAAAATGTATCTATTACTTAGAGTTCTACAGGTCGTAGAGGTCTCAAAGTGTTTGGCACATAATCGATAATGTTTATTTAGTTGATCTGGTGTTTTACCATCTAAGTCTGCTGTTCTACAATTCTCCACCCATTTCTGGCACCTGGCCTGGTCCCGCGGGAACCTGAAGAAGGCCAGGTCGGACTGCGTGCTCAAGCGCATGCAGTTGGGGGGCACTCAGAAGTTCTTTATTATCGTGTGCCCGCCTGCCCACCCGCCAGCCCAGCCGTCCCCTCCCCGCCTCCTCAGGGCAGCTCGCCCGCCCGTTATGGCCAGGAAGGGGAGCCTGGCCAGTTGGCTGGCTCCGCAGGGCCACGCACCGGGGGAGGGACGGGGGGCTGGATTGACTGTTGATGCTTTAGCAATGCTTCACTTAACCAGCTGTTTAAGCACTTTCCAACTGATGGTGACTTATGTTGTCTTTCTTTGTCAGTTCTTGTTCAATGATGTAGTGACTTTTTTGGTACATAAATCTTTGAACATGTATCAGAAAATAATATAGACTACAGGGGCCGGAGCAATAGCAATAGCACAACAGGTAGGGAGTTGGCCTTGCAGGCGGCCAACCTGGGTTTGATCCCCAGCATCACATTTGGTCTCCCCTGCACCGCCAGGAGTAATTCCTGAGTGCAGAACCAGGAGTCACCCCTGAGCATCGCTGGGTGTGACCCAAAAAGCAAAAAATAAATAAATAAAACTAAAAAAATCCCAAAACAAAAAATGTACACTACAATCCATGAGGGAAAATTGAATTGCTGAGACCTTTGAATTTTTATCCAGTTCTAACCCTTTCTTTTCCAAGAAACATAACATGTCTAGTTAAATGAAACATGAATTTGGATCATTACAGAAATATTATAAGCATTTAAAGTACTCTCACCACGAAACCAAATAGCGTGTTATCAGAATTCCTTCTCTGTCTGCAACTTACTATTTATCCTACCAATAATGATTTCTAATCACCACCAATCATGGCCAGAATGCTTGGTTTTCCACATCTGAGCAGCATTTTCCTCCTAAGTCAATGGATTTGGTAAGCTGTTTTTGCTTTGTTTTCTTTTGTTTGGCGACCACACCAGGAAGTGTTCAGGGGTACTCCTCGCTCTGTGCTCAGGGATCACTCCTTGCGGTGCTTGGGGAACGCTATGGGATGCTGAGGGTGAACCTAGGTTGGCTGCTGCAGGGCAGCTGCTGTGACTTTGGGGCGTGGCACTGCCACGTGTAATTCTTGAGCGCAGAGCCAGGAGTAACCCTTGAGCATAACCAGGTGTGACTCCCAAAACCCAAACAAAACCAAACCAATTTTTGACTTCAAGCAAGAAAAATGGAGGCTGGGAGTTCGTTCCGGGTCACGAGATGGCGCTGTGGGGCGTTTTCATCCCTCCCAGGCCCTTTTCTCTAAGAATTTTCCACCCTTGGGCTTGCTTCAGTGTTAGGCCTGGGGTAATTAGGATCAAGCAGGCAGCTTCGGGCGGTGCAGCAGTAGGTTAGCGGTTAGGACACTTTCCTTGCATTCACAGAACCGTTGTCTGTCACTTGGCTTCCCATATGGCCCTCGAGTCGTGCCCGGCGGCATTCCTGAGAGTGCCCTGAGCATCTTTTGGTGTGTCCCCAACCATAAACAATCAAACAGGAAAATTAAAACAAAGCAGTCCTTGATGGCGAATTCCCTCCCTTGAGGGATTCTGAGTTGTATCTTCGTCCATCGCCCACGTCCTTGTAGAAGAGGGTTGGGGAACCCTCAGATTGTGGGGTGATGGAGTGTGTGTTGCTCATAGCAGGAAACATCCAGAGGGCTCGTTCACAGACATCACAAAGTGGGTTCAGAACTGTTCTTGCTCAGAGCGAAGAAAAAAAAAAATATATATATATATATATAAAACTTTGCCTTGCTCGTTCCAGACAAGGATCAACCCCCTGCACCCCTCTTTGTCTAGAGAACAAGCTGGGGAACCCACCTGAACCTCCCCAGGAGATTCAGCTATGTACCCCACAAAAGTCTGAAGGTGGGAATCGAACCCTGTTCACCCGCATGAAACACAAGTATCCGCATGGCTATCCAACTGCTGCCTGTCAAAGCTGCGTTTGACCCTTAATTACCCCATACTTAACACTGAAGCAAACCCAAGGGTGGAAAATTCTTAGAGACACGGTCCTGAGGAGGGACGGAAACGCCCTCGCCTAGCGCCATCACGTGGCGGCTAGGCGGAACTACCGGGGCGGCTATTCCCAAGTTTAAGATTTCCAGCTCCTGCGTTGGAGCTCTAGTACCCGGGTAAGGCGTTTGCCCGGTACCTGGGTCCACCGGCTTCGATTCCCAGCATCCCATATGGTCCCCGGAGCACTGCCAGGACTTAACTCCTGAGTGCAAAGCCGTGAGGAACCCCTGTGCATTGCGGGTGTGACCCAAAAAGGGAAAAAAAGAAAAAATTTTCTTTGCTTCAGTGTTAATACGGGGTCATGAAGGATCAAAGGTCAAGGATCTAACAGTGAGCCACGAAGGCGCTGGTCTTGTATGGGGCGATCAACCCATAGGTTCCCCCAGCACAGTCAGGAGTGATTCCTGAGTGCAGGGGCAGGAATAACCCTCGAATACCGCCCGTGTGGTCCGCAAAACACAAGCAAACAGAATGCGACTTTCGCGGCGCATTCCTTCACGCCGAACTTGGGGGTGCCGAGCTGAGTCTTGCTTCCAGCTCCTTCCTCTACGGAAAACCGCGAGGTGTGGGGATGACCGCGACAGGAACTGTTTGCGAACGGGCTTAGAGGGAGAGATTCTACTTCGGGCAAAGCACTGGCCAGGCTGCTGGGTTCATCCTGACACAGGGATCGCCCCATGCGAGTCAAACGCCCTCAATGTTCGGCTACCGCTGCACGGCCTGAGGCCGCCTTCTTGATTCTTTGTGACCCGCAGGTTAATATGGAAGCAAACCCAAGGGCTGGAAATCTTCAGGCAGGAAAGCCTGGCCACGGCTCTTCCGCCGATGCACCACGAGAGGGCGCTGTGGGGCGTTTCCTCCCCTCCCCAGGGACATTCCTCTAAGAAATGTCCAACCCTAGTCCCGACTTTCCTCCAGAACTAGACCTCCCAGGATCCTCAGAATTTCTGATTAATAAAACAAAAAAGAATTTCTGCACAGTGGAGTTGCACCCTTGTCCCTCTCCTTAGTCCCCCGCACTGACTGGCCAAGCTAGTCTCTGGCTTTATTTACTGTGGGCTGTGGGTGGCCCCAACAGCTTCTTGGTGGGCTCAGGGGTATGATATGGTGCTGAGACAGAACCCAGGGTGAGCACAGTAGACGATTGTGCCATACCATAGTATGATCTCTCCAAATCAACCATTTTTACAGGTCTCCAGTCTATCACCCCCACACCCCTACGCTCCACTTTTCCAAGGGTGCCATCTTTCCCTATCGCAGAGAATTTGGGGCTTCCTATATACATGAGAAGTCCCAAGTCTGTGAAGGATGGTGACAGAGGTTAGATTCAACTTCAGGATCTCCAAAAGTTTGGGGTGAGATTGCCTACCATCAGAGAAATGGGAGTAGGTTAAAAAGAATTTTGATTAAAACAGTGATAATGAGCCAAAGACCAGGCAACCTCCTTCCCTGGAAATTCTAAATACACCACTCACTCTTCCAAGAATTATTTTATTTGGGGGTTTGATGTGGGTTCGCGGGGTTCTGGGGACCCTTATAAGTGCTTGCTATTAAAGTTAGCCATGAACTTCTGCTTATTTTAATTAAGTTTATTTTTTATGTGTTTTGCTTTACTCATTGAGGTGAACAAAAAATGGTCTATACCCACTTTGCTCTGCCTTTGATCCAGCCCTTTGGAAAGGTTTCCAATTATAGTCAACCCCACACACCACCACCCCATGTTCTGAGGGTGTCCCAACCCTCCTCTACAAGGAATAAGGGTCAGGGATACAGCAAGATACAGCTCAGAGTCCCCCAAGTTGGGGTGAGGGAATCCACCATCACGAACTGAGGCTGTGTCCATGTTATTTGACTTGTTCATAGTTTGGGGGTCACAAACCCAGAAACGCTCAGGGCTTCTCCTGGTTCTGCACTCAGGAATCGCTCCATCATGACGGTGGGACTGTATGGGGAGCCAAAGAAAGAACCAGGGCCTTGTGTCTGCAAGGCAGAGCCCTAACCGCTCTGCTCCTGCTGCAGCCGCCCAAGCTGCCTGCTTGATGACCCCATATTGAAGCAAAGGGCTGGAAATCAAGCATGGAAGAAGTCGGGCCGCGGTAGTTCAGCCTAACTGCCACGAGATGGCGGTGTGCCGCGTTTTTGCCCCTCCACAGACCCCTTTCTCTTAAGAATTTTCCTCCCTTGGGTTTCCTTCAGTGTTAAGTATGGGGTCATTAAGCACACAGCTTCCACAGGTGCAGCGATAGGAGAGTGTCGCGGGTGCTTGTCTTTCCCGCGGGTGACCAAGGTCCGATTCCCGCCTTCAGACTTTTGTGGGGTACATATCTGAATCTCCTCGGGGTGCCCGGGTGGGTTGCCCCAGCTTGGTCTCTGGACAAGAAGGGTTGCAGGGGTTGGAACCTGGTCTGGAAGAAGCAAAGCAAGGCTCTTTTCTTTTTTTGTTCTCTTCGCTCTGAGCAATAAAATTCTGAACCCACCTTCGATGTCTGCGGCTGTGCCCTTTGAATGTTTCCTACAAGGGACAACCCACACTCCACCCACATTGTGAGGGTGCCCCAACCCTCTTCTATAAAGATGTGGGGGATGGAGGAAGATCCAGCTCAGAATGAGGGAGTTCGCCATCAAGCATCTGAGACTGCTTTGTTTTCATTTTCTTGTTTGTTTGTTTATGGTTGGGGCCACACATGGATATGTTCAGGGGGTTCTCCTGACTCTGCACTCAAGAATCACTTCGGAATGGCTGTAGAACTGTATGGGGAATGTACGAAAGGATCTGGGTCCCATGCATGCAAACAAAGAGCCCTTAACCGCTCTGCTCCCGCTGCAACGGCCAAACTGCTTACTTGTTTCCTAATGACCCTATACCTAACACTGAAATCTGTAACTGGCTGTGATCCACTGGGCTGGAGCTATAGCACAGCAGGTAGGGCGTTTGCCTTGCGCGTGGCTGACCCGGGTTTGATTCCTCTGTCCCTCTTGGAGAGCCCCGCAAGCTACTGAGAGTATCCCGCCTTCACGGCCGAGCCTGGCAAGCTACCCGTAGCATATTTGATATACCAAAAAACAGAAACAACAAGTCTCACAATGGAGACGTTACCGGTGCCTGTTGGAGAAAATCTGTGAAGGGAGGACAGTGCTACAATGCTACCTAGCTTTGAAGCAAAGAAAAGGGCACGACGTCTCTTTTTTTACAGAAACTAAAACAAGGTATCATTTATTGTAGGATATACTGAAATATCATTTAAAGGTAAAGGCCCTCCCGTTGTTCGTCGATTTGCTCGAGCGGGCCCAGTAACGTCTCCATTGGAGACTTTGTTGTTACTGTGTTTGGCATATCGAATACGTCACAGGGAGCTTGCCAGGCTCTGCCGTGTGGGTGAGATACTCTCGGTAGCTTGCCGGGCTCTCCAAGAGGGGCGGAGGAATCGAACGTGGGTTGGCCATGTTTGCTGCGTGCAAGGCAAACGCCCTACCACTGTGCTATAATGTGAAATATCATTATAAAATATAATTAAGGCTCACATACACTTTTCTATTGATTTCTGTATATAACACAATGATTCAGTATTTGTGTACATTTTAAAATAATTTAGAGAGTAAGTCTAGTTAATGTATGTCACTACATATAGTTAAATTCTTTTCTTGTGCTGAGAACATTTTTCTTTTTAATTTTTATTAGTGAAACACCATGAGGTACAGTTGTAGACTTACAAATTTTTGTGCTTGTGTTTTGATTATACCCTGATCAAGTACCCATCCCTCCACCAGTGCCCATTTTCCACCATTACGGATCCCTGCATCCCTCCCCACCATCCCCCCCACACACACACCTCTTTGGCAGGGCATTCCCTTTTGTTCTCTCTCTCCTTTCGGGTGCTGTGGTTTTTAAAAGAGGCATTGAGTGGAAATCATGTTTGGTCTATAGTCTACTTTCTGCATGCTTCTCCCATCCTGGGTGGATCCTCCCAACACCCTTTATTTGGTGCTCCCTTCTCTATCTGAGCTGAGGGTTAGGAAATCTGAAGCCTGGGACAAGTCGGGCTGCAGTAGTTCCACCTAATCCCCACGTGATGGCGATGTGGGCGTTTCCATCTCTCCCTGGGCCCATTTCTCTAAGAATTTTAAATAGCAGAGGGTGAGCATTTAATAACATTTAATAATGGTCTTTTCTCTGGTTTTTTTCCCCATTGTTTTTAAGTCCCTAGCACCTTTATATTTTTTCACCTTTAAAGCTTGTTATAGTGGGAATTTGTTTCAGAATGAAACTTCTAAAACATCAGTCATTAAAAATTTTAAATTTTACGAAAAGATTTACAAAACGGGTATAATTTGGGGGAATTTCCTTTGCTTTCTGAATTCTGTACAACACGAGTTACACACTCAATATTGCGTGAAAAACCAGAAATCCTTCTCCTCTGTCACTCCTGCTCTAATGGGCACCCTAGTTTTCAAGCACAGACAGAGCATTACAGGCACAAATCACCCTTACTCCCCCAGACAACAGTGGGAGAAATGTGTGGTGTAGGAATGATTCCCTTCCATTCTAACTGGGCTTCCAGCCTCTGAAGTATTGTCGCAAAGAAGGCAAACAAAGCAGTCCTGCACTAGACATTCCAGGGACCAGCCTGAAACCGATTTTGGAAAAAGGAGAAAGTGGTGCCCCTACTTCTGTCAGACCCAAAGCAGGCAGTCGGAGGCCTTTGTGGTGATTTCTGAGTTAGTTTTGAAGAAGGCTTTCTCCTGGAGTCTTCTTTTCACTTTCACTTAGGGAACACTTTAGTATGTCAGAAGAATTGTTTGTGCTTGAAACCAGGGTAATTTCCCATTTCTTTGTGGACTTTGTATGTATGAGTCACGTCTTGCAGTGGGGTTCGGAGATGCACTTGGAAGAATATGAGTTCTGAAAACTTGAGATTTTAAGCTGAGTCTTTTATCTATAGTCTCTTGCTTATGTTTTTTGTTTGTTACTTTTGTATTCCTGGAAATCAAACTCAGGCTCTCACACGTGCAAGGCAAATGCTCTGTTGCTGACCTACATCCTGACCGGTTTTAGACTTAAGTGTGACCTTCATATTATTACAAGAACGGGGGGATTTGATGGAGGGGAGATTGGGCCATACCTGCTGTGCTTCGGGCTTACTCTTGACTCTGAGCTCAGGGTGCACTCCTGGCAGTGCTTGGGGGATCATACGGGGTGCTGGGATTGGGACCTGAGTCAGCATGCAGGCCTGCTCTCCCATAGGTCCTGAAAACTCAAGAACATAAATCACAGTTTTCCCTCAAGTACCAAGATGGGAGGTTGTCAATTTCCCAACACTGTTTCTTTTTATATAGGGGTTGCTATCATTTGGATGCTTTCTACTCCATTTCTGAATGTCCTCCCTTCTGCTGACATAATCATATGCATCTCTGGAATTCAAGCGCTCCCTTTGGAAGGGACAGATTTAAATTTTTGTGACTTCTCTTTCATTACTTTTCATCTATTGGAAGTAACTTTTCTTGGATGATCTGATACTCACCCAGCACCAGATATTCTCATCCAGAATCCTGTAAGAACATTCTAATTTTTGCTTGAAATTTACACAAAGGGCATAGAAGGGAGAAGGGATGAAAGGGAAGTCTGAGCTGTGCGGGAAGAAAGCTGTGGGAAAAGAAAGAAGTCATAATTCCTGTTTCTTCTTTAAAACCAGAATTTCAGTCATCTGTTTTGGGGCACTCAGGTTTTTTCCAGATTCTGGCTATTGTAAAGAGTGCTGCAATGAACAAACAGGTGCAGATGTCACTTCGACTATACTTTTTTGCCTCTCTGAGATATAGTCCCAGGAGTGGTATTGCTGGGTCAAATGGGAGCTCAGTTTCTAATTTTTTGAGAATCGTCCATACTGTTTTCCAAAAGGGCTGAACCAGTCAGCTGAACCAGCAGTGAAGGAGGGTCCCTTTCTCGCCACATCCGCGCCAGCACTGATTGCTTTTGTTCTTTTGGATGTGGGCCAGTCTCTGTGGTGTGCAATGATATCTCATTGTGGTTTTGATCTGCATCTCTCTGATGATTAATGATGTAGAGCATTTTCTCATGTACCTTTTTTGCCATTCGATGTCTTCTTTGAGAAAGTGTCTGTTTATTTCATCTCCCCATTTTTTGATGGTGTTGGATGTTTTCTACTTGTGGACTTCAACTAGTACTTTATATATCCTTGATATCAACCCCTTGTTGGATGTGTATTGGGCAAATATCCTTTCCCTTTCTGTAGACTGTCTTTGTACTTTGGTCACTGTTTCTTTTGAAGTGCAGAAGCTTCTTAGTTTAAAATAGTCCCATTTGTCTATCTCTGTTTTCATTTGCTTGGCCAGTGATGTGACATCTTTGAAGATACCATTAGCTTCAATGTCATGGAGGGTTTTGCAACTTTGTCTTCAATGTACCTTATGGATTCAGGTCTGATGTTGAAGTCTTCAATCCATTTTGATCTTAATTTTGTACACGGTGTTAGGCAGGATCTAAGTCCATTTTTTTTGCATGTAGCCATCCAGTTTTGCCAGCACTATTTGTTAAAGAGGCTTTCCTTATTCCACTTCACATTTCTTGCTCCTTTATCAAAGATTAGATGATTAGATTAGTGATAGGAGAATCCTCCCAGGATGGGAGAAGCATGCTGAAAGTAGACTATAGATCGAACATGATTGTCACTCAATGCGTCTTTTGAAAACCACAGCACTGAAAAGGAGAGAGAGAACAAAAGGAAATGCCCTGCCACAGAGGCAGGGTGGGGGGGAGGGGCAATGGGGGGGGGAAGGGATACTGGGATCCATGGTGGTGGAAATTGGGCACTGGTGGAGGGATGGGTACTTGATCACTGTATAATTGAAACTCAATCACAAACATTTGTAAGTCTACAACTGTACCTCATGGTGTTTTACTAATAGAAATTTTTTAAAAATCAGAATTTCAGAAAGCAACAGTTAATTTTGAATATGCTAAAACAGCTGGCATGAGAGCAGATGTCAGAGCATTAAAAAGTGCCAGGGGCAGAGAGAGATTGAGAGAGAGAGAGAGAGAGAGAGAGAGAGAGAGAGAGAGAGCTCTCCAGGGTGGATGCTCAGCTCAGCATGCAGCAACCCCAGTCTTGATCTCCAGAACCTCATGTCTCCTTAGTGCCACCAGAAAGAGTCGGAGTTACAGCCCCTCTTCTTCTAAGTTCTTTTTTTCACCTTCTCCTCTTTCCTGTAAAACCCTTAGCAGCATGAGCACTGCTGCTCAGTTAACAAAATTCAGTTTACTCAGCTTTGCTACAGACTTTGATAAATCGCATAACCCCCTTCAGGTTTTTCTTGGTTTGATTTTTGCTTTGAGTCCACCCCCGGTGGTGCTCAGGGATTACTCCTGTCTCTGCACTCAGGAATCACTCCTGGCGGGGGCTCAGGGAACCATATGGGATGCTGGGGATTGAAGTCGATTGGCTGTGTGCAAGACAAGTGCCTTAGCCACTGTGTTCTTTCTCTTAGGCCCAAATTCAACTTTAACTTACCTAGAGTAAATGTTCTAATAGTGGGTCTCATTGCCCTGACCCTGAAAGAGCCTCCCATAAGGCACCGTTGGGAAGGACGAGTAAGGAGAGGCTGATACACTCTCAGGGCTGGGACGAATGGAGACGTTACTGGGGCCCGCTCGAGCAAATCAATGAACAACAGGATGACAGTGACAGAGTAGATATCTTAGAGTGTTCATGGAGAAGATGTATCTAGGATTAGAGATGTGGAGGGGGCAAGGCACTTGCCATACCTGCTTCTAATCTCACTTCGGTTTCTGGCACCACATGTGGTCCCATGAGTACCTCTAGAAGGAAGCCCTGAGCGAAGGAATAAGGAGTAGGCCCTGAGCAGCTTCGGGTATAGCCCAATTCTCCCCCATCACAAAATGTTTTTAAAGATGATGATCAAAACTCCTTGGCCAGCAGAGGGGAGAAAAAGTTATAAAAACATCCTTAGCCTAGTAAAACATTTCTCAGTCAGGGTCCGACCTCAGATGAAAATAACATAAATGGTAAGACCAAGGGGCCAACATATTGATGATGGGGGCTATACAAAATGGAAACGAGTCCATTGGAAAAACAACCCAGAATAACAATTTGATTAATTCAACAGTATTTATTACATGTTCAACGAGTGGCTCGAGAGAGGTGAAGAGGTTTGCTTCGCACACAGTTTTGTCCTTAGCACAGCATATCTTCATCACCAGGAGTGACCCCCGAGTACAGAACCAGGAGGGACCGCTACCCCCTCCTCTCCATGTTAACGGAGTGTTGGGTTGTGTAGGTTCTGAGGTTGCTGTGGTGAACAGGCAGGTGCGATTCCTGCTCTTCCAGAGCTTACCTTCTGTGAGAAAGCTTATCATTAGCATGGAATCAAAATGATGAAGGAGATGCTGATGAATTCACACAGGAAATCAAGAGGCGATGCCCAGGAGGGCCCTGTGTCAGCCTGGGATGTCAGGGAAGGCCTACAGCCTGGAGAGTGAGAATGCACCAGCCATGCTGGCAGCTGGTTCACGGGCTTTGAAGGAGATGGGATTTACTCAGTGCCAGAGGCCAGCGGCCAGTACTTTCTTGTGTCTTTTCACCTCTCTTGGCGTGTGTCTTAGAACCCCGATGACTGAGAACAGACTCAGGCCTGCGGCTCTCTATTCTCAATGACCCTTTGAAGCCAACTTGCCAGTCATTTCAGTCACCTCCGGGAATTCACACTAAACACCCTGACTCAAGATCCTTTATATTAGGTGGGCACCCCAGCCTGGATATAGCACCACAGCAAACCCATTGACTGGATCCACTTTGAAATTTATGGAGTCCTTATGCTGCTGAACAGTGGCATAGGAGTGCCCTGATCCTCCTTGCCCACGCTCACTTCACTCCAGACTGTCCCTTGTCCCTTCCCCAGCCCCCACCCACTTCCTCTGATGTAGTTCTTCCCACACTAGAAAGATGCTTGATTCAGCAAGTCCACATGACCTGTGGTGCACTGCATCCAAGTGTGTGCAGATGCCACAACAAAATGCGTGTAACCCCAGTGAATACCATAACCAACTGTGGGAGCACTGCAAATCCTGGTCATTACAACAGTGAAAAGGGAAGAGAAAGGGAAAATGAATGAACATTAACAGCATCAAGTAAGGCATAAGCACATCCATCCGCATAGTCCTAGACAGGGTCAGAACCAGCAATCTCATTGTTTTCCACCTTCACAGCTGTTCTTCTCACTGGCGTGGCTGCAGAGGAAGAATCTCACATGGAGTTGTCATCTGCCATCCCTTGGGACAGCAATAGCTTCCTCTGGAATGTGTCTTGTAGGACCTGCCCGCAGCTCTATTTCAGGTGGTCTAAGTACTTATGATTTTGTTTTTTTAGTCACATCTGGCAATGTTCAGGGCTTACTCCTGGCTACGCACTCAAGATTTACTCCTGGTACTGCTCATGAGACCATATGGGTTGCCCCAGGGATTGAACCTCATATTGTTCACGGACTAATCTAGCTCTGTGGTCTGGGATTACTCCCGGCAGTGCTGAGTGAACCATGCAGTGCAAGACTAAACCCAGACACAAAGCCTGCACTCCAGCTCTTCGTTCTATAGCCGTGTTTTGGGGGGCTTTCTTCATTTCTATTTTCGTCGGGGAAGCAGACTGGAAATGCTCAGAGGTTACTCCTGGCTCTGTAACTCAGGAACAACTCTGAGCAGTTCCTTGGGGACCAAATGCTCTATCCACTGCACTATCACTCTAGACCCAAGGAAGGTCTTATTCTCAGAAATATGCACACAGGGTTATCGTGGCTAGTTTTTTATTCCAGCAAAGATTTGGTCCTAAGTATATAATGCGCTGTGAACATTCATTCAATTGGTGGTGGGAACCATGACTTCAAACGTTGGCTTTTGATTTGAGGTCACACCTATTAGTTCTCAGGAGCTACTTCAGGTTTGGTGTGAAAGGTTGTTGCTGGCAGTGTTCATGGGACCACAGGGTACTGAGCATCTAACCAGGGACTTCCGTTTTCAAATCCTGTTTTCAAACTCTGGCTTTTGAGAACTATTCCTAGTTTCTTATTGGAGGAGTGGCGGTATCTTTCTCTCTGTCTCTCTCTGTCTTTCTCTCTCACTGTCTCTTTCTGTTGGGGCCGGACTAGATGGTGAAGATGAGTCCGTGTAGAAGAAACAAGCTCTGTACAGACTACATGCTCAGCTTAGAAAGAAAAAGAAGCTCTAGCTGACCAGTTTGACTTCAAGATGTATATTACCTTTGCATTCAAGGAGAAGAAGAAAAAAATCAGCAGGTTTTGAAGTGTCTGAGGTCAAACCAGTCATGACGAATAATTATAAGAAAATATCCTAAAAGGTGTGCGGGATTCCAGCTATTCCTTGGAAAGTTCCATAGAGCTTTTAAAGGAGGATGTGGTCCAGCTTCCTGCTCCTCGATACCAGTCTGTGAGAAGGGATGTCATTGACTGTACTCAGGAGATGTATTTCATTCTGTGGCCTTAGAATGTTATTGAAAAAAATTATCTGTCTACTGTTTTCTAGTTGGAAGGAATCTGATGAGCCTTTTCGTCTCATTCATGCCAAATTTGAGTTTCATCACTGTGACTATGAAAAACACTTTCTGCATGTACTGAGCCACAAGGACAAGACTGGAATTGTTGTCAACAATCCCAACCAGTCAGTGTTTCTCTTTATCGACCAACAGCATTTGCAGACTCCAAAAAATAAAGGTAATATCTTCAAGTTATGCAGCATCTGCCTCTACCTGCCAGAGGAACAGCTCACCCACTGGGAGGTTGGCACCGTAAAGAAACACCTGCATCCTTCCAAGCCAGAATAGAGTCTGGGCCAGCACAGTGGAGAAGATCAGAGTGCAGCAGGAGATCTTGTCTTGTTTTCTTACCACTTTATTCTTTCAGAGATTAAAGAAAATGGACTCATGCACAGAACACTCTGCATTTTGAAACTTGTTCATCCTGATTTCTTTTTAAATCATTTGTATCTCAGAACTGAAAAAAATTAGCTGTCTTCTTCACAGACTGTGTGAAAGAAGACTTTGCATATTTGCTGCACTGTATCAGCATCTTGTTAAAAATGTCAAATGAAAGGACTATTGTACACCGAAATGCTTCAATGTATTTGAAAGCACAAGGTGATACTCTTTTTGACGGTCTTTCCATTTGAGCTGGTTTTTGCCTCTTTGACATCTGTCATCAGCATTTAGAGGGTAAGAAGTACATGTAGGAGAATAAATAATTTTTACAAATGCAATAGCTTTGCTATAATTACCGTTGATCCAGAACACTGTCAGATTCAATCTAATGACCAGAAGTAGTTGTTCTAAAAAGAAAATTCAACCACGGAAAAGAAATCTTAAATGAAAAAAGCATCTCATTGCAGGTATTCTAGCCTCATTTTACTGGGCCAGGTTTGTTTAAAAAAAAAAAAAACAGACGAGTCCATGTAGACTATCCCACTAACGGTCAGGAATACAGGGAACCATGAAAATGGGCGAGACAAGACGTGTGTGTCCAGATTGGTTTCAATGAGGCTCAACATCTCTTTCTTTAAGCTGCCTTAAGTAAAAAACCTAAATCTTAGTATAGCAGAAGAGTCAGTCTTTTCTCATAGACCAGATGACACCAGACCCACTTGACACCAGATGCTTGAGGTTGTAAATAACAGGCCAGAACATTTGGCTGTGTTTCTTTCCTGAGGGCTGAAACTAACTGGCTTGTGAACATAATCAAACAATGTATGTCATAATGCCCCCGCTTAGGGGGCGTGGCTAGGGGCCAGTTGGTGGGGGCGGGAGGGGGAAAGCGCTGTTGCTCTGGCCTTTAAAGGTCAGCGGGAAGGCGGGTGGGGCAGGCCTGGCTGGGACTGCGGGCTCACGCTCCCCACCTCCCAGGTCTCACGCTGAGGCGGGCTCCGTGTCCTGCGTGCCTGTGCGGACTGCGTCACGGGCGTTGACCGCCGACCGCTGGTGGTGGCTCCTTGGAGACTGCCCGGCTCCTGCACGCCACCTCCGAGGCCCTGGGCTGCGCCCGCCATGCCAAGCTGCTGCTAGGTGGCCTGTGCTTGGGGCCCAGCTGGATGCTGAGCGTGTGGGCGGGCGCTCAGAGCAGGTGAGGGGCGGGCATGGGGGTGGGGGTCCTTGCCAGCCCGTGGGGCCCAGCTGGACGCTGAGCGTGTGGGCAGGCGGTGTGGGCAGGCGCGCTGAGCAGGTGAGGATTTGAAAGGATCCTATGTATTTCCCAGTTTCCTTCTGGGAATCAGAGCAAAAAGCTGTTTGCTAGTTCTTAGAATTGGAATAATCTGCAGAACTCAACACCGCCAGTTAATAATAGTGCCTAGATAGTCTGTGTGCTTTTCTGGAGGCAGTGTTTCTGAGTTGCCTCCTCCGTAAGACCTGAGCAATGCTGGGTGTGCCCCTTCCCCCCCTCAAAAAAAAAAAACCCACAACAGCAGTAATAATAATCTGATGTCAATTGTAGTCAAGGATATTTTCATCAGGCTTTTATATACTCGAGTTTTATTCTAGTTAAGTTTCTGAAAGGCCCTGCTGTAGAAAGGCTTGGTAAAGCTTGCCTACTTGAGTCTACCACACGTTAAGGGTGTGCTTCTGTAGATCCCTTTTTAGGGTGATTCATTTGAGAAGCTTGACCCTCACCAGCAAACAGGTGTCTTAATTGGTAAAGGTCAGAAAAAGGCGTCTGGTAGGTTGCGTTATAACGGTAACATTATTCAGCAAATTTTTGTGGGTCTTTGGTCACCCTTAAGAATGTCTTCGGGTGGCCTGAAATTCAGTGTTTGTCTAAGGATGATGACTTTCCTCATCTGAAAAATGTCTGAGCTCTCAGAGGGTTTAACTTGACAAGGGAGATGTCCTCGGTTCCGATGACAGCCCAGAGAAGTTCTAGCCTGTGATTCGGTTAATTCAGCAGTGGAGGAGGACCGTGTTAGATGAGTTCACGGTATGGACCCATGTTCAAATGCTCTGAAAAACATCGCATTGCTGTCTCAATGACAGCTCCCTGTCAGAGACCTCCACAACAAGCACTTGAGTTGCCTGAAGTGCCTCACAGCGCTGGGATAGTCCTTTAGGAACAGGAGCAGAGAGCTTTCATCAGCAAGCTGTGTGAAAGTAAAACAGACTTCACAAATGGCAGTGATTGCTAAATGTCCCCACATGGCTGTGACCATGACTTCAGGGAGTTGTGGCAGGTGTTATACTGAGGCCTTACAATGATGTCCTTGCTATTTCCTGTATGGTGGGAGTTTCCCTTCCTCTAGGAGTGGAGACGTGCCTTTGATTTGTGGTGTCTCCTTCTGAGTTCAGTTTTGGAAAGAAAAAAAATGACTCTAAAAGAACATATTTTTGCACACACACACCCCAACACTATTTCTTTGACTCCCCAAGTTCTAAAAACAATTATTTGAAAGAACCTTTTCAAATGAGTAAAAGGTCTGCTTCCTTTTCCAGTTCAGAAGATAAAGTAACATTGTCTACGTTATAAAGCATGATGGGGAAACATGAATGTCAAAGGAAAAGTTGGTGACTCCTTTCTGGATGTTGTGGCTGAAGATCATTTAAAGATTGATGATTTGGGTGAGTCTGGAAGATTCCTGAACTTTTATAAGTGAGCTATTGCAGTGGGTTCAAATTTTTTTCCAAGAATTTTAACTGACAACATGCTAAGCAAAGTATTAAAATTCAAGATGTGCAAGTACATTTCCATTGATAAAGAATGATAGTAATACAAGCTTAATGAACTGTAATTAAATGTAGAAAGTTAGATCTACTTAATCTCACATTTAGAAAACAACACATCAACAATGTTTTTTACACCACAGCTCTTTGTAACAGCAAAGGACTTGAAACAAGTACGTGCCCATCAATGGAGAACTGATGTAGTTCAGTCGTACAGCATTATACTATTGTTCTAAGGAGTATTTAGTAGAAGTATCAGTGGTTATCCATAGGTAGGCTGGGAACACGAGGGAGATTTTCTTGTAAAACTTTTTAACATTTTTCTCCAAGTGTAAGTAGGCTACCTATTTTCAAGTGTATTTAAAGAAAAGAAAAAGAACTTGAAGGCTAAGTCTTCCTGGATGATCTCATCGGTAGATCATCCAAGGTAAGGAATAGACAGTGTTCACTGAAAATAGACCCATAGACTCTGATGACAGAACTGAGATTACCAAGGGTGCAGGGCATAGGAAGGAAGGTTCCTGTGACCCGAGAGAGGCTGTCCTTGTGGTGGTGGGGATGGTGACTTAAATTCCATGTTTTTAGTTGCTTTCAGCTTTTCCGATGACTTGAAAAAAATATTGGAAGGAGTCGTTTCCAAACATTCGATATTGGTTGTCTCTTTTTAAACCTCTTCATTTCACTCTTCTTTCCTTTGGCCCTGAATGCATGGAAGTGGCCTGTCTCTGTGACCGCCGAGCTGTGCTAATTCACTTCTGCTCTTGAGCCTAGTGATTAGGGTGATTGGTCCTATCATCAGTCACAATTGTCCCTGATCCCCTAAGTAGCTTCCTACTTCCCTGAGGATAAAAGACACATGATTTGGTTCCCTTTGCTCTTCCTCCCTTCTCCTTTTCTCCTTTCTCTCTTCCCCTGTCCCCCATTGCGGAGGGGGTGGGGTTTGTGTCACACCTGGCAGTATTCAAGGATTACTCCTGGATCTGTGCTCAGGGATCCTGCCCTGCAGTGTGTGGGGAATCCAGTACTGTGTGCAAAGCAAGTGCTTGCACCTCTGTACTACTCTCAGCCTCTCTCTTTCTCTCTTCATTCTTTATTCACGCGTTGGCCACCTGCTTTTTCTCAAGCACTGCATTGAATTCAACCCACATTTCCACCTTTGGGACTTTCCATCAATTTGACATTTCTTTCTGCCTGGGTCATTTTCTCTCTCTGACCTGAAAATCCTGCAAGTGTTGCTTTTCATCTTTCTAGTCTCAATTTACATGCTCCTTTTGACATGGCACTTTTCCCAACGCCCTCGTATAAAATAGGGTTTCTTACCCCTTTTTCTTGTTTAAAACATCCAGGTCCTCTCTCATCCCATTGATGACCAGCTGTTTCTTTGTTTCTGTTTCTCTCTGCCAGTAGACTTCATTGGAGAATAAAATAATCCTCATTTTACTTCACATTGTATATGGAGTGAAGTATGTATAAACCAAAAGGACAGGTGTAAATTTAGGATGCAGTGCGCATTTTTAACATCGATTAAAAATGTGGGCAAGTTGTGGGCGGGATTAAAGATAAATTAAAATAGATTAAAAATGCGGCAAGTTGTGGGCGGGACATTCAAAGTAAGAGAATGCCCTGGAACCCAGTGCATCGTTGCTGATCGGAAAAAATGCCCTGGTACCCGGATGCCAGAGCCATGCTTGTATGAGCTCATGGTCACTGGGATACTCTCTGGAAAAGGCTGGACGGGAGCACCTAGCCCATCTGGGACCTCCTGGTGATATCGGCTCTGTTTGGGGCCTGGAGCATTCTCCGGGAGCAATGGGGCCCTCCAGCTGGTTTTCTTCTTTGTTGCTGTGTGTTGTAAGATGGCGTTGGGGGCTAGTCGTGGGCATGACTTCCGGAATCAGAGATTGCCTAGGAGCCGAGGCGGCCCCTTTGCAGTTCGGAAAAAAAGTCCTGGTACCCGCATGCCAGACCCATGCCTGTAGGAGCTCATGGTCACCGGGATTCCCTATGGAGAAGGCAGGACGGCAGCACCTACTCCATCTGGGACCTCCCAGTGATATCTGCTCCGTTTGGGGCTTGAAGCATTCTCTGGGAGCTGTGGGTCCCTATGCCGGGTTTTCTTCTTTTTTGCTGTGTGGTGTAAGATGGCTCTGGGGGGCGAGTTGTGGGCGTGACTTCTGGAAGCAGAGGTTGCCTGTGACCGGGGCAGCCCCATTGCAGTTCGGAAAAAATGTCCTGGTACCCGCATGCCAGAGCCATGCTTGTAGGAGCTCATGGCCACCGGGATTCCCTCTGGAGAATGCGGGACGGCAGCACCTACCCCATCTGGTACCTCAGGGTGATGTTGGCTCTGTTTGGGGCCTGGTTCTTTGTCTGGGAGCTGTAGGCCCACCGCCGTTTTCTTCTTTCTTACTGTGTGCTGTAAGATGGCGCTGGGGGGGCGAGTTGTGGGCACAACTTCCAGAATCAGAGGTTGCCTGTGACTGGGGTGGCCCCATTGAAGTTCTGAAAAAATATCCTGGTACCAGGTTGCCAGAGCTATGCTTGTAGGAGCTCATGCTCACCGGGTTCCCTCTGGAGAAGTGGGACGGCAGCACCTACCGCATTGGGGACCTCCGAGTGATATTGGCTCTGTTTGTGCCTGGAGCATGCTCCGGGAGTTATGGGTCCCTCCAGCCAGTTTTCTTCTTTCTTGGTGTGTGCTGTAATATGGCCCTGGGGGCGAGTTGTGGGCAGGGCATCCAAAATCAGAGCTTGCCCTGGAGCCGGGGTGCATCATTGCAGTTCGGAAAAATTGTCCTGGTACCTGCATGCCAGAGCCATATCTGTAGGAGCTCATGGTCACCGGGATTCCCTCTTGAGAAGGCGGGACTGTAGGACCTAGCTCATCTGGGACCTCCCAGTGATATCAGCTTTGTTTGGGCCCTGGAGCATTGTCTTGGAGCTCTGGGGACCTCCAGCCAGTTTTCTTCTTTGTTGCTGTGTGCTGTAAGATGACACTGGGGGGCGAGATGTGGGTGTGACTTCATAATCAGAGGTTGCCTGCAGCCAAGACGGCCCCATTGCAGTTCAGAAAAAATGTCCTGGTACCAGCATGCCCAGGCTATGCCTGTAGAAGCTCATGGTCACCGAGATTCCGTATGGAGAAGGCGTGACGGAAGCACCTAGCCCATCTGGGACCTCCGGGTGATATTGGCTCTGTTTTTGCCTGGAGCATTCTCCGGGAGCTGTGGGGCCCTCCACCGGTTTCCTTCTTTGTTGTTGTGTGCATAAGATGGTGCTGGAGGGCGAGTTGTGGCATGACTTTTGAATCACAGGTTGCCTTGGCGCCGGGGCGGCCATATTGCCGTTCGGAAAAAATGTCCTGGTACCTGCATGCCAGACCCATGCTTGTAGGAGCTCATGGTCACCGAGATTCCCTCTGGAAAAGGCGGGACGGCAGCACCTATCGCATCTGGGACCGCCCAGGGATATCGGCTCTGTTTGGGTCGGGACCATTCACGGGATCTGTGGAACCCTCGAGCCGGTTTTCTTCTTTGTTGCTGTGTGGTGTAAGATGGCACTGGGGGACTAGGTGTCGGCGCGACTTCAGAATCAGGTTGCCTGTGAGCCAAGGCGGCCCTTTGCAGTTGGGAATAAAAGTCCTGGTACCCATATAACAGACCCATGCTTGTATGAGCTCATGGTCACTGGGATACCCTCTGGAGAAGGCAGGATGGGAGCACACAGCCCATCTGGGAACTACCAGTGACACTGGCTCTGTTTGTGGCCTAGAGCATTCTCCGGGAGCTGTAGGGACCTCCAGCCAGTTTTCTTCTTTGTTGCTGTGTGTTGTAAGATTGCGCTGTGAGCGAGTTGTGGGCATGACTTCTGGAATCAGAGGTTGTCTGTGAGCCGGACTGCCCCCTTTGAGATTCGGACAAAAAAGTCCTGGTACCCACATGGCTCTGGCATGAGGGTACCAGGACAGTTTTTCCGAACTCCATGGGTCCAGTCCGGCTAACAGGCAACCTCTGATTCTGAAGTCATGCCCACATGATTTTGCTTTTTGGAGCTCGTGGTCACCGGGATTTTCTCTGAGAAGGCGGGACAGCAGCACCTACCCCTGCTGGGAACTTCCAGTGATATCGGCTCCATTTTTGGCCAGAAGCATTCTACGGGAGCTGTGGGGCCCTCCAGCCAGTTTTCTTCTTTGTTTCTTTGTAGTGTAATATGGTGCTGGGGGGCGAGTTGTGGGTTTGACTCAGGACTCAGTGGTTGCCTGGTTGCCGGGGCAGAACCATTGAGTTTGGAAAAAATGTCCTGGTACCAGTTTTCCAGAACCATACTTGTAGGAGCTTATGGTCACTGGGATACCCTCTGGAGAAGGCAGGATGGCAGTACCTAGCCCAACTGGGACCTTCAGTTGATATCGCCTCTGGTTGGGCCCGGAGCATTTTCCTGGAGCTGTGTGTCCCTCCCACCGGTTTTCTCCTTTGTTGCTTTTTGGTGTAAGCTGGCGCTGGGTGGAGAGTCCTGTGCGTGACTTATGGAATCAAAGGTTTCCTGGGAGCTGGGTCGGCCCCATTGTAGTTCGGATAAAATGTCCTGGTACCCACATGCCAGACACATGCTTGTATGAGCTCATGGTCACCGAAACTCCCTCTGGAGAAGGTGGGACAGCAGCACTACACCATCTGGGACCTCCAGGTGATATAGAATGTTTGAGCCCCAGAGAATTGTCTGGGAGCTCTGGGTCCCTCCAGCCGGTTTTCTTCTTTGTTGCTGTGTGGTGTAAGATGGTGCTGGTGGGCGCCTCGTGGTACTGACTTTCGGGATCAGAGGTTTTCTAGGAGTCGGAGCGAACCCATTGAGTTTGGAAAAAATATCCTGGTACTGAATGCCAGAGCCATGCTTCTATGAGCTCATGGTCACCGGAAATCCCTCTGGAAAAGGTGGGAAGGCAGCATCAACCACATCTGGGATCTCCCGGTGTTATCAAATCTGTTTGAGGCCCGGAGGATTCTCCGGGAGATGTGGGCTCCTCCAGCCGGTTTTCTTCTTTGTTGCTGTGTGGTGTAATATGGCGCTGGGTGCGAGTCGTTGGCGTGAGTTCCAGAATCAGAGGTTGCCTGGGAGCCGGGGTGGCCCCTTCGCAGTTTGGAAAAAAAGTCCTGGTACCCGCATGCCATATCCATGTTTATATGAGCTCATGGTCACTGGATACCCTCTGGAGAAGGTGGGGCGGGAGCATCTAGCCCATCTGGGACCTCCTGGTGATATTGGCTCTGTTTGGGGCCTGGAGCATTCTCCTCCAGCCAGTTTTCTAGTTTGTTGCTGTGTGTTGTAAGATGGCATGGGGGCGAGTTGTGGGCATGACTTCCGGAATCAGAGGTTGCCTGGGAACAAGGGTGGCCCTTTTGCAGTTCGGGAAAAAAGTCCTGGTACCCACATGCCAGAGCCATGCTTTTTGGAGCTCATAATCACTGGGATATTCTCTGGAGAAGGCGGGACGGCAGTACCTACTTCTTCGGGGACCTCCCAGTGATATCCGCTCCATTTTCGGCCAGAAGCATTCTCCTGCAGCTGTGGGGCCCTCCAGCCGGTTTTCTTCTTTGTTGCTGTGTGTTGTAAATTGGCGCTGTGTGTGAGTTGTGGGCATGACTTCTGGAATCAGAGGTTGCCTGGGAGCTGGGCTGCCCCCTTTGCAGTTCGGATAAAAAGCCCTGGTACCCACATGGCTCTGGCATGATGGTACCAGGACATTTTTTCCGAACTCAATGGGTCCGGTCCGGCTTCCAGGCAACCTCTGATTCTGAAATCATGCCCACATGATTTTGCTTTATGGAGCTTGCGCGCACCGGGATTTTCTCTGAGAAGGTGGACAGCAGCACCTAACCCTGCTGGGACCTTCCAGTGATATCGGCTCCATTTTCGGCCGGAAGCATTCTCCGGGAGCTGTGGGTCCCTCCAGCCAGTTTTCTTCTTTGTTGCTGTGTAGTGTAAGATGGCGCTGGGGGGCGAGTTGTGGGTTTGACTCAGGACTCAGAGGTTGCCTGGTTGCCGGGGCGGACCCATTGAGTTTGGAAAAAATGTCCTGGTACCAGTATGCCAGAGCCATACTTGAAGGAGCTTATGGTCACTGGGATACACTCTGGAGAAGGCAGGATGGCAGTACGTAGCCCATCTGGGACCTTCAGGTGACATCGCCTCTAGTTGGGCCCGGAGCATTTTCCGGGAGCTGTGTGGCCCTCCCACCGGTTTTCTTCTTTGTTGCTTTTTGGTGTAAGATGGCGCTGGGTGGCGGGTCGTGTGCGTGACTTATGGAATCAAAGGTTGCCTGGGAGCTGGGTCGGCTCCATTGTAGTTCGGATAAACTGTCCTCGTACCCACATGCCAGACACATGCTTGTATGAGCTCCTGGTCACCAAAACTCCCTCTATAGAAGGCGGGATGGCAGCACTTACTTCTTTGGAGACCTCCCAGTGATATCGGCTCCATTTTCGGCCTGAAGCATTCTCCTGCAGCTGTGGGGCCCTCCAGCCGGTTTTCTTCTTTGTTGCTGTGTGTTGTAAGTTTGCGCTGTGTGCGAGTTGTGGGCATGACTTCTGGAATCAGAGGTTGCCTGGGAGCTGGCTGCCCCCTCTGCAGTTCGGATAAAAAGTCCTGGTACCCACATGACTCTGACATGAGTGTACCAGGACATTTTTTCCAAACTCAGTGGGTCTGCCCCAGCTCCCAGGCAATCTCTGATTCTGAAAGCATGCCCACATAATTTTGCTTTTTGGAGCTGTGGTCACCGGGATTTTCTCTGAGAAGGAGGGACAGCATCACCTACCCCAGCTGAGACCTTCCAGTGATATCGGCTCCATTTTTGGCCGGAAGTATTCTAAGGGAACTGTGGGGCCATCCAGCTAGGTTTCTTCTTTGTTGCTGTGTAGTGTAAGATGGCGCTGGGGGGCAAGTTGTGGGTTTGACTCAGGACTCAGAGGAAGCCTGTTTGCCGGGGCGGACCCATTGAGTTTGGAAAAAATGTCCTGGTACCAGTTTTCCAGAACCATACTTGTAGGAGCTTATGGTCACTGGGATGCCCTCTGGAGAAGGCAGGACAGCAGGACCTAGCCCATCTGGGACCTCCAGGTGATATCGACTCTGGTTGGGCCCGGAGCATTTTCTGGGAGCTGTGTGGCCCTCCTGCCGGTTTTCTCGTTTGTTGCTTTTCTGTGTAAGCTGGCGCTGGGTGGCGAGTCGTGTGAATGACGTATGGAATCAAAAGTTGCCTGGGAGCTGGGTCGGCCCCATTGTAGTTCGGATAAAATGTCCTGGTACCCACATGCCAGACACATGCTAGTATGAGCTCATGGTCACCGAAACTTTCTCTGGAGAAGGCGGGACGGGAGCCCCTACACCATCTGGGGCCTCCAGGTGATGTTGAATATTTGAGGCCCGGAGCATTGTCTGGGAGCTGTGTGCTCCTCCAGCTGGTTTTCTTCTTTGTTGCTGTGTGCTGTAATATGGCGCTGGTTGTGAGTCGTTGGCGTGAGTTCCAAAATCAGAGGTTGCCTAGGAACCGGGGTGGCCCCTTCGCAGTTTGGAAAAAAAGTCCTGGTACCCGCATGCCATATCCAAGTTTGTACGAGCTCATGGTCACTGGATACGCTCTGGAAAAGGTGGGATGGGAACATCTATCCCATCTGGGCCCTCACGGTGATATCGGCTCTGTTTGGGGCCTGGAGCATTCTCCTGCAGCTGTGGGGCCCTCCAGCTGGTTTTCTAGTTTGTTGCTGTGTGTTGTAAGATGGCATGGGGGCGAGTTGTTGGCATGACTTCTGGAATCAGTGATTGCCTGGGAGCCAGGGCGGCCCTTTTGCAGTTCGGGGAAAATGTCCTGGTACCCACATGCCAGAGCCATGCTTTTTGGAGGTCATAATCACCGGGATTTTCACTGGAGAAGGCAGGACGGCAGCACCTACTTCTTCGGGGACCTCCCAGTGATATCAGCTCCATTTTCGGCCTGAAGCATTCTCCTGCAGCTGAGGGGCCCTCCAGCCGGTTTTCTTCTTTGTTGCTGTGTGTTGTATATTGGCGCTGTGTGCGAGTTGTGGGCATGACTTCTGGAATCAGAGGTTGCCTGGGAGCCGGGCTGCTCCCTTTGCAGTTTGGATAAAAAGTCCTGGTACCCACATGGCTCTGGCATGATGGTACCAGGACATTTTTTCCGAACTCAATGGGTCCGGTCCGGCTCCCAGGCAACCTCTGATTCTGAAATCATGCCCATATGATTTTGCTTTTTGGAGCTTGTGCTCACTGGGATTTTCTCTGAGAAGGTGGACAGCAGCACCTACCCCTGCTGGGACCTTCCAGTGATATCGGCTCCATTTTCGGCCGGAAGCATTCTCCGGGAGCTGTGGGTCCCTCCAGCCAGTTTTCTTCTTTGTTGCTGTGTAGTGTAAGATGGCGCTGGGGGGCGAGTTGTGGGTTTGACTCAGGACTCAGTGGTTGCCTGCTTGCAGGGATGGACCCATTGAGTTTGGAAAACATATTCTGGTACCAGTATGCCAGATCCATACTTGTAGGAGCTTATGGTCACTGGGATACACTCTGGAGAAGGCAGGATGGCAGTACCTAGCCTATCTGGGACCTCCAGGTGATATTGCCTCTAGTTGGGCCCGGAGCATTTTCCGGGAGCTGTGTGGCCCTCCCACCGGTTTTCTTCTTTGTTGCTTTTTGGTGTAAGATGGCGCTGAGTGGCGGGTCGTGTGCGTGACTTATGGAATCAAAGGTTGCCTGGGAGCTGGGTCCGCTCCATTGTCGTTCAGATAAAATGTCCTGGTACCCATATGTCAGACACATCCTTGTATGAGCTCATGGTCACTGAAACTCCCTCTGGAGAAGGCGGGACGGCAGCACGTACACCATCTGGGACCTCCAGATGATGTTGAATATTTGAGGCCCAGAGCATTGTCTGGGAGCTATGTGCTCCTCCAGCCGGTTTTTTTCTTTGTTGCTGTGTGGTGTAATATGGCGCCGGGTGCGAGTCGTTGGCGTGAGTTCCAAAATCAGAGGTTGCCTAGGAACCGGGGTGGCCCCTTCGCAGTTTGGAAAAAAAGTCCTGGTACCCGCATGCCATATCCATGTTTGTACGAGCTCATGGTCACTGGATACCCTCTGAAGAAGGTGGGATGGGAACATCTAGCCCATCTGGGACCTCCCGGTGATAGCGGCTCTGTTTGGGGCCTGGAACATTCTACTGCAGCTGTGAGGCTCTCCAGCCGGTTTTCTACTTTGTTACTGTGTGTTGTAAGGTGGTATGGGGGCGGGTTGTGGGCATGACTTCCGGAATCAGTGATTGCCTGGGAGCCAGGGCGGCCCTTTTGCAGTTCGGGAAAAAAGTCCTGGTACCCCCATGAAAGAGCCATGCTTTTTGGGGGTCATAATCACCGGGATTTTCTCTGGAGAAGGCGGGACGGCAGCACCTAGTTCTTCGGGGACCTCCCAGTGATATCAGCTCCATTTTCGGCCTGAAGCATTCTCCTGCAGCTGTGGGGCCCTCCAGCCGGTTTTCTTCTTTGTTGCTGTGTGTTGTAAATTGGCGCTGTGTGCGAGTTGTGGGCATGACTTCCGGAATGAGAGGTTGCCTGGAAGCCAGGGCGGCCCTTTTGCAGTTCGGGAAAAAAGTCCTGGTACCCCCATGAAAGAGCCATGCTTTTTGGAGCTCATAATCACTGGGATTTTCTCTGGAGAAGGTGGGACGGCAGCAACTAGTTCTTCGGGGACCTCCCAGTGATATCGGCTCCATTTTCGGCCTGAAGAATTTTCCTGCAGTTGTGGGGCCCTCCAGCCAGTTTTCTTCTTTGTTGCTGTGTGTTGTAAATTGGTGCTGTGTGGGAGTTGTGGGCATGACTTCTGGAATTAGAGGTTGCCTGGGAGCCGGGCTGCCCCCTTTGCAGTACGGATAAAAAGTCCTGGTACCCACATGGCTCTGGCATGATGGTACCAGGACATTTTTTCCGAACTCAATGGGTCCGGTCCGGCTCCCAGGCAACCTCTGATTCTGAAATCATGCCCATAAGATTTTGCTTTTTGGAGCTTGTGCTCACTGGGATTTTCTCTGAGAAGGTGGACAGCAGCACCTACCCCTGCTGGGACCTTCCAGTGATATTGGCTCCATTTTCGGCCGGAAGCATTCTCCGGGAGCTGTGGGTCCCTCCAGCCAGTTTTCTTCTTTGTTGCTGTGTAGTGTAAGATGGCGCTGGGGGGCGAGTTGTGGGTTTGACTCAGGACTCAGAGGTTGTCTGGTTGCCGGGGCAGACCCATTGAGTTTGGAAAAAATGTCCTGGTACCAGTATGCCAGAGCCATACTTGTAGGAGCTTATGGTCACTGGCATACCCTCTGGAGAAGGCAGGATGGCAGTACGTAGCCCATCTGGGACCTTCAGGTGATATCGCCTCTAGTTGAGCCCGGAGCATTTTCTGGGAGCTGTGTGGCCCTCCCACAGGTTTTCTTCTTTGTTGCTTTTTGGTGTAAGATGGCGCTGAGTGGCAGGTCGTGTGCGTGACTTATGGAATCAAAGGTTGCCTGGGAGCTGGGTCGGCTCCATTGTAGTTCAGATAAAATGTCCCGGTACCCATATGTCAGACACATCCTTGTATGAGCTCATGGTCACTGAAACTCCCTCTGGAGAAGGCGGGACGGCAGCACCTACACCATCTGGGACCTCCAGGTGATGTTGAATATTTGAGGCCCAGAGCATTCTCTGGGAGCTGTGTGCTCCTCCACCCGGTTTTCTTTTTTGTTGATGTGGGGTGTAATATGGCGCTGGGTGCGAGTCGTTGGCGTGAGTTCCAAAATCAGAGATTGCCTAGGAACCGGGGTAGCCCCTTCGCAGTTTGGAAAAAAAGTCCTGGTACCCGCATGCCATATCCATGTTTGTACGAGCTCATGGTCACTGGATACCCTCTGAAGAAGGTGGGACGGGAACATCTAGCCCATCTGGGACCTCCCGGTGATATTGGCTCTGTTTGGGGCCTGGAGCATTCTCCTCCAGCCAGTTTTCTAGTTTGTTGCTGTGTGTTGTAAGATGGCATGGGGGCGAGTTGTGGGCATGACTTCCGGAATCAGAGGTTGCCTGGGAACAAGGGCGGCCCTTTTGCAGTTCGGGAAAAAAGTCCTGGTACCCCCATGAAAGAGCCATGCTTTTTGGAGCTCTTAATCACTGGGATTTTCTCTGGAGAAGGTGGGACGGCAGCACCTAGTTCTTCGGGGACCTCCCAGTGATATCGGCTCCATTTTCGGCCTGAAGAATTTTCCTGCAGTTGTGGGGCCCTCCAGCCAGTTTTCTTCTTTGTTGCTGTGTGTTGTAAATTGGTGCTGTGTGCGAGTTGTGGGCATGACTTCTGGAATCAGAGGTTGCCTGGGAGCCGGGCTGCCCCCTTTGCAGTACGGATAAAAAGTCCTGGTACCCACATGGCTCTGGCATGATGGTACCAGGACATTTTTTCCGAACTCAATGGGTCCGGTCCGGCTCCCAGGCAACCTCTGATTCTGAAATCATGCCCATATGATTTTGCTTTTTGGAGCTTGTGCTCACTGGGATTTTCTCTGAGAAGGTGGACAGCAGCACCTACCCCTGCTGGGACCTTCCAGTGATATCGGCTCCATTTTCGGCCGGAAGCATTCTCTGGGAGCTGTGGGTCCCTCCAGCCAGTTTTCTTCTTTGTTGCTGTGTAGTGTAAGATGGCGCTGGGGGGCGAGTTGTGGGTTTGACTCAGGACTCAGAGGTTGTCTGGTTGCCGGGGCGGACCCATTGAGTTTGGAAAAAATGTCCTGGTACCAGTATGCCAGAGCCATACTTGTAGGAGCTTATGGTCACTGGCATACCCTCTGGAGAAGGCAGGATGGCAGTACGTAGCCCATCTGGGACCTTCAGGTGATATTGCCTCTAGTTGGGCCCGGAGCATTTTCCGGGAGCTGTGTGGCCCTCCCACAGGTTTTCTTCTTTGTTGCTTTTTGGTGTAAGTTGGCGCTGAGTGGCGCGTCGTGTGCGTGACTTATGGAATCAAAGGTTGCCTGGGAGCTGGGTCGGCTCCATTGTAGTTCAGATAAAATGTCCTGGTACCCATATGTCTGACACATCCTTGTGTGAGCTCATGGTCACTGAAACTCCCTCTGGAGAAGGCGGGATGGCAGCACCTACACCATCGGGGACCTCCAGGTGATGTTGAATATTTGAGGCCCAGAGCATTGTCTGGGAGCTGTGTGCTCCTCCACCCGGTTTTCTTTTTTGTTGATGTGTGGTGTAATATGGAGCTGGGTGCGAGTCGTTGGCGTGAGTTCCAAAATCAGAGGTTGCCTAAGAACCGGGGTAGCCCCTTCGCAGTTTGGAAAAAAAGTCCTGGTACCCGCATGCCATATCCATGTTTATACGAGCTCATGGTCACTGGATACCCTCTGCAGAATATGGGACGGGAACATCTAGCCCATCTGGGACCTCCCGGTGATAGCGGCTCTGTTTGGGGCCTGGAGCATTCTCCTGCAGCTGTGGGGCCCTCCTGCCGGTTTTCTACTTTGTTACTGTGTGTTGTAAGATGGTATGGGGGCGAGTTGTGGGCATGACTTCTGGAATCAGTGATTGCCTGGGAGCCAGGGCGGCCCTTTTGCAGTTCGGGGAAAAAGTCCTGGTACCCACATGCCAGAGCCATGCTTTTTGGAGGTCATAATCACCGGGATTTTCTCTGGAGAAGGCGGGACGGCAGCACCTACTTCTTCGGGGACCTCCCAGTGATATCAGCTCAATTTTCGGCCTGAAGCATTCTCCTGCAGCTGTGTGGCCCTCCAGCCGGTTTTCTTCTTTGTTGCTGTGTGTTGTAAATTGGCGCTGTGTGCGAGTTGTGGGCATGACTTCCGGAATCAGAGGTTGCCTGGGAGCCAGGGCGGCCCTTTTGCAGTTCGGGGAAAAAGTTCTGGTACCCACATGCCAGAGCCATACTTTTTGGAGGTCATAATCACCGGGATTTTCTCTGGAGAAGGCGGGACGGCAGCACCTACTTCTTCGGGAACTTCCCAGTGATATCAGCTCCATTTTCGGCCTCAAGCATTCTCCTGCAGCTGTGGGGCCCTCCAACCGGTTTTCTTCTTTGTTGCTGTGTGTTGTAAGTTTGCGCTGTTTGCGAGTTGTGGGCATGACTTCTGGAATCAGATGTTCCCTGGGAGCCGGGCTGCCCCCTTTGCAGTTCGGATAAAAAGTCCTGGTACCCACATGGCTCTGGCATGAGCGTACCAGGACTTTTTTTCCAAACTCAATGGGTCTGCCCCAGCTCCCAGGCAACCTCTGATTCTGAAATCATGCCCACATAATTTTGCTTTTTGGAGCTTGTGCTCACCGGAATTTTCTCTGAGAAGGTGGACAGCAGCACCTAACCCTGCTGGGACCTTCCAGTGATATCGGCTCCATTTTCGGCCGGAAGCATTCTCCGGGAGCTGTGGGTCCCTCCAGCCAGTTTTCTTCTTTGTTGCTGTGTAGTGTAAGATGGCGCTGCGGGGCGAGTTGTGGGTTTGACTCAGGATTCAGTGGTTGCCTGGTTGCCGGGACGGACCCATTGAGTTTGGAAAAAATATTCTGGTACCAGTATTCCAGATCCATACTTGTAGGAGCTTATGGTCACTGGCATACCCTCTGGAGAAGGCAGGATGGCATTACCTAGCCCATCTGGGACCTCCAGGTGATATTGCCTCTAGGTGGGCCCGGAACATTTTCCGAGAGTTGTGTGGCTCTCCCACCGGTTTTCTTCTTTGTTGCTTTTTGGTGTAAGATGGCGCTGGGTGGCACGTCGTGTGCGTGACCTATGGAATCAAAGGTTGCCTGGGAGCTGGGTCGGCCCCATTGTAGTTAGGATAAAATGTCCTGGTACCCACATGTCAGACACATGCTTGTATGAGCTCATGGTCACCGAAACTCCCTCTGGAGAAGGCGGCACCTACACCATCTGGGACCTCCAGGTGATATTGAATAGGTGATATTGAATGTTTGAGGCCCGGAGCATTGTCTGGAAGGTGTGGGTCCCTCCAGCCAGTTGCTTCTTCATTGCTGTGTGGTGTAAGATGGCGCTGGGGGGCGCCTCGTGGTACTGACTTTCGAGATCAAAGGTTTTCTAGGAATCGGGGCGAACCCATTGAGTTTGGAAAAAATTTCCTGGTACCGAATGCCAGAGCCATGCTTGTATGAGTTCATGGTCACCGGAAATCCCTCTGGAGAAGGCGGGAAGGCAGCATCAACCCCATCTGGGAGCTCCTGGTATTATCAAATCTGTTTGAGGCCCGGAGGATTCTCCGGGAGATGTGGGCTCCTCCACCCGGTTTTCTTCTTTGTTGCTGTGTGGTATAACATGGTGCTCAGTGCGAGTTGTTGGCGTGAGTTCCAAAATCATAGGTTGCCTGGGAGCTGTGGTGGCCCCTTCGTATTTTGGAAAAAAAAGTCCTGGTACCCGCATGCCATATCCATGTTTGTACGAGCTTATGGTCACTGGATACCCTCTGGAGAAGGTGGAACGGGAGCATCTAGCCCATCTGGGACCTCCCGGTGACATCGGCTCTGTTTGGGGCTTGGAGCATTCTCCTGCAGCTGTGGGGCCCTCCAGCCGGTTTTCTAGTTTGTTGCTGTGTGTTGTAAGATGGTGCTGGGGGGCGACTTTTGGGTTTGACTCAGGGATCAGAGGTTGCCTCAGAGCCAGGTCGGCCCCATTGCAGTTCTGAAGAAAAATCTTGGGAGCCGCATGCCAGACCCATGCTTGTACGAAGTCATGGTCACTGGATACTCTCTGGAGAAGGTGGGATGGGAGCATCTAGTCCATCTGGGACCTACCGGTGATATCGGCTCTGTTTGGGGCCTGGAGCATACTCAGGGAGCTGTGGAACTCTCCAGCCGGTTTTCTTCTTTGTTGCTGTGTGCTGTAAATAGCGCTGGCGGTCGCATCGTTGACATGAGTTCCAAAATCAGAGGTTGCTTGGGAGCCGGGGCGGCCCCTTTGGAGTGTGGAAAAAACCTCCTTGTATCAGCATGCCACAGCCATGCTTTTAGGAGTTCATGGTCACTGGGATTCCATTTGGAGAAGGCCGGATGGCAATAACTACCTCATCTGGGGCCTCCCGGTGATATCGGTTCTGTTTGGGCCTGGAGCATTCCCCGGGAGCTGTTGAGCCTTCCAGCCGGTTTTCTTCTTTGTTGATGTGAGTTCTATGATGGCGCTGGGGCAAGTTGTGGGCGTGACTTTTAGAAACAGAGGTTGCCTGGGAGCCGTGCCTGCCCCTTTGCAGTTCGGAACAAAAGTCCTGGTACCCTCATGCCAGAGCCATGCATTTTGGAACTCATGGTCACCGTGATGCCATCTGGATAAGGTGGAACGGCAGCACCTACCCCATCTGGGACCTCCTGGTGATATCGGCTCTGTTTTTGGCCTGGAGAATTCTCCGGCAGCTGTGGGTCCCTATACCGGGATTTCTTCTCTCTTGGTGTGTGGTGTAAGATGGTGCTGGAGGGCGAGTTGTGGGCATGATTTCAGAATGAGAGGTTGTCTGGGAGCCGGGGCTGACCCATTCAGTTCGGAAAAAATGTCCTGGTACCCGTATGCCAGAGCTATACTTTTAGGAGCTCATGGTCACTGGGATTCCATCTGGAGAAGGCAGGACGGCAGCACCTAGCCTATCTGGGACCTCCAGCTGATATCGGTTCTGTTTGGGCCTGGAGCATTCTCCGGGAGCTGTGGTGCCCTCCAGCTGGTTTTCTTGTTTGTTGCTGTGTGGTAATTCTGTTATCTTACAGAAAACATTTTTTCTCCTAGTTATTGAGAAATACAAGTTTTCAGACAATAGAGAAAGAATATTTCTAAGTTTTATGATGACTAAGCCATAACTTCTTGAGAGTGAAATGAGAAAAGTGCACTGCTGATGACTCCAGACAGTAGTTCTGAGCATGCTGATATGGTCAGCATTTTCTGGTAGCCGAGAAAAACTGTTTAAAGTGTTTTCTTAGAAAGGTTTTTCCTATAGTTTGTTGCAGCAATCAACTGCCTTACACGTAGATGTTGTTTGACAAGAGGAATTGTCCAATAGAAATGAAAAGTAACTTATTGGGAGTCATTAGGAAAAAAGTCCATTTGACTTCTGCAGACAGTTTAAACAGATTGTTTGTAGGTATAGAAAGGTCCATTTGATAGGTGACTGGAGATATGTGTTTGAGCAACTTGACACTGTCAACATATTCTGGTGCACAAGAGAAATAATTTAGAGTCAGTGAATTCCATGGAAACCAGTGCGGACTGGAAGTTAGTTCCAAGAAGCAACTATGTTACATTTCAGATATTATGTGACACTTGGAAATCTTCAAGTGACCAAGAAACATAATAGTCGAAGTAGGTGTCTACAAGTCCATATAAATTTGATGGATGAATTTAGAGATAAATTCTGAGCAACTAAATTTGTTGATTATAGAAATAAATTCTGAGCCACTCAATTTAGTAGATGATTATAGAGACAAACTCTTTTTATTATTATTTTTCTTTATTTTTTGATAGACTGTAAGCAACTAATTCTGATGGATTGTTCTAGAGATAAATTCTGAGCAACTTGGTAAAACTTGATGGCTGAGAAAATAATTTCGAGTAGGTTGCCAAGTTTATCATCTCACACCAACGAAACAAGTCTAATCACAAGTCTATAGACTGTAGAAATGCTGCTGACCCTAAAAGAATCCAAATGGGATATAAAAGCCAGTCTTCAAATGGGACTAATTTAGGAGAAATCCATAAAAGAAGTAAGAAAGCACAATGGCCAATAACGGTTCCAGGAGAAGACCTGATGGGCATGACGCTGGGGTGGTAGCGCACGTGGGAGCATGTTAAGTTCCTCTCACCTGCCGAAGGATGGACAGTGTTGGACTGATTTAGCCGGGTTTTATTTTTCTTTTTAGTTCACACCTGGCGATGCAGAGAGGTTATTACTGGCTCATGAATTCAGAAATTACTCCAGATGGCGCTCGGAAGATCATATGGGATGCTGGGAATCCAACCTGTTTCGGCTGCATGGAAGGCAAGCACCCTACCCGCTGTGCTATCGCTCCAGCCCATAGCCAGGTTTTTTTGAAGTGCGTGTTGTTGATGGTACACAAACCCACGGCAGTGGTGAGATGAGGCTTGACAACTCTTTCCATGTTTTGTGGGAGGCATTTCTTTTTCTTCCCAAAGTGTCCATCAGTTTTCTCCTTCAGACAGTCATAAAGAAGACACTTGGGTAGTATATTGGGAGTTTACTATAGTCTCTAGTTTAGGCTTGCTGTGAGTGTAAAGAGAGATAGTTAGAACTGGATGCATCCGTTCTTTTCAGTCTAAGTCACACAGGTCAGTGAACTCTCTGCTCTTTTTTAAGCAGGGTGAGGAGTCACAGTATGGTCAGTTGATTCTAAGGTCAATGTATCATCCTTGACCAGGATGGTCTGGTCCGTGAAGTTGTCAGGACACAGAGCGATCCACTTAGTTATATTGACTTGACGGGAGAAGTGTTCTCCCGGCGGGGAAAAATGGTTCCACATTGTATACCCTCACACCAAATGAACGAGGCTATCTGCTATCCAGGCAGATAAGACTGTAGATATGTCCTGGAATATAAAATAAACCGAATGGGCTATAAAGCAGTTTTCAAATCCCACCAAACGAGCCAAGAGGTGTGAAGCCTGCTTCTCACCACTACCGTGATTTTGTGTACTAAGTAATGGTAGTAATAACAGTAAAGTAAAAACTTGTTGTTTTCTAAGGATAGGAGCTTCCAAAAATCTAGTTAATCAGTCCAGCACAGCCCCTCGTTTGGCAGGTGAGAGTCACTTCACGTCACTTGCTACCATCTCAGGAATGCGCCCATCAGGTCTTTTCCTGGCACAGTTATTGCCCAGTGTGGTTTCTTACTTCTTTGACTTTTCCTCCCAATAATTCATGTTTGAGCAGTTAGAACAGTATGCTACTGGAACAAGGCAGAGCTGCAGATCATTGGATCAGGGTTGAATATCCTTACACACATCCTCACATATAGAATCGTCTAATCTTTGATAAGCAAGCATGAGATATGAAGTGGAGCAAGGAAAGCCTCTTCAATGAATGATGCTGGCAATTTTTTTTATGAATCGAGGGATATGCACAACAGAAAGAAATCACACTCCCAAATGTATTTGTACCTAGTGAGGGACCCACTAAATATGTAAAACCTACTAATAGGTTTTAAGGAGGACATTGCTAGCAACACAATAGTAGTTGGAGACTTCATTACCACCTTATCACCCCTCGATAGATCAACAAGAATAAAACTCACCAAGGAAACACTGTCTTTGAAGGAAGAAACAGAAGAGAGAGGGCTCATAGACTATGTAGGCTCTTACATTCCCAAAAGAGAGAATACACATTTTTTCCCAGTGAACACGGAACAGTTTTCACAAGAGCCCTTGTGCTGGGTCACAGAACATACCTCAACAGAATCAGGAAGATAGAAATTGTGTCAACTATCTTTTTCAGACCATAGTGCACTGAAGACAGAAGTTAATCATGCACAGAAGTGGAAAAGCAGATCAAACACCTGGAAATTGAACAGCTCAGTCTTGAACAACGAGTGGACATGAAGTGGTTAAGAAGGACATGAAGGAAGAAATCAAAAGATACCTGGAAACAAAGGAGGTTGAAGACACGAGTTACCAGAACCTGTGGGATGCAGCTAAAGCCGTTTTAAGGGGGAAACTTAAAGCTCTGCAAGTATTTCTCAGGAAGGAAGAAAGGGCTTATATAAATAGCTTGACTTCACAACTCAAGATCTTAGAAAAGGACCAACAGAAAGAGGCCAAGCCAGGCAGAAGGAAAGAAATAACAAAACTTGGAGCACAAATCAATGACATGGAAACCCAAGAAACAATCCGTAAGATCAATGAAACCAAGAGCTGGTTCTCTGAGAAAATAAACAAGATTGATAAACCACTAGCAAGACTCACAAAGAAAAAGAGAGCAAGAACCCTAATAAAACGAATCAGAAATGAAAAGGGAGATAACACAACAAAAACAAAAGATCATCAGAGATGACTTTGAAAGTCTGTATGGCACGAAGCAAGAGAACCTAGAAGAAATGGATAAATTCCTGGATTCCAATATTCTCCCAGGATTAAACAAGGGAGACTTGGAATACCTCAAGAAACCTATTAGTATCAAGGGAATTGCAACAGTGATCAAAAATCTTCTTTAAAAAAAAAAAAAAACGGGGCTGGAGAGCTAGCACAACGGGTAGGGCATTTGCCTTGAATGCAGCCAGCCTGGGTTCGATTCCCAGAATCCCATATGGTCCCCTGAGCACCGCCAGGAATAACGCCTGAGTGCAGAGCCAGGAGTAACCCCTGTGCATCGCCAGGTGTGACTCAAAAAGCAAAAATAAATAGATAAATAAAAATAAAACAGAACAAAGCAAAACAAAAAAGTCTTCCTGAAAACAAAAGCCCAGGTCCAGATGGATTCACTAGTGAATTCTTCCAAACTTTTACAGAGGACCTGTTACCAGTTCTTCTCAAGCTTTTCCTGGAAATGGAAGAAACAGGAAATCTCCCAAACAGTTTCTATGAGGCACATGTCTCTCTAATAGCTAAAGCAAACAAAGATACCAGTAAAAAAGAAAACTAAAGGCCAATTTTCCTGATGAACATGGGTGCGAAGATCCTCAACAAAATATTAGCACATAGAATCCAACATCTCATCAATAAGATCATACACAACGACCAAGTGGGATTTATTCCGGGGATGCAAGAATGGTTTAATATTCGAAAATTAATCAACAGAATCCACCATGTCAACAAAAGAAAACATAAAAACCATATGGTCATATCAGTAGATGTGGAGAAAGCATTTGGCAAGATCCAACCCCCATTAAGGATGAAAACTCTCACCAAAATGGGTTTTGAAGGAACTTTCCTCAATAGAGTCAAAGCCATCTACCACAAACCTATGGCAAGCATAATCCTCAATGGGGAAAACTAAGAGCCTTTCCTCTAAGATCAGGGACAAGACAAGGATGGCCACTCTCACCAATCCTGTTCAATTTAGTGCTGGAAGTATTTGCAATTGTGGTTAGGCAAGAAAAAGACATTAAGGGCATCCATATAGGAAAGGAAGAAATCAAGCTCTCACAGATGATTTGATACTATATTAAGAGATCCCCAAAGCCTCCACCAAGAAACTCCTAGAGACAATAGACTTGTCCAATAAAGTTGCAGCTTATAAAATCAATACCCCAAAATCCATGGCTCTCCTATATGCAAATAATGAAACAGAGGAAAATGACATGAAAAAATCAATCCCATTCACAATTATGCCCCAGAACGTCAAGTGCCTCGGAATCAAATTAACTTGGGAGGTAAAGGACCTGTACAAAGAAAACTATAAAATACTGCTTCATAAGATAAAATGGGCTGGAGCGATAGCACAGTGGGTAGGGCATATGCCTCGCAAGGGACCAACATGGCCGACACGAGTTCAATTCCTCCGCTCCTCTCGGAGAGTGTGGCAGTATCTAGCCCACATGGCAAAGCCTGGCAAGCTACCCGTGACGTATTCGATATGCCAAACACAGTAACAACAAGTCTCTTGATGGAGACATTACTGGGCCTGCTCGAGCAAATCGATGAACAACGGGAGGACAATGACAGTGACATGAAATAAAAGAGGACATGAGGAAATGGAAAGATATCACCTTTTCACGGATCAGGAGGATGAGGATTAACATGGTCAGAATTGCAATTGTCCCCAAAGCATTGTACAAATTCAATGTGATCCCAATAAAGATACCCATGAATTCTTCAAAGAAATGGAGCAAACACTCCTGATGTTCATATGGAACAATAAGTCTCCACGAATAACTAAAGCATTTCTTCAGACAAAGATAATGGGAGGAATCACACTCCCCAATCTTAAACTCTACTACAAAGTGGTTATAATTAAAATGGCATGGTACTGGAACAAAGGCAGAACCGCAGACCAATGGAACAAGGTTTAATATCCTGACCCCCCCAAATATATAATCATCTAATTTTTTAAAAAAAATTTTATGAGTGAGACATCACGAGGTACAGTTGTAGACTTACAAATTTTTGTGCTTGGGTTTCAATTATACAATGATCAAATACCCATCCCTCCACCAGTTCCCATTTCCCACCACCACGGATCCCAGGACCCCTCCCACCCCCCACCCCCCAATCCCACCCTACCTCTGTGGCAGGGCATTCCCTTTTGTTCTCTCTCTTATTGCGTGTTGTGGTTTGCAAAAAAGGCGATGGGTGACAATCATGTTTGGTCTATGGTCTACTTTCAGCATGCTTCTCTCATCCTGGGAGGATCCTCTCAACACCCTTTTATAATCATCTAATCTTTGATAAGGGAGCAAGAAATGGGAGTTGGAGCAAGGAAAGCCTCTTTAACAAATGGTGCTGGCAAAACTGGATGGCCCCATGCAAAAAAATTGGCTCAGACCTCTACCTATCACCATGCACAAAAGTCAGATCCAAATGGATTAAAGACCTCAACATCAGACCAGAATCCATAAGGTACATTGAAGACAAGGTCGGCAAAACCCTCCAAGACATTAAAGCTAAAGGTATCTTCAAAGATGACACACTGCTAGGCAAGCAGGTGGAAACAGAGATAAACAGATGGAACTATCTTAAACTAAGAAACTTCTGCACCCCAAAGAAAAAGTGACCAAAATACAAATACAGTCTACATAATGGAAAAGTATATTCCCGCAATACCCATCCAATAAGGGGTTGATATCAAGAATCTACAAGTCACTGGTTGAATTTCACAAGAAAAAATCCTCTAACCCCATCAAAAAATGAGGTGATGAAATGAAAAGAAATATACTCAAAGTAGAAATCTGAATGGCTAAAAGGCACATGAGAAAATGCTCTACATCACTATTCATCAGAGAGATGCAGATCAAAACCACAATGAAATATCACCTCACACGACAGAGACAGGCCCACATCCAAAAAAACAAAAGCAACAGGTGCTGGCGCGGATGTGGCAAGAAAGGGACCCTCCTTCACTGCTGGTGGGAATGTAGATTGGTTCAGTCCTTTTGGAAAACAGTATGGATGATTCTCCAAAAATTAGAAATTGAGTTCCCATTTGACCCAGCAAAATCACTCCTGGGAATATATCCCAGAGAGGCAAAAAAGTATAGTCGAAGTGACATCTGCACTTGTTTGTTCATTGCAGCATTCTTTACAATACCAGAACCTGGGAAAAACCTGAGTGCCCGAGAGGAGATACTGGTTAAAGAAACTTTGGTACATCTACACAATGGAGTCCTATGTAGCTGTTAGAAAAGATGAAGTCATGAAATTTACATAGAAGTGGTACTACATGGAAAGTATCATGCTAAGCGAAATGAGTCAGAAAGAGAGGGATAGACATAGAAAGATTGCATTCATCTGGGGGATATAAAGTAACAAAATATGAGATTAATACCCAAGAATAGCTGAGATCAGCACCAGGAGAATTACTCCATAGCTTAGAGGCCAGCCGGGCATTCTAGGGGAAAGGGCAGCTCAGATAGAGAAGGGAGCACCAAATAAAGGGTGTTTGGAGGATCCTCCCAGGAGGGGAGATGCATGTCGAAAGTAGACTATGCACTGAACATGTTTGCCTCTCAATGCCTCTTTTGCAGACCACAACAAGCAAAAGGAGAGAGAGAGAACACAAGGGATTGCCCTGCCACAGAGGCAGGGGGGAATGGGGGGGATGGGGGTGGGAGGGATATTATCCATGGTGGTGGAAAATGGGCACTGGTGGAGGAATGGGTATTTGATCATTTTATAATTCAAACCCAAGCACAAAAAATTGTAAATCTACAATATATATATATATATATAATGCCCAACCAAAAAAAATAAAATAAAATAAAAAAAGAAATGGACTCACATGGCAGACCTGTGTTGGATTTTGAAAATCGCCTCAACTGGCGGAGGGGTTTGTTCTTAGGCAGTCCCACCAGGCCTGTAACATCTCTCTCTAAGCATTGCTTTTCTGCATTTCCGGGTGACTTTTGGTTCAAACAGTCTCTCTGTGGTGGTGAAAGGGCTGAGTCACAGCTATGGCAGCAGAACTTTTTTTGATACAGTTCCTTCCAAGAGGGCCACTTTATCCTCAGGCTGTTTAGAGTGGGCTCGGAGAAGCTCCGCTGCTGCCTCATAGGGCTTGGAGCCCCTGGTGTGGTGGGCTCTGAAGGCTGGGCCCCCCGAATGCCTTCGGGGAGGTTGTGGTGTGTTTCAGGGACTGGTTCCGAGCACAGGCTCAGTCTGCTTGACAAAGATCTGACTAGGGTTTCCCCTGAGGAATCCCTGGCGTGATCACCATGATGTGCGTTGGCAAAGGGCACGGCATGAGCCGCTGCGGAGGCCACCCGCGATTCCTGGGGAACGCTCTCCTTGAGACAGAGTTCTGTGGAGAGTGTGGGCTCCGAGGACTGCCCCTGACATCTGGCACCGTTTGGACTTTTCATTTTGAATTTTCCCGATGGGAGCTTAGAGTGGCTCTCCAGGGGAGGGTTTGAGAGTAAGACAGGATCACCATCAGGGGTGTCCTCTTCTCCATGATACCATGGCATAAGATATGGGTGTTCATTTTCCACACTATCATAGGACTTTTGCAAACAAGCTGTGGGAAAAAAATATCCAAGTTATTGTTAGTATTTTCTTACCACAAACACAGTGCATGTGCCTTAAAAACAGACATCTTCCATGGAATTTTCTTGTCATTTGCCTCCTACTCTCAAGGAGGATAGGTTCTGTCACAATCTTCCCAAATGTTAGTGTAGGAAAAGAACTTCTCAAGCACATGCTACATACATCCTTGTCATGAGGACATACCAAAATAACAAGAAATGGTAAAGATAAGTAAGGACTTGATGTCTGGTATACACCAACGTCTTGAACTGGGTTCAGATTTTTAACATGGATCGCTGGTGGGGACTTACAACTCTAGGCTCAGAAAACTGTTTTCTAACAACTACTATTTCTCTTTTGTATGTCTTTTGTATACACACACACACACACACACACACACCCATACACACCCATTCGGTTTTTGGGCCATACCGAGCAGTGTTCAGTGATCACTCCTGGCAGGCTCAGGGACCCAAAGGGGTTCCAAGAATTGAACCCAGGTCGTCCACGTGCAAGGCAAGTGCCTTACCTGTTGTACTACTGCTTCAGTCCCCATTAGTTAGATTTCTCTGTATTTTCTTGGTGCAGCTATGGCAGCTTGAAGACCATAGAACTAGTCATTGATAGAACAGGACTTCATATTCCAAACCTCCTTCCCCACAACAGCAATGATTTTTGTCTATTTTATGAATACCATCCCACCGTGTCCTTTTTTTGTAGAAGCCAAGCAGTGCTGGCCTGCCGTCTGAGAAACCAGACATTTCAAAATCAGGGTTATAAGCGTGCGAGCCCAAAGAGCAATCCCAGGTATCCTTTGAGCCTGAAAAGTCGTCTCTATTGGAGAGGTACTTGAAGGACTAGAAAAGGTGATCAGGGTGAGAGAAAACTTGCTGCTCAGCCCCTTTTAGCTGTGCTGGGGTGAGGAAGGCATTGCCAGGAATCCAACTCAGGGCCTCCAACATGCAAGCACCACTCAGTCATGGACACCAGCCATGATACTATTTTTTTAGTTTCAAGGACTCTATGCCAGGAATCACACAGCCAAAGACAAGCCTTACTTTGCCACTGGGACATTGACTACAACTTCAACCATAGCAACGTAAACACATTTGGTCCTAGTGTAACTTTATTTGAATAGAGGCTAAAATGACTCTAGTATCTCATGTTGCTGATGAGTTACTTGGATTCTGGGACCTCACCAAGTGAATCTGTGGACGTCCCCATGCCCTGACCTTTGCTGACAAGAAAGACCTGCCTTCTAAGAAATACCCCCTGTTCCAGTCAAGTGTCCATGTTCTCCCACCCCCCAACCCCCTAGAGATCTTGTTTCTTTACAATACCTGGAATATTCTTTTTCCTATCATATGGTTTCGAAACTTCTCCAAAGAGGCAAATGATTACCTCTCCAAAAATTTGGAAACAATTCTCTATCATGAATTGAATGAGTTTGGACATCTGTTCAAAAAGGACAAAAAAGGAAGCACCTGTTTTTATACAGCCTTTCTTCGAGTCACCTGTAATACGTGAATCCTAAGAGAAATGTCTGCTTTCAAAGTCACAAAACACAAGGCATTTTTGGGGATGGAGGGTGTAGGACTTGGGCCACACCAGGCGGTATCTGGGCAACCATAGGAAGTGCTAGGTGTGGGGTTTGCCACATGCAAGTCAAGTGTCTTAACTCTCCATCTGAGTATGTTATTTGGCGTATACATTAAAGAATCACTATTTGTGACCTGGAGTTCATGCTAACACTTTTCTGCCAATGGCTCTGACTTTAAAATGAGGACTGTTTTCAGTATCCTCTGTGTAGAGTATTTGAAGCGACAAAATCATACATCATGAAAATTGGTAAAGCATTCTTTGATAAGTATTGATGACGTGTGTGAGTGTGGGCAGAGGCTGTGCTCATGGGGCCTCTTAAGGAGGAGGGAGTTTGTCTTCTGTCTCACAGCCTCTGCCAGTGAAGTTCATTCCCTTGAATTCCCTGATGTGGGAGGAGGTAAAGTTTCACCTGGGGCAGCAGCCCCTATGGAGATGGATACTGGAATCTTTGGTTTGTTGCCCCAGTGTCTGAGACAGTGGAACAGGAAGAATGGTGGAAGCAAGAACACTGTACATGAGTGTGGCTCCCAGTCACTAGAATATGAGTTTGAGATTACCATTACTTCAGATTTTTAGATTTGGCAATGGTGGACACTGCAAATCATTTTTCTAAGAGCATATACAGATATATATATATATTTTCTGTACATAATGGGCTGAGAATTGAACCGTGACCTGTCCCACTTCAAAGTTCTTCTTCCCTTCATATAAGTCAGTTGCTTTCTCATCACTTGAAGACATAAGGACTTGCCTTCTTCAAGGGAAATGAGAAGTGACCCAATTGGGAGTACTTCTCTGTTGAATATGTTGATGCTGGCGTGTACTATCAGTGTTTCACACTTGAATGTGGCTTAACACAAATTACGGTACTGCCATCCATGTGTGAATAGATGAACAGGCTAGGATAACATGTTCAATGTAGTCTGTAAGGTATGTTATGTTACTTAAAGAAGACACCAGAACTACCCCAAATGCTATAGGAAATAAAACTCAGTTCCCTGGGGCATCAAAAGAAAAAAGAAATGCCATTACCTTTTCGTAAATCTCTGTTTCCACCTTCGGGGTATCTCTTGGTGGCCCCAAGATGCTAGGGGCTATGCATATAGCTAAGTTGAGAGCGTTCATCTTATTTAAAGAGGAATTTTGCTCAATGCAGTGTAGCACTCCAAAAAGATACCTCAGGACAGTGATGTTGTCTCTTGGAAGATGCTGTAAGAGTCTAAAGAAAGAATAAGGCACTTTAGAGAAGACATTTCATAGAAAGCTTGTATAGAGTAGGCACTTTTTCTGTCCATAGGGAACCAAAGAAAGTAAGAGCACAGTCAGATATGCAGAGTTTTAGTGAGTGTGATGGTGTGCAGAGTGAGCACTGCCTGTAGAGAGGTCAAATGAATAGGGCATTGGGTCTAGAAAGATGTAAAAGTGGTACTGAATGGTTTGTAAAACAGCGCTGCCTAAAATATTTGCCTGAAACCCAGAGACATTTCCGAACACTCTCAAGCTAACTATCCCACACACTTTCTGAGGAAATTAAACAACTAATGTGTTTTTTTTTTTGGCGGGAGTGGGGTAGTGCACCTGATGTTACTCAGCGATTCCTCGTAGCTCTTCATTCAGGAATCACTCTGGCAGGCTTGTGGGATCAAATGGGGTGGCGGGGATTGAACCCGGGTTGGCCACGTGCAAGTGTCCTACTGGCTTTACTAATACTCCAGCTCCCAACATGCTCCTTGAAATATCAAGTTGCTCCAGCAATGCAGAAATGCCAGTGTATCTTTTGGTGTCCCAAGCACTTGGCCTCAGCTGTGTGCTTGGGACACATCCTTGCTCCATCCAGAGCTTAGCATTCTCCTTCACTCTCACACTATGTTTCCCACTGTCTGGACTGCAGCTCATAAGGGATTTCAAACAATTAGTCACTAAAAATGATTTTAACTGTTACCCAGAGAAACAGAGACATTATTGATAATCTTGAAAGTTTGTTATTTTTAGCCAGAATCTGCAACCAGTGGGAAAATCAGGTGGGTGGTGCTGCGCCAAATGAAGCAGAGGCACTTAGGCTCAGTGCAGTGGTCTAATGGGTAGAGTCTGTAGGGAAAGGGTATAAAGGACACGGACGAGGAATCTAAAGATTGCTGAGGAAGTTCAGTAAGAAGGCAGCTATTGTCTAGGGTACTCTCTTTTGGTTCTCTGACTTTCAGGTCATCAGTCTTTGAACTATTTGAGGTTGTAGGATAAGATCTTTAAGACAAGCAACAAAGCATATAATCTGATGTTCATTCTGTCTGAACATCCCACAAAATCATAATGAAAGTAATAACCTCTTTGTTCCATGGCCTTGATTTCTGACCCTCTTAGGAGATAGACCTCTTTTGTTAATAGAAGAACATAGTTTATCAACAGCAGTCTAGATAATTCACAAGTTCAAGGTTACTCCAGAAGGGCTTTAGGGCGGTTTTCTTCAAACAATTTTATGGACATGGAGAGTATCACATCAAATGAGTCAGAAAGAGAGTGACAGACATAGAATGACTGCACTCAGTTGTAGAATATAAAGTAAAATAATCGGAGACCAACACCTAAGGAGAGTAGAGATAGGAGCCAAGGGGATCTCTGCGGGGAAGGCTTTTGAAGCTGTTCTCATGTGCTGAGGGAAGGCAGCTGGATAGAGAAGGGACCACTAAATCAATGATGGTTGGAGGGCTTGCTTGGGATGGTAGATGCGTGCTGAAAGTAGACCATCGCCCAAACATGATGGTCACCTGGTACTTGTATTGCAAAGAACAATACCCAGAAAGAGAGAGAAAGAGAGAATATGCCTGCCTCAGAGTTGGGGAGAGGGGAGCAAAAGGGTAGGTGTGGTCGGAGGGATCCTGGAAACATTGGTGATGGAGAATGGGCACAGGTGGAGGGATGTGTATTCAAGAATTGTATAACCAATAAGTAATCATGCAAGTTTGTAAGTCTGTAATTGTATCTCACTTTGATTCATTCAAATGAAACAAACTTTTTTAAATGTTATTCCAGAAAGGACTACTAAACTAGCGTTTGCAAAAATAAGTGATTGCATTTTCACAGGTGAAGGAAGTGTTGCTTTTTATTAGGGTAGACATATCTTTCTTTCTTTTTTTTTCTTTTGATTTTTGGGTCAGACCAACAATGCTTAGGGGTTACTCCTGGCTCTGCATTCAGGAATTACTCCTAGCAGTGCTTGGGTGACCATATGGGATGTGAAGAGTTGAACCCAGGTCAGCCATGTGCAAGCCAAATGCCCTACCCACTGTGCTATCGCTCCAGTCCCTAGACATATCTTTCTTATTCTCTCATAATACAGAAAATGTTTAGGGTCAGGGGTGCAGAGTTCTGCTAGGAACTTCCCTTTGCAGCAGAACCATGTGTTCTCTGTGATTAAGATGGAGAGACTTTGCAACTCCCCTCTCCCTTGACTCTTAATAGTGAGCAGCCTTCTGCAGTGCCTCTCCAAGAAGATCCCACCCCTAGTTATGTCTTTTCTGGCATTGATGAGACAGTACTATAATTCCTAGTTTATCTGCTCAGACTTTAGAGTTCCTTGAGAGAAGAATCCAGATGTTGAGTTAGACATTTAAGGAGTTGTTTGGTGAAATACTTAACAAAATTAAGACCGCCAATGATAAGATTTGGTCTAGAGCATTAGCTCTGGATGTTATTGGTTTCAGTTCTTATCAGATTCTTAGAAAGGTAAAGAATTCCATGTGGTAGAATTACGTCTGAAATACCAATGACGGCAGCTAATCTACTCTCCTGGTTTGTTCTGTTTTTTTTGGGTCACATCCAATGGTGTTTGAGGATGCCAAATGGAATGGCAGGGATGGAACCTGGATCAGCTGTGTGCAAGGCAAGCTCCCTCCTGTTCCACTATCTTTCTTGCGCCTACTATTTCAAATGTGTTTTTTTTTATTTTTGCTTTTTCTTTGGGGGGGTGTCACACCCGGCAATGCACAGGGGTCATTCCTGACTCTCCACTCAGGAATTACTCCTGGCGGTGCTCAGGGGACCATATGGGATGATGGGAATCGAACTCAGGTCAGCTGCGTGCAAGGCAAACGCCCTACCTGCTGTGCTATTGCTCCAGCCCCCTCAAATGTGCTTTTAATAGTCATCATTACTTTCCTAGGCAAGTTATACATTTCAGAAAGATTTTGAGACATGACAAAACTAGCGCACTTACAACTGGATAGTACGGATACGCTCTTCAGGATTCGCTTCATCCATTATCGAAAGCCAAATTTCAAACATGTTTGATGACAATAGACTACCTGGAATACTCCTCAAAAAATCCTTATATAGAAGAAATTGAAATATTTAAGTCATTATTCAGGCTCCTAAGTATGGGGCAAAGAAGAAAAGCTTTGGGTGGGAAGATTCGTTAAATTTCTTTCTCCCTTCTCCGGGAAACAGAGTTCTTGGTCAACTCTGCACTAACATTCACTTTTACGAACACATGCTTTAGTTTAACTTTGACTCTCTTGTACCCCAAAACTAGAGGAGTCACTGAAGACTGAAGTCTATTGAAACTTCCACCTCCTTTTGTGTGCATGTAGCAATGTATACAACGGGCTAGTCTGGCCGTAAGTAAGCAGACAGCACCTTCCCTTGCCCTGTGGCTTACCCCCACCCCCATCCCGCCCACACACACAACTTTAGACCAGTAGCTCAGAGAAATAGATGCACTAACATGGTCTTTCTGAGGTTAGGCATGTGGTAACCAGCCCGCTACTTATTGTACTCCTATTTCCTCAGATGGGACAGGCACTAGCTGTGGTGCGAAGGCTAGTCTAGTGAAGAATACTAACTCCCTGCTACTTCCTATTCTTGGGGGAGACACTCCAGTTTCTCCCAGTGTTCTCCACATAAGTGCTCTCATAGATTTGGGGGAGAAATCATTCCAGGCTCTAAATAGATGCGGTTGATGGAAGCAGAGTATGACACCAGCAAAAGGTTATCCCAATCAACAGTCTTCATCAAGTTGAGCTTGCAAAGCTTGATCTCCAATCCTGGTCTCCAACACTGCCTGAGAAGTAGGCTGCCTTTTTGTAAGTTGATACAAGAGAAAGATAGATGCGACTCTAGACGTGGCAGTTTCAACTCTTGCTGAGAAACCAAATTATTGATTTTACTTACCTGAGCACAGGCAACTCAAAATTTATTATTTAGATGCCATGTTTGCAGGGCTAATGTTTGAGCTGGGGTGCCTGTTAGTTTAATGAGCAGATCCCAGAGCAATGATGGACTATTTTGAAAGTAAATAATGGTTTATTTATTTCTTTACTCCTCTCATATAGAGTAGGGGTCATTATGGGTCTGCTGCAATTTGTCATATAGTCAAATAGATATGAAGGAGATATGGGAAGTTTAGCTAATTGTAGCTGAGATCTTATGGTCATTAGAAAGCCTCTTTGGGTTCGGAGGACTGGTCAGTTGTTCGAACTTGCCACAAGTGTGTGTGGGGCTGAGGGTAGGTAAGAGAGAGAAGTGACTGCTATGACAATAATAACCGGTAATGTAATGATCACTCTGGACAAGATCTGAGGATTAAAAGTAGGTAAGAAATATTCTTGATAACTTTTCAGTATGAATATTGCAAACCACAATGCCCAAAAGGATAGAGGGTGAGAGAGAGAGAGAGAGAGAGTGAGTTCAGAAAAGCACCTGCCGGAAGCCTTAAGCATAAGAGAAAGAACACATGGAGGGTGCGGGATCCCGGAGGAAAAGAAAAAAGAAAAAACAGGTTCCAAAAAGAGCCGAGTTCACCCGCAAGTTCCAGATGGAGTAGGCGCCGCATCTCGCCTCCCCCAGATGGAACCCTGGTGACCAGAAGCCTCTACAAACACAGCTCGAGTATGCGGGAACGAGGACTTTTTCTCAAATCTGCCGGACTACACCTCCCAGGTAACCTCTGATTCCGGAAGTCACGCCCACAGCCCGCCCCCCAGCGCCATCTTTGAAGCCTTAAGCATAAGAGAAAGAACACATGGAGGGTGCGGGATCCCGGAGGAAAAGAAAAAAGAAAAAACAGGTTCCAAAAAGAGCCGAGTTCACCCGCAAGTTCCAGATGGAGTAGGCGCCGCATCTCGCCTCCCCCAGATGGAACCCTGGTGACCAGAAGCCTCTACAAACACAGCTCGAGTATGCGGGAACGAGGACTTTTTCTCAAATCTGCCGGACTACACCTCCCAGGTAACCTCTGATTCCGGAAGTCACGCCCACAGCCCGCCCCCCAGCGCCATCTTTGAAGCCTTAAGCATAAGAGAAAGAACACATGGAGGGTGCGGGATCCCGGAGGAAAAGAAAAAAGAAAAAACAGGTTCCAAAAAGAGCCGAGTTCACCCGCAAGTTCCAGATGGAGTAGGCGCCGCATCTCGCCTCCCCCAGATGGAACCCTGGTGACCAGAAGCCTCTACAAACACAGCTCGAGTATGCGGGAACGAGGACTTTTTCTCAAATCTGCCGGACTACACCTCCCAGGTAACCTCTGATTCCGGAAGTCACGCCCACAGCCCGCCCCCCAGCGCCATCTTTGAAGCCTTAAGCATAAGAGAAAGAACACATGGAGGGTGCGGGATCCCGGAGGAAAAGAAAAAAGAAAAAACAGGTTCCAAAAAGAGCCGAGTTCACCCGCAAGTTCCAGATGGAGTAGGCGCCGCATCTCGCCTCCCCCAGATGGAACCCTGGTGACCAGAAGCCTCTACAAACACAGCTCGAGTATGCGGGAACGAGGACTTTTTCTCAAATCTGCCGGACTACACCTCCCAGGTAACCTCTGATTCCGGAAGTCACGCCCACAGCCCGCCCCCCAGCGCCATCTTTGAAGCCTTAAGCATAAGAGAAAGAACACATGGAGGGTGCGGGATCCCGGAGGAAAAGAAAAAAGAAAAAACAGGTTCCAAAAAGAGCCGAGTTCACCCGCAAGTTCCAGATGGAGTAGGCGCCGCATCTCGCCTCCCCCAGATGGAACCCTGGTGACCAGAAGCCTCTACAAACACAGCTCGAGTATGCGGGAACGAGGACTTTTTCTCAAATCTGCCGGACTACACCTCCCAGGTAACCTCTGATTCCGGAAGTCACGCCCACAGCCCGCCCCCCAGCGCCATCTTTGAAGCCTTAAGCATAAGAGAAAGAACACATGGAGGGTGCGGGATCCCGGAGGAAAAGAAAAAAGAAAAAACAGGTTCCAAAAAGAGCCGAGTTCACCCGCAAGTTCCAGATGGAGTAGGCGCCGCATCTCGCCTCCCCCAGATGGAACCCTGGTGACCAGAAGCCTCTACAAACACAGCTCGAGTATGCGGGAACGAGGACTTTTTCTCAAATCTGCCGGACTACACCTCCCAGGTAACCTCTGATTCCGGAAGTCACGCCCACAGCCCGCCCCCCAGCGCCATCTTTGAAGCCTTAAGCATAAGAGAAAGAACACATGGAGGGTGCGGGATCCCGGAGGAAAAGAAAAAAGAAAAAACAGGTTCCAAAAAGAGCCGAGTTCACCCGCAAGTTCCAGATGGAGTAGGCGCCGCATCTCGCCTCCCCCAGATGGAACCCTGGTGACCAGAAGCCTCTACAAACACAGCTCGAGTATGCGGGAACGAGGACTTTTTCTCAAATCTGCCGGACTACACCTCCCAGGTAACCTCTGATTCCGGAAGTCACGCCCACAGCCCGCCCCCCAGCGCCATCTTTGAAGCCTTAAGCATAAGAGAAAGAACACATGGAGGGTGCGGGATCCCGGAGGAAAAGAAAAAAGAAAAAACAGGTTCCAAAAAGAGCCGAGTTCACCCGCAAGTTCCAGATGGAGTAGGCGCCGCATCTCGCCTCCCCCAGATGGAACCCTGGTGACCAGAAGCCTCTACAAACACAGCTCGAGTATGCGGGAACGAGGACTTTTTCTCAAATCTGCCGGACTACACCTCCCAGGTAACCTCTGATTCCGGAAGTCACGCCCACAGCCCGCCCCCCAGCGCCATCTTTGAAGCCTTAAGCATAAGAGAAAGAACACATGGAGGGTGCGGGATCCCGGAGGAAAAGAAAAAAGAAAAAACAGGTTCCAAAAAGAGCCGAGTTCACCCGCAAGTTCCAGATGGAGTAGGCGCCGCATCTCGCCTCCCCCAGATGGAACCCTGGTGACCAGAAGCCTCTACAAACACAGCTCGAGTATGCGGGAACGAGGACTTTTTCTCAAATCTGCCGGACTACACCTCCCAGGTAACCTCTGATTCCGGAAGTCACGCCCACAGCCCGCCCCCCAGCGCCATCTTTGAAGCCTTAAGCATAAGAGAAAGAACACATGGAGGGTGCGGGATCCCGGAGGAAAAGAAAAAAGAAAAAACAGGTTCCAAAAAGAGCCGAGTTCACCCGCAAGTTCCAGATGGAGTAGGCGCCGCATCTCGCCTCCCCCAGATGGAACCCTGGTGACCAGAAGCCTCTACAAACACAGCTCGAGTATGCGGGAACGAGGACTTTTTCTCAAATCTGCCGGACTACACCTCCCAGGTAACCTCTGATTCCGGAAGTCACGCCCACAGCCCGCCCCCCAGCGCCATCTTTGAAGCCTTAAGCATAAGAGAAAGAACACATGGAGGGTGCGGGATCCCGGAGGAAAAGAAAAAAGAAAAAACAGGTTCCAAAAAGAGCCGAGTTCACCCGCAAGTTCCAGATGGAGTAGGCGCCGCATCTCGCCTCCCCCAGATGGAACCCTGGTGACCAGAAGCCTCTACAAACACAGCTCGAGTATGCGGGAACGAGGACTTTTTCTCAAATCTGCCGGACTACACCTCCCAGGTAACCTCTGATTCCGGAAGTCACGCCCACAGCCCGCCCCCCAGCGCCATCTTTGAAGCCTTAAGCATAAGAGAAAGAACACATGGAGGGTGCGGGATCCCGGAGGAAAAGAAAAAAGAAAAAACAGGTTCCAAAAAGAGCCGAGTTCACCCGCAAGTTCCAGATGGAGTAGGCGCCGCATCTCGCCTCCCCCAGATGGAACCCTGGTGACCAGAAGCCTCTACAAACACAGCTCGAGTATGCGGGAACGAGGACTTTTTCTCAAATCTGCCGGACTACACCTCCCAGGTAACCTCTGATTCCGGAAGTCACGCCCACAGCCCGCCCCCCAGCGCCATCTTTGAAGCCTTAAGCATAAGAGAAAGAACACATGGAGGGTGCGGGATCCCGGAGGAAAAGAAAAAAGAAAAAACAGGTTCCAAAAAGAGCCGAGTTCACCCGCAAGTTCCAGATGGAGTAGGCGCCGCATCTCGCCTCCCCCAGATGGAACCCTGGTGACCAGAAGCCTCTACAAACACAGCTCGAGTATGCGGGAACGAGGACTTTTTCTCAAAACCGCGCGGCCGCTTACGCGGCCGCGCGACATCTCTCTATATACAAAGTGATCAATGAGAAGTAAACCACCCAATCTTTCTCCCTGAAAGTCAGAGTTAAGTTTGGAGCACGGCCACAGCCCCAGCAACACAAGGACTTAATGCAGAACCCAGCAGCTTAGAGCAGAAAAGTGAAAGGACTATGCGTTAATCCAGGCCATCAAGTCTGCCGGAGGGGAAAGGGTGTTGCCCCATTCGCCCTCTCTTCTCTGGAAAGAAGGATGGCGGCCGCATGGGAGCCTTGTGGACAGCAGGTATGAGCCGGGGGTGTGGGGGCGACTAAAACCTCATGGGAAGGGGGGCGTTCCGGTCCGTCCTTCACGCCCTACCGAGGTCACCAGTTGCCCCCCACGAGCGGCTCTCCAGCATGGCCACAGCCCCAGAAGCACAAGGGCTTAATGCAGAACCCAGCAGCTTGGAGCAGAAAAGTGAAAGGACTATGCGTTAATCCAGGCAATCATTTCTGCCCAGAGGGGAAAGGGTGTTGCTCCCTTCCGCCCTCCTCCCTCTGGAAAGAAAGATGGCGGCCACATGGGAGCCTTGTGGACAGCAGGTATGAGCCGGGGGTGTGGGGGCGACTAAAACCTCATGGGAAGGGGGGCGTTCCGGTCCGTCCTTCACGCCCTACCGAGGTCACCAGTTGCCCCCCACGAGCGGCTCTCCAGCACAGCCACGGCCCCAGAAGCACAAGGACTTAATGCAGAACCCAGCAGCTTGGAGCAGAAAAGTGAACGGGCTATGCATTGATCCAGGCTATCAAGTCTGCCGGAGGGGAAAGGGTGTTGCCCCATTCGCCCTCTCCTCTCTGGAAAGAAAGATGGCGGCCACATGGGAGCCTTGTGGACAGCAGGTATGAGCCGGGGGAGTGGGGGCGACTAAAACCTCATGGGTCGGGGGGCGTTCCGGTCCGTCCTTCACGCCCTACCGAGGTCACAAGTCGCCCCCCGCGAGCGGCTCTCCAGCACGGCCATGGCCCCAGAAGCACAAGGACTTAATGCAGAACCCAGCAGCTTGGAGCAGAAAAGTGAACGGACTATGCGTTGATCCAGCCCATCAAGTCTGCCGGAGGGGAAAGGGTGTTGCCCCATTCGCCCTCTCCTCTCTGGAAAGAAAGATGGCAGCCACATGGGAGCCTTGTGGACAGCAGGTATGAGCCGGGAGTGTGGGGGCGACTAAAACCTCATGGGAAGGGGGGCGTTTCGCTCCGCCCTTCACGCCCTACCGAGGCCACCAGTTGCCCCCCACGAGCGGCTCTCCAGCACGGCCACGACTCCAGAACACAGAAACCAATTTCTTAACTATCTGACTTTCAGTAGAAATACTTCCAGGGTCAATAGGTAAAATAGCAGAAATCCAAAACCAACATTTAATTCTTGAACCCAGCTGGAGAAAGCAAATCACTTCACAATGCTTTTTCAGCATGTCTGATTTGGGGGGGGGGGGGGAACTCTAAATAATAGTGGTGAATCTTTTATTGAAACAATCTAATCAAAGCGGATAGAGTGTTAACTAGAATTCATCTGCCTCACAGGGACGGGGAGGGGTGGGGGGTGGGGTTTTATTGGGGTTCTTCATGGGAAAAAATAAGTATTGGTAAAGGGAAATGTGTTTGATATTTGCATGACTGAGACATAAACCTGAAAGCTTTGTAACCTTTCCCACAGTGATTCAATAAATAAAAAAAATAAATAAATAAATAAATAAATAAATAGTTTACTTTCTGGGTATTTGTTTTGTGTTTGCCTTAAAATATTTTTTTCTATGTCAAATAGTTCAGCTTATACGATAAAGAGTGTCTGAACTCATCCACTCCGAGCTGTTTTATAGTGGAAAATGGCAGTATTTGTTTTGTGTTTGCCTTAAAATATTTTTTTCTATGTCAAATAGTTCAGCTTATACGATAAAGAGTGTCTGAACTCATCCACTCCGAGCTGTAAAAACAAAAAAAAAAAAAAAAAAAAAAAAAAAAGAAAAGCACCTGCCAAAGAGGCAGCAAGGGGAGGGGGTAAGGGGTGTTGGGCAGGAACCTGGGGACTCTGGTGCTGGAAATGTACACTGCTGGAGGGATGGGTGTTGGAATATTGTATGACTGGAATTCAATTATGAACGGCTCTGTAATGCTCCAAAAATGAAAAAAACTTAAAAACTTTAAAAAATAAACTGGAAGCTAGAATGTATTTATGACTGTTACAAAAACCCCTTGATGTCATGTTACCTATTAATAAATTGATTTCACAAGTAGGAACATGACTGACTCGGTCCTTTTTCTGATCGATTCTAACTTCTGGTTAGAATCAAGTTAGAATCTGGTTAGAAACCAAGATGTTTCTGGTAACTGCATGCAAACAGATAGCTGGGACTCACTTGAACAGACTTTCTACTATACTGATAGTTTTTTATTTTATTTTTGCACAAATCACTTGCAGTTAAACTCTTCTTAAGTTTTGTTGTGTATAACCTTAGGATTTTGTACAAAATTTAAGAATTCACATTCTAAACCTGGTGAAGAACAGTAAAATTAATTTTCAAGACATGTGGTTTAAATTCCTTAAAGATGAGAGAAAATCTGACATCTCAAAACAGAAAAAAAACCTTACAGTATCACAGCTGGGTAAGCACAGCATGTATACCTTGGATTATATTTAGGATTGACAAGTCATCATATACTCTGGCCAAACCAGATGAGAGAACCTAATACCAATCTTCAGTTCTTTTGAGAGGTGCTTCATTGCAAACCTCTACTTCAGAGTTGTCAAGGAGCAGAGCCGGCTCACTTCCTATTCCTAAATTGCACTCGCTAGTGGTGGGCAGAGTGTGCCATTTCACCATACTTCCTGAGTTGGATGTTTGTTCCAGGACCTTTCTCTCTCCTGGCTCTGGTGCATTCCAACCCTGCTGGGAGGTGGGAAGGTAAAACAGGTCTACAGAAGCTCCTGCTGAGTTCAAACCTAAAAGTTCAAAACTGCTAAAAGATGGCTCTGACTCTGCATTTTTTATCTCTAGCTCAACTGTGGATCAAACTCTGGTACCCTAAGTCTAAGTGCGAGGAACGCCAACAAGGCCGACGTTGGGAGTTCTTTGAGAAAGGCAGTCCAGATTCTGTGGTTCTTCCTTCTCAACCTTTGCCTCTATTAGAAGGGATGTTAGCAGGCTAGAGAGGATGCTGTGTATGCAGGAGCCTCAGTTTCAATCACTGGCACCACAGGATTGTCCTGCATGGGATGGCATTAGTGGGGCGCAGCAAGAACAGTAAAGGCTCAAAAGAGTGGAGTTTTCAGTGGCTCCCCAACCCCAGCCCACCCCACTCACCCAAGCAATATCTCTTCCTTAGGCAAATGCTTCTTGTGGCAAACTTTAGTTTTCAAGTTTAGTGAGCTTCCTTTAGAAAATCTTGCCAGTGTTAAGAAGGTAGGAAGACTGTATGAAAGTTATTGTATTAGGATGTTTGTTTTGAGAATCATGCTATGAATACTTCTGTTATAGGCTTTTGGGCTGTGTGCAAGGCAAATGCTTTCCCTGCTGTGTTCGCTCTTAGACTTCCTGGTGGCTTTAAAAAAAACTCAATGCTGACCTGATAAAGTATGATTTCTTTCTTTCTTTTTTCTTTTTGGTTTTGGGCCACATGCAGCCTTGCCCAGGGCTTACACTTGACAGGACTTGGGGGACCAGCTAAACGTGCTTGGGATTGAATCCTGCTACGCTGTGTGTACGACAAGTGCCCTAACAGTTGTATTATCTCTCTAGCTCCTGATGTTTATCTAAGAACCATTCAGGCTTACAGTTTATTCTGAGCATGTTACGCGAGGGAATCCCATTGTATTTCTCCTGAGCAACACAGGACAGAGTGGATTAAGGGAGAACCTTTCGTACCTGGAAAACGGAGGCCACTACAAAAAGTGGCTCGCAATAAATCTGTACATCAGTGCCGGCATTTAATTTTTCTTTTAATTCTCTGCATGCCTTCACACTTGCGGATTGACGAAATATGCCTTCTGTCAAGGGCCCCCTCTCATAAAGGAGCCATAGTATGTTCTGTAGGGAGGAAAAGCAGAATGGTGCTTCATATCGGGGCATCACTAGGGAATTGCCAGGAAGACGAAAGCCTGTTGGAGTACACGGAGCTTAGGTTTATCAGGTTGCACCCATCACAGTGCTCCTGAGTCACTCCCATTACTTTGTCTGTCTGTAACCTCTTCTATGCTCTCTTCCCCAACCAATTTGTAAGGTCTCATCCTGCTTAGACACTGAAGCTGTACTGTAAGTTAATATTTCCTTTCTCCTCTCCTTATGTCTTTTGAGCAGTTTACTTTAATGCAATGTCCTTTTGTATAGATTCAGGAAGACAATTAATTAATATGCTCTGAACTTAGGAATTGATTGGCTTTGAATATTATTCACTCCTGGGCATCTGCCTTCTCAACTTAAGCCTCAGTTGCCCTCACTTCCTAGCACCCCAAGGGCAGGGTCCCGACGTGGGACTGGATGGAACCAGGGCAAGTCGGTAAGTTATGTGCTACCCTGGCATCACGATGGGCCAGGCCAAGGTGCCACGATTCTTAACTATAAGTTAAGAGGTTGATCATAGGCAAATGATGTCATGATCCAAAAGTAATGACGAGACTAGGGCCCTGCTGCTAGGAATAGGAAAGATATCTGGCCTGAGCACTGCAGTCTGAGATCGAGATGGCCCTAGGAGAGCAATTCTATAAGCTCAAAGTATTTCTTACTGTGTCCATACAAAATGATTAATATTATGTATGCTTATATGTTGGTTGGACAAGGAGAGGAGAAACACGTCCTAGAAGCAATTTTCCTGTGTGTCCTGACTAGCTTGGATGAGACTGCTTTCTCCCCTTCAAACTGCCTTCAGTGAATGATTTCAGTATATTGAGGTAGTTTCTCTTATCTCACAGGAACCTAGCTGGCCTTAGGTATACAGATCCCAGGTGCTAAGCCAGGCCTGGTCTTTGGGATGTAGATGCCTGGCTCCAGGCTGGTTGATTTTGGAGATGTAGATTCCAAGCTCTAGCAGACTGGTCTTTGTTGTGCTAATCTAAGTGCTTATAGCTTATAAAAAGGTGAGGCCAGGATTACTGGCCAGCAGATGTAAAGAAACAATGTATGTTTTGCCTCAGTGTTCTTTCTGTAACTCCTTTTGATGACATCATTATATTGCACCCTTTAGAGGTACTATGATCTATATAAGGGAGATTTCAGGGCTCTCTGCGGGGGGGGGGGGGGGGGGACACGTGCACCAGAGAACCTGGGAAGATGGGGCTGAGGAAAGAAGCGGAGAGAACAAGTGTGCACATGCTTGAGGATTCCTGAGGCCTCCGTGACATACATCTCTTCCATGTAATAAATCGCTGCTAAGACCAACCAGCCTGGCCCTCGTTTCCTTCCTTCGCCTGACCATCGCCTTCGACCTCCCTGGAGTGGGGAAGCGGCCTGACCGCCGGCCTTTTTCTTTTTTGTGTGTTTACACAACTAGGGAACTGCCAGGAGGACGAAAGCCCATGTGTTTTCTGGTGGTTCATCATTCTATATATTCATGCTATTATAGTCAACATCCCACCAAGACATTTTACTACAGACGCTTGTTTTAAATGTCATCTGTTTGTTCGGCGAACCAATAGTCAAATTTCTCTGCTAACCTTTCTCCTCCTCAGTATTTTCCTGTTCCTTTCTAACACAGACTTCCCCATTCTCCTCCCTGATTCCAAATATAAAAATATTTCTGCCAAATTTCTCCACTTGCTTTTCTTTTTTCCGTTTCATATGTCATTCCACTTGTGTCGTGCCTGCTCGAGCAAATCGATGAACAATGGGAGGACAGTGCCACAGTGCCACAGACAGTGTGTGTTTACTTCCTGCTGCAAAAAACTCAACACTCTCCTCTGGTGGAAGCTTTCTCTACTACATTCCCTCGGAATACCGTTTGAATTTCTCTTTCCTGCTCTGTCCTCTGCTTGAAGGAAGAGACAAGCACCCATGGGACTCTGGAACCTAGTTATAGCAATACCTGATACTAGAACCCCAGCATTGTAATCTAAAGTAGGAAGAGAACTACTCCCTAAATTTGTGCTAAAAAGTGGCTCGACTAGTATTTCCTACGTTGCAATGGCACATACCATATTCATGTAAGGAGGAAACTCATGAACTGGAGCCTATCTTCTGAGCCACTCCATTGATGAATGGTAACCAAATGTGCCAAGAATCGAAATACTTATAAAACCCATGAAAGAGTCTTCTCCAAACTATTCTCTGCTTCTAATGTGAAACTGGCTTTCAGAATACTTTTTGAGTTCAAGGAACAGGGTGTGGAGATGTTGTGGATTCTCTATCTAAAAGGCAAATTCTAATTGATCTGAGCAGGCTTATATGATGTTTACTAACACTAGTAGACCAGATGATCAAAACCTTTCTAGAATTCTGATAGAGTTCAATTGGGTTTTGTATCCTTTAAGTTACTGATGATGATACTGGCAGGCATGTGGTTATCTATCGTCCTTCTATTTGGGAAGAGTTTTCCATCAAAGCTCTCCTTTGACAGACTTCCCCTTCTTGTTTTTTTTTTTTTTTAAATATCGGAGTAGGACTATTTACTCAGCCATTGATTAAGCTGATTGAATTGGGCATGAAGTCCACATTACGTTTTTTGCATTCAGAATGTTTATTTTATTTTATTATTTTATTTTTTTCTCCCTTTTTATTGATTCACCATGAGATAGTTACAAAACTTTCATGTTTGAACTTTGGTAATACAATCATCAAACACCCATCCTTTCACCAGTGCACATTTTTTCACCACCAAAATATCCTATATTCCCCTACCCCCTTCCCCAGCCAATGTGGCAGACAATTTCCTCCACTCTCTCTCTCTCTCTCTAATTTGGTTACATTCAATATTTTGACACCAGTCCCACCACCACTGAAACCTGCCGAAAAGGCAATGCTAGACAATTTGTTTTGTATTGCTTGTTATGAATAGAAAATAATGTCCAGGAAAATCTGTCTTGTTCGCTCCTGGGAGCTTTAGTTTATGGCCACTGTGTCTTGGCCATTGATGAGATTCCATGGCGCCTGGGGCAGTTAGTGTTACAGGACAAAACAGAACTCACAAGAATCGGTGTTGGTAAGTTGCCATTTTCGCAGATGTTTGGCAAAGAGATACCAAACAGTTTTCCTGTCGTAGAATCTGATCCATCATCCAACTGTGTGTTAGGCCTTCTCCAAAATGACCAGTTTAGAACAGATCTTTGTCGCAGAACATTTCTGTGGCCTGAGTTTAGGGAAGAAGATCAGTACGAGTTAGTTGAATTGACTTCACTTCATTGACACTTTCTATTCCAGGTGATGTTCAAAGAGAAAAAATGTTCTATACAAGTCTTTGTTTGCTAGCCTTTTCATCACTGAAACTAAAGTTTGGGTATTTCCCTATTTTGGAGAAATCAACCAAGTGTAGAGTTTTGGCACTGCATTTCTCAAAGTAAAGGACAGGCTTCCTTAGGTAACAGAAACAGTTGAATCCATCAAAAAAGAGATGCCAAGGTCAACGCAAACATGCAGGGGAAGAACTTCATCGCAAATGTCACGACCTAACGAAGTAGGTCAGTTCCTGTTGATCCCTGAGGCTCACACAGAGGAGTCAATGTGAACCTCAAACTGGGAATTCAATTTAGGTTAGAATCTCAAGAGCTACATTAGATCATTCCATTCCAGGTAGCTCTCAGCTCAATTCCAGATTTGTCTGGGAAAAAAAAAAAAACACCTCAGGGTTCTGATCCAAAAAGAGTCACTTTAAAATAAAAGTGACTTCAGCCCAGTTAAAAGATATGTTCTGATGGTTCAGCCCATTCAGAATTTTAGAATTCTTAGAACAACATCTCAAACTCACATCACTGATAAATAAGGAGGAGCACACCACATTGGATGGGATGGAAAGTACAACCTATGCTTATGAACAAGATATCATGACTTCCTCAAGGCTTAACCTGTAAGAGCATGTTAGTAACCATTTCTACAAGGGCCTAAGGGCTCCATGATGAGCTACAATAATCTTCACATACTTTCTTCTACAGGAACATCTTTTGACGGTTTGTAGCAAATTATTGATAACAAGCCATAGAAAATCAATAACTCAGGCTCTGATCTAGGGGCAGGCTTGAGGGGTGGTTGGGACAATTGGAAAGAATGGTGGTGGGAAGGTACAATAGTGGTGGGATCGGTGTTAGAATATGTAATGTAACAAATTATCCCAAACCACTTTATTGAAAAGTAAATTAAAGACATAAATAAAGTCCAATACAACTCTCCCTACTTAAGTCACAGATAAAAATGTTGAGTATTCAGTCTTTTGTTTTTGCCAGTTCAACTGTTGGTCAGTCTGTCTAGTTCATTTTATATATTCAAATAACTTCTCCTATCTGTCTTGCTGCCAGATACTAAATAAAGCTGTCTTGCTTTTAAAACTGTGACTGATGTGACTGAAAGTTTTCACAAAGTCTTGACTACTTCCTTGAAGTGGGGAAAAGAGTATTGTTTGTGGAAATTTATGTATTCAACCACCTGTGAGACAAGGTTTCTCAGAATAAATCTCAGTTGGAAAAAAAGCAAATGAAATATGGATGGTCTCAGCAGAGTTCCTGAGACATTTCCTAATATGCATATCTGTCTATTTGTATGTATCATTTGGCATGTGATGTTCAAGTTTCCTGAAAAGCACTGTTACCTCAAATTTTTTAGAGGCTGGAGAGATCGTACAGCAGGTAGGGCTTTTGTCTTGCACACACATGGCCAACCCACATTCAGTACCTGAGGGCAGAGTCAGGAGTGGCCAAAAGAAATCAGGAAAATAGGGTGAGGGTGTGTGCAGTAGATATATAAGAGAGTTACTTCTGGGTCCCTCAGTCGGTTCACATTGACAAAAGACAACCATGGAAATTCAGCATGGACTTTTCACTATCCCAATGATTCTTTTGTTTTTATTGCAAATACAGACACCTGGTTTGTATTCATAACAGGAAAATTAAACCAGATCAATCTCCTTTTCAGACTAAAGACTTCAAAGCTCACACTTGGGACCCCCTCCATTTAATGTCACTTTATCATCTAGAGTTCTTTTTCTTGATGGCATAGGTAGGAGATGGCTATGTTTCTAGGGAATGCATGTTAGATGAATGGACCCAAAAGAGAGTTCTATGGAAATCATCTGACCCAGAATGCAGGTAGGGGATGACCCTCTCAAACTACCTTTTGTGAAGATGGGACTATTTTGAGAAACACACAGTGCAATGTCTCATGCTAGAAAGAAGGCACTGCACACCTGTATCGCTCAATGGAGCCTCCAACGCTGTAATGTGCCTACAGTTTAAGAGCAATGAATAATGTAGAAAGACAAGAATTTCCGTAATGACCACCTCCTAAAACTGTCTTTGCTTTAGGAAAATTCAACAACCATCTCATCCGACTGCAAGTGTGGATCTCGGTACTGTTTTCAGGAACGAAACCTTTGGCATCAAAACGCAGCAGGACTGTGCAGAGGAGCAGCTACTCACCATTTCTGGTCAATGCAGGAGTCCTGGGGGTGGGTTTCAAAATAAACTGGCATCTTGACCTTGGACGAAGGTGTGCTCTTGTGAAGAGTGGTGGCTGGATGAAAGTTATGTCCTCAGTCGTCGGTACCACGATGCCAAGGTTGCTTCTGACATGGCTCATTTGGATATTGTACGGTATCTCATGACCTACACAGAGAAAAACCACAATGGAGACTTACGGCTGAGTGGTCCTGGCGCTGGTGCTGCACACTGCAACGGGCTAGGATCTATTCCTGGCCCTCGGTCTACCCACAGAGGGACTCCGCCAAAGCCGTTTTAAGTGGGCAAGGGAAAGAAGGGCAAAGAAAGAGACAATGTTGCTTGGAATGCACGTTTCCTGTGTTGGCATAGAAATACAGTATTTCCAGGCAGTTCTGTTTCTCCTTTGATGTTAAGCTATACCAACTCTTCAGAAAATTCTTGGGATCTCTCGATCTCCAATCTATGATTTAGTAGACCTTACCTACTTACCATGTGGGGGTCAAACTAGCAAACCTTAATAGGTAGCCTAATCTTATAAGGAAAAAGAATTCAAGAACTGTATAGGAAAGACAAATGTGTAGGCGAAATTAAATAATACATACTGCTGACAGATTTTTTTTTTTAAAGTTTGGTAAACTAGTTCTGCTTTTGAGAATTGAAGAGAAAAATCCACACTATTCTTCCCAACTCTACTATTAGGTACTTGTGACTGCCACTCTGGAAATGCTTAATATTTAGTAGTTAAACTTTCTGGCCAATTCTGGCTCTCAGAAGTTAGGAAAACATATCCATCTTATCAAATTTTCAGAAACTCACCTACTAGAAGATATGGTGCTGCCAGTTTTCCAGTTTGAATCCACAATTGATAATCCCTTTCAGTGCCCTTGGAGACAAAATAGAAACCCCTCCTATTGCTAAATGAATAAAGCTATTTATATGCTTCCTACACACACACACACACACACACACACACACAGAGGACAGTGTATTAATGCCAGTTAGGTTCCTGAGGGGGACTGAAGGGGGTTAAAGATTTTGCCTTTGTAAAGCGAACAGCACTGATTTCTACAACCTTTATGCAGTGCTTTTGTTAGGACCCAGGGTCTATTTTCATTTTACCCTTAGTGATGACTAGGGGTGCATGACCTGCAATATCATCAGGACCTCTCTACTCCCAGTAGCAGACGAAAAAACCCACGACATCACATACATTTTTCAATAAAGAAATGCCTTGGTTTTCTAAAGAGGTCATTTGTAGTGCCCTCACTTGTCTGTCCCTGTCTAGTTGTGTCTGAGAATATTGGATTTCATCTCCAACAAGCCCCTGCAAACACAAGCTCTTATCCATGGAGCCTCAGACATGCTATGTTTGTGTAGAGACCTGAATATGTTAGATGCTGCTGAGTAGCCTCAGCTGCTTCTTAGCAGATGGAGAATGACCATGAAGCTCTGAGAAAAAAGATATCTGGCACAATGTCTACACTCGTTTCATTTGGGACAAATCCCCTCTTGAGCGCAGAAAGGGCAAACCTTCTATATAGAGAAAAGGCTCAGTCCTGATAATAACTGAAACTATTCACTAACAGAATTATAATACAACAATATTCAAACTCAGAAATGAAAGGTATAAATTTAAGCCAACTTGGCTGTATCCTCTGATAGGATCAAGCAAACAGTATCTTCAGTGACATTTGAACAGACAGGTAGTACTGAATATCCTTACCTTTCCCTTTGATGAAAAGATAGAAGATATTGGTTATGGAGAATTCCATCCTTTCCACCTCCCAATATATAATTTTTGCTTCTATCTATCCCCCCCCAAATTATTACTGCAAATAAGAAGAACAGCTAATCAACCCCTTTGTTATCTTGTAGTGTTTGAAAACAAGAATGCCTAAGAACAGTAGAACCAAATAGCCTAAATTTCAAATGAATTTTAAAGCAATATTCATCAATCTTCTGAATTACATGTAGTAGGATGTTTCTAACGTCAAAGATTGATAACTGTGAAAATGAAAGCAAAATTAAGAACATGAGAATAGTTGAATCTCCCTTGTTTCCTCTTAAATCATTCACGTGCTTCCAACCTGTAATTATGATCTGTCTAATAATCAAAGCAGAGGGGCCAGAGAGATAGCACAGTGGTTTAGATGCTTGCCCAGATGCTCAGGTCATATTGCTACATTTTGTACACATGAAACATATTCATATTCAATGTAATAAATGAAATGTCCCATTCCAAATTTTGTTTGTCCCCTCCTTCTTCATTTGTTCTACAAGAAAACTTCAGGTGAGGGTCTATTAAACATGTAACAACACTGTCTAGGCACTTAGAAAGATACTCACTCAAGAACTAGTGGTGGAGCAGTGCTGTCTTTTATTTGCATCCTTCTGAAAGTCACTGCCTCTAACATAAGGATCAACTCTGTGGTGGCATTTCTATACTTGTAGGTTGGAGATGACTATTTTCCCAGCTCTTTCCTGTCACCCATCCTCAAACATTCCAATCTTTTCCAGTAATCAACAAAACAACCCCAAGAAACAAGAAACAAAAAACGCCACAGGGGAATATGTGGTGTGTATACTAATGCTCCTTAAATTCACCACAGGAAGCTTTTCTTTTGCATTTAGTAATTCATGATAGGCATCAGCCATTTCACCCGCTGCAGCGAGTGACTCCAGTAGCTATCTGGTCCTTACAGCTCTACTACACAGCAAATCCAGAAACATCCCCTTGATTGAGTAGGTGAGTGAGAACAACCAGAGGAGGAGACTGGGAAAGAATTCGGCAAGTATTGAACAAGTAGCAAGGGAGACAGGAGGTTGAAACTAGACTGAAAACCTAACCTGTATCAATGCACCTAACCGTGCATGTTTATAGCATATACAATATCAATATATTATCACTCAAATAATAGATAGCTTAATCTCTTTTTGATTTGCACATAATCCCAATGAGAGAATATTAAACAATCTTAAGGTAATATTAAAAGCTTCATGTCCCTTTTTCTTTATCTTGAGGGATATTACTTGCATCTCTAGTAAGTCTTCTTGAAGAGATGATCTTAACAAGAATCTACGGTGTCAAAGTTTGTTCTTAATTCAAAGTACCTAGCAGAGAAACTTACTATTAATCCTAATTCTGAGAGGGAGGTCTTGATGACGTCGATGACATTCTCAGAGTTCTTAACATTCAAAATTTTGAACTACAGAAAAAAAAAAACAGGAAAAGAACTATAAAGACGTTGTCACAGATGAACAAATCATTGCCAAGTGATTATTCAAAGGCATATGTTGACTTCAGTTGCTGGTAAAACAGGTAAACAGAAAACAAATTTTTCTACAAATTATTTTTTGCCCATTGACTATGATACACTATAATACAGTATCAATATGGCTAACCCAATAAGGCTCTAAGAAGCAGAAAACTATTATTTTCAGAGGGAGTGTCTGGAACACACTCTCCCGGCACCACAGGGACATTGGTACTCTGCATCATTACTGTATTTGTATTTACATAGTGCAGTGTGTAATTTAAGAACAAAACAAACAAAAAAAAAACCCCTGTATTCTCAGTACTATTCCCACCGGGTGTTGGTTCTACACCTGGTAGAAATTCAGCTTAGGTAAGATAAGAATAACAACTGGCTACAAAGACCTTCAGGTTAGAACTTTTAGGTCTCACTGGTTTTTGTTTTTAGGCACTTTCTACATATCTGGCACTGTTGGCTACTGAAAATTTCATATTTGAATTTCTTACGGAGGGGGGCATCTCAAAATCTCAGGTCTAGCAATTGAGAAGAAACTTTTAGAGACTTAAGAATCATTCCAAACGATGTCACCGAGCACAGACAAATAGTCTATGCTAAACTGTATTGAGAAATTAGGAGATTAGGATATTTATAGAGATGACTCAATTATAAAACATTGACTTTTACAATGTTTATATCATAAAAATCTATCATTTTTCTCATAAAAATTTTATCATAAAAATCTATCCTATGCCGTAGCTTTCTTGTCTATGAGAAACAATTTTTTTTAATCGCAGCCAAAGCTGGCAGGCTTGTGTGGCCATAAAGTGCTAGGAATCAAATGCAGGGCTTTCTAAATGCTCAGTGTTTAAAGATAATTGTAAGATAAATGAGCAATTAGGGCCTTGTCCCTGCTGGTAGAAAGGAAGCAAACAGGCAGCATCAATGGAAACAAAGTATAAGAGCCAAAAGAATAAAAGAGCCTTTAGGCTAAGTGAAATCTACTCATGATTCTTCACTTTCCCATCACTGATTAAGAGAAGAGAGCACCAAATAAAGGATGTTGTGAGGACCCTCCCAGGGTGGGAGAAGCATGCTAAAAGTAGTCTATAAACCAAACATGATTGCCACTCAATGCCTCTCTTGCAAAACACAGTACCCAAAAGAAGAGAGAGAGAACAAGGGGGAATGACCTGCCACAGAGGCAGGGTGGAACGGGGTTTAAGGGGTGGGGGGATTCTGGGACCCGTGGTGGTGGATGATGGGCACTGGTGGAGGGATGGGTACTTGATCATTGTATAACTGAAACCCAAGCACAAAATTTGTAAGTCTATAACTGTACCTCATGGTGTTTCACTAATAAAAAAAGGGAAAAAAAAAGAAAAAAATATTTCTCTAGAAGCCAATTACGTGCTATGATATATTGTCTTTGGAGATGACTGAATTCAAATGCTTTTAGCCTTAAGACAGACTCTTATTTTCTCAGTACCCAACAGAGGACTAAACTTACCTAACTAACCAGTGCTTGTTTTCCCAGAATGGCAAAGTCGAGTTCTAAGTTGGACTCAACTTGAGCTTTCATTTCATGAGATGCTTCCACCTTTTTAAAGTCTGAAAACCATGTCAAGGAAACCCTCCTATATTCTCTCAATTCTATCCCCTAATTCTAGTTATCACTGACAAAGTGCCTGGTTTCTTTCTTTTTATTTTTGCAGTGCGGGCCTCTGGAACCCAGAGGCTTACACATTCTGACTCCCGGTCCATATCCCTGCCCCCCTGGAATCTCATGATTTCTAAAGTAATGTCTTTCTTAACACTGAGCACATAGATTCAAATGAGTAACTAGAAGCTGTGGATTTTTCCCAGCATGGCTTTCCTGTAGATAAAACAAAGGAAATTTTAGCAGTGGACAGAGCTCTTTGGTCAGTAAGTTAAACTAAGGAGAAAATCTCTATTCTTTTCCATCCAGTAGAAGCCAGTTGTCAGACTGAAAACCTACAGGCCAGGAGGAATAAAGCTCCTTTTGCATGCATTCCTGCTTTATGGGAATGACGACTTCTGGAAGCACGAATCCTTGAATGAAAACTCTCACCAAGAATCAACTCAGATGTGTGTTAGTTCTTGCATTCAATTCACCAGGTACCAATGGTACAGTCAACCAGACCACATTTCTTGTCTTCCAAAATAAGAGTGGGACATTCATCCTCCCCCCACCCCCAAAGCAACCATTTTCCACACACTGCAAAAGGTAGATAGGCTTGGTGGGTGGGCACGGACACATGGTGGAGGCTACAGTGTTAGAATGTTTTCTGTATGAAACTCTGACATTAGCAATGTCTTAAATTGCGGTGCCTGAGAGGAAAAAAATGGAAGTATTCAAAAAGTGCAAGAACTCTGACTGGTCTCCAATGACTGAATGTAACAGCAGTCACAGAAATGGAATGAAAATCTACAGAAAAATGTGCTTTCTTGGTGTGAGTTTTTGCTTGCTACAGGACAGACCTCTGTTGTCTCTTGCCATAAACATTTGAGTATTTCTCATAAGCAGTGCTGCCAAGTATTTAAGCCTGAAAGTGGCATAACTACTCCTTTGGGCTAAAACTTAACTGTTTTAATCTATTTTCACACCAAACTATTCTATATGACTTGGAGATGTGTTATTACAGCCTTTATATCAAGAAAATATTCCTAATCTTTCATTACGCGTCCTGTTCATAACCCCTGGGCACTTGTACTATATTTCAGTTCTTAAATCACCCATAATATCTGAGGATGAAAGTCTAAAATTATATTTGGTCATTGTGACGTAGCAGCACGCTAATCCCTTAAAAATGTCGTCTGTCCCACTCCATCTATTTTTAAATAATGAATAAACCAAGATTTTAAAAACGAATAAACAAACTAACAAACAAAAACACCCCAAACCGGAAAACCAACCAGTTCAAAAAATCTCGAACTTAAGCTTGGACAAGTTGGAAAAAAATTGTGCAAATGGCCATATTCCAACTGCTGCAACTGCTTTCCCAAGGATCCAGGGAAATGTGAGTGCCAGAGGGGGGAAAAGGATATCTGACAAGCAATATTCTTTCCTCATGGCAATATGAAATTCTGTGCTTACCAGGACTTTTGCTTCCTTCATTTGCTCTACAGTGTACATTTCCTATAGACAGTGACACCCTTCTCCTCAGGAAGCTCATTTTCCCACAATACTAGTTCTGGATGCCCAGCCTGCCATAGTGCATACACTGCCTGTCTCTCTTTAGATCGTTATGGCCCTTGGAATTGCGTTTCCTGGCTTAGAAAACACTTACTTTTGCGCAGTTATCAATATTCTTGGTGATTAACTTCAATGAAAGAACCTTCGGAAAATCTTTTTCCTTTTCAATGTCGATATATCTAATCAAATTCAACACGGAGTCAGTTTTCTTCTAATAATTTATTATCAGTTTATCTATTTGACTACTGTTTTCAGTATATGTATTTACTATTAAAAACTCACGGTAAGGTTCAGCAAAGTCAGATGACATTACGGGCTGAGAGAATTTTTGATAATTCTTAGGGCATCGGACATGGGAACAAAACAAGAGCAGGAGATCCGTTCATTCAAGTGAAATCTGAGAAGCATAATCATGTGAAGGCAGCTCCAGGTGATGGTTTCTCCTTCCTGTCTGCCTATCTTTTTCAGAAGCCCAGAATCTGGCTTATAAAGACAGGTGAGCCATACAATACTTGACAAGACAGAACCAAAACAATGGCCTTTTCCTTCTTGACTGGAGTCTAAATCTCAATTCTCCCAAGATAACTGGAAAGGGAGAGAGGGGAGGAGGAGCAAGGAGCTATGGGCCGAAGACATAAAAAGAATCCTTTGAGTCTGTCTGCTCCAAGGTACAGAGCATTCTTTCTTTTTGAGGTACTCAGCAGGAAACTTTCCATATTTGGAAAAGAAACTTTAACACAAGCTTTTGCAGAAAAGTTTCGCTCCAAGAGGAGGTTGGAAGTATGGAAATGGATGGCAGAGAGTACTATTTATGTCTAAAATGATCTAAGCAAACTTCAGTGTTCTCATCCCTAGAAAGTAAGACATTGGAGCTGGAGAGAGCACAGCGGGTAGGGCGTTTGCCTTGCATGCGTCCGACCCGGGTTCGATTCTCCGCATCCCATATAGTCCCCCAAGCACCGCCAGGAGTCATTCCGGAGTGCAAAGCCAGGAGAAATCCTGAGCATCGCAGGGTGTGACCCAAAAAGCAAAAAATAAACAAATAAAAAATAAATAAAAATAAGAAAGTAAGACATCCATGGAACATGAGAACATTATTTACACTAAGTAGTAGTCTACAGACTCCACCGCTCATTTGGAGGACAAATGAAACATTTTTAGGAAGGAAAGGGGAAACATTTTGGATGGATCTCTGTAGAAAATAATTCAATGATTTAACTATCACTTAAAGATTAAAATGTCTACTGTAAAATACCTTTGCAACATGATAAGCCAAATTTCCTTCTCATCTGCAGATCTGTAATCAATGAAAATGGGATAGAACAGTTAATCCCCTATTGAATTTGAAAATAAAAAGAATTCAAATGAAACGATAAACTCCTTCTACAAACCTATACTGAAGATTATCAATGGAGATGTGCTATTAACAGTTTGAAGCTCCTTATGGACTGTGTCCTATTGCCATCTTGGTCTCAGTCTGGAGAAGTTTCCTCTCAGGAAAAATTTTTCAGTCCTGTTTTTCCACCCCTCTTGGGAAGATTCAAGACAGGCCCACTTTGTGTGTGGGGGGGGGGGGCGGGGGCGATCACAACCGGCACTGCACAGGAGTTACTCCTGGCTCTGCACTCAGGAGTCACTCCCGGAGGTGCTTGGGGAACCATATGGGATGCTGGGAATCGAACCCGTTTGGTTGCGTGGCAAGGCAAACGCCCTACCCGCTGTGCTATTGCTCCAGCCCCCAGGCCCACTTTTTTGACTTAGCTGCTCTTTGACAAGTGGCATTGTCCCAATGGGAAATAGCTCTAATAGTGGAGTAAGAATTTGATTTGTCATTTAAAAATTTTGCAAACTTTATGATCATGGTGAGAATGGCATAATAACGTGAAGCCTCATGCCGCTAGCTGTCAAACTGGTCACTTAGTTCAGTGTTTGGTAGCATCAAGTGCCAAATAAAATGTATGCTTCAGAGCTGGAGCGATAGCACAGCAGGTAGGGCATGCCTTGCATGCAGCCAACATGGCCGACCCAGGTTCGATTTCCAGCATCCCATATGGTCCCCGGGCACCGCCAGTAGTCATTCCTGAGTGCATGAGCCAGGAGTAACCCCTGAGTATCGCTGGGGTAACCCCTGAGTATCGCCGGGTGTGACCCAAAAAGCAAAAAAAAAAAAAAAAAAGAAAAGGTACGCTTCACTGAAACTTCGAAAGATGAAAGCAGGTTGGAAAGACAGTTCAGAGGTTCATGATTGCCTTAGCAAGGCCCTCGGTTCAGTTTCCTGGCACCACATGTCATCTGTGACCACGGCCTGGTGGGTCAGCCCTGGTGTCTCCCAGAACTGCTGGGGCTGAGCACCCAGTCACTTGGCCGTCTGGCTGAGTATCACTGCGAGCAGTCCCTGGCTCACCTCCCCAAATAAAACCTGTGTGAAACTTGGCCCACTGAGGGGCAAGTAAATTGGATCTGAAATCTATTGTTAGAAAAACAAACTGATTTTTCATATAAAAAATCTGTGATTTAATTACACTCAAAGGAGACAATCTTCATCTGAATCATCTGGTTAAGTTCAATGAAAACTAAAATCACTATTGTTTTTTTTTTCCTGAAGTCACTGTTACTTCCTTTGATTTTTCTTGGTGCAAAGTGGAGGGAATGGGACACCCAGCAGTGTCAGTGGATCATGCAGTGCTGGGGTCTGAACGTAGTCATATGTTGAAGTGTCTAAGGAACAAAGATCCCCCCAAGAAAAGGTTCTCTCAGATATTAGGAGAGGCTGCTTCCTAGGTACCAAAGATGTATATGTGCATATTTTTATCAGCATATACCTGCACCCATGTGTGGCCAGTGTCCAGAGTAACTGGGAAGAAACAACTGGGCGCAGAAGGAGATATTGTCAGCCACAGACTAGATAGACTAGTTGTCAGAAAATTTTGATATACTTTGAAGACATTACCAACTTATTCATCTTCCCCTCGTCCTCCTCCGCTCCCTCCTCCTCCACCACCTACTCCCTCTCCTCCTCCTGCTGTACTTCCTCCTCCTCCTTCTCCTCATGCTCCTCCTTCTCTTCTGAGAGTAGTTAGGGGGCCATATGCAATACTTTGATCTACTGGGGTATATCCAAGGTAAGCACCTTAATTCCTGTACTAGTTCTACAGCCCCAATCCCCAACTTCTCTGTCATTCTACCCCAAGGGAAACAAGTGCCCCGGTAAAAAAGAGAATTAGAAATTTACCAGTTTGGCAAACTGAAGGCTCAAAGTCAATTTTAATCTGATCTACAAGAACAGGTTTTTCTTGTGTTACTGAGTGTGTGGAATAAAGGTCTTATTAGGTATTGAAATATTTCTGATGAGTTTTGTAGATATATCATTTCATGTATTTCCTATATCTCTCAAACAGTGCTCCCGTTTTTACTATCCTTCTCTATGAAGCAAGTGCAGTGCCTTTTTCCTTGTAGGCACAGGTCTCAGGTTTGTGAATCAAGAGGACAAGTGGTGAGAGCCATCAGAACTACCTTGAAAGCCTTTTCTAAAGAGGAGATATCTTTTATCTCTATCCCAAGTCTAAGTCCATATTGATCGTTTACTCCTTGCCAAATTAGATTCAACGGAGAGGAAATTCCTCATCCATATGTCAGTTTTTTTCCAACTTTGTTAGTCATCATTAGTCTTTTCTGATTTGTTTCTTTATATTTGGACAATAGAGTGCCACTAGTTGGAGAGGCTGCTTCTTCAGCTGTCAGCCAGATTCCCCCATCCCATTTCTGATGTTCTTCACCTTTTCGTGTGCACTCAAGTTTTCCCTCTGGGATTTCACTTCCGGAAGAAAAGTTTCATCAGTATTTTTTTTTTTTTTGTCAAATAGGTTTAATGATAAAAAGTTCTTGCAGCTTTAGAAAAATATTCTACTATCCGGTTTTGAAGGTTATTTTTCCTGGCTGTGGTATTACAGGGTGAAAGATTTTTCTTTCAGTACTCTAGAGAGGGCATTCCACAGTATTCTGATGGCCACAGATTCTGATGACAAGTTCATTGTGATGGGAATGAGTGTTCCTTTCCATGGAGTACGTTTTTTTTGGTCATATTTGATCTAAAGCAGTGTGTCAAATGTTTACTCTCCTTTTAGGAGTTCACAGAGCTAACTGAAACAACCTGGTTAAGTTCTACCAAAATTGGGAGGGTTTTAACCATTATTTCTTCAAATGTTTATTGCCTCCTATCCTTCCTCTCATCTTTCAGGAGTTTGAACCAGAAGTCTATTATGTCTTTTGGCAGTTTCCAACAAGTATCTGTTACTTAAATTTCTTTCTATTATTAGGCACTTTGTTTTGATGTTATCTTTAAATTCAGTGGGTATTTCCTCTTTTATTTTCATTCTACACTCAGCCTACACAGATGACTTTTTCCTTTTTAAAATGATAGAGTACATATTATTTATTTATTTATTCATTTATATTATCAGATGAAAGAGGTATTAAATACACAGAACTCAAAACATATTGTAAAGGACCCAAGGATTAGGAGTCCAACCACCAAAAACTAAGACATTGTAGTTTCAACTCTGAAAATCTCATTTGGATCTTTGAAATAAATGTTTTCTACTTTTGCTGAGATTTCTAATCTTTAAATTCATTTCATTTGGCTTTCACCAACGGAGCTACTAGCAATAACAACTGCTATCAACCTTTCTCACCTTGGCAGGCAGCAGTCTAGTTCTTTGACTTTTGTTTCCAAGGACTGTGAGTGTACCTTGTGAGGACAATGTCTAGTATATAGATAATTTTTTGGAGCTACCCTTTCCCTACTCTCCCTTGAAAGATTCCCCCCTCACATCCCAGTGGTGGCAGTGAACCTCTCTGCATTATGGTTCTTCCGTCCAGATGAGACTGGGTTTTTGTCAAGAATAGCCCCTGAGCTCCTTCAGTATGGCCCAAGATGCCGTACCTGAAGAAAAATGTAGTATGCATATAACAAACACTAAAACAAATGCTGGAATGAGTTGGGGTGTGCAACTGATCAAGAACACAGGCTTGAATTTGCATTGACTTATGAACCACAACCCTCATTCAGCACATTCAACATGAAAGCAGCAAGACTTTCTATACATCAATTCTCCAAGCCCATCCCAGCATTGGAATGAGTCCTGTAAATGTAACCTTGATTCCCTGAAAGAACCTTGCTTTTGATATTCACATCTTCCTAGTTCCCAAAGAAGAACATGATAGACAGTTTGGGTAACCCATTATTTTGTAGCATTACTTTTGTTCCTGTTACGAAAGCTGACTTCTAGTCCATTGAGCAGTACAGTTTGTCCAGTCTAATTATTTTTTAAGATGCTTCAGTGAAGTTCTATCTCAGTTCATTGAAAAGATCAACTTGAAAGTTCCACATCCAAAACTCAAGGGAAGGACATGCTGGTGGGAAAGTGCCAGGTTTGTGACCACTTGTGTCCTCTTATAAAGTCACTGGTGAAGACAAATGACTCCAAGAGTTCCCCGTATTCTCCCCTGAATTCACATTGTAAGAACTCTTTAGGAGAATCAAAGGAATACAAGTATTCTATGAGAGTGTGTCAAAAGAGTTGTTCCAGGTTACATGCACTATCAGAATGAAGTGCTTTATAGAATGAGGCTTTTCAAAGGGACCAGTATGGCAAGAATAGCTGGAAATGAGCAGGCTGGACAAGAACTGAGTGCTCAAAGTAGGTAACAGGATATACCTGATACCTGATAACAGGATACACCTGTCAGTATGTGTGTTGTAATCCACAATGTCCAAAGGAGAGAGGGAGGGAGAGACAGGGAGAGAGGGAGGAAGGGAAAGAGAAGGAAAGAGAAAGGGGGACAGGGAAAGAGAGAGGGATGGAGAGAGGCCTGCCTCTATGGGGTGGGGTGGGTGGGAGGTGTTGGGAGGGAAACTGGGGACACTGGTGCTGGGACCAGTGTACACTATGGAGGGATGGGTCTGTATGGAGACCCACTGTGGAGGGTTGCTGTATGACTACAACTCAATCATGAACAACTTTGTAAGGGTCTATCTCATAGTGATTCAATTAAAATATCTTTGAAAAAATAAATTTGCTTCTAGTCTATCCTCAAAATGGTCTGAAAAATGGACATTCCTAGGAGCTAAGAACGGAAACACAGGGGAAACTACAGTTCTTACCTAAATGTTGCCACGAAGTTTACTATGGGCCATCCTAACACAAATGTTTTATCAGAATGACAGTTTCTCTCCTCAACTTCTTCGGTACATGTTGATATCCACAGATCAGACAGTCTTACTTTGTATTTAATTTGATAAGTGTTATTGTACCTGAAAAGATAAAACCAAATAGGACTTCCTGTTATGTGATTTCTTCAATGTGATGAGAGTTTCTGTACTTGTGATAAGAGCGTAGTTTCCAGATGTTAGGGGCAAACCAAAACCTTATCCTTATTTTCATTAGCATGAAGTAAAAGGTAAAGGTAAAGGCCCTCCCGTTGATCGTTGATTTGCTCGAGCGGGCCCAGTAACGTCTCCATTGGAGACTTTGTTGTTACTGTGTCTGGCATATCGAATACTCTCGGTAGCTTGCCGGGCTCTCCGAGAGGGGCGGAGGAATCGAACTTGGGTCGGCCATGTTGGCTGCTTGTAAGGCGAACGCCCTACCTGCTGTGCTACCGCTCCAGCATGAAGTAAGCACAGTAAATTTTAACATAGGCCAAATGTAATCCTTGAAATAGTTGATGCATCAGCCCACATGCTTGCACATTATGGTAGAGAAATGATGTAACATGGCAATTTGATTTTTCTAGATATTGAACAATATATTTGGATCAAAAACAGTTTTGAAAGTATGATTTGAAAGGAAATCAGTTTATTTTTAACATTCTTACATTTCAAGATGATTAAGTAGGTGAAAAACATATTTAAAGTCCCTTTTTTGGGGGGTACGGTGCCGCCAGCAGGTCAACCTGTAAATGTCTGGCAAGTGCATGATGGTGCCTGATGGTGCCTTCCTTTAGGCTTCCAGATACCCCAAAACTGCTGTTGTGCCTTTGGCCAGACCCCAACAACCTGGGGCCAAGTTTACCAAGAAATTCAACGGCCAAAAGTTAGGTATGTGGGAGACATACCCACAAACCACCTCATTTATTGGCCTTATTTTAGAGGCCCATAAATCTCAAACGAGATCCAAAGAGGCAATTAGGGCCTGTAGCGCAGAGGTAGGCAGGAACCTGTGCCACACTCAAGGCCCCTCTCCAAGAGCTCAGGCCGAGCCTCACGCATGAGTGAAGTCCTACAGAACCCAGGTAATGGGGAACTTTGTGACCTTGGTCTCTGGGCTCAGAGGGAACAGGAGCAGAGATCCTCTGCCCGGTTGCCCCAGTCTCAGGCCACCAAGGAGTCACAACCATAAGCCACCTCCTGCCGGTGCCAGATAATCTCATCACCGGCCACCGTCCAGATCACATGGCTGCTTCTCCCTAAAGGGAGCATGACATGCGCCCCCGATAACCATGCCACAGGACTCTGCACCAGGCTGTTTTCCATTCAGGGTCCCCCAGAGGGGGCGCGGGTGGAAGCCCTCCCTGCCCCACGAGACCCAGCTCTGGCAGCCAAAAACTTCCACAACCTATCCGACGCCATGCTCAAGGCTGCTCCCCACATGCTCAGGCGAACCTCACATATGACTAAATATATCCCTGGACTGTGCCACCATGAAAGCGGCCACAAAGCAAATTATAAAACACTCCCTACCCATTTTCCATAATTACCACACCACAGTCGATGGGATTCAGATAGTTGGCAGCAAATAATAGAGTGAAAAAAATATATCCACAGATCAGACAATCTGCATATATACATATTTTCAGAGATGTATACCAAAGCTCACACCACCCAAACTTTTACAATATATTAATGTTAATAATATCCTAAGAATATCTTAATGGCTCCTGCCAAAATAAAACAATCTTCACACTGTTTCCTATATGAGCACTTTTTTGTAAGCATGTTCAGCAGTTCTTCATAACAGACAATACAAAATATATTACTTCAGTTATGTTTTGTGACAGGGATTGGGGTTTGGGACGGAAACATCCCGAATTTGGTGGAGGGAAGGTGGAATGGTGGTGGGATTGGTGCTTGAAAATTGAATGTAATCAAACATTGTGAACTAACTTGTACAATTAAAAAAATTTTTTTAATAAAGAAGTAATGTGGAATTCATGCCCAATTCAGTGACCTTAACCAATGGCTGGATAAATAGCAGTGCTCCTACATTATAAAAATTAAATAAATAAAATTGAAAAATCATGTTTCTTTTTGGAGATTTGGTTCACATGGTGTTCTCTTCTATTTTGGCTATAATGAAAAACAAAAACTCACAGAGCATAAAAGCAGAGCCCAAGATGAAAGTGAAAGAGAAAAGAAGTCAGAAAGAATTAGATTGAAGTAGAGTCACCACAAGGAATCGTCTCCGGGGGCTGAGAAAATGATCTACTTTAGGTCAGCAATGGAAGAGATTTCTAACAATATCTACGTCATCTTCCCCAACTCCAACTCCTTAGGACCACGGTCGTCAAACCTCCTTGTCAGGTCACCAAATTCGCTATGTCAGGAACACTCCTAAAGTAATTGAAACTTAAACAGGCAGGAGGAGAGAATGCCCAGAGAAATGTGACTTCCTATCGCTCAGAACCAGTGTAATGGTAATGCTGTTTTATAATATGAACAACAGTTTAGTGGTAATGCTGTTTTATAATATGAACTACATTGTGCATTCTACTTACTTGATTTTGGCGATAATAAGTATATCCTCATAGAGAAATAAATGGCGGTCCTGTTTCTGGATGCCTCTCTTCAATTCAACAGGACTACTCAGCAGTAATTCTCTCTGAGTGGTCAAGGTGGGTGAACAACCATAAGGTTCATCATGGAAAGTAGCACCCTGCCTGTAATTATCAAGCACCACAATCTTTAGTCAATCAATTAAATGGGTTTCAACAAAATCACAGTTTCTAGTGGCTATATTCAAGGGTCTTTATGTTTTCCAGTACAATGGTTCAGTGCACTAAATATTTCTAGTCAACTGCCACACAGAAGTTTTGAATAGTTCATTAGAAAAAAAATTCAAACAGAGCAAAGTTGAAATTTTATAAGACATGTATAGTCCAATTTAAATTCAACCACTCCAATGTTTTATCTTAGGTGTACAATGAGTTTCAACATATGCATTCACCTTTGAAGTCAGAACCCGGTCAGTACACAGAATGGCATATAGTCACTGCCAACATGTTCTCAGGTGTTACCTAAACTCTCTTGGGCTGGTGCGATAGCGCAGCGGCTAGGGCGTTTGCCTTGCACACAACCAACTGGGTTCGATCCTTCTGTCCATCTCAGAGAGCTCAGAAAGCGACCGAGAGTATCCTGCCCACACAGCAGAGCCTGGCAAGCTACCTGTGGGGTATTTGATATGCCAAACACAGTAACAACAAGTCTCACAATGGAGACGTTACTGGTGCCCACTCGAGCAAATCCATGAACAACGGGAGAAAAGTGCTTCAGTTCTACCTAAATCATTGAAGACGGATTGCTCCTGAGTTCTTTTTCTGGGTTCTCTTTTCAATGCAGGTGGAGATGTATTGGCTCAAAAGTCTTCTACTGCCAAACACAAATCTTTAGAGATTTTTTAAAATTGCCCAAACAAGCAGATCTTACCTGGTCTGCATATTCTATGTAACTACAACCAGCTTTGAGAACCACTGCCAATGGTTGTATCTATGGAGTATATGGTCTAGAGATCAAATTTGAAGCGAATTTTTTTTAAATGACCAGTATCAAAGGGAAAAAAATGTTACCACATCGTCAATTACACATTTCATATGTATACACTCAGGCTATGTTAAAGGATAAGGTGGTTAGATGATATACCTACTAAGAGTTAATATATCGAACTTTTAGAGAAGGTAGATGATCTTACCATTTCAAGCAACAGAATGAGGAACAGCAAGAAGAACCTTCTGAAATGGTTTAAAAAAACACAAAGTTCAATTATTTCTTGATATGAAAATTAATGCTTAAATATATGAAAAGTTTAGTGTTCTTCGAACTATAAGAAGTATATAAACTCTAGATAGGGCAATCTAAGAAAGAAAATTCCCTTTTGATATATGTCCCACGTGCAGGACATACCGTGATTTATTAGAAGGGATTCCTGTGTCTTATTTGCTGTCTAGCATCCCGGTTTGCTTTTTCCTCTTTCCCACAATGGGTGGAGATATTCAAATGTCTCAGTCTATTCGATTTCTTCTAGAGTAGTGGTTTTCAACCATTAATCCACAAGCTGGTGCTGGTCTATGAAAATGTTACTGCTGCTTAACACCTGGCTTTCATTTTATATTAGATGTAAAAACTAGTACAGGGAATAGTCACGGTCACGGTCCTCCCGTTGTTCATCAATTTGCTCGAGCGGGCCCAGTAACGTCTCCATCATGAGACTTGTTGTTATTGGGTTTGGCATATAGAATACCTCACGGGGAGCTTGCCTGGCTCTCTGAGAGGGGCAGAGGAATGGAACCTGGCTCTACGGAGCCCGCTGCATGCAAGGCCAACGCCTTCCCGCTGTGCTTCAGTACCGGACAGGTCTGTCCCCGCTCCTCCCCCTCCTGGAATACTGCCTGCAGGCGGCCTCCCTGCCGCCCCCTCCCCCACCGATGGGGGTGGGGAAGAAATATAAAAGCGGCCAGGAGGGGGCAAAAAGGTGCAGGAAGGGGGAGGGGGAAGGGCTGCAGGAAGAACTAGAAAAAAAAAGGCTCAGGAAGGAAAGGGGGAAGGGGAGCGCCAGTTGTTGGCAGTCGCTCGAAAGACAGGGTCACCGGCCGGCCGGCCTGGAGATCCGAGTGCCAGAGGGACTGACAGACCCGACCGGACCCAGGCGAGGCGAGGCGAGGTCTGCGCAGGGATGGACCTCGAGCGGGAGGAGAGCACATGCGAAAGTGATGCCGATATAGAATGGGATCCAGGGAGGAAGAGGGAGAGGGGGAGGGAGAGAGGGAGAGAGGAAAGGGGGGGAGGAGAGAGAGAGAGAGAGACGGGATTTCGGTGTTCAGTGGTGGTAGTGGTGGTGGAGGAAAATGGGCACTGGTGCACTGGTTGTAGGACTGAGATTTCAACCCGAAAGCTTTGTAACTGTTTCTCACGGTGATTCAAGAAGTAAATTGATATTTTAAAATAAAAAGATCCGGGTGGCTCAACTGGTCGACCTCGGGACGCAGCGGGGCCGGAGTCCCGGGTGGGGGCGCGGATGGGACGGATGGTGAGAGTTGCTGGAGTGGGGGGCGTGGGGGGGGACGGGAAGGGTGGTGGAGGATGGGAGGGGACTTTGCGAAGGGTGGTGGTGTGAAGAGGGGAGGGAGATAGCATAGCAGTAGGGTGTTTGCCTTGCACGCAGCCAACTACAGGGAATAGTACTATAAAAAAAGAGTTTTTATTTTTGCCTTAGTGGTCATGAAGGAATTCTATTTTCACCTGCCTGGAGGCGTCAAACACTCGAAAATCACTATGAATCATTTTGATTTGACATCTATATTTACATTTATGGATTATTTCAGTGACATAAAACATGACCTTTTGGGGAAAGCAGGGATGGCTGGCCGGAAATTGCTAACTTTAGGAAGAGAGTGAACTAAGTTTCACTCCTTGGAATTTGTTTACACAATATAGTTTTGGCACTAAAACCTGTCATGCCTTGGCTTTCCATAGGTGACTGGAGGGAAGCTGGGACTTATTTCCCTATGTCATTCAGGAACCATGCCCCATTTAGTGCCTTACCACCCGACTTTCCTGCATTTGATTTACCCATCCTCATCACAAAGGCAACTGAGAGACAGGCAAGAAAATTCACAACAGATCTCTCCTCTGAAACCATAGGAGAAGGGAGTGACATATTCAAAGCATTGAATGACTCTCCAGTCTAGAGCCTTCTATCTTGCAAAACTGTCAGACTTGAGGGAGGGATAAATACATTTTCAGACAATCAAGAGCTGGCAATATAAGCAGCATCTAACTACAAAAATACAGGTTACAGAAGATGCCGCCACGCAGGAGAACCAGGGAGAAAGGCGTGGCTTTTTAGAATCATAAAACCTCTCAAATGGCAATACTGAAGAAATATAAAAACAGAACAGACCAATTCCAAGCAAGGAAATTAAAACGGTCATTCCAAATCTCCCCAGGAGGAGACTCGTCTAGATAGGTTCATGGGTAAGTTCTAGCATACCTTTCAAAAAGATTGAATACTTAATATTCCTCAAACTTCTCAAATGTGAAATAAAGAGGACTAGGCAAATCTCTAGGAAAGCAAAATTACATGGATACTGAAAGCAGATAGAAATATGACCTGAAAAATTTTCAGATGAATATCACAATTGATCATCAATTTAAAAATCCATAACAAATCTTAGCAAACTGAATTCAACAACATACCAGTTGTAAGTACCAATACACCACAATTAACTGGGTCTCATGTAAGGAATGAAAAGAGTGTTCAATGGAAGCAAAGTAATGTCATATGCAATAAAATAAATTTTTTAACAATTTCCATTGATTATATGATATTGTGTATAACATTGATTGTATTGTTTGATACAGAGACATCTGTATGATTATACTACTGGATAAAAAAGCTTTTGATGAATCCAACACCCACTCATGATAAAAATCCTCAACACAGCAGGCATAGAAGCAAACTTCCTTAAGATAGTAACAACCATTGACAATAAACTACAGCCAGTATTTCACACAATGGTGAAAACCTAAAAGGCTTCCCTCTGACATCATACACAATGCAAGGATGCCACTTTCTCCACTGTTATTCAACATAGTATTGAAAGCCCCAGTAGTATTTAAGCTAGCAAAAAAAAAATCAAAGAGATCCACCTGGAAGTCTAATTATCACTCTTTTCAGATGACATGGAAATATGCATAGAGGATCAATTTTTAACAGCTTTGTGAGTCATGGTGCCAAAGTAGAAGAATGCCATGCCTTTGCACAGATTTTATATTAAGTCAGCACAGCATTCACCATGTATCAAATGTATGCTCACTTCAAATAAGGGTAAATAACATTGACATGGACTTCCTTTTACAAAAGGGATACATAGCTTGAAGAAAATCACCTGAGTCCTTTGGAGATACAAACTACTAAGTTAAAATGTCATTTCACAGTTAGAAATAAATGGAACGAATAGCCAGTCAGTTCCTATACATTACAAAAGATTAAAAATGAAATGTGTACTGAAATAGGATGGAGCCCCAATAGATTACATGACCATTTCAGAATATATTTAACTGATTTAGCTTATTCACTTCACATTTTTACAAATTTACTGACAGACTTAACCATAGTTAAAGGAAACAATTTATGATATTCATTGATAATCCAACTTTACCATCCACTGTGATGTTAGAGTCATGTTGTTCTTCTTGCCTGAAATTTATAAAAGTGCCTTAGGATCATGCATAACTATCAGATCTTAACATGCATTATAAGAAAAGATTTGTGTGAAACCAATCTGTAGAGCAGCATTAAAATGACTTTTCCTCCTATCTTTTGATTGCTCTTTCCAGAATGGGTCTTTTTTAGGTTTGGGGGCCACAGGTACACTCGACCTTTGGGCTATCCTATCTAATTTCTTTACAAATAAACTTCTTTTTTGTTCAGCGCTTGATAGGTGATGCTAAAGGACAACTCCCACCTCCCAGGGACTACTCTTAGAGGCTGCTCTTCCTGGTGCTTGGGGACAATGGGGTGCTGTGCTGGAGTTTGATCCCGAGCCTCCTGTATGCAAAAATGTGCTCAGTCCACTGAGCTCTCTCCAGCCCCTCTCTAAAGAAATTTTATCAAAAAGTGGGACCTATGTGTTTGTATCCAATGTGATAGAACATTCACTTCTGAATCAATTTCAAAGTAACTGATCACAAATATCACCTGGAAGGCCTTACAACTCATCTAAAGAAGAGGCCTTATCTTTTGCAAACCACAACACCCTATAGGAGAGAGAGAACAAAAGTGAATGAATGCCCTGGTGGGGGGTGGGAGGGATACTGGGATCCGTGGTGGTGGGAAATGGGCACTGGTGGAAGGATGGATCATTTTATAATTGAAACCCAAGCACAAAAATTTGTAAGTCTACAACTGTACCTCATGGTGTCTCACTAATAAAAATTAAAAAGAAAAAAAAAAGAAGAGGCCTTATTAGACAACTTCATGAGTCCTATTTTCTAATAGCAGGTGAAGAGTTCAGGTGCTGAAATGTTCAGGAAACATACATGAAATAACATGGCTAGTAACCAGTGTTGATTCAAAGCTTCCACTTACTGGACACCAGGATTTTCCTCTACATCAGGATGTTCCTCCACATTAGGTTGTTCCTGAACACCAGGCTGTTCCTCCACATTAGGTTGTTCCTGAACACCAGGCTGTTCCTCCACATTAGGTTGTTCCTGAACACCAGGATGTTCCTCCACATTAGGTTGTTCCTGAACACCAGGCTGTTCCTCCACATTAGGTTGTTCCTGAACACCAGGATGTTCCTCCACATTAGGTTGTTCCTGAACACCAGGATGTTCCTCCACATTAGGTTGTTCCTGAACACCAGGATGTTCCTCCACATTAGGTTGTTCCTGAACACCAGGATGTTCCTCCACATTAGGTTGTTCCTGAACACCAGGATGTTCCTCCACATTAGGTTGTTCCTGAACACCAGGATGTTCCTCCACATTAGGTTGTTCCTGAACACCAGGATGTTCCTCCACATTAGGTTGTTCCTGAACACCAGGATGTTCCTCCACATTAGGTTGTTCCTGAACACCAGGCTGTTCCTCGGGTGTCCCACCAATATTGAGAGATGCTGCAGTATCAGGTGTCTCTGGCATTTTTCCGTCCTGTTGAGAGGGAAAAAACCCATCAAAATAAAGGTTTTCAAACCGTTTTGACTTTGGAGGTCATACCTGGCGGTGCTAAGGAGTTACACCTGGCTCTGCACTCAGGAACTAGTCCTGGAGGTGCTCCAGGAAACCTATGAAATGCTGGGTATCGAACCCAGTGTGGGCATGTGCAAGGCTAATGTGCTAGTTGCTGTACCATCATCAGGTCCCCAGCTCCACAACTTTTGTGTTACCTTTGAAGGAGCTTATGATCCCATTATGTAGATGAAACAGTGACATCTGAAACAGTGTCACTATAAAGAGGTAATAGTTGTTTAGGGTCAGAGAGCAAGGAATTGTATGTGGAGTACACTAGGACGGGCCCAATAGCATAGCGGTAGGCCCGGGTTCGATTCCTTCGTCCCTCTCGGATAGCCCAGCAAATTACTCAGAGTATCCTGCCCGAACAGCAGAGCCTGTCAAGCTCGCTGTGGCGTATTCAATATGCCAAAAATAGTAACAGCAGTCTCACGATGGAGATGTTACTGGTGCCCGCTCGAGCAAAGCGGTGAACAACTGGAGGACAGTGCTCCAGTGCTACATTCCATGAACCAAACATCATCATAACAGTTGTCAGCTGATATAAAACTTGTTTGGACCCCTGTTGGAGCAGGGGCAGGAACAATTCCCTCTGAGTCATAGATTCCTCAGGGCAGGCTCTATACTACTTCACAGGCTTGAGAGGCTGCAATCCCGGCTTCCAGGAAGGACAGAATTTGAAGAAATCAAGTCAAGGAGGAAGAGAGTTAAAAGATGGAGACTGTATTCTTAAGGGATTTAAGGGACCTTTAAGTGTACATATGTTTATATTGGGAAATCCCACCTTCTCTGACATTATTCTTCCTTCCTTTTTATTTTGGCTTTAATGGAATCACTGTTCATAGTGCTGTACAGAATATTAACATTAGTGATAAATGTATTTCCTTCCGATGAAGTTATCCAAAGAATTAGTCTGTAAATTGAGGGCTTTTTCTATTATCAAAATTTTAATTGAGGCACCATGATTTACAAAGCTTTCTATATTAGGGTGTCGGGCATCCAATATCCCAACACCAATTCTACCACCAGTGTCATCTTCCCTTCTCCAGGTTCCCACAACCCCTTCCTCAGGCATGCATCCATTACAGACACGTTTAAGTTTGATCCCAATTTGGTTTCCAAGCCAATCAAACTATTGGCTCTGTGGTTTACATACAGGCAAACACCTCACCTCAACGCTGCTGATGTTCCCATGGCCTCTAAGTTACCCACGGACTGCCTTTTCTTACTCCTGGCTCTGTACTCTGGGGGCCATGTGATGCAAATTATCGAACCCCGCTCAGCTGCATGCAAGGCAAATGACTTCCATGTACTATCTCTCCTATTGAATATTTCTAAAGTCAAGTTTTTAAAATAAAATTACAGTGGGGAGAAAAGGTAACCGAACTTAAAAAAAAAGATACGATCCCATAGTAGGCAAAACCATCCATTGCATTAGGGTTTAGGTAAATTCTTGATAACACATCATTTAACTACTCCTCAGGAAAAGAAACAGAAATTTGAGGTGAGCTAAAAACTAATGAAATACAAAGCATAATCTATTTACTCCTTTGCTGCCACATGGGAACAAGGAGGAGGAAACTGGAAGAAGCGGTAAGAGAGAATCATGATTCCATTTACAAACTGCTGCTGTTCTACTAAGCAGTCATTTCTACCAGAAAAGAATACTTTAATAGCTGTTTTACCAGATGTCTCCTGAACAACAGAATTCCGTTTCAGAGACAAAACATCTATTCTGCCAAAGAGTAAATGAACAGAGCTCCCCATGAAAGATGAAACTCAAACTGTTTTCTTTTATACTTCAGCAACAACTCCATATGATGGTAATAAAGCCAGCTAATCGACAAAGTCTATTCCAACCAGTTGAACTCTATCTTTCAAAAGAGACTCACTCCCTGTGTCCAGTGCTTACTTGATTTATGATGCCTGTGTGATAGCGCTTTCTATTATGTAGCTTTTAGGCCTTCTTCTTAGAGAGCAGACATCAGTCCTTTAGAGACTTTTTCTCCCTTCCTTAGAAACAGTTCATTTAATAAACCATTTGTTAGTAGCCCTATCATTGCCTTGTACCCCCAGTGCCTGGCACAGACTTATCTATTCGATGTAGGGAGGTTTCCTGTGGATTTTAAATGTCACTTATGAATGCCTACCGAAATGTGGCAAATGCCCGCAAAATCTAATACCATTTGAGTCAAGACTGCATTGATAGATGCAACAAGTGGGTGCCTGGCTTTATATAAAATATGACTTGGCAAGAAAAGTATTAAGACATGCAACAACATGGGTGCATGATTATTTCTACAAAACTTCCAGAAGACATAAACCGACAGAAACTCAAGAGCAGGGTAGCATGTGCCTAGAGTTGGGGTTGGGCAGGGAAGGGAACCGAGATGATGGTCGAGAGTACGGTGTTGCCTTCTGGGATAATGACAATGTTCTGAAATTGCTATCATGGAGGCATGTTTATGTGTAGAGACTAAAGCCAACAGCCTGTATATTTGATACCCACGAATATTATGTCCTAGGAACTTTATCTCAGTCGAGCTCTTCAGACGAAATAAAGAACTAAATTACTAAACCACCAGGCTGTCTCACCAAACTGGTTCATGGCTGGAAGTGATCATTTTCTTTCTCCTTCTAACAATCAACTGATAATGGAAATGGTTTCTTTGCATTTTTTTCTAACATATTTCTGTACCAAATGGTTCAGCAGCTCTCAGTCTGAAACCCTCAAAAATGGGAGGCACATGCCTACCTGTCTAATTCAGCATTTCCAAGAGCAGATCCTCAAGATTTGGGTATCCACTTCCTGCATCTGAGAGTTGAAGGTGGTAACCAGGACACTTGGATCGGAATAGGAAGTTGTAAACAGGTGACCAAAGCAGAAAAGTTTCTTTCTTTTATTTCCTAGCATTCTGAAAACATGCTTGCCATAAATCCCTGGAAGGAGTCTCTCATTGGAATTTTTTAACTTCATGTTAATCACGAGACACTAATTGGAAAACCTGTCAGTGGCTCTGATGGTGGTGATTCTGGTTCTCATAGAGGTGAAAGGGAAAGAAACCTGTATCAAAAGTGGAGTATGGAAGTTGCAAGTCATATGATCTACAAATTGTTCAGTGTTTTATTCCAGTCCCATTTGAGTCACAAGGTGCTAAAGTCACTTTGAAAAAAAAATCTTTTGAAAGTTACTTTCAGATGCTTAAAATGATCATAGAATTGAAACGAAGACTTGGAGAAAAGTCTTGAAAGAAGTTTCAAGGATAAGGAAACTGTTGAATTTACAAATTCACTTCTTCAAACTGACTCCACCCACTGTGACTAAGAAACTCTTTCTTGTCTCCCTACACTCCTGAAGCGTATCTATGTGGGCACATACTCAAGCCACTGAATCTTAAAGACACTGTCTTCGCAAGGGAATGAGAAAATTCTTTGCAACTTTGTGTCATGCTTTATGGTTCTATCATCACAAGGAGGGTTTTGGTTGCTAGATGAGCAGATATTTCTGCTATAGTCAGTTGTTCTATCGTAAGGAGGATCTACTCACTCAGAATCATGTCATTCAGAAGTGGTTTGGGCCATTGATTCAAGCAAATATCTTCAGATGACTAAAGAATATGTTATTTTCTGAGGTTCAGAAATATATTTACATTTGACAAGCTTCCCTTTTCCCATGAGACAACAACTTAGAATCACAACAATAAACACAGGAATCTATATAATATTAGAGAAGTGTGGGCACCAGGCCAGATGACTCATGTCCCGAATTCGGAACTCTGGTTCTCCAGCTTGACTCCTCCAAATCCTTTCATTTCAGTAAAATGAAAAGTGTTCAACCTATAAGAAGGAATCCAATAAAGTGCCATCATGACACAAGTCCTTGGATACAGAAAGCACCTTGCTAGTGTAACAGCAGAGTAATGCTTTAGAAAGAAGAACATAACCTCTGGGTATGAATCAAGGAGGCAAGAATGTGCCTTAAGATTCTTTGTGCCTCTGCCTCCACCTACCAAACATGCTTCCGGAGAGTGTTGGACTCTGGAGAGTGTTGGAGCCATCCAGTTGATTGAACTTGTACTTTGGTGAGTTTGTCTGGTCACGATTCTCTTTGGACATTGACTTGAAGTAGGCAAGGTGAGGCCCCACAGATTCGTCCTTCATAATCCTCACACCATTTTTGAACTTTACTATGTTTTCCACATTGCTGCCCACATAGTTGGTATTTGCACACTATATACTCTCTGGCTCCCCAGTTGTATCCAGCTGCCTGCTGGACAAAGTGCTGACTCACCTAATGGTCCAGTAGCTCAGACTCAAGAGTCCTACCTCATTTCTCAAGTATGTGTGTGTGTGGGGGGGAGGGGGTTAAGGGGTGGCGGTGGGCAGATGATGATCAACCCTCAAATCGTGATGGTAAAAGAATTTTCCCCAAATAGTGTATGAAATGAGAATGCAAAAGAGCTTAGGTTTATCCAACTTCTCCTAGGGGCTAGAAAGAAGCTGATACTCCTGGTGTACAAGGAGGAACAGAATAGAAAAACACTCTCTGAGGTGCAAATAGGGCCCAAAGAAACAGGGAAAGCCAAAGAGTAAGCTTCTGGGTTTCTGAAACGTAAGCAGATGTGAGCATACACATATTCCATATTTAGAATCCACTTTTCTAAGTGACCAGACATTCACCAACAGGGTTTACTTTTCAGTCATGCCACATGCCAGTGTCTATTGAAATTAGGTCAGGGCTGCTAAGTGCAGCACTGATATACCAGCCCTGATGGGGCTGTTTCTGCTGCCCATTGGAAGTTTCTCGTCTAAACTTCTCCTGAATACGGAAAATGAGACCGCAACAAAATGATCCAATGATCTGAGTTATATTGCCTTCAGGCCCCTTCACTGGCCGCTGACAAAGGCAGTTTCCTCACCCCCTTTCCTGTCTCCCACACTGAGGCTGAGTCTTGAGGTAAGAAACCAAGGCTGGACATCAGCCCTATCCTAGGTAGCCTCAGGTGCCATGACCAAGCTGAGCTGTCATCCTGCAGGCTTCTAGTTTGTGTGGGACATGCAGCTCCCCTGCGATCAACTCCACTGAGACACTCAAACTAACAACCAGACAAAACTTACCCTCCACGTAATTTTTCAGGCAGTCTCAGTGTGGAGTATAATAGCAAACTAACAGAGAAAGGCTGTTAGACATTTGTTCGTCAGGGTCTAGAGGCAGGGAAATCCCAGGACAAGGTGCTGGAGGATGCAGTTCTTGGTGAGGGCTCTTCTTGGTTCCCAGGAAGGTGTCATCCTGGGTACCTTCAAGAGCTGACAGAGTGCGAAGCCAGCCTTTTGCTGAAACATCAATACCATCACAAGAATGCCACTGTCACATCTCATCTCACTAAAATCTCTCCCCAAACCATTCCATCTGCAAATACCACTACAATGGGAATCAGAGCTTCACTCTACAACCAGGTTTATGCCAAATGTTCTCCTCAGAGAACTATGCACAGTAAGAAAATGTGCACTCAAGTCACTGCATACTCATCAAGTGTATGTACACAGAAGTGTGTATATAGGTATAACATATGGAATGCATTGTTTTAGACAAATACATACATATATGTCTACAGACTTAAACACATGTCTGTCTATATATATATGGATATGCGGATATGACACACATAAAAGTGTATATATAAAAAGATATGTAATTATATTTTACAGATGATAGATATTTTATAACAAATAAATTATACACATAGAATTTATTATGTTTTATTATGAAATGTAATATTTGCATATATATAATATATAGACACATAATGTACACATTTCTATTATTTATTTATATATTAATTATATATAAACATACATATTTTATATATATTTAAATGACATAATATTCTAAATGTTCATATTTACTTATACATTGAACTATAAATAATATATTATATTTTACATAAGAATATTTATACCATATAATAATTACATATTCTATATTTCAAATAAATCTATAAATACACACTTATTTGTGTATATGTAAACATATATGACATTTCTGTTTCTTTTTCTGACAGTAGTCTATTAAAGTTTAAGAGGCAGTAAGGTGAAACTGAGAGTTTTCAATTGCTGATACTTTCTAGGAAGATAAAGTTTTTATCTTCTGTATTTTGTTAAGTTGCAGCTGGGTCTGTGTGGCACAGGATGTCTGAACTTGGGAAAGAGCAACCACCACATCCTGAATGACAGCTAGAAAGGAAATGACTCAAGTGGAAGGTTTTCTTTCCTGCAAGTATCCCCTTCTGTGCCTTCTCCTGAATCTCACCTTTGGTCTTGCAGACTTTTCTTCAAGTCACAACACAGGAGACACAGCAGATGTTAATCAGTGATAAAACTGTATCTCAGCAGGCTTCACTTCAGAACCAAAAGCACAACTGTGCTATACAGGTAGCTGTGACTTGAGTCTTTACAATCTGAGACATATAATTGTCCCCCCCGCAACCCACAAAAACTCGGAGAAAGGAAGTTTCTAAATTGGCATTTCTAAAAGACAACTGTGCTGAATATGAATGAGAGCCATCACATTTAATCAAAAAATTATTGTTCTTATATGAATTTTAGAGCCACCAACTGATAGTTCAATTGCTATGTTTCTTTTATTTATTTATTTATTTTGCTTTTTGGGTCACACCCGGTGATACTCAGGAATTACTCCTGGCTCATGAACTCAGAAATTACTCCTGGCAGTGTTCAGGGGACTATATGGGATGCTGGGAATCGAACCCGTGTCGGCCATGTTGGCTGCGTGTAGGGCAAACATCCTGCCTGCTGTGCTATCGCTCCAGCCCCCCTCAATTGCTATGTTTCAATGAAATGTTGCGTTCACATTTTAAGTAAAAAAATAACTATGAAACGTTAATTTCCCCCTTACACTGAAGTCATGTAATCAAATGTTGACTGAATTGAGAGTGTTTCCAGTGGGTTCCACTGAGTTTCAGAGGATGGTTTTCTATGAGGAACTCACCTGTGGTGTAGGACCACCCACACAGAATTTGGGAAACTAGTCCTATGAGTCTGGAAACTAGCGCAAGCCTTCCAGCAACAAGCACTGCATTAAGCATAAGAAAGCAGGTCTGACTGAAAACGTCCTCAAATGCATGTGCCTTAGAAAAAATGTTGAAACTGACTGATACCCAGGGATAGGTTGGAAGGCCATGGAACAATGATTGTGTTTGCCCACAGGCTTCATGGTTCTTAGGCCTGAGCAACTTTCACCGAATTACACCTCTCCCTCAGCAGAGGTGAGATCTTGGCATTCCTATGGGTCTGGTTTGTGGGAGAATCCAGATAGGCACTGTTTACCGAATAAACATCAATTCAGTGTGGCATGTGGGGGATCAAGTCTCTGCATCCAAGGAAGGAAACTAGCTCTCTGGAGTCAAACCTCTCCAATGTGCTTTTCTCAGATGGTTACATCCAAAATTCAGAATCGTCTCTCTTGATATCTTATGTTTCGTAGCAAAATCAGCTCTAGTTAGGTTAGGAAAAGAAATGAAGTTGAGAAATCTGGGTTCAGACTCGGGCTCTGCTGTTCACCCCACACTGGCTCATTTCCTTCCGGTGTAAGAGCACGTTCTTGCCTATACCACATGGAACAGGTTTGTATTGTCCACATTCACTTCAAGAACTTTTCGGATTTCCTTTACCAAGATCATGGTGAATAAACTCATCTTTATTTGACCCATTTTGTAACCTTGTAACATTTGGTATTTCTTAAGAATGACTGCTTTAATTAGTAGTCTTATGGACTGATGTTCATAGGCTGGATATTCATAGTCTTATGGACTGATGTTCATAGTCTTATGGACTGATGTTCATGGGCTGGAGCGATAGCACAGCGGTAGGGCGTTTGCCTTGCACGCAGCCAACATGGCCGACCCGAGTTTGATTCCTCCGCCCCTCTCGGAGAGCCCGGCAAGCTCCCCAGAGTATCTTGTTTGTACGGCAGAGCCTGGCAAGCTCCTCATGACGTATTCGATATGTCAGACACAGTAACAACAAAGTCTCCAATGGAGACGTTACTGGGCCCGCTCGAGCAAATCGATGATCAACGGGAGGGCCTTTTTACCTTGACTTACTGATGTTCAGAATACCTCAAATTCACATGCTTTCATTTCATGCTCACAGAGCTTTCATTTCCCATTGGATGGCAGTATGAAGATATGGACCCTTTGAGAAAGCGTTAGCATTAGCTTGGCATAAGGCACTCTGAAGAGTTGGATCCTCTGAGGAGACCAGTGGCCTCATCAAAAGAGCCCAATGATATCTCTCTTACCACCACCTCCATCTTCCTCTCCACTCTGCTTTCACCCATACTCTCTTCTATGGAAGAGAACAGCAAGAGGATGGCTCGAACTAGAAATTAGCTGGAATTCCAACCATACTTTTTCACCATCACTAGAACTAAGAGAAAAAATTGTTGCTAAAGTCACTCAACTTTTGGTGTTTTCGTCATGGTAAGGGAAGCTAAATTAAACAGTATTCAACGGATAATCAGGTAAATGTTCTTATACTCAACAAATGGAAATTCCTTTGTACTGTTTTATATCTACTTACACTTAGCAAGATCTACTTTATACAAAGTTTTCTTATAATTTATTCCTTCCTATCACTTTTGATATGTATCATCTACGGATTATGACCCCATTTTACAGGGAGGGAACCAATCAGAAGTTCAGAAGTCAGTGAACGGAGGAGTTTCTAGGAATGTGAACTACATTGGAGGCATGGGCAATGCCACTGGACAAGTAGACAGGATGGTTTTCATACAATTAGTGTTTGACTGAATGATTCTTGAAGTTCTATAGAATTACCTTGTCATAGAAGAAAAGATGTGATTGTGGTCAATGTAGCTTTTCAGTGCACTTTGTTCTGCACTGTATTTTAGTTTAGTATTTGACAACAGAAGACACTGTGACCAAAGGTTCTTTTCAGGATTACAGAGTAACAGAGCTAACATTGAAATCCAAATAAACTAATCGATTAGAGTGGTCTGGCCAGTACACCTCTGGTGGAAATCATTCATTAAGAAATACATTTTGGGGGCTAGAGAGGTTAGGTACTTGCCTCACATGTGGCCCTCTTCGATCCCTGGCACCACAGAGGGTGCCCAGAACACTGCCAGGAGTTATCCCTGAGCACAGAGTCCGGAGTATGCCCTGGGAGCTACAAGGTGTGGCCCCCAAAGACATCATACATCATTTCCCAAAATACTTGTAGATATATGAAACCCAAAGAAGTTATAAAACACAATTTACCCTTACTAATGGACTAATAGTTTATTTGGCTGCAACTGGCAATGTAAACAATGATGACACAAGGCTTAGTGCTGAGTAATTACCATTCTAACTCTTGTAGAGTTTTTTCCAAGTATATGTCATGACTCAATACAACCCCATACCCAAAAGTAAAGCTCTTACAGGAAAGCTGGCTCCAAGGCCTATTCTTCATGCTTTGCATGCTGGGGACCTGAGTAGGTATTGACACCACATGAGTCCCAGAGTGCCACCACCCCCAATACTCCCTTCTCACTCCCTCTCTACGCGTACCAAACAGGAAGTACTCACTGAGTATCTCTAGATGGGACCCAAAATAAAATTAAAAAACGTATGACGAAACATTAAAGGAGACCAAGTCTGTTGAGTATTTGGGATACAGGGAGATTGTGAACCATAGTCATGTGATTTGTTTGGAAATAATCCCACAGCTAGACATGGGACTATGGGGGGTGTGTGATTCAACAGGTATGCCCATTCATACTAAAAACCAAGATACCTTCGTTGGAAAAACATTGTGAAAAGCAAAAGTTCTAGAACCTCACTCTCATAAACCCCAAGTGGGTAATAAAGTGTAGGAAGACCAGTTCACAGAACCTACTTCCTCTTTTCAAAAGGAAAAGACTGAAATGGTCAAGTGAAAATCCATTAGGGTGATGGGTAGGGCAAAGGGTGGAATCTCAGGACAATGGTTGTGATGACTACAAAGAATCTGGGGGGAGGGCAAAGAGTAACCCTTGATTTACTGTTTAAGTACCAATTGAGAAATGATCAAGCTCTTAGATGCTTTTCCTTTTGCTAGAATGCTGAATTACCCAGTGAAACAAGGAGACACATCTTGGATTCAAATTCTCTCTCTCTCTCTCTCTCTCTCTCTCTCTCTCTCTCTCTCTCTCTCTCTTTTCTCTTAGTGATCTCCCTCTACCCCATCTCCCTCTCCCTCCCTTTCTCCCTGACAAGTGACCAGGAAGGACCCTAGGTGCTTTCAATATATACTGGAGTCCATTCCTCACCCACTTCACCTATGCTCACAGTGGGCTCTGGGGCAAGGTCGAGGTCCAAGGTCAGGAGTCAGTGAACACCTTCCCACTCGCCTCCACTCGCACTCCCCTACAACTGACCTCTCACCCTTGCACACTCCCGGTGGCAACCTGGTACAGACTTACAGAAAGAGGCAGTGGGGGTCACTCCTTAGGGCTGGGGCGCTAAGGTCCCGCGGGAAGAAACAGACCCCCTCCTCCCCCTGTTCCACACTGATTTCAATTTGTTTCTGCAGAAACCAGGAGGGCATTGGCAGGACACACAAATCAAAAGGCTTTTTAATTAAAAAAAAATAGAATAAAAGAAAAGGGCGGGGAGCAACTGTGACTACATCTTGGGGGTGAGGAGGGGCAGAGCAGAGAGAGCCACATCCCCTGGGCCCGCCCACAACCCCGAGCACTTGTTCGGGCAACAGGATCTGCTGGTGGGCATCGGCGCTGCGAAGTGGCCCAGCCACAAGCTGCTGGCCGCCTGCTGTGACAGGCCACCCATGCCCACCTCGACAGCCCCGCCCCGGCCCCAACTGGACCTGCCCGCAGCCCCCATACTCCCGGACCTTCGACCCCCACCGCCTCCCCCAGGATTCTGCAATAGGCGAGGGGACCCGGTGGTCTCCTACCGTCCTCTGCGGCCCCTGTCGCTGGCCAATGGCCTGGGCCACCACCACGGGGACCCGCGCCCAAGGGCGCCGAGCGCCGGGGGGTCCCCAATGGGGGGCCCCCCGGCCGAGCACGGGTGCCCGGGCGGACGGAGGGAGGAGCCGAGCGGGCTGGGCGGAAGATCAGAAAAGACCCGGTCACAGTCGGTAGCAGCAGCTGCGTCGAGCGGCGGCGAGGACAATGGGGACCGAGCGACCCGGAGAGGGCGGCGCGGCGGGGCGTGAGGGTGGGAAATGAGGGAACGTTCGGGGCTCGCGCCGCGGCCGGCCGAACTCCGGGGATTTAAACCCCGCAGCCGCAGGCGCGCGCAGGGCACGAGCCGCCCCCTCCCCCCGCGGCCCGTGCTCCGCGTCCTCCTGCCCTGGGGGCCTCGGGCGGGCCCAGATGCTCCCCGCGTTCCCGCCAGGCTCTCCTGCCACGGGCACAATGCGGCCAGGCAGCGCGGCCTCCGAGCGGCCCAGGCGCTCTGATCCACTGGCGTCCGGGCGCAGGGGTTGGAGCAGCGGGCCCGTGGCTCGCCTCCCGTCGGGGCAATGCTCTGGCCTTTAAAGGTCAGCAGGAAGGCGGGAGGGGCAGGCCTGGCTGGGACCTTGGGCTGGCGCTCCCCACCTCCCGCATCTCGCGCTGGTGGCGCAATCGGTGTCCCGCGCGCCTGTGCGGCCTACGTCACGGGCGTTGACCGCCGACCGCTGGCGATGGCTCCTTGGAGACCGCCCGGAGCCTGAGCGCCACCTCCGAGGCCCTGGGCTGCGACCGCCATGCCAGGCTGCTGCTCCTTGGCCCGCGCGTGGGGCCCAGCTGGACGCTGAGCGTGTGTGGGGGCGCTCGGAGCAGGTGAGGGGCGGGCGTGGGGGGGTCCCTGCCAGCACGTGGGAACCAGCTGGACGCTGAGCGTGTGGGCGGGCGCCCGGAGCAGGTAAGGCGCGGAAGAAAGAAAAAAGAACGAAAGAAAGAAAAAAGGGAATGAGGGAAGGATGGAGGGAGGGAGGTAAGGAAGGAAGAAAAAAGGATGAAGGAAGGAAGGAAGGACCTAACACTCAGACCCTCCTATGAAATGCGCGCCCTGAAAGGGCAGAATGCAGATTCCATAGCATGCTGTTGCTGCCACCTACAGGCCATATGTAAAAGGTCAGAATGCTGCTTGAGAGGATAGTGTTAAGGTGAGCTATTTAAGAGACCATTTCTTTTCTCGTTCCTTATGCTAAGTGATATAAGCCGGAGAGAAAAGGATAAACATCATATGACTCTTAAGTGTGTAAGATATTGCAAGTAAACACAGATGAACTAATGAAACAAAATCAGCTTTAGGACTCTGAGTAAAGTAGAGGCCCTCCCGTTGATCATCGATTTGCTCGAGTGGGCCCAGTAACGTCTCCATTGGAGACTTTGCTGTTACTGTGTCTGGCATATCGAATACTCTCGGTAGCTTGCCTGGCTCTCCGAGAGGGGCGGAGGAATCGAACTCGGGTCGGCCATGTTGGCTGCGTGCAAGGCAGACGCCCTACCCGCTGTGCTACCGCTCCAGCCCTAAAAAAAGGCTTTTTAATAAAAGGTTTTTGAAAAAAGAAAGAAAATGAAAGAAAAGGGCAGGAAGCAACTGTGACTACGTCTTGTGGGTGTGGACTGGGCAGGGCAGAGATAGCAACATCCCCCCCCCCACAACCACAAGCACTTGCTAGCGCCACTGGAGCCGCTGGTCGATGGCGCCGCCACATGGCCAGCCCACAAGCTGCTGGCGGGCTGCTGTGACAGGCCACACACGCCCACCTCGACAGCCCTGCCCCGCCCCGCCCCCAAGGGTCCTTGCCTGCAGCCTCCCGCATCCCCAGACCTAGACCCTGGCTGCCTCCCCCAGGATTCTGCAGCATAGGCGGGGGGATCCGGTGGTCGCCTCCCGTCCTCTGTGGGCCCTGTCGCTGGCCTGGGCCACCACCGCGGGGACCCGCGCCCAGGGGCGCCCGGGGGGGGGGGTCCCGAAGTCCCCCCCCGCCCCCCCCACACCCCCGGTCGAACTCCCGGCGCCCGGGCGGACTAATGGAGGAGCCGAGCGGGCTGGGAGAAAGAGCAGAGAAGACGCGGTCGGCAGCAGCTGCGTCAGGCAGCAGCGAGGACAGCGGGGACCGAGCGACCCGGAGAGGGCGGCGCGGCGGGGCGTGAGGGTGGGGAAGGAGGGAACGTTCGGGAATGTTCGGGGGTCGCGGAGAGGCAGAACTCCGCGGATTTAAAGCTCTCAGGGGCTGGTTAGCAAGAGCTCAAGCCCCTCCTCACTCCCTCCCCCCCAGGGGGCCTCGGGCAGCCCCGCCAGGGTCTCCTGCTGCAGGCACATCTCGGCCAGGCCAGAGGCTCGTCGCCCCTAGCAGTCAGGCGTAGGGGTCGAAGCAGCAGGCCAGGCTCGCCTCCCCTCGGGGCAACAGACACACACCACACACAAAGGGAGCTCTTGGGGATGTATTCTACCTTGGGCTGCTGTAGACACAGAGACAGAAGAAAGCATATACAAAGGCAGTTGCTACCTTGGAAAAGGGGTGGCACTATGTTTACAATCCTTCGCCCTGACTTTCTGTGGCTATAAAGCTTTCCTCTATCCCAACCCCCATTCTTTTGGTTGGTTTTCAGTGTTCAGGGGTCACTCCTCGTGATCCTCAGAGGACCAAATACAGGTGCTGGGGGTCCAAGTACGAACCCTCCACGTGCAAGGAAAGCATCTTGCCCTGTACTAGCTCTTGGGCCCACATCCATCTTAAAGAGTTTCCAACTTATACTTCAGAGCAAAGCGTCAGATTGCTTCAGCCTGAGCCTAGCTGCCCTAAGTGAGTAGCTCTCAGATACTTTTCACTTCTCTGAAGCTGATCTATCCAAATATGGGCAACCTAAAGGAGGCAACATCTCTAATAGCACGGGAACACAGAGCCTTGAAGCATCCTCTTCAGCCTGCTACTTAGAACTGAACTGGCAAAAACCACTGTCCAGATTGGTTGTGTATTTGAGGAGCTTTAGTGATGGGAAATCTTTGCTTTTTGGTTCTCTGGGCGGAGCAGGCTGGCACTTCAGCTGAGCCCAAGTCCCTTTCTCTCTGGCTTCCTTCTTTTTGGGACAATTTTCCTTCCCGTTAGAGACAGTTGGCTAGTCTCTTCGAGTGCTCAATATGCTCACGAGGAACAGTCATTCTCTTGGCAAGAATCTTGTGCCTGACTTGTTGGTTTATGACAATCTTAGCACAAAATATACTTAGCAGAAAATATAAAATATCCAAAAGGTTAGAGAGCCAGAGAGGGCGAGAGAGAGAGAGAGAGAGAGAGAGAGAGAGAGAGAGAGAGAGAGAGAGAGAGAGAGTTCAGAAAAGCACCTACCAAAGAGGCAGCAAGGGGAGGGGGTAAGGGGTGTTGGGCAGGAACCTGGGGACTCTGGTGCTGGAAATGTACACTGCTGGAGGGATGGGTGCTAGAATATTGTATGACTGGAATTCAATTATGAACGGCTCTGTAATGCTCCAAAAATGAAAAAACTTAAAAATTTTAAAAAATAAACTGGAAGCTAGAATGTTTTTATGACTGTTACAAAAACCCCTTGATGTCATGTTACCTATTAATAAATTGATTTCACATGTAGGAACATGACTGACTCGGTCCTTTTTCTGATCGATTCTAACTTCTGGTTAGAATCAAGTTAGAATCTGGTTAGAAACCAAGATGTTTCTGGTAACTGCATGCAAACAGATAGCTGGGACTCACTTGAACAGACTTTGCACTATACTGATAGTTTTTTATTTTATTTTTGCACAAATCACTTGCAGTTAAACTCTTCTTAAGTTTTGTTGTGTATAACCTTAGGATTTTGTACAAAATTTAAGAATTCACATTCTAAACCTGGTGAAGAACAGTAAAATTAACTTTCAAGACATGTGGTTTAAATTCCTTAAAGATGAGAGAAAATCTGACATCTCAAAACAGAAAAAAACCTTACAGTATCACAGCTGGGTAAGCACAGCATGTATACCTTGGATTATATTTAGGATTGACAAGTCATCATATACTCTGGCCAAACCAGATGAGAAAACCTAATACCAATCTTCAGTTCTTTTGAGAGGTGCTTCATTGCAAACCTCTACTTCAGAGTTGTCAAGGAGCAGAGCCGGCTCACTTCCTATTCCTAAATTGCACTCACTAGGGATGGGCAGAGTGTGCCATTTCACCATACTTCCTGAGTTGGATATGTTTATTCCAGGACCTTTCTCTCTCCTGGCTCTGGTGCATTCCAACCCTGCTGGGAGGTGGGAACGTAAAGCAGGTCTACAGAAGCTCCTGCTGAGTTCAAATCTAAAAGTTCAAAACTGCTAAAAGATGCCTCTGATTCTGCATTTTTCATCTCTAGCTCAACTGTGGATCAAACTCTGGTACCCTAAGTCTAAGTGCGAGGAACGCCAACAAGGCCGACGTTGGGAGTTCTTTGAGAAAGGCAGTCCAGATTCTGTGGTTCTTCCTTCCCAACCTTTGCCTCTATTAGAAGGGATGTTAGCAGGCTAGAGAGGATGCTGTGTACGCAGGAGCCTCAGTTTCAATCACTGGCACCACAGGATTGTCCTGCATGGGATGGCATTAATGGGGCGCAGCAAGAATCATAAAGGTTCAAAAGAGTGGAGTTTTCAGTGGCTCCCCAACCCCAGCCCACCCCACTCACCCAAGCAATATCTCTTCCTTAGGCAAATGCTTCTTGTGGCAAACTTTAGTTTTCAAGTTTAATGAGCTTCCTTTAGAAAATCTTGCCAGCGTTAAGAAGGTAGGTAGACTGCGTGAAAGTTTTTGTATCAGGATGTTTGCTTTGAGAATCATGCTATGCATACTTCTGTTATAGGCTTTTGGGCTGTGTGCAAGGCAAATGCTTTCCCTGCTGTGTTCTCTCTTAGACTTCCTGGTGGCTTTAAAAAAACTCAATGCTGACCTGATAAAGTGTGATTTCTTTCTTTTTTTCTTTTTTCTTTTTGGTTTTGGGCCACATGCAGCCTTGCCCAGGGCTTACACTTGACAGGACGTGGGAGACCATCTAAATGTGATTGGGATTGAATCCTCCTAGGCTGAGTGTAAGGCAAGTGCCCTAATAGTTGTATTATCTCTCTAGCTCCTGATGTTTTTCTAGAACCCTTCAGGCTTACAGTTTATTCTGACATTGTTACGCGAGGGAATCCCATTGTATTTCTCCTGAGCAACACAGAACATAGTGAATTAAGGGAGAACCTTTCGTACCTGGAAAACGGAGGCCACCACAAAAAGTGGCTCGCCATAAATCTGTACATCAGTGCCGGCATTTAATTTTTCTTTTAATTCCCTGTACGCCTTCACACTTGCGGATTGATGAAATATGCCTTCTGTCAAGGGCCCCCTCTCATAAAGGAGCCGTAGTATGTTCTGTAGGGAGGAAAAGCAGAATGGTGCTTCATATCGGGGCATCACTAGGGAACTGCCAGGTGGACGAAAGCCCATGTGTTTTCTGGTAGTTCATCATTCTATATATTCATGCTATTATAGTCAACATCCCACCAAGACATTTTACTACAGACGCTTGTTTTAAGTGTCATCTGTTTGTTCGGCGAACCAATAGTCACTTAAAAGCCAAATTTCTCTGCTAACTTTTCTCCTCCTCAGTATTTTCCTGTTCCTTTCTAACACAGACTTCCCCATTCTCCTCCCTGATTCCAAATATAAAAATATTTCTGCCAAATTTCTCCACTTGCTTTTCTTTTTTCTGTTTCATATTTCATTCCACTTGTGCCGTGCCTGCTCGAGCAAATCGATGAACAATGGGAGGACAGTGCCACAGTGCCACAGACAGTGTGTGTTTACTTCCTGCTGCAAAAAGCTCAACACTCTCCTCTGGTGGAAGCTTTCTCTACTTCATTCCCTCGGAATACCGTTTGTATTTCTCTTTCCTGCTCTGTCCTCTGCTTGAAGGAAGAGACAAGCACCCATGGGACTCTGGAACCTAGTTATGGCAATACCTGATACTGGAACCCCAGCATTGTAATCTAAAGTAGGACGAGAACTACTCCCTAAATCTGTGCTAAAAAGTGGCTCGACTAGTGTTTCATACATTGCAATGGCACATACCATATTCATCTAAGGAGGAAACTCAAGTACTGGAGCCTATCTTCTGAGCTACTCTATTGATGAATGGTAACCAATTGTGCCAAGAATCAAAATACTTATAAAGCCCATGAAAGAGTCTTCTCCAAACTAGTCTCTGCTTCTAACGTGAAACTGACTTTCAGAATACTTTTTGAGTTCAAGGAACAGGGTGTGGAGAAGTTGTGGACTCTCTATTTAAAAGCAAATTCTAATTGATCTGAGCAGGCTTATGTGATGTTTCCTAACACTAGTAGACTAGATGACCAAAACCTTTCTAGAATTCTGCTAGAGGTCAATTGAGTTTTGTATCCTTTAAGTTACTGATGATGATATTGGCAGGCATGTGGTTATCTATTGTCCTTCTATTTGGGAAGAGTCTTCCATCAAAGCTACGTTAGATCATTCCAGGTAGCTCTCAGCTCAATTCCAGATTTGTTTGAAGAAAAAAAAAAAAACTCAGGGTTCTGATCCAAAAAGAGTCACTTTAAAATAAAAGTGATTTCAGTCCAATTAGAATATGTTCTGGTGGATCAGCCCATTCAAAATTTTAGAATTCTTAGAGCAACCTCTCAAACTCACATCACTGATAAATAAGGAGGAGCACACCACATTGGATGGGATGGAAAGTACAAGGCAACCAATCTTTATGAACAAGATATCATGACTTAAGACTTAACCTGTAACAGCATGTTAATAATCTCTTCTACAAGGGCCTAAGGGCTCCATGATGAGCTATGATAATCTTCACACACTTTCTTCTACAGGAACATCTTTTGACTGTTTGTAGCAAATTATTGATAACAAGCCATAGAAAATCAATAACTCAGGCTCTGATCTAGGGGCAGGCTTCAGGGGTGGTTGGAAGAATTGGAAAGAATGGTGGTGGGAAGGTACAATAGCAGTGGGATCGTTGTTAGAATATGTAATGTAACAAATTATCCCAAACAACTTTATTGAAAAGTAAATTGAAAACATAAAAAAGTCCACTACAACTCTCCCTTCTTAAGTCACAGAAAAAAATGTTGAGTAATCAGCCTTTTGTTTTTGCCAATTCAACTGTTGGTCAGTCTGTCTAGTTCATTTTATATATTCAAATAACATCTGTCTTGCTGCTAGATACTAAATAAAGCTGTCTTGCTTTTAAAACTGTGACTGACGTGACTGAAAGTTTTCACAAAGTCTTGACTACTTCCTTGAAGTGGGGAAAAGAGTATTGTTTGTGGTAATTTATGTATTCAACCACCTGTGAGACAAGATTTCTCAGAATAAATCTCAGTTGGAAAAAAAGCAAATGAAATATGGATGGTCTCAGCAGAGTTCCTGAGACATTTCCTAATATGCATATCTGTCTATTTGTATGTATCATTTGGCATGTGATGTTCAAGTTTCCTGAAAAGCACTGTTACCTCAAATTTTTTAGAGGCTGGAGAGATCGTACAGCAGGTAGGGCTTTTGTCTTGCACACACATGGCCAACCCACATTCAGTACCTGAGGGCAGAGTCAGGAGTGGCCAAAAGAAATCAGGAAAATAGGGTGAGGGTGTGTGCAGTAGATATATAAGAGAGTTACTTCTGGGTCCCTCAGTCGGTTCACATTGACAAAAGACAACCATGGAAATTCAGCATGGACTTTTCACTATCCCAATGATTCTTTTGTTTTTATTGCAAATACAGACACCTGGTTTGTATTCATAACAGGAAAATTAAACCAGATCAATCTCCTTTTCAGACTAAAGACTTCAAAGCTCACACTTGGGACCCCCTCCATTTAATGTCACTTTATCATCTAGAGTTCTTTTTCTTGATGGCATAGGTAGGAGATGGCTATGTTTCTAGGGAATGCATGTTAGATGAATGGACCCAAAAGAGAGTTCTATGGAAATCATCTGACCCAGGATGCAGGTAGGGGATGACCCTTCCAAACTACCTCTTTTGAATATGGGACTATTTTGAGAAACACACAGTACAATGTCCCATGGTAGAAAGGCATTGCACACCTGCATCGCTCAATGGAGCCTCCAACGCCGTAATGTGCCTACAGTTTAAGAGCAATGAATAATGTAGAAAGACAAGAATTTCCGTAATGACCACCTCCTAAAATGGTCTTTGCTTTAGGATAATTCAAAAACCACCTCATCCGACTGCAAGTGTGGATCTCGGTACTGTTTTCAGGAACGAAACCTTTGGCATCAAAACGCAGCAGGACTGTGCAGAGGAGCAGCTACTCACCATTTTTGGTCAATGCAGGAGTCCTGGGGGTGGGTTTCAGAATAAACTGGCATCTTGACCTTGGATGAAGGTGTGCTCTTGTTAAGAGTGGTGGCTGGATGAAAGCTATGTCCTCAGTCGTCGGTACCACGATGCCAAGGTTGCTTCTGACATGGCTCATTTGGATATTGTATGGTATCTCGTGACCTACACAGAGAAAAACCACAATGGAGACTTAAGGCTGAGTGGTCCTGGCGCTGGTGCTGCACACTGCAACGGGATAGGATCTATTCCTAGCCCTCTGTCTACCCATCCCTAGGTCTACTCACAGAGGGACTCCGCCAAAGCCATTTTAAGTGGGCAAGGGAAAGAAGGGCAAAGAGAAAGACAATGTTGCTTGGAATGCACGTTTCCTGTGTTGGCATAGAAATACAGTATTTCCAGGCAGTCCTGTTTCTCCTTTGATGTTAAGCTATATCAACTCTTCAGAAAATTCTTGGGATCTCTCGATCTCCAATCTATGATTTAGTAGACCTTACCTACTTACAATGTGGGGGTCAAACTAGCAAACCTTAATGGGTAGCCTAATCTTATAAGGAAAAAGAATTCAAGATCTGTATAGGAAAGACAAATGTGTAGGCGAAAGTAAATAATACATACTGCTGACAGATTTTTTTTTAAAAGTTTGGTAAACTAGTTCTGCTTTTGGGAATTGAAGAGAAAAATCCACACTATTCTTCCCAACTCTACTATTAGGTACTTGAGACTGCCACTATGGAAATGCTTAATACTTAGTATTTATGCTTCATATTTAGTAGTTAAACTTTCTGGCCAATTCTGGCTCTCAGGAGTTAGGAAAACATATCCATCTTATCAAATTTTCAGAAACTTACCTACTAGAAGATATGGTGCTGCCAGTTTTCCAGTATGAATCCACAATTGATAATCCCTTTCAGTGCCCTTGGAGACAAAATAGAAATCCCTCCTATTGCTAAATGAATAAAGCTATTTCTATGCTTCCTACACACACACAAACACACACACACACAGAGGACAGGGTATTAATGCCAATCAGGTTCCTGAGGGGGATTGTAGGGGGTTAAATTTTTTGCCTTTGTAAAGCCAACAGCACTGATTTCTACAACCTTTCTGCAGTCCTTTTGATAGGACCCAGGGTCTATTTTCATTTTCCCCTTAGTGATGACTAGGGGTGCAAGACCTGCAATATCATCAGGACCTCTCTACTCCCAGTAGCAGACGAAAAAACCCACGACATCACATACAGTTTTCAATAAAGAAATGCCTTGGTTTTCTAAAGAGCTCATTTGAAGTGCCCTCACTCATCTCTCCCTGTCTAGTTGTGTCTGAGAATATTGGATTTCATCTCCAACAAGCCCCTGCAAACACAAGCTGTTATCCAGGGAGCCTCAGACATGCTATGTTTGTGTAGAGACCTGAATATGTTAGATGCTGCTGAGTAGCCTCAGCTGCTTCTTAGCAGATGGAGAATGACCATGAAGCTCTGAGAAAAAAGATATCTGGCACAACGTCTACACTCGTTTCATTTGGGACAAATCCCCTCTTGAGGCCAGAAAGGGGAAACGTTCTATCTAGAGAAAAGTCTCAGTCCTGATAAAAACTGAAACTGTTCACCAACAGAATTATAATACAACAACATTCAAACTCAGAAATGAAAGGTATAAATTTAAGCCAACTTGGCTGTATCCTCTGATAGGATCAAGCAAACAATATCTTCAGTGACATTTGAACAGACAGGTAGTACTGAATATCCTTACTTTTCCCTTTGATGAAAAGATAGATAGTCCTTTGATGAAAAGATAGTCCTTTTGATGAAAAGATAGTCCTTTTCTTTTATTCATTTTTTAAAAAAATTTTTATTAAAAACCCTTTTGAGCTGTGTGTTGTAGCAATGCCCTCCTGGCTTCTGCGGAAAAAAATTGAAATCAGTGGGGAGTTGGGGGGCGGGGGGAGGGGGATTGTTTCTTCCCGCGGAACCTTAGCGCCCCCGCCCTAAGGAGTGACCCCGACTGCCTTTTTCTTTAAGTCTGTCCCTGGGTTGCCACCTGGACCTTGCAATGGTGAGAGGTCAGTAGCAGGGGAGTGCGAGTGGAGGCGAGCGCGAGTACGTGCTTGTCACTGTGTCATGTCACCATATCACTCTGCTCCCACCTGGGGACAGTGCGACACATGATACATCACCATTGTTTGCAGCTTCTGTAGTGCCCAAGGATCAGCAGGAGGCTCCGTAGAAACCCCTGGAAAAGAAGTCATAGCCGTGAACACCAGAGAGGAGCACAACCCAAAGCCGTCACCGGAAGTCCCCGCACTGAAGCTGGAAAGGCCCTGACCACCCCGAGGTACGTCTCAGAGTTGCCAGATGCTCCTTCCTCTCCAGGGGACATAAAAGTGGGTTGTGATCTAAGCTGCCCATCACTTTCAGGGAAGGAAAAGCAAGCAGCTGACCTGCTGTCCTTTTTCTTTAACTGAAAATTTTATACTATTTGAACAGACATATCTAGCCGAATTGATGAAAACTAAGTGTGGGAGCCGGAAAACAGAACACAGGGAAAGAGGGAAAGAGGGCACTGGCCTTGCGCACAGCTATCCTGGTTTGATTTCCTGCATCCATAGGGCCCCCACAGCCCACCAAGAGATTCCCGAATGCAGACTGTGAAGGAAGCCCAGACTCTTACTACTGTTTGATGGGGTCCCAGAACAAAACAAGAACACGCTCAAGAAATGTGAGTTGGGTACTTAGTAGAAATAAGAACCTCTACCATCACAACTTTCTGGAATTTAATCAGAGTAAAAGCTTTTTTTTGATGGCAACAGAGATAGCACAGATCATTTGGTGGCTGCCTGGCACACACTTCAACCAAGTTTCAATCCCCATCAGACCAAAGGGTCCCCACATCTTCATGGGGGATCAATGAGCAGAGTCACAAGTAACCCATTAGCATTACCAGGAGTGGCCAACAACAAAAAATAAAGTAATAAATTTAGAGGCTGGAGCTAAGTCTCATAGCTAATAAGCCTCACACATGGCTGACCTGGGTCAGTCCCCAGCACCAACTGGGTATTTGAAGCAGCAACCACAGGGTATGACCCAGAAGCCAAAGGATAAAAAGAAGAACTTGTATATTAGTCAAAGCCCACCAGGCAACTTTGTCGGGTCAGGGTTTGGTTTGGGGGACAGCAGGGAAAGAACTGTTGGCAGTGCTAGGGGACTCTGCTTTCCCGGGATTGGACTGTGGCAGGCTGCTTCCAATGGCCAGGGCCTGCACTCCTGGCCTATCTCTGACCCTAGAAATTCAAATTCTAGATAAATCCTGTGTACCTTGTGATAACGACACAGACTGACTATTCGGGAGGAGGTCTTTGTCTTATCTTAGAAGGGTACCCTGGGAAGGAAGGGCTTTCCTATGTTCATTGTGCTACCTCACCTGGGTGAAGCTGCTACCAGGAATGCTTGCAGGGTGGGCAGGAGACTTAGGCTGCAAGATGGAGGGAGGAGAGACCACCATAGGGGACAGAAGAAGACAAGATTGAGGGGCAGGGTGAGATTGGAATGGGGAGTGTAGTGAGGCTGAAACAGTTGAGTGTGCAGAATGGAATAAGTGGCAAATGGTCTCCAACCAGCCTGGCAAGCCTGTTCCCTCCTTCATGCATCTACTCAACCACACTCATTTATTTTATAACATAAATAACTCACTTGCTCATACACTTCTCTTCCCTGGCCTCAGAGCTCCACCTTCCAGCCAGATCATGACCGGTTTCTCCCCCAGAAAGTCCTAAACCCCACCGACACATCTTCATGAGCCTGCATCTAGCACTCACTCCTGTTGTGCAGTAATTTATCTGAAACAGTGCAAAAAGTTTGCTGTACAGGAAAATTAACCCAATATCCAGGATGTTTACTATACACCAGAATGTGAGCTGTGTCTCAAAGTTGTAGCAGCAGGAGTGATTCTACTTTTTAAAGATGAATATGATACCTTGTGGCCAAGGTGGTGATATAGGAAAAAAGATATAGGTGATATTGCCTTGCACGTGGCTGACCCAGGTTCGATACCTGAGCACCCCAGATGGGCTCCTGACCTTGGAATAAATGATCCCTAAGCTAAGAGCCAAGAGTTAGACATAAACGCTTTAGGTTGTGGACCACAAATACTGCAACAACAAAAGGTAACTAACAAAGTAAACAAAACCAAAAATAAATTCATCTGCAAAGACAAATTCTACAGAGAAACACTTAAAGGATTGAACACTGTGTGCTAAATCACATTTTTGGACTTATCCTGAATACTTATTCTTTTTCTCTGCTCTCACATCCGGTGTGTGTCTATGTGTCTGTGTTAGTCGACGACTAACGGGAAGTTAAATGATTAAGTGATTAAGTGATCTCTCCAGTATGCATTTTCATATGCCTAGTGAAGGCTGAGGAATGAATAAGACCTTCCCACATTCACTACATATATAAGGCTTCTCTGAGTACAAAATCTCATACTAGTCTTAAGGACTAAGGGTAGAGTGAAGGCCTTCCCAAATGACAGACATTGATGAACTTTTTCTCCACTATTTAGTAAGGCCCCCAGATTAAGAGAAGACATTCCCACATTCCATACAAAAAAAAGGGTTTCTCTGGGGCTGTAGCAATAGCAAATCAGGTAGGGTGCTTGCCTTGTATGTGGGCAACCCGGGTTCGATTCCCAGCATGTCATATGGTCACCTGAGCACTGCCAGGGATAATTCCTGAGTGCAGATCTAGGAGCAACCCCTGTGCATTGCCGGGTGTGACCCAAAACGCAAAAAAAAAAATGAGGTTTCTTTCCAGTATGTATTTTCGTATGACTACAAAGACTTGAAGAAAGAGCAAACACTTTCCCACATGCCTGACATACAAAAGATTTCTCTACAGTATGGAATATCCTATACTGGTAAAGGTTGATGGTGTGAATGAAGCCCTTCCCACACTCCTGACATATATAATGCTTCTCTCCAGAAAAATTTTTCCTGTGCACAGTAAGGCTGACAATAGAGAATTCTCACATATACAGGGCCTTTTTCCAGGAGGAATTTCCCTGTGATTCAAAAGGTTTGAGCAACTAACAAAGGCTTCATCCCAGAACGTCCTGACCCCACAGAAATGAATGCCCAGATTAGTTAGAAGGAAAGGACACAGGTCAACACCCTTGTGATCCTAATAAAAACCTCAAAAATACGGAAAAGGAATGAACAAAATATCCATTTTCCTTATATCCAGATTGGTGCCTATCCAGAGTTATAATACCAAGGTTTAAGAGACATATTGAGTCATGCTGAAGACACCCAAGGATCATTAGAAGAAAATCCACACAGTGAAATAGTGCACCGTCTGACAGGGTGAGGCCCAAAATGACGAACTTCTTGGACGCAGAGTGATAATACAGCAGGGAGGGTGTTTTCCTTGCACGTTGCTGACCCGGGTTCACTCCTAGGTATGCCATATGGTCCCCTGAGAAACACAAGACGTAATTCCTAAGGACAGAGGCAGGAACAATCAATGAGCATAGCCAGAAATAACGCAAAATACCCAAAAGGAAAAATAGAAAAGAAAATGAACCTGTGACCACTGTGACAGTACAGCATGGCAGGCACACAACACACCTGATACACAAATATGGATTACATCCCTGTATCCTATATCGTTCCGGAGCACTGTAGGGAGAAATTCCTAAATATTCACGAATGTTCTGAGTACTACCAGGTGTAGTTCCCAAATCAAATAGAAATAAAACAACGAAATAATAAATGAAGTTGAAGTGCTGGTGCAGTACTACAGTGAGAAAGGCACCAGACTCAGACAGCAACCTCATGGGCCCCTGAGCACTGGCAGGTGTGATCCTTCAGGACAGAGCCAAGAGAAATGTGGATGCAGCCCCCCAATCAAACCCAAAAATGAACACACTCCAGTGAAGGGTACCATAGTAATTCGGCAATAGAAGGAAACTGTTGAGAGGAATCTGAGCGACCATACGGGGCAGAGGACGGAGGGCGCTTGCTTTGCATGTGTCCAACTGGAGTCTATCTGCTGAATTCCATTTGGAGTCCAGAGTCCACCAAAAGTGTTCCCTGAGTACAGAGCCCGGAGTACAAGTCCTGCGTATCTCCAGGTGTGGCCCAATAACAAATAACAAAAATAGGGTAAAAATAGAGGACCAAGAGAAACAGCAGTTCCCACTGTTGTCATACATTTTGGCCAAAAGAATCCAGTCTCTTCTGAACTCGCAGGTGCCTCTCTGGATTCCTGGCAAGTTAAACCCACAGGGCCCTCAGAAACAGCCTGCAGGTGCTGGCAGGTCTCCAGCATCATGTTCCTGTAGAGCTTCCTCTGAGAGGCGGCCGTTCAGGTACGTCCACTCAGGGACAGTGAGTGGGGCAGGCGATCCCCACCATACCATCTGCTCAAACAAGCCATGCCAGGCGCAATATCGAATACAGAACCATAAGTGACCCTGGAGAATCGCTGGGTGTTCCCCTCACATCACCTCACTTCACTTCACAAAACAAACCTGAACAAATCAGACTCTTATTCTGGCACATCAAAGGGCTCCCAAGACTTGGCAGGAGGGATCCTTGAGCACTGAGCTGCGAGTACAACTTCAGCATCTTGGGGTATAGCCCCAAAACCCAAATTCAACAAAAAAACACAGGGTCAAAAATGTTGTCAAACAGCAGAGCATTGGGCACTCCAATCAGTAGTGACAACCCAGGGCTCCTTCCAGAACCAAATCAGAGATGGATGACCCTGAAGTCTGTGTCCTCCTGTCACTGATTTCTGTCATCTTGTCACTCTCCTCCTACCTGGGGATGGTCTGCCAGGTGGGTCACTGCCATTGTCCCAAGCTTCTAATTCCCTAGAATAGCAGGGAGTTATGTCCAACGACCTGGAGGACAAATCAGAGCTGTGAGCATCAGAGAAGAGAACAGCCCAGGGCCTTAACAGGCCGGAAGTCCCTGTCCTGGCGACGAAAATGTCCTCACTGGCCTCGCCGTTAGAAACATGGTCACAGACCCACACAGGGCAGACACTGTCATATGGTCCATCAACTTCAGGAGAGGGTTTGCACCCAGGGTACTCATGATGAAGATAAGGCAAGTAGGTGACTTCGGTCCATTCTCTGAAAATACTCTAATATCTAAACAGGAATCTAGTGCTACAGATGAAAATTAGGTCTGAGCAGTGACAGCACATCAGTTAGGGCATTTATTGTGCAAGTGGCTGTCTCTGCTTTGATCCCCAACATCTCATAGGTCTCCCTGAGCCCACCAGGAGTGATTCTTGAGCTCACATTCAGGACTAAGCCCATAGAACTGCTGACTGGTCCCAAAACACACAAATGTAAGAGAAAGTTGTGTTCAAATGAGAAAAAGAGACATCCAATTTCACAACTTTCTCGACTTTACCCAGAGTAAAAGCATTTTTATGATGGCCAAAAAATAGCACAGAGCACGGGGTGCTTGCCTGGCATTCAACCGACCCAGCTTCATTGCCCACAACACACAAGTTCCCAAGCCATGCACGAGGGGATCAGTGAACACAGAGTAAGGAGTAATTGCTGAGCAACGACTGACATAGCCTCCAACCCAAAATAGATGAATTTATAGACTAGAGCTACAGTCTGCTAGGGTGTTGGCCTACAGCTGACCTGGGTTCAATCCCTGGCACCCCACTGGGTGTCATACGCAAAAAATACAAAACAAAAGTGAAAAAAAATGTATTTTGTCAAAGCCCCCTCCAGCCAGTTTTGTAGGACAGATTTGGGTTTTAGGGCCACAAGTGGCAGAACTTTGGGATTATTCATGAGGGTGTTTGGGGGACCCTGCATTTTGACAGAGGTTGCCCCATGGCAGGCTGCTTACAAGGCGAGGACATGCACTCCTGGCCTACCTCTGACCCCAGCAATTCAAATTCTATATAAATCCTGTCAGCCTTGTGAAATGGACACAGATGGGCATGATGGGGGTGGGTGGGGTAGTACGCAGAGATGAGGTCCAGCCGGAAAAGGCCATGGCAGGGTGATGGTGCCTGGTGGATCCCAGTATGATGCCAGTAAGCAGCACAGTCTGCAGTTCCAAAGAATTTTTAAAGGTTTGCAGGGGACAGAAAGAGAAACCAGTGGGCATGACACTTCTCATGCCTGTGGCTGACTTAACGTCACAACCTGAATTCCCAAGGTGTGATCTTGGAGTACTGCTGGGTCTGGCAGAAATCCCAAATCCCCTACCCTTCCTACACACAAATAAAAGCAAAGAGGCTGTTATGTGCCAACAGCAAAGGTTTGGAATCCAGCATTATATTCTCAAGAGTCAGTTCTTTACTTTGTCTTTGCTTGGGGGCCACACTAGGCAGGACTCAGAGCTTACAGGCAAGGCTTTAACAGACTATATGATTTTTCTCCCTTGGTATGTGATTTTGTGTAAGGAAAAGGAGAACAAATATTACACTTGGCCCAAAAGAAATCTTAATGGTGAAAAGTCTGTAATTTTTCTCAGAGCCTCCAACTACTTCCCTACAGACAGTGTTTTGCTGTGGAAGGGGAAAACTGACACCTGTTATGGTGGCAGAAATCAGCACAATCAGTGAGGCCCCAGGATCCTGGAATTGAAACAGTCTCAGCTTCCCAGAAATGGAACAATGTGCAACTAGCCAAACTGAACCCACCTGGGAAAGTTCCTGGGCCCTGCCAGGGGGCTCAATCAATCATTATGCCCCTAGTCAAAATGTCCCAGAAATTGTCTTTTGTTAACCCTAAAAGAATGAGCTTATGTAACCGTGAATGATTATGGAAAACAAATTTTTAACTACTGCCTCACCACTGTTAGCCTAGACACTTGCCAAAACAATTTTGTTTGGTAACTAGCTAAGTTTTTTTTTCTGAAACTATACAAAATTTACTGCTTAGGTAATCAAACCCTATATAAACTACTACCTGACATCGGTGTCCCTATCAAGAGGCCACTCTGTGCGTGAGATAGTTGGCGCCAGTATACTGGATTACAACTCCTACTGCTTTCGCATTATCAAGTTAGTGTCTCTTTCTGTCTCGTTATTTGGAAACCCATAGTTTCGGGCTTAATAGTTGAAATATTCCAGAATGTTCACATCCAAGAACTTACAATGAACATATCAACTGAGGGCAGGAGACAGCACACCAGGCTGGGGTGGATGTCAGTCAGCTGAAAGCCCGGGGGGGCCTTTCCTGGTACCCACTGTCCACCAGTACTGTGAGCAGAGAACAGGCTGCAGTCCTCCAGCACTGGCAGATGTAGCCCCAAATCCCACCTCATCTGCTCCCCTCGTAGTGAGATAGACCCGGGAAAAGGAGCTCAAACGGCGGATCATGTGGTTTAAGGTGGGGTACATGGAATCTCAAGGACATCTGGACAGAGGGGCAGAGTCCCTGACCATCGTCAAGTTTGTAGCAAAAAGAAAAACAAGAAAATAGGCAAGGAGCTGGAGTGATAGCACAGCAGATGGAGTGTTTGCCTTGCACGTGGCCAACCCGGGTTCAATTCCCAGTATCCCATATGGTCATCGAGCACCAAGAGGACTAATTTGTGAGTACAGAGCCAGGAGTAACCCCTGTGCATCGCTGGGTCTAATAAAAAAAAAAAAGCAAAAAAAAAAAAAAACAGACAGGAAAGATATTCACAAAGCACAAAAAGATGTTCAAAGAATGCTCATTGTCATGACAAATTCTGGAGTGAGACTTTTTTCTGCGGGGGGCTTTGCGCCACACCTGGCTGTGTTCATTGGACCCTATGAAATGATGGGGATTGAAATCAGGCAAACTACATGCAAGGCAAGCGCCCTACTAGGTGTACCTGCACCTGGTCTGGGAGAGATGGTCAATGGGTAGGGCTCTGCTAAGAAACTTGGCAGATAAAAAAATATTATTTTCTGTAGAAAAATTAAATAGGGTAAGCAGAGACAGTACATAGGATGCTTTCCATTCTAGCTGCTAAATCACATTCAGTTCTCTAAAGCAGATAGGGTCCCCAAGCAGTGCCAGGAACAATGTTAAGATCAAATGCTAAACTTAGCACAGAGCACTGAGTGCTGTGAGTCAAAATTTACAATTCAAAATGACAATAATAAATCAAAATTTTTCTGTGCAAAGGGGCTGGAGACATAGTACAGCGGGAGAAGTGCTTCTCTTGAAAGCAGAAAAACCAGATTTGAATACTGGAATCCCATATTGTTCCCTGAGCACCATCAAGTGTAACCAAGTATACCAAGGTGTATACCCCACTAAAAAATAAATAAATAAATAAAACAGAATTAACTGAAATAAATTGATCAAGTCGAGGGAGCCAATGGTTCAGTCTAAGGAATGAAAGGTGGCCGGCAACAAGCTGTCCTGGACATAATCTCCAAATAATCCCCTGCCTCCACCTCCAAGCAGCCAAAATGGGAAAATCCTGCACTGTGTGCACTGTGATTGAAAACAGGGGTCCGGGGTGGGGTGGGGGGCAATCTTATACTATGTCTATAAATAGAAACCAGGTCTTTAAGAAGCTAAGTTGGAACTTTCGAGCTAAAATTTTCTTATGCCCATTGAAGTCACTGACATTAATAGCCCAGTATTTTCATCATTAAAAGAATGATTTAAAGTGCGTATTCACTAATTCTCATTTAACACACGCTCAAGAATTCAAATTTGAACCCACTATTTCCTTAATTCCTTCTAAGAAATAACAATAATTTTAAAAGAAATTACTTTCTCATTTGTTCCATTATTTTGTTTCAGAAACTTTCCCAGCACACCTTTCCTCTCCAAGCTCATTTTCTTCCCTAACTCCATGCTTTTCTGACCACTCGGAGTTTCCTTTTCAGGTTCTGGGGTGATCACATCTGGCCGTGCTCCGGTTATCATATGTGGTCATGGGGTTCGAACCCAGGTTAGCTACATGCAAGGCCACTGTCCTCCTTACACAAAAAAAAAGCTTTCTTCAGAAAAATCTCCTCTGATCAATAGCACAGCGGGTAGGACATTTGACTTGCATGCAGCCGACCCAGGTTCGATTCCTCCACCATTCTTAGAGAACCCGGTAAGCTACTAAGAGTATCTCACCTGAAAAGCAAAGCCCGGCAAGTTACCAGTGACATATTTCATATGCCAAACACAGTAACAAGTGTCACAATGGAGATGTTACTGGGCCCGCTCGAGCAAATCAATGAACAATGGGAGGACAGTGACAGTGACTGTTTCCTAAAATTCAATTAATAAGTAAGATACAGCTTTCGTCAGGAGCACTCGGTGTGTCCTGGGTGAGGGGCCACCATTCCTGTACACTATCATCGAGTGACCCCACCACTCACTATGCAGAGACCACAGCAGTTTAGGGCACTCAGAGAGACCACAGGGTGGCTGGTGAAACAAAAGGACCTTAGGGACGCTCGCAGTCTCCCTGGGCACCCCAATACCTGCTCCTTCCCCGCGCCTCATCCTCAGCAACAATGGTGGCTGATTGTAACTGTTGCCCAGAGAGTGAAGCCACCTTGGGTGGAGGGCAGGGATGGAAAGACCTGCATTCTGTGAAGCCACCTGCATTTCTGGTCCTAGCCTTAAAGAGCCAGGCTCCAAGCATTCCTGACCACATATTTTTTGGTCACAGACACTGTCCTGTTTTTCATCGATTTGCTCGAGCGGGCCCAGTAACATCTCCATTGTGAGACTTGTTGTTACTGTGTTTGGCATATTGAACACGCCGCAGGTAGCTTGCCAGTCTTTGCTGCGCGGGAGAGGTACTCTCCGTGGCTTGCTGAGCTAGGACTGTAATTTATTTTCTGTTACTTCAGTCAGGTGACCAGGACATCTGGGGTTCACCAGGCCCAGGACAAATGGAGAGCGAGGGACTGAACAGATGGCACATGCAGCACAAAGTCTTTGTTTTCATGAAAACAATAAAATTCACTCAGATTCCATGCAAACAACCTCCAGTAGCAAGCCTCAGCATGATCTTATCCTGCCTGTTATTCCCAAGGATCAGCAGTAGACTCCAAAACAAAGACCTGGGATAGTAGTCATAGCTGTGAGCAGAGAGAGGATGAACCTCTAGCCCTGACCTGGAAAGCTCCTGCCTTGGACCGGGAAATGTCCTGCTGACAGGGACTCTGGGGTACCAGGGAAAGCTGGGAGACACTGTCAGATGCTCCGTACTCTCCAGAGGATGCAGAGCAGGCTGGGATTTGGGCTGTCTGTCAGGATAGGAGTGATGGGCTCACTGTACAGGGGAGGATATTGCAGCCCTGAGATTCGGGACTCCTTCCTGGATCCCAAGGAAGGTCCTTATGGGCCCAGCCAAGGGCTGCCTCCTAGGCCAGGAACCCCTCTGATCAAGCACCCCTGCGCTTCAGGGATGCCCACAGCAGCCACGGCCCCCAAAGTGGCTCTGTCAGGGAGTAGCCACAGGGAATAAGCATGAACAAACCTTTAGCCTCTTTCTGCTCACAAAATTACGAGTGTGTATCTGTGTGTGTGCGCGCTTTGATTTTTGGGTCAAAACAGGCAGTACTCAGGGCTTATATTAACTTGGCACTCAAGGATCATGCTTGGTGTGGCTTAGGGGACCGTTGGAATTACAGAAACTGAACCTGGGTTAGTCTTGTGCATGGTAAGAGCCCCCTACCTGCTGTAGTACCACTCTGGCTCTTTCTAAATAAATTTCTTTCTAATGCAGCAGGAGTGATCCCTAAACAAATATCTCTTCCTCCTCAAAAAGCCCAATTAGCTGGGATTTGTGCTTCAATATGAAATGTAATCAAATATAGTGAACTACCTTATAAAATAGAAAAAATAGAACATAAATCCTTGTTTAAGAAAACACCTTTACACACAACATTCACTCCAACAGCCAGGGTCACATGGTCAGGGTCAGGGAGGTGATGAAGAATTGAAAGATGTTTTCCAACCTAACTTACACTGTACTCCCGTTGTTCATCAATTTGCTCGAGCAGGCACCAATAACATCTCACAACAAATTGTGAGACTTCTTGTTACTGTTTTTGGTATATCAAATACATCACAGGAAGCCTGCTAGGCTGTGCCTTGGGGGCTAGATTCTCTTGGTAGCTTGCTGGGCTCTCTGAGAGGGGTGAAGGAATCAAACTAGGATCGGATGTGTGTAAGAAAATGCCCTACCTGCTGCAGAAATTCTTTATAAAAAAAAAAAGGCACCAAAATGCGGCTGGAGAGACACTTAAGAGAATATAGTGAATCCCTCTGTGAGACTGAACAAACCTCGGCCCCCCATATGAAACAGTGATCATTGATGGAAACAATTTCTGATGGTAGAGCATGGAATAATCTCTGGGGAACTACAAGTATGCCCACCCCACCAAAAAAAAATTAAAATAGTCAGAAAAGTGAATATTCATTTACAACTCCCAGCCACATGCTACGACCAGACCCCCAGGATTCCTTCTGAAGGTTGCCAATGAACACAATGAACTTCAACAGTGTCTCTCGCCATTGTGGGGCATGGAGCTGCCCCTGAAACTGACTGGATATGGATGGGGGAAGTGAAAAACAACCAAAATAGTGCCCCCAAAGCTGGAACAGCCCCATCAGTCACAGTACAGGAATTGGAGATGAGAGGTCCTCACATCTTGCCACTAATTGGCCTTCAGTGTCCCCCCTCCACAGTGAAGTATCTTTTTGTCTTTTAAACATGTGCCTGTAGGAGGACTGATCCACTTGACATCATGAAGAAGTAAAAGTGCACATGGAAGATTCCCTTCTGTGACATCATACATTATCAAGGAGACTTAAAGTGCCAGGTCTCAAGTGTAGACAGACCATTATGCCAGCCCAGGTGAATCGGTGCTGATGGGATGGGCTCGGATAACGGAGAGGAGAGGCGAATGCTTGAGGGGTCGAACACTGAATTCAGGGCAGAGAGTTAAGGCAGAGTCCCTTGAATACAAGGGTGGCATAAATCACATGGGGTAAGGAGCTGGTCACACACGGTAGACCTGGATTCCAACCACAATACCCCATAATGATCCTGAGTCTCCCAGGTTTGGATGCCTGAGTAGGGATCAGCTGGGTGTAGCTTTGTGGCTGTTTCTCTTTTCTAATCCCCCAAAACACAGGGCTATCCAAGCCAAGCCACAGGGGCTGGAGCGATAGTCCAAAGGGGAGGGTAATTTCCTTGCACGGCGCCGAACCCGGCTCAATCCCTGCCATCCCATATGTTCCTCAAGCACCACCAGGAGTATTTCCTTACAGTAGAAGCAGGAGTAAGCCATGAGCACTGCTGGGTGTGAAACAAAAAGAAAAAATAAGTCAGGCCAGAGTCAGAGCAAAGAATGCGACAGTGGTGAGCTGTGTGTTTTCAAAAGGCCGGCACCACTCTTACCTCTATTGCTCGATTAGGGACTGGGCCTCTTCCACCCAGATCCCCCATCTTCCAGTGGCTAGACAGTTACACCCACCAACTGCCATGTAAGCCCATCACCGGCCAAAATCCAGAGACTATAAAACTAAGCTCCCGGAAGCATGGGGCCACGCAACCTCTTATTGTCAAGTTCTGGCTCTCAGAGAACCCGGTGGCAGGCGATCGAGAGTATCCTGTCCACGTATATACCTGACTGGGAACAGCTATAGATGTGATCAGAGGTTTCCCCAAAAGCCTCTATCCCTCTTGGAGAGCCCGGGAAGCTACCGAGAGTATCCTGCCCTCACGGGAGAGCCTGGCAACCTACCACGTACTCAATATGCCAAAAACAGTAACAAAGACGATCGCCATTTCCCTGACCGTGAAAGATCCCCCAATATGTCACCAGCCTACACTAGCACGTGACAGGGACGAATGGAGATGTTACAGGTGTCCGCTCGAGCAAACCCATGAACAATGGAATGATAGTGATAGTGATGTACATATAAAAACCTAGAGTATATTCCAACACTAAGAATGGAGGATAATGGGCAGTAAACCTTGGAGCCTTTTTTGGTCTTTAATCAAATCCGAATCCTTTTCATCATTCTGATGACTACTACATTGATGGGATATTGCTAATTCCAAATAAATACTTTATTTTTCTGATATTATTGAACTGATAGGTGGGATCCAGGAACGTGCACAACCTTCTGAGTAATCCTAGGTAAACGGAACAGCCTGATGGGATGGGGGAACCTGGGGAGTGCTGAGATCTGGGAAGCTTTGGGAACTGACCCATATTCCCAACATTTCTTAGATATTTGATTCCAGGGGCCCCTTCCAACCTTTCAAACGTCTTTCTATGAACAGTAAAGTTCATTTAAACTATGTACAGAAGGGACCAAACAGACAGGACAGCAGGTAGGAAATTTCTCTTGCATTACCTTTAAAAGGGTCCCAGAGCAACACCAGGAGTAATCGCTGAGTATTTCTGGGTGTGACCCAAAAAGACGGTGATGCCCAGAACTTCAAACAGAGCAGCAAGTGAATGTGGGACCATGTGACAGAGCAGGCAAGGCTCTCCAGAGCAGAAAGGAGAAAGTAGGAAAAACACATGTCCTGGGACCTGAGTCACTATAGCGGTCAGGGCGAAAATGGGGCCAGCGCCCTCGGGGCACCTGTGATGTGAATCAGCTGGGAATCCAGAACAAAGAGCCAAGAAGGCCTGGGCACCTCCACTGTGGTACAAAAATAAACATGAAAGAAAACAAAGCAGCAGGATGGAGTAACAGAAGATAATGGCGGGATGGTGAACCCAAACTTCCCATATGGTCCCCCAACCACTGCCAGTTTCAATGCCAGAGTGCAGGGCCAAGAGTAATCCCAAGAATCACTGGATGTAGTCCTCCAAACAAAGCAAAGTATCCAGATGCCAGCTTTGACCCCAGCACCCGATATGCTCCCTGAGATCTGTCAGGAGTGATCCTTGAGAACTAAGGTATGAGTGCTCTTTAAGCTGGGCATGGTTCAAAAAGAAACACAACAAAACTGAAACAAACATGGCATCATACAGAGTCAGGCCCTCCAACAAGGAGGCACAATGCAGGATCCTTCCTGAAACAACTCAGAGACATTTGGCACAAGAAGACTAAGCGCTCCTTGATAAGTGAGAAGGTCACTGCATCACCTTATCTGGTCACTCTTCTCCTACCTATGGATGGTGTTTCTATTCACATGTCACTATCTTCTCCTACCTCTGTTTTTCCTGAGGATCAGAGACCTGGAGGAGAAGTCAGAGTGGTGAGCATTGGAGAGGAGCACAATCCCCAGCTCTGAGAAGCCACAGACTTGGGCAATGGCTCACAGACCCTCCTTGGGGATTACACCAGATGCTTCTGTCTCCCCAAGAGAAGCAAAATGGGTTGATATCTGTGCTGTCTTTCATGACACAAGCTCTGGGCTTGGCTACAAGGGAGAAAATTCAGCCCTACCTTGACCTGGGGCCTCGTCCCTGCGTCCCACAGAAGGTTCTCACAGCCACAGCCAGGGGCTGAATCAGAGGCCAGATCCCGTGCATTAGCTCCCCCTGCGCTGGCAAAAGGGCTGCCCCCCACAACCATAGCCGAGAATGGGGCAGCCCCTTTCCTCTAAAAAAAAACACACTTTCTACACACACACACACACACATGCACTTACCAACAAACTCACACACCCTTTACCCCCAGTACTCACCTCTATAAACAGGGGTCAAGGACAGGGATTTGCAACGTGATGTGAAGAAGCAGAAGTTCCTGTTCTGACAGACAGTAAAGCTAGTAGGGTGCGTTGTTTGCTGATAGCAGTCAATCCTCTGCATCCCCATGCATCCCTATGGCCCCCAGAGTACTCCAGGAAAAATATCTGAGCCCTGAGCCAGGAGTCAGAGTAAGATGTCATTGTATCTTCGCGCAAGAAGAGCCCCCCATCCCCCACACCAAATATAGCCCCCAAAGGAAACTAAAACAACAATCACCAATGGATCTACTGCTCGGGAAGGCCTCGTCCCACCAGGGAAGCCAATGAGAAAAGACGGGCAGGAACAGCGTCTCTTGGCTTTGGGCGAGCTGCGGCTCTGCCCCTCAAAGTGTATCTGGAGACTTTACAGCAGCAAGACTAGGGCCAAGGTTTCAACATACGTCAGCTGGGGGTCAGCACTGTGAAGACCGGCCCTCAGTAGTTCCCTCTTCCCAAAGGTCCACAGCCCTGCGTTCAGCCCCACACCTAACGACCGCTGTCCTATCGCAGACCTGGAGGCATAGTGGTACCAGAAGCCTCCCAGGATCAGTCATTCACACCCTCCTCCCCTGCACCCTGGAACAGTCCCAATGTACCCCCTGAAATATCTGCCCCACATCAGTAACTGTCTGGATATGAGGAAAGAAGTCAAAAACAAGCATGAAAGCGCACCCCCCCCACCCCCCGCCCAACCTGGTGGAGAGCCGCAGCTCAGTATGGAGATGGGAATCGCCAGGCACTCACAGGAGATCAGACCCGTTCTGCCACAAAATTGGCCTTCCGAATCCCGCTTCCTCACAGGGGCCCTAACTGTCCTTTACTCACGTGAACAATGACATTGACCCAATTTTCAGGAATAGAAGCACCAGGAAGGCCCCATTGTGATATCACTTCCATCCCCACAAGCAGCCTTTAAGAGCCCGGATCCAGAAGTGCAGAGAACCACTATGCCCACCCAGGTGAATCTGTGAGCAACAGGGATGGGCTCGCATAGAGGGGTGGAGAGGCAGCTGCCGGAGTGGCCGGTCACACAGTGGAGGGCTAGAAGGCAGTACGGAGAAGTCCCCTGGTTTTGTACTGGGCAAACAATGAGCCAATGCTCTCACACACAGTCCATTAGAATAAATGAACAGCGGGTTCATTCAAAGTCAAACAGGCAGATAGGGAGCAGGTGTGGCATGGAACAATGAGTTTCTTCGGGAAGTCATTAATCAAGACCGGGTGAAAGCAGTGACTCCCAAGCCAGCCCTGGAGATGCAGAGAGGAACTGGCCTAGCAGCAAGCCCAGAGAGTTGAAGAGACACTGCAACAGGAGCAAAGGCAGGTAAGAACATCAGAGAGCACTTTCAAGTCAATGTTCTATGCTTGACAACAGGCGAGCAGTGAACACTCATCTACAAGGAAAACCAAGGAGGCCGTTTCAGAAACGCAATTTCAACCCAGAGCATGAACCAGGAGGGAGAGTGCAGAAGCTTGACACTTGCATTGAAACTGGTCATCTGGAGTCCATCCCTGTACGCCAAATCATGGCCCAAGGAGCAACAGGAGTAACTGACAGGTATGTCCCTCCCCCCAGAAGTATAGTTCAATAAACAAATCCCATGATATCCAACATTCCTAAGAATAGAGGCATATATTTAACCAAAGGAACCAAAGCATACTGGTAAATTTGTAGCCCTACTAGGCTTTTCAGACAATCTCTAGCACCGGCCTCCCGTTGTTCATCTCCTGAATGGGCCCAGTAATATCTCCATTGTGAGACTTGTTGTGGCAGATCGATTATATCATGGGTAGCTTGCCAGGTTTTGCCCTGTGGGCGAGATACTCTCAGTAGCTCGCCGGGCTCTCCGACAATCGAAATCATTATCATCAGCCAGGTGAAAACATGATGGTTGGGATTTAACTCCTTCCAAAGGCAAGTTTTGTTTTGTCCTAACACTACTGAAATGAGGTGGGTGGGATCCTGGAATGTGACCCCCTTTATTAGTCAGTCATCAAAGCTGAATGCATGTTGAGATGGGGAAGCAGGGGGCTCTCCCATGTTCCTACCACCTGGAAAACAATTGAGTCAAGGCGCCCCTTCCACAATTTCAAAGTCCATTTCAATGGTCTCCAATCCTCACTATAAAGATCCTTGTCAGGATATTTTCACAAGTTAAAACTTTTTGTGAATATTAATCTTTAATGTAATGTAAAATTTAAAAAAATATAAATACAAGGAGTGTAGAAATGATACCGAAGACAAAGTACTTGCTTGCACATGGCTGACCTGGATTCTGAGCCCCATAAGTATATAAGTGACCCCCAGTCTGGATTCCTGAGCTAAGAACCAACAGTACAGCCTGAGTCCAGGGGGTGTGGCACCCCAAAACCTAGCACAGAAAGACTGGAAGAATAAAGGATTTCCTGATCTTCCACTTTGCAGTTTTCACTGCAGCTTTGTGATTCATCTCTGTCATAATTCTCTAAAACCAGGGCCTCTGGGCCAAGTTGGAGTGAGAGTAAACAATGACACAGTGATGAGCTGTGACAGTTCCACAGAGGGCCTATTTTTGTACCTGTTTTTATTTAGTCACCTTCCTCATGGCCTCCATCACAAAGACCCACTATGTACAAGCTAAACATACATGTGATGGAAAAATTCCAGGGCACTGGCATAGCTGTGGTGTGGGAGATACTCAGCAAGAAACTATCCTTACAGAAGTGACATCATAGGTAGCTCATCCTATGATATGAGGATGATTTCCTTCTTGGCTGTAGTTTTGTACCACCTATGACCACCCCCTGTCCAAAGGAATCTGGCTAAACCGATAGGGCCTGTTCTGACCTTATAGATGGTTAATAACGGATCAACTCATCCAGTATAAATTTTACAAAGTTTCCTAAAGCTTGAAGGTCCATGAAGCCCTGTTCACATTCATTACACACATAAAATTTTCTCTCCACTATTCATTCTCATATGCCTAGTAAGGCCTGAGGATTCAATAAAGACGTTCCCACATTATTTACTTATATAAGGCTTCTTTCCTGTATGAATTCTGCAATGAATACAAAGACTTGAGAAATCATAAGTGCGGGATGCTTTGCTACTGGAGATTAGGAAGCAAAAATTCTTGATGTAGAAAAAAACCAAAAAAGTTGCAATCAGTGACAGTGAAGCAGGCAGGGAACTTGTCTTGCATGCAGCCAACCCAGATCATTCCTCACATCCCATAAGGTCACTGAGTACCACCATCAGGAATTCCTGAGTTCAGAGCCAAAAGTAAACCCCAAGCATCTCCGGATGTGGTACACAAGGCAAACCAAAACAATAATGATGAAAAAGTTTCATTTAAAACCCCACCCTCCGGCAGGGAACAAACCACCATGTGGCCCCACCACATCATGGCAATCAATCAAAAGAGAGACTACAACTGGATCTGCTAGGGCAGGGGTCTTAGGCCCTGCCCCTTGAAGTGAATCTGAAGGTTTTACACATGTGATGCCTGAGCCAAAGGCACCGGATCAGGGAAGAGCGAAGTCCCATGCAGGGAGGGTCGGGACAGCCAGGTCCTGCTCTCTGCAAGTCCCGCAGGCCCTGCACTCAGGCCACCCCTCAGCCCCAAGCCCACCCGCCGCTGACAGATCGTGGAGCAAGAGGCAATGTTGGGCAAAGGGGAGCCTCACGATCACCCACTCACACTCAAACCCTGCACCCCCTAAAGCCTCTGGGTTCCCCTAAAGCATTCACCTTGCCTCAAGAATCAGCTGCTATCAGAAACAAGAGAAAAACAAGCATGAAAGGGCCCCCAAACTGGAACAGCCCACACCGCTCACAGTGTGGAGGCACCGGGAGCTCATGGACCACCACTCCCATCCTGACTAAAAAATCGGCCTTCGTAGTCCGCCTTCCACCCAGGGCCTCCATTTCCTTCCCTGTCCACGACACCAATGGTGGCCTAAAGCAGGCAACCACAACTGGAATAGAAAGGACATCTGAAGGTTGCCGGCCTGTGACGTCACTTCCACTTCTGCCAGGACCTGGAGCCTTAACGTGTCATGAACCAGAGGCAGAGACCCTTTTTGCCCATCCAGGTGAATCTGGCTGAAGGGCGGATAGACTGGAAAAAAGTGTCGAGAGGCAGATTCTGGGGTCACACATTGGGGGGCTGTAGATAAGGAGAAGAACCTTGATCTTCTACTGGTCAGTCAAACAATGACCCAATGCTTTCACACACAGTCCAACAAGGAAAAACGCAGCTGGGTTGATTCAAGGTAAAACAGGAAGGTTGGTACAAGTCATCGGATGTTGAGTTTCTTGAGGAACGAATCAAGATGGGGTGAAACCAGTGACGGCCAAGCCAGCCCAGGAGATGCAGAGGAACTGGCCAAGCAGCAGCCCAGAGAGCTGGACAGACACTGGAACAGGAGTAGAGGCTGGTAAGAACATCGGGAAACACTGTCCAGTCAATGCACTACCCCTTGGAAACACCAAACCAGTGAACCCTTGACTACAAGGAAAACTGCAGGAAGCAGTTTCAGAAGCACAATTTCAAAACCAGAGTAGGGGGCAAGAGGCTTGGGTGCTTGCCTTAAATGTGGTCAATCTGGGCTCAACCCTCAGAATTCCAAACGGTTCCCTGAACACCATCAAATTGTAAAGCCAGGAGTAGGCCCTGAGCACTGCCAGTTGTGCACCACCACCAATATCATATATTCCTACCCTGAGAATGGAGGTTAATGGGCAGTAAACCATATTGGTCACTTTGGAGCCTCGTATGACCAATAAGCAGATCAGAATCCTTTTGATCATTCTGGTGACTACTAGATTGATGGGACTTTGCTAATTCCAAATTCAACAATTACTTTTTTCTGAAGTATTATTGAACTGATTGGGGGGTATTCAGGAACATGACCATCCTTGTGAGTAATCACAGGTAAACAGAACGGCCTGCTGGAATATGGGGAGCTGGTCCATATTCCCAGCATTTGTAAGACATTTGATTCAAGGGCCCCTTCTACCCTTTCAAACGTCTTTCTACACTCAGTAACATTCATTTAAACTGTTTCCAATAGGGGTCAATGAGATAGGATGGCAGGTAGGACTTTTGTCTTGCACCATATTTAATAGGGTCCCAGAGCACCACCCCGAGTAATCCCTAAATTTTCTGGGTAAGAACCAAAAAGATAGGAAAAACAAAGTTTGAAACATTAAAAACAAACTGTCTTCATTGCACTCCATTAAAAAACCTTGCTGGGGCCATTTGCCTAAGATGACACTTTCAAAAATATCAATTCTTTATTCTTACACAATGCTAACCAGTACCTGAATACAAGGGAGGCAGAGATGACATGGAGGAAGGAGCTGGTCACACATGGTAGACCTGGAGTCCAACCACAGCAGCCCATAAGAATCCTGAGTCCCCCAGGTATGGATGCCTGAGCTGAGAGGCAGGAGTAGGGCTCAGCTGGGTGAAGTTCCAAAGAACATGAATCAGGAGTAGTTGAAGAACCACAGTATGGCTGTTTCTCTGTCTTAATACCCCAAACCCAGAGCCTCCAATTTAAGCCACAGCAGTTGGAGCAATAGTCCAGAGGGAGGGCATTTACCTTGCACTGGGCCGACACTGGTTCAATCCCCGCCAACCCATATGCACCAAGAGGAGTAATTCCTGACTGGAGAAGCAGGAGTAACCCCTGAGCATCGCTGTATGTGAACCAAAACAAAAAAATAAGTCAGAACCAGAGCAAAGATTCAGAAAGTGGTGAGCCTTCACAGCCCTGAGCCTAGGGGATTTTTTTGCCTTTTTTATTCACATTCCTACTGACTTTCACAAGATACGAAAATCTGACATCACAGAAAGTTTGTTACACACCACCAGGATCATTTCTTTCCTGGCTGCACTTTTGTAGCACCTTATATCATGGTCCAAACAACACAGGCTTTATCGAAGGGGCCGGTTTTGATATTTAAAACTGTTATTAGGGGACTGAATTATCAAATGTGAATTTTATGTTTCCTAAGACTACAAAGAAACACAAAAGCCTTCCCACATTCTTGACATACATGAGATTTCACTCCAGTGTGAACTGCTCTATGTGTAGTAAGGCCTGAGGGCAGACGGAAGGACTTCCCACAGTCCTTACAAACATGTCTCTCACCAGTGTGAATTCTAATATGACCAGTAAGGTTTGAGGCAAAAACATAGGCCTTCCCACATTCCTTACGAACATAAGGTTTCTCTCCAGTGTGATTTCTCATATGACTAGGAAGGCTTGAGGAATAACCAAAGGCCTTCCCACATACCTTACATACATAAGATTTCTCTCCATTGTGAGATTTCATATTCCGAGTAAGGGCTGAGGATAGAATGAAGGACTTTCCACATGCCTTACAAACATAAGGTTTCTCTCCAGTGTGAATTCTCATATGAACAGTTAGGTTTGAAGAAATAGCAAAGGCCTTCCCACATTTCTTACATAAGGATTCTGTTCAAAGTGAATTCTCGTATGATCAGTAAGGCATGAGGACACAGTGCAAGCCTTCCCAAATTCCTTACAAACATAAGGTTTCTCTCCAGTGTGAATTCTCACATGACGAGTAAGGCTGGAGGAATACCAAAGGCATTCCCACATTCCTTACACATATAAGGCTTTTCTTCAGTTTGAGTTTGCATATGCCCAGTGGGGGTCGAGGATCGAGTGAAGGCCTTTTCACATGCCTTATATTTATGAGGTTTCTCTCCACTGTGAATTTTCCTGTGTCTAAAAACGTGTGAGGAGTAAGCAGAGACCTTCCCACATTGCTCACACACATATGGTTCCTCTCCCGTATGAATTCTCCAAAGTTTTAATGGGTTAGAGGGTCGAGTGAAGGCATTTGCACAGTCCTTATGTGTATGGGGTTTCCTTCCTGTGTGGATGTTCATGTCAGCACATTTGGATGACGCTGGACTCAAGCCACGCCCTTGCTGCCGACACTCCTGGGGATTCTGTCCACTGTGGATTTCTAAGGGAACAAACATCACAGTCCTGGGAACACGAGGAAGCTCCCCCACATTGCTTACTCTTAGACAGGGTCAGTCCATGGTGACTTTGCTTATGGGCTTTCCGGTGTGAGGAACTCACTACAAATAGTGCTCCTCTCCCACATTCTAGGAACTGCTCCAGTATTGGAGTTTGTGTCTGTGGTCTGAGAACAACAGACTGTATGGACCTTTTCCCAGGGGAGGGCTTCTTCAGAGTGAGGTCGCTCTCTCCATTTGGATCACCCTCAGGGGCCATCCTACCTGTTTTGGCATCCCCATGGGGCTGAGGGCACAAATGCTCACTCGAGACATTTTCACTGCGCAGGATCAGAGACATTCCACTCAGGCTGGCTGCTTCCCTGTCAAAGAGCAGAGGATTCCAATTATCAACCTATGACTTTAGAGTCTCCATGGAAAAAGACATTCAGAACTGCAGGTTGGTTCCTAACATTTGCACCACACAAACGCAATTCCCGAAATGTGAATTGCATTACCAGGGAATAAACTAATGTTTCTGTAAGATGCACATGCAAAATTGATGAACGAGGGGGAATTAATTTGTTTAAATTTTTTTTTCAACTCAATGAACAAATAACTCCCTCTGCGGAAAACTGATACACCAGTTTCAAGAGAAAATAAAAGACACCAAACCGTGGGTTCGGTTCTAGCTCAGCGAGGTGCCTGCGATGCATTTGTGAAGGCAACGATGCATCCCACACTGCTGAGACTGACCACAGGGGCCATTGAAAACATCTCACCACAGGTGGATTCCGTGCAGGATAAATGGCTTTTTCTGTTTTTGAGTTTGTTTTCATTTCTGGGCATGGGCACACCATACACTACCCAGGGATTACTCCCGGTGGGTCTCTGGGAACCATATGGAGCTCTGGGGATAGAGCAGTTTAAAGATCAGCTCTTTTCAATTATTACCATTTGCAGATACTTTCGATCAAATGAAAAAATCATGGCATTCCCGTGAAACATATTACAAATGTCTTCAGGTTTTGAGCAGTGCTGTCATCATTCAGTGAAGGTAAGGACTACCCCAAGCATTAGACTCTGGATTTTTCCTGGCCATGCCCAGCACCTTGAAAATAACGTGCTGGTCCACTGACCTTCTTCATTGGCATAATAATATTGACTCAAAATTTGCAAATATTACCAGCTCATTCATACTTGGTGACTGAGTTTCGAAATGAAATAGCTGAAAGGCCGAAGAAAACTATCATTGGCAAACCCCAGCCACCTGCAGATCTACCAGCCTGGGCTGATCCACGGAGGCAGCCAATGAAAAAGCCGGACGGCAACAGGGTCTCTAGGCTATGAATGGGCTTGAGGCTCTGCCCCTCGAAGTGAATCTGGAGATTCTACAGCAGGGAAACTGTGTCAGGTCCCAACCTGGGTCAGCTGGGAGGGTCCAGAGGGCCAAGGCCGAGCCCTCAGCAGAACCCAGACCTCAAAGCCCACAGCCACCGCACTCAGCCCTACACCCACTTGCGGCTGCCCCAACATGGACTTAAAGGGACAGTGGCCGAAGCGCCCCCATCATAACCCAGGAACGATCTGGATATTGGGGAATACAGGAAAATCAAGAACAAAAGCGCCCCACCCGAGGTGGTAGGGACTGCATCTCACAGTGCGGAGACTGGGAGGAGCCGGTACTCAAGGGAGGTCAGCCCTCCAGTAACAAGACAAAATCTGCCTTCACAGTCCTGTCCCCACACAGGTCCCTACTTTATCATTTACCCACGTGAACAAAGACTACCAGGAATAATTCCTGAGTTCTGAGCCAGATATTTCGTGTCTGTGTGTATGAGTGTGTGTGTGTGTCTCAGCCAGAACCAACAGTGTCAGGACTACTCTTGCTCTGCATTCAGGGATCTGTCCTGGAATGTCTGAGGCTTACAGGGATGCAGCTGATCAAATCTGTGTCAGCTGCATGCAAGGCAAACACCCTACTTGTTGTACCTTACCACTGGCACTTGCAAAGAAAATTTCTTCCCAGCAAGCCAGGAGTGACCCCCCTTGACTCCTTTTCAATCCGACTAGACACGAAAGTCGGCCTGGAACGTGGGGGATGTAGGTAGGCAGCCGGGGGCCATTCTCGAGATGTCCCCACGCCCCACCCCTGGTGAGGCCCCCGGGCTCCCAGGGTCCCTGGCGCAGAGCCAAAGCTGTAGTGGTCCAGCAAGGGCCATGAGACTTGCGGGCAAGCTGGGGCTCCCTCGGGCTCCGGCACGTTCCTCTCCGGTTGGCAGCCAGAGCGATGGGTTGGGGGGGAGGGCGAGGGTCTCGTGCCCCCGACCCCATGGGGCCGCCCTGGCCAGGGCCACCAGGACGCACAATGAGAAACAAACCTGAGAAGGAAACTCTTGCTCTTCTGGTGGTCCTGATTTCCGTTGTTCCTGACACTTTCCGAACGAACGACTTTCTCTCTCCAACCTTCCACCTTACTTGGCAGCCCACCTGCCCGGGACCGACGCCCCCTCCTCACGCGCCTCCAAAATAAAAAAAACTCCCCCCCCTCGATGCGATGCGCTAAAATAGAAATGAGTAGACAGACAAACCTTTCGAAAAGGCGGGCGCTGGGGGCGACCCTCGGTGGGGAAAGGGCAGAGGCTCAGGGCTGCTCCCAGAACGACCACTCACTCTCAGTCCGAGGCCAGCGAGGAAACTGGCCCTATCCGACGCCCCTGCGCCCTGGCCGCCCCCTTCCCGCCCCACCCCTGCTCCTCACCAGGCAACAAACAGGGTGGAGATTGCTCCGCCCACAAAGACCCCAGGGAAAGGCGGGGCTCTGTGACCTCACCAACACTTCTGGTCAGAGTCTTAAAGGGCCAGACACCACATAGGGTCGGGAAAGTTCATTGTTTCCCCATTTCTGATAATGATCCCAGGAGTCCCTCACAGGGAGCCAGATCTGCTACAACAGCATTATTCTAGAAAGTTCCTGCAGGTTCTGGTCGGGTTCGAGACAGGTTCTTGACTTGCATGCAGCCATTCCAGGGATAAATCCAATGAGCACGGCACAGGGTTACACCTGAGCAGAAACCCAACAGGACCACAAAAAGCAACACTGGGTTGGAACAAAACTCCAGACGCCCCTCTCCGCCAATGCCATATCCCACATTCCCTGTTCTATGTTCTAGGGATGAGACGGAGACTGACAATGTCAGCGAGTGACTGACTCAGAGCTATGTGAGGGCGTAAGTGCCTGTACTACTGAAATGAGGTGGGTGGGATCCTGGAATGTGACCCCCTTTATTAGTCATCAAAGCTGAATGCATGTTGAGATGGGGAAGCAGGGGGCTCTCCCATGTTCCTACCACCTGGAAAACATTTGATTCAAGGGGCCCATTCCACAATTTCAAAGTCCATTTCAATGGTCTCCAAACCTCACTATGAAGATCCTTGTCAGGATATTTTCACAAGTTAAAACTTTTTGTGAATATTAATCTTTCACTTCACTTAATCACTTAACTTCCCGTTAGTCGTCGATTTGCTCGAGCGGGCGCCAGTAACGTCTCCATTTGTCCCTGTCGCGTGCTAGTGTAGCCCAATGGCATCTCTTCGCTCCGGGAACATGGAGGGCCTCAAACCGATCGTTCATGACCTTGACAAAGAAGTCTGACCATCTGGTAGGTGGGCGGCCACGCGGTCTCTTGACATCCCGTGGAATCCAATCAGTAACAGCTCTAGTCCAACGGTCGTCTTTAAATCTCATTACGTGACCAGCCCATCTGATTTTCGACACCTTGGCAAATGAGACAGCGTCCCTGATCCTTGATTGTCGACGGATGTCAGAACTCCGGATTCGTTCTCTCATTTGAGTGAAACGTGATATTCCAAGCATAGCTCTTTCTATTCTTCTTTGGGAGACCTGAATGGCGTTCTCATCTTGTTTGCGTAGGGCCCAGGTCTCTGAGGCATATGTTAATGCAGGAAGAACAGTGGAATCAGAGAGATGTGCCCGGAGCCGGAGGTTCTTCGTCCTCTTAGCTATTTCTTCGACGTTCTTGAAGGCGTTCCAAGCCGCTCTCTTCCTCCTGCGCAGCTCGGGTGCCAGGTCATTTGTCATGTTGACCTCTCGACCTAGGTACACATAGCTGTTGCATTCGGAGATGGTCGTTCCATTGAGAGCGAATGGGGCGTCAGGAACAAGGCTATTTCTCATAAACATTGTCTTCGTAAGATTCAGCTGTAGTCCTACCTTTCCACACTCACGGTCAAAGTCGGCCAGCATTTGTGCCGCTTGGCTGATGTTTGGTGTTATTAAAACAATGTCATCAGCAAAGCGGAGGTGGTGTAGTTGCCGACCATCTATCTTCACTCCCATTCCTTCCCATTCCAGTCGTCGCATGATGTTCTCGAGGGTGGCACTGAAGAGTTTTGGTGAAATGGTATCACCCTGCCGCACCCCTCTCTTGACATCAACGATCACTTCTTTGTAGAATGGTGAGATCCTGGTAGTGAATCCGCAATACAGCTCACGGAGGATCCTGATGTATTGGGCTTGTATGCCCTGATTGGCTAGGGCTTCAATGACCGCTTCCGTCTCAACAGAATCAAAGGCCTTCTTTAAATCAATGAACGTTAAGCAGAGCGGCATCTTGAACTCCCGAGAAACCTCAATGAGTTTGGTTATCGTGTGGATATGGTCGATGGTGCTGAATCCTTTGCGGAACCCTGCTTGCTCACATGGTTGTCCTTCATCTAGTGTTCTGCCAATCCTATTCAGGATGACTCGAGTGAACAACTTGTAGATGACAGACAATAGGCAGATCGGGCGATAGTTGCCAATGTCATGGATGTCTCCCTTCTTGAACAGTAGTACGGTCCTGCTGGTTTTCCACTGAGATGGAACCTTGCATTCAGACAGGTAGCGAGTGAAGAGCCGAGCCAGTGTATTGATGAGTACTGACGGCAGGTTCTTCAGGTGTTCAGGTCTGACCTTGTCTGGGCCGGGTGCTGTTTGCTTCTTTACTGACGAAATGGCGTGTCGGATTTCGGAAGGGAGAACGTTGGGAACGACATACCCATCCTGTGGAATTTGGTATGTCGGCAAGTGGACATGGCTATCGAAGAGATTTGAGTAGAAGTCATGGATAATCTTCTCCATTGCCGTTCTGGAGGATGTGATGGATCCATCAGGACGTCGGAGGGCAGTCATCTTGGTCTTATAGTTGGCGAAGGACAGGCGGGCGTTACGAATACTTTTCCCGGCTTCTGCCGCATCTACCAGTACTTCTGCTCTTCTCTCTTTGAGGTCTTCCTTGATCGCATCTCTGCACTGCTTTGCAAGCTCGGACGTTAGCTTGCGGTTGCCTGAGGCATGCGCCAAACCACGCTGGCGAATTAGCTCAAGAGTTTTCGAAGATAGGCGACTTTTTGTGGCTATCTCTCTCTTGGCGTTCCTCGCACATTCATGGAGGTGCTGAACCAGTCGATCGTATTCCTCGTCAATGTTGTCAACAATGGCATCTTCCCATGTTGCCGCAATAGTACCAAATAGTACTACTTCCACTACCCAGCCGTCGCCACACTCCAGGACGCTTTCCGGAACCGCGCGGCAGCTCCGGCCGAGACCCACGCACAACTGAAGACCCACAGAACAAGGTAAGCGGAACTCTCTGAGACCTTGGACTCCAGGCTCGGCGGACCCAGGGACAGAGCTTCTCTGCTTGCTCCCACCACCACAGGTGACAAAGGGATTCTAATCAGGAGCCCCACCCTACCCTGCCCTGTCTGCTTCCATCAACCACCCAGGGATCGAATTGTGCACAGGAGACCCACCCTACCCAGATAAATACCCCACTGGCAGACTTCCACTCTCGACACTACTTCCACTACCCAGCCGTCCCCACACTCCAGGACGCTTTCCGGAACCGCGCGGCCGCTTGCGGCCGCGCGACACATCATAAGACACTAAATACCCGTCTTCTGGAATTGTCGTACCATATTTGATAGGGTTCAAATATGGTAACACCTACAAGGGTGATTAGAGGTCACCCCAAAAGCCTCTATACCTCTCGGAAAGACTGGCAAGCTACCGAGAGTATTCCGCCCACACGGAAGAGCCTGGCAAGCTATCCGCTGTGTATTCGATATGCCAAAACCAGTAACTACAACTGGTCTCATTCACCTGACCCTGAAGGCTTCACCGACATGGCAGCACTGAGAAGGATGAGAAAGGAGAGGCCGACAAAATCTCAAGGCCGACCTAGGCTGCCACAACGAAGGAAGACAAAAATGATCGTCTGTACTTTCAATGCACGTACGCTAGCATCAGATGCATCCATCGAGGACCTGATGGTACAAGCGCGAATGATCAAGTACGACATCATTGGTCTGACCGAGACAAGAAGACACGAATCTCACCATGCCGTTTTCGACACTGGAGAAGAATTGTTCCTCGGAACATGCGATAAAAGAGGTGTTGGAGGCGTCGGTGTCCTTATCAACACAAACTTGGCCAAGAGCATTGATTCATTCGAATGCCTAACAACCCGAATCGGACGTTTACATTTGAATAGATGTGGCTCACTGCCTGCAGTTTCTATCTTCGTTGTCTACGCACCAACATCTCATTATGATGAAAGAGAAATCGAGAAGTTCTACATGGAGCTAGAGAAGTTCTATAAAGAAGACCACACCTTCTACAAGATCATTGTGGGTGATTTTAATGCCAAGATAGGACCGAGAAGATCAGCTGAAGAACTTCACATCGGAACCCATGGCCTAGAATGGAACGAACAGGGTGAGAGACTGTCTGAGTTCATCATGTCGACCAAGACCATTCATGGTAACTCACAGTTCCAGAAGGCAGAATCTAAACGATGGACATGGGAGTCTCCCGGTGGACGATTCCACAATGAAATAGACCACATCATATTCAATCGACGGTTTTGCCTGACTGATGTCGCTGTTGTCCCAAAATTTCGAACGGGATCGGACCACCGTCTCCTTCATGCAAAATTCTACTTCACAGAGCGGGGAGAAAGGGCTGCAAAGTTCAAAAAGAGAACTCCCAGAACGACCACCAACTGGGAATCTTTAATGTAATGTAAAATTTTAAAAAATATGAATACAAGGAGTGTAGAAATGATACGGAAGACAAAGTACTTGCTTGCACATGGCTGACCTGGATTCTGAGCCCCATAAGGATATATGTGACCCCCAGTCTGGAATCCTGAGCTAAGAACCAACAGTAAAGCCTGAGTCCAGGGGGTGTGGCACCCCAAAATCTAGCACAGAAAGACTGGAAGAATAAAGGATTTCCTGGTCTTCTACTTTGCAGTTTTCACTGCAGCATTGTGATTCATCTCTGTCATAATTCTCTAAAACCAGGGCCTCTGGGCCAAGTTGCAGTGAGAGTAAACAATGACACAGTGATGAGCTGTGACAGTTCCACAGAGCGCCTATTTTTGTACCTGTTTTTATTTAGTCACCTTCCTCATGGCCTCCATCACAAAGAACCACTATGTACAAGTTAAACATACATGTGATGGAAAAATTCCAGGGCACTGGCATGGCTGCGGTGTGGGAGATACTCAGCAAGAAACTTTCCTTACAGAAGTGACATCATAGGTAGCTCTTCATATGATACGAGGATGATTTCCTTCTTGGCTATAGTTTTGTACCACCTATGACCACCCCCTGTCCAAAGGAATCTGGCTAAAATGATAGGGCCTGTTCTGACCTTATAGATGGTTAATACGGGATCAACTCATCCAATACAAATTTTCAAAGTTTACTAAAGCTTGAAGGTCCATGAAGCCCTGTTCACATTCATTACATACATAAAATTTTCTCTCCACTATTCATTCTCATATGCCTAGTAAGGCCTGAGGATTCAATAAAGATGTCCCCACATTATTTACTTATATAATAAGGCTTCTTTCCTGTATGAATTCTGCAATGAATACAAAGACTTGAGAAATCATAAGTGCGGGGTGCTTTGCAACTGGACCTTAGGAAGCAAAAATTCTTGATGTAGACAAAAACCAAAAAAGTTGCAATCAGAGACAGTGAAGCAGGCAGGGAACTTGTCTTGCATGCAGCCAACCCAGATCATTCCTCACATCCCATATGGTCACTGAGTACCACCATCAGGAATTCCTGAGTTCAGAGCCAAAAGTAAACCCTAAGCATCTCCGGATGTGGTACACAAGGAAAACCAAAACAATAATAATGAAAAAGTTTCATTTAAAACCCCACCCTCCGGCAGGGAACAAACCACCATGTGGCCCCACCACATCACGGCAATCAATCAAAAGAGAGACTACACCTGGATCTGCTAGGCAGGGGTCTTAGGCCCTGCCCCTTGATGTGAATCTGAAGGTTTTACACATGTGATGCCAACGCCAAAGGCTCCGGATCAGGGCAGAGAGAAGTCCCGTGCAGGGAGGGTCGGGACAGCCAGGTCCTGCTCTCTGCAAGTCCCGCAGGCCCCGCACTCAGGCCACCCCTCAGCCCCAAGCCCACCCGCCGCTGACAGATCGTGGAGCAAGAGGCAATGGTGGGCAAAGGGGTGCCTCACGATCACCCACTCATGCTCGAACCCTGCACCCCCTAAAGCCTCTGGGTTCCCCTAAAGTATTCACCTTGCCTCAAGAACCAGCTGCTATCAGAAACAAGAGTAAAACAAGCATGAAAGGGCCCCCAAACTGGAACAGCCCACACCGCTCACAGTGTGGAGGCACAGGGAGCTCATGGACCACCACTCCCATCCTGATAAAAAAATCGGCCTTCGTAGTCCGCCTTCCACCCAGGGCCTCCATTTTCTTCCCTGCCCACGACACCAATGGTGGCCTAATGCAGGCAACCACAACTGGAATAGAAAGGACATCTGAAGGTTGCCAGCCTGTGACATCACTTCCACTTCTGCCAGGATCTATAGCCTTAAAGTGTCATGAACCAGAGGTAGAGACCCTTTTTGCCCACCCAGGTGAATCTGGCTGAAGGGCGGATAGACTGGAAAAAAGTGCCGAGAGGCAGATTCTGGGGTCACACAGTGGGGGTGCTGTAGATAAGGAGAAGAACTTTGATCTTCTACTGACCAGTCAAACAATGACCTAATGCTTTCACACACAGTCCAACAAGGAAATATGCAGCTGGGTAGATTCAAGGTAAAATAGGAAGGTTGGTACAACTCATCGGATGTTGAGTTTCCTGAGGAACGAATCAAGATGGGGTGAAACCAGTGACGGCCAAGCCAGCCCAGGAGATGCTGAGGAACTGGCCAAGCAGCATCCCAGAGAGCTGGACAGACACTGGAATAGGAGTAGAGGCTGGTAAGAACATCGGGGAGCACTGTCCAGTCAATGCACTACCCCTTGAAAACACCAAACCAGTGGACCACTGACTACAAGGAAAACTGCAGGAGGCAGTTTCGGAAGCACAATTTCAGAGTTCGATTCTTCCACCCCTCTCAGAGAGCCCGGCAAGCTCCCGAGAGTATCTTGACCGCACGGCATAGCCTGGCAAACTCCCCGTGATGTATTCTATACGCCATACACAGTAACAACAAAGTCACCAACGCAGACGTTACTGGGCCCGCTCGAGCAAATCCATGAACAATGATGAGGACAGTGACAGTGATAGCAGAAAGCTGACACGCCATTCCAAGAGAAAAGAAAATAAGATTCCAGTCAGGGTTCAGTTCAAGCTCAGTGTGGAGCTCAGTGTGGAGCGCCTGATGCATGTTTTATCTTTTTGTAAACTCAATAAACAGACACGAGTGGAAATATCTCCCTTTGCAGAAAGCGTTAGAGAGAGAGCACCGCGGTAGGGCGTTTGCCTTGCACGCAGCCAACATGGCCGACCTGAGTTCGATTCCTCCACCCCTCTCGGAGAGCCCGGCAAGCTACGGAGAGTATCTCGCCCGCACGGCGAAGCCTGGCAAGCTCCCCGTGATGTATTCGACATGCCACACACAATAACAACCAAGTCTCCAACGGGGGACCTTACTAGGCCAGCTCGAGCAAATCGATGAACCATGGGAGGACAGCGACAGTGATAGCAGAAAGCTGACACACCATTCCAAGAGAAAAGAAAATAGATTCCAGCCAGGGTTCAGTTCAAGCTCAGTGTGGAGCTATGTGTGGAGCGCCTGATGCATGGAGTGAAGGCAACCCTGCATCCCTGCAGACACGACGAGCCACGGGGGCCATTGAAAATATCTCACCAAAATGGATGGCTCTCAGGATCGATCCTTTTTTTGGTCCTTTTATTTTGAAGTTTGTCTTCTTTAGAGACACACCAGGCAGTGCTCAGGGATCACTCCTGGAGGGTCTGTAGGGGAGCAAATGGATGCAAACCTTTCTCCTTCTCACTGCGCTGACACTAGTGCCCTCAAACTGGTTTTCTTTTTCAGTTTTGGCTTTTTGGGTCACACCTGGTGAAGCACAGGGGTTACTGCTGTCTCTGCACTGAGGAATTCCTCATGGTGGTCCTCAGGGGACCAAAAGGGACGCCAGGAATGAAACCCGGGCCGGTCGCGTAAAAACCAAGTCTACACCCACTGATCTATCGCTCCCCCCCCAAAGCCCAAACTAGTTGTTTTCAAACAATTACCAGTTTCGATCAAATGGAAGAAATAGAAATAAACATTTTGTTCAAAGGAAAAAATAGAAATTTCTTTCGGTTTTGAGCAGTGATTTCACCACCCAGTGAAGCTCAGGAAGGGCCTCTACGCCAAGCATTAGGCTCTCGATTTCCTCTCTGCAGTGCCCTGTCATCCACCATCAAAATCACATCCTTGATCCCCTGCCAGCAGAATATCTGTCCCCAACGTGCAAATTTTACCAGCCGACTCACACCCAGTGACTCCACTCTCAAATCACATGGCTGCAATGCCAAAACCTGAATCTGCAGTTTGAGTTATGCAATGAAACGCAACAGATGACTACGAATTTGTGGAAAGGAAGGAATGAGGCAGTGTGTTCAGACTTGCGGGCAAGCTGGGGCTCCCTCGGGCTCCGACACGTTCCTCTCCGGTTGGGGGCCGGAGCGATGGCTTGGAGGGGAGGGCGAGGGTCTCGTGCCCCCGACCCCATGGGGCCGCCCCGGCCAGGGCTACCAGGACGCACAATGAAAAACAAACCTGAAAAGAAAACTCTCTCTCTTCTGGTCGTCCTGATTTCCGTTGTTCCTGACCCTTTCCGAACGACTTTTGCTCCCGAACCTTCCACTGCACTTGTCAGCCCACCTGCCAGGCACCACCGACCCCCCCATTCCCTCACCCCCCCCTCCCCGCACGCGCCTCCTAAATAAAAACCTCCCTGGATGCGATGCGCTAAGATAGACGGAAGGGAGAGACAAACCTCTCGAAAAGGCGGGCGCTGGGGGCATCCCGGGCTGGGCAGGCGGCGGAGGCTCAGAGCTCCCAGATGGACCACTCAGCGGCCAGGCCAGCGAGGAAACTGGCCCTATGGGACGCCCCCACGCCCTGGCCGCCCCCTTCCCGCCCCACCCCCGCTCCTCACCAGGCAACAAACAGGGTGGAGATTGCTCCGCCCACAAAGACCCCAGGGAAAGGCGGGGCTCTGTGACTTCACCTACACTTCCGGTCAGGGTTTTAAAGGGCCAGACACCACATAGTCCCCACACAGCAACCTATAGGGCTTTTTACTACCTCTGGGCTGAGGAAACACTCCTGGCTGTGCCTACCTTTTACCTATAATAAATATCCTATCTTGGAGGACTGTGTGATGACACAGCAGGTATGAGCAGCTTGCAATTGCCTGACCAAGTCCTCTAGCCAGGCACCCGATTGTCGAGGGACCCCGACAGCTGTGATCCCTGAGGTCAGAGCAGGAGTAAGGCCTGAGTACTGTAGTGTGTGACCCCAAAATACAGCAATGACAAACAGTAAACTCTATCCAAATAGAGGGAAATAAATCCACGTACCCTGACAAATTGTAGCATAAAATAGTTCAAGAGTCAAACAGTGGGTCCTTAAAACCTATGCTGCAGGAGCACACTTCTATCTCTGCTGTCAGATATTCCGTGTGTGTGTGTCTGAGCCAGAACCAACAGTGTCAGGAGTACTCCTAGCTCTGCATTCAGGGATCTGTCCTGGAATGTCTGAGGTTTGCTGGGATGCAGCTGATCAAATCTGTGTTAGCTGCATGCAAGGCAAGCACCCTACTTGCTGCACCATACCTCTGGCCCTTTCAAAGTAAATTTCTTGCCAGCAATCCAGGAGTGACCCCTGAGCAAAGTTTCCCCCCCCCCCAATGCGACAATAAGAACATCTTCCTTCAAGAGCAAGGAAAATTAAATCCTTGACCTGCTATACTCACCCCAAGAGCCAGTATCCAGGGATCGCCCAGTCAGGAAGAGATGAAGCATAGAGGATTTTTCATAACTGAAGATGAGTCTAAATTCCTCATCTGGAAAAAAACATCAGCGTTGGAATTAGACAGACAGTAAAGCAGGCAAGATGCTTGCCCTCCTCGCCCCAATCAAGCTTCAGCATCCCAGATCCCAGAGCATCGCCAGGAATGATTCCTGAGCACTGAGCCAGGAGTGAGCATCTTAGGGTATGTCCTCTCTCACTCCCCCCACAAAACATAAAAAAACAACTAAAACAAACCCCCAAATTAAAATTTCATTGGCCTAAACCTCCCACCTGCGTGAACCACGCTTCCAAAAAGGCCCCTCCCCATCCCAACCGCCAATGAATAGGACGGTCTGCAACAGAGTCTCTTGCCTTTAGGGGGCTGCAGCCCCGACCCTGAACATGAATCTGCAGATTCTATAGCATCTACGTCAAGGCTAAAGGCTTCAGGATTTGTACCGACAAGTCCCATGTTGGGAGTGTTGGCCACTCAAGCCCCTAGCCCTTGGGTGGGTTCCGCAACCCCAAGGCCTGTAGCCCCAGTGCTCAGCCCCATGCCAAAATGCAACAAGGGCACACTCAATCCCACAACCCCTGTACTGTGTACAGACCCCACTGCACCGCCCTAAGCTCCGCATCACTCTGAAGCCTCTACTGCACCCCAGGAACTGCCTGGATGTCAGGAATTCAGTGAGAAAGAAAGCACGAAAGCACCTCCCAGGTCCGAATGGTCCCGCTACTAACAATGTGGAGACTGAGAGTTCTGGGATGCTAACGGGAGGATGCTTGTGTCCTGCCACAAAACTGGCCTTCAGAGTACCCCTTCTACCAGGGGCCGCCACTTTTTACTGATCTTGTCCCTCATAAATAATGCACTAGGAAAGCCCCATATGTTCGGTGTTTTATTTTTTTGTAAACTCAATAAACAGACACGAGTGGAAATATCTCCCTTTGCAGAAAGCGTTAGAGAGAGAGCACCGCGGTAGGGCGTTTGCCTTGCACGCAGCCAACATGGCCGACCTGAGTTCGATTCCTCCACCCCTCTCGGAGAGCCCGGCAAGCTACGGAGAGTATCTCGCCCGCACGGCGAAGCCTGGCAAGCTCCCCGTGATGTATTCGACATGCCACACACAATAACAACCAAGTCTCCAACGGGGGACCTTACTAGGCCAGCTCGAGCAAATCGATGAACCATGGGAGGACAGCGACAGTGATAGCAGAAAGCTGACACACCATTCCAAGAGAAAAGAAAATAGATTCCAGCCAGGGTTCAGTTCAAGCTCAGTGTGGAGCTCAGTGTGGAGCGCCTGATGCATGGAGTGAAGGCAACCCTGCATCCCTGCAGACACGACGAGCCACGGGGGCCATTGAAAACATCTCACCAAAATGGATGGCTCTCAGGATCGATCCTTTTTTTGGTCCTTTTATTTTGAAGTTTGTCTTCTTTAGAGACACACCAGGCAGTGCTCAGGGATCACTCCTGGAGGGTCTGTAGGGGAGCAAATGGATGCAAACCTTTCTCCTTCTCACTGCGCTGACACTAGTGCCCTCAAACTGGTTTTCTTTTTCAGTTTTGGCTTTTTGGGTCACACCTGGTGAAGCACAGGGGTTACTGCTGTCTCTGCACTGAGGAATTCCTCATGGTGGTCCTCAGGGGACCAAAAGGGACGCCAGGAATGAAACCCGGGCCGGTCGCGTAAAAACCAAGTCTACACCCACTGATCTATCGCTCCCCCCCCAAAGCCCAAACTAGTTGTTTTCAAACAATTACCACTTTCGATCAAATGGAAGAAATAGAAATAAACATTTTGTTCAAAGGAAAAAATAGAAATTTCTTTTGGTTTTGAGCAGTGATTTCACCACCCAGTGAAGCTCAGGAAGGGCCTCTACGCCAAGCATTAGGCTCTCGATTTCCTCTCTGCAGTGCCCTGTCATCCACCATCAAAATCACATCCTTGATCCCCTGCCAGCAGAATATCTGTCCCCAACGTGCAAATTTTACCAGCCGACTCACACCCAGTGACTCCACTCTCAAATCAAATGGCTGCAATGCCAAAACCTGAATCTGCAGTTTGAGTTATGCAATGAAACGCAACAGATGACTACGAATTTGTGGAAAGGAAGGAATGAGGCAGTGTGTTCAGACTTGCGGGCAAGCTGGGGCTCCCTCGGGCTCCGACACGTTCCTCTCCGGTTGGGGGCCGGAGCGATGGCTTGGAGGGGAGGGCGAGGGTCTCGTGCCCCCGACCCCATGGGGCCGCCCCGGCCAGGGCTACCAGGACGCACAATGAAAAACAAACCTGAAAAGAAAACTCTCTCTCTTCTGGTCGTCCTGATTTCCGTTGTTCCTGACCCTTTCCGAACGACTTTTGCTCCCGAACCTTCCACTGCACTTGTCAGCCCACCTGCCAGGCACCACCGACCCCCCCATTCCCTCACCCCCCCCCTCCCCGCACGCGCCTCCTAAATAAAAACCTCCCTGGATGCGATGCGCTAAGATAGACGGAAGGGAGAGACAAACCTCTCGAAAAGGCGGGCGCTGGGGGCATCCCGGGCTGGGCAGGCGGCGGAGGCTCAGAGCTCCCAGATGGACCACTCAGCGGCCAGGCCAGCGAGGAAACTGGCCCTATGGGACGCCCCCACGCCCTGGCCGCCCCCTTCCCGCCCCACCCCCGCTCCTCACCAGGCAACAAACAGGGTGGAGATTGCTCCGCCCACAAAGACCCCAGGGAAAGGCGGGGCTCTGTGACTTCACCTACACTTCCGGTCAGGGTTTTAAAGGGCCAGACACCACATAGTCCCCACACAGCAACCTATAGGGCTTTTTACTACCTCTGGGCTGAGGAAACACTCCTGGCTGTGCCTACCTTTTACCTATAATAAATATCCTATCTTGGAGGACTGTGTGATGACACAGCAGGTATGAGCAGCTTGCAATTGCCTGACCAAGTCCTCTAGCCAGGCACCCGATTGTCGAGGGACCCCGACAGCTGTGATCCCTGAGGTCAGAGCAGGAGTAAGGCCTGAGTACTGTAGTGTGTGACCCCAAAATACAGCAATGACAAACAGTAAACTCTATCCAAATAGAGGGAAATAAATCCACGTACCCTGACAAATTGTAGCATAAAATAGTTCAAGAGTCAAACAGTGGGTCCTTAAAACCTATGCTGCAGGAGCACACTTCTATCTCTGCTGTCAGATATTCCGTGTGTGTGTGTCTGAGCCAGAACCAACAGTGTCAGGAGTATTCCTAGCTCTGCATTCAGGGATCTGTCCTGGAATGTCTGAGGTTTGCTGGGATGCAGCTGATCAAATCTGTGTTAGCTGCATGCAAGGCAAGCACCCTACTTGCTGCACCATACCTCTGGCCCTTTCAAAGTAAATTTCTTGCCAGCAAGCCAGGAGTGACCCCTGAGCAAAGTTTCCCCCCCCCCAATGCGACAATAAGAACATCTTCCTTCAAGAGCAAGGAAAATTAAATCCTTGACCTGCTATACTCACCCCAAGAGCCAGTATCCAGGGATCGCCCAGTCAGGAAGAGATGAAGCATAAAGGATTTTTCATAACTGAAGATGAGTCTAAATTCCTCATCTGGAAAAAAACATCAGCGTTGGAATTAGACAGACAGTAAAGCAGGCAAGATGCTTGCCCTCCTCGCCCCAATCAAGCTTCAGCATCCCAGATCCCAGAGCACCGCCAGGAATGATTCCTGAGCACTGAGCCAGGAGTGAGCATCTTAGGGTATGTCCTCTCTCACTCCCCCCACAAAACATAAAAAAACAACTAAAACAAACCCCCAAATTAAAATTTCATTGGCCTAAACCTCCCACCTGCGTGAACCACGCTTCCAAAAAGGCCCCTCCCCATCCCAACCGCCAATGAATAGGACGGTCTGCAACAGAGTCTCTTGCCTTTAGGGGGCTGCAGCCCCGACCCTGAACATGAATCTGCAGATTCTATAGCATCTACGTCAAGGCTAAAGGCTTCAGGATTTGTACCGACAAGTCCCATGTTGGGAGTGTTGGCCACTCAAGCCCCTAGCCCTTGGGTGGGTTCCGCAACCCCAAGGCCTGTAGCCCCAGTGCTCAGCCCCATGCCAAAATGCAACAAGGGCACACTCAATCCCACAACCCCTGTACTGTGTACAGACCCCACTGCACCGCCCTAAGCTCCGCATCACTCTGAAGCCTCTACTGCACCCCAGGAACTGCCTGGATGTCAGGAATTCAGTGAGAAAGAAAGCACGAAAGCACCTCCCAGGTCCGAATGGTCCCGCTACTAACAATGTGGAGACTGAGAGTTCTGGGATGCTAACGGGAGGATGCTTGTGTCCTGCCACAAAACTGGCCTTCAGAGTACCCCTTCTACCAGGGGCCGCCACTTTTTACTGATCTTGTCCCTCATAAATAATGCACTAGGAAAGCCCCATATGTTCGGTGTTTTATTTTTTTGTAAACTCAATAAACAGACACGAGTGGAAATATCTCCCTTTGCAGAAAGCGTTAGAGAGAGAGCACCGCGGTAGGGCGTTTGCCTTGCACGCAGCCAACATGGCCGACCTGAGTTCGATTCCTCCACCCCTCTCGGAGAGCCCGGCAAGCTACGGAGAGTATCTCGCCCGCACGGCGAAGCCTGGCAAGCTCCCCGTGATGTATTCGACATGCCACACACAATAACAACCAAGTCTCCAACGGGGGACCTTACTAGGCCAGCTCGAGCAAATCGATGAACCATGGGAGGACAGCGACAGTGATAGCAGAAAGCTGACACACCATTCCAAGAGAAAAGAAAATAGATTCCAGCCAGGGTTCAGTTCAAGCTCAGTGTGGAGCTCAGTGTGGAGCGCCTGATGCATGGAGTGAAGGCAACCCTGCATCCCTGCAGACACGACGAGCCACGGGGGCCATTGAAAACATCTCACCAAAATGGATGGCTCTCAGGATCGATCCTTTTTTTGGTCCTTTTATTTTGAAGTTTGTCTTCTTTAGAGACACACCAGGCAGTGCTCAGGGATCACTCCTGGAGGGTCTGTAGGGGAGCAAATGGATGCAAACCTTTCTCCTTCTCACTGCGCTGACACTAGTGCCCTCAAACTGGTTTTCTTTTTCAGTTTTGGCTTTTTGGGTCACACCTGGTGAAGCACAGGGGTTACTGCTGTCTCTGCACTGAGGAATTCCTCATGGTGGTCCTCAGGGGACCAAAAGGGACGCCAGGAATGAAACCCGGGCCGGTCGCGTAAAAACCAAGTCTACACCCACTGATCTATCGCTCCCCCCCCAAAGCCCAAACTAGTTGTTTTCAAACAATTACCACTTTCGATCAAATGGAAGAAATAGAAATAAACATTTTGTTCAAAGGAAAAAATAGAAATTTCTTTCGGTTTTGAGCAGTGATTTCACCACCCAGTGAAGCTCAGGAAGGGCCTCTACGCCAAGCATTAGGCTCTCGATTTCCTCTCTGCAGTGCCCTGTCATCCACCATCAAAATCACATCCTTGATCCCCTGCCAGCAGAATATCTGTCCCCAACGTGCAAATTTTACCAGCCGACTCACACCCAGTGACTCCACTCTCAAATCAAATGGCTGCAATGCCAAAACCTGAATCTGCAGTTTGAGTTATGCAATGAAACGCAACAGATGACTACGAATTTGTGGAAAGGAAGGAATGAGGCAGTGTGTTCAGACTTGCGGGCAAGCTGGGGCTCCCTCGGGCTCCGACACGTTCCTCTCCGGTTGGGGGCCGGAGCGATGGCTTGGAGGGGAGGGCGAGGGTCTCGTGCCCCCGACCCCATGGGGCCGCCCCGGCCAGGGCTACCAGGACGCACAATGAAAAACAAACCTGAAAAGAAAACTCTCTCTCTTCTGGTCGTCCTGATTTCCGTTGTTCCTGACCCTTTCCGAACGACTTTTGCTCCCGAACCTTCCACTGCACTTGTCAGCCCACCTGCCAGGCACCACCGACCCCCCCATTCCCTCACCCCCCCCTCCCCGCACGCGCCTCCTAAATAAAAACCTCCCTGGATGCGATGCGCTAAGATAGACGGAAGGGAGAGACAAACCTCTCGAAAAGGCGGGCGCTGGGGGCATCCCGGGCTGGGCAGGCGGCGGAGGCTCAGAGCTCCCAGATGGACCACTCAGCGGCCAGGCCAGCGAGGAAACTGGCCCTATGGGACGCCCCCACGCCCTGGCCGCCCCCTTCCCGCCCCACCCCCGCTCCTCACCAGGCAACAAACAGGGTGGAGATTGCTCCGCCCACAAAGACCCCAGGGAAAGGCGGGACTCTGTGACCTCACCTACACTTCCGGTCAGGGTTTTAAAGGGCCAGACACCACATAGTCCCCACACAGCAACCTATAGGGCTTTTTACTACCTCTGGGCTGAGGAAACACTCCTGGCTGTGCCTACCTTTTACCTATAATAAATATCCTATCTTGGAGGACTGTGTGATGACACAGCAGGTATGAGCAGCTTGCAATTGCCTGACCAAGTCCTCTAGCCAGGCACCCGATTGTCGAGGGACCCCGACAGCTGTGATCCCTGAGGTCAGAGCAGGAGTAAGGCCTGAGTACTGTAGTGTGTGACCCCAAAATACAGCAATGACAAACAGTAAACTCTATCCAAATAGAGGGAAATAAATCCACGTACCCTGACAAATTGTAGCATAAAATAGTTCAAGAGTCAAACAGTGGGTCCTTAAAACCTATGCTGCAGGAGCACACTTCTATCTCTGCTGTCAGATATTCCGTGTGTGTGTGTCTGAGCCAGAACCAACAGTGTCAGGAGTACTCCTAGCTCTGCATTCAGGGATCTGTCCTGGAATGTCTGAGGTTTGCTGGGATGCAGCTGATCAAATCTGTGTTAGCTGCATGCAAGGCAAGCACCCTACTTGCTGCACCATACCTCTGGCCCTTTCAAAGTAAATTTCTTGCCAGCAAGCCAGGAGTGACCCCTGAGCAAAGTTTCCCCCCCCCCCAATGCGACAATAAGAACATCTTCCTTCAAGAGCAAGGAAAATTAAATCCTTGACCTGCTATACTCACCCCAAGAGCCAGTATCCAGGGATCGCCCAGTCAGGAAGAGATGAAGCATAGAGGATTTTTCATAACTGAAGATGAGTCTAAATTCCTCATCTGGAAAAAAACATCAGCGTTGGAATTAGACAGACAGTAAAGCAGGCAAGATGCTTGCCCTCCTCGCCCCAATCAAGCTTCAGCATCCCAGATCCCAGAGCACCGCCAGGAATGATTCCTGAGCACTGAGCCAGGAGTGAGCATCTTAGGGTATGTCCTCTCTCACTCCCCCCACAAAACATAAAAAAACAACTAAAACAAACCCCCAAATTAAAATTTCATTGGCCTAAACCTCCCACCTGCGTGAACCACGCTTCCAAAAAGGCCCCTCCCCATCCCAACCGCCAATGAATAGGACGGTCTGCAACAGAGTCTCTTGCCTTTAGGGGGCTGCAGCCCCGACCCTGAACATGAATCTGCAGATTCTATAGCATCTACGTCAAGGCTAAAGGCTTCAGGATTTGTACCGACAAGTCCCATGTTGGGAGTGTTGGCCACTCAAGCCCCTAGCCCTTGGGTGGGTTCCGCAACCCCAAGGCCTGTAGCCCCAGTGCTCAGCCCCATGCCAAAATGCAACAAGGGCACACTCAATCCCACAACCCCTGTACTGTGTACAGACCCCACTGCACCGCCCTAAGCTCCGCATCACTCTGAAGCCTCTACTGCACCCCAGGAACTGCCTGGATGTCAGGAATTCAGTGAGAAAGAAAGCACGAAAGCACCTCCCAGGTCCGAATGGTCCCGCTACTAACAATGTGGAGACTGAGAGTTCTGGGATGCTAACGGGAGGATGCTTGTGTCCTGCCACAAAACTGGCCTTCAGAGTACCCCTTCTACCAGGGGCCGCCACTTTTTACTGATCTTGTCCCTCATAAATAATGCACTAGGAAAGCCCCATATGTTCGGTGTTTTATTTTTTTGTAAACTCAATAAACAGACACGAGTGGAAATATCTCCCTTTGCAGAAAGCGTTAGAGAGAGAGCACCGCGGTAGGGCGTTTGCCTTGCACGCAGCCAACATGGCCGACCTGAGTTCGATTCCTCCACCCCTCTCGGAGAGCCCGGCAAGCTACGGAGAGTATCTCGCCCGCACGGCGAAGCCTGGCAAGCTCCCCGTGATGTATTCGACATGCCACACACAATAACAACCAAGTCTCCAACGGGGGACCTTACTAGGCCAGCTCGAGCAAATCGATGAACCATGGGAGGACAGCGACAGTGATAGCAGAAAGCTGACACACCATTCCAAGAGAAAAGAAAATAGATTCCAGCCAGGGTTCAGTTCAAGCTCAGTGTGGAGCTCAGTGTGGAGCGCCTGATGCATGGAGTGAAGGCAACCCTGCATCCCTGCAGACACGACGAGCCACGGGGGCCATTGAAAACATCTCACCAAAATGGATGGCTCTCAGGATCGATCCTTTTTTTGGTCCTTTTATTTTGAAGTTTGTCTTCTTTAGAGACACACCAGGCAGTGCTCAGGGATCACTCCTGGAGGGTCTGTAGGGGAGCAAATGGATGCAAACCTTTCTCCTTCTCACTGCGCTGACACTAGTGCCCTCAAACTGGTTTTCTTTTTCAGTTTTGGCTTTTTGGGTCACACCTGGTGAAGCACAGGGGTTACTGCTGTCTCTGCACTGAGGAATTCCTCATGGTGGTCCTCAGGGGACCAAAAGGGACGCCAGGAATAAAACCCGGGCCGGTCGCGTAAAAACCAAGTCTACACCCACTGATCTATCGCTCCCCCCCCAAAGCCCAAACTAGTTGTTTTCAAACAATTACCACTTTCGATCAAATGGAAGAAATAGAAATAAACATTTTGTTCAAAGGAAAAAATAGAAATTTCTTTCGGTTTTGAGCAGTGATTTCACCACCCAGTGAAGCTCAGGAAGGGCCTCTACGCCAAGCATTAGGCTCTCGATTTCCTCTCTGCAGTGCCCTGTCATCCACCATCAAAATCACATCCTTGATCCCCTGCCAGCAGAATATCTGTCCCCAACGTGCAAATTTTACCAGCCGACTCACACCCAGTGACTCCACTCTCAAATCAAATGGCTGCAATGCCAAAACCTGAATCTGCAGTTTGAGTTATGCAATGAAACGCAACAGATGACTACGAATTTGTGGAAAGGAAGGAATGAGGCAGTGTGTTCAGACTTGCGGGCAAGCTGGGGCTCCCTCGGGCTCCGACACGTTCCTCTCCGGTTGGGGGCCGGAGCGATGGCTTGGAGGGGAGGGCGAGGGTCTCGTGCCCCCGACCCCATGGGGCCGCCCCGGCCAGGGCTACCAGGACGCACAATGAAAAACAAACCTGAAAAGAAAACTCTCTCTCTTCTGGTCGTCCTGATTTCCGTTGTTCCTGACCCTTTCCGAACGACTTTTGCTCCCGAACCTTCCACTGCACTTGTCAGCCCACCTGCCAGGCACCACCGACCCCCCCATTCCCTCACCCCCCCCTAAATAAAAACCTCCCTGGATGCCATGCGCTAAGATAGACGGAAGGGAGAGACAAACCTCTCGAAAAGGCGGGCGCTGGGGGCATCCCGGGCTGGGCAGGCGGCGGAGGCTCAGAGCTCCCAGATGGACCACTCAGCGGCCAGGCCAGCGAGGAAACTGGCCCTATGGGACGCCCCCACGCCCTGGCCGCCCCCTTCCCGCCCCACCCCCGCTCCTCACCAGGCAACAAACAGGGTGGAGATTGCTCCGCCCACAAAGACCCCAGGGAAAGGCGGGGCTCTGTGACCTCACCTACACTTCCGGTCAGGGTTTTAAAGGGCCAGACACCACATAGTCCCCACACAGCAACCTATAGGGCTTTTTACTACCTCTGGGCTGAGGAAACACTCCTGGCTGTGCCTACCTTTTACCTATAATAAATATCCTATCTTGGAGGACTGTGTGATGACACAGCAGGTATGAGCAGCTTGCAATTGCCTGACCAAGTCCTCTAGCCAGGCACCCGATTGTCGAGGGACCCCGACAGCTGTGATCCCTGAGGTCAGAGCAGGAGTAAGGCCTGAGTACTGTAGTGTGTGACCCCAAAATACAGCAATGACAAACAGTAAACTCTATCCAAATAGAGGGAAATAAATCCACGTACCCTGACAAATTGTAGCATAAAATAGTTCAAGAGTCAAACAGTGGGTCCTTAAAACCTATGCTGCAGGAGCACACTTCTATCTCTGCTGTCAGATATTCCGTGTGTGTGTGTCTGAGCCAGAACCAACAGTGTCAGGAGTACTCCTAGCTCTGCATTCAGGGATCTGTCCTGGAATGTCTGAGGTTTGCTGGGATGCAGCTGATCAAATCTGTGTTAGCTGCATGCAAGGCAAGCACCCTACTTGCTGCACCATACCTCTGGCCCTTTCAAAGTAAATTTCTTGCCAGCAAGCCAGGAGTGACCCCTGAGCAAAGTTTCCCCCCTCCCCCCAATGCGACAATAAGAACATCTTCCTTCAAGAGCAAGGAAAATTAAATCCTTGACCTGCTATACTCACCCCAAGAGCCAGTATCCAGGGATCGCCCAGTCAGGAAGAGATGAAGCATAAAGGATTTTTCATAACTGAAGATGAGTCTAAATTCCTCATCTGGAAAAAAACATCAGCGTTGGAATTAGACAGACAGTAAAGCAGGCAAGATGCTTGCCCTCCTCGCCCCAATCAAGCTTCAGCATCCCAGATCCCAGAGCACCGCCAGGAATGATTCCTGAGCACTGAGCCAGGAGTGAGCATCTTAGGGTATGTCCTCTCTCACTCCCCCCACAAAACATAAAAAAACAACTAAAACAAACCCCCAAATTAAAATTTCATTGGCCTAAACCTCCCACCTGCGTGAACCACGCTTCCAAAAAGGCCCCTCCCCATCCCAACCGCCAATGAATAGGACGGTCTGCAACAGAGTCTCTTGCCTTTAGGGGGCTGCAGCCCCGACCCTGAACATGAATCTGCAGATTCTATAGCATCTACGTCAAGGCTAAAGGCTTCAGGATTTGTACCGACAAGTCCCATGTTGGGAGTGTTGGCCACTCAAGCCCCTAGGCCTTGGGTGGGTTCCGCAACCCCAAGGCCTGTAGCCCCAGTGCTCAGCCCCATGCCAAAATGCAACAAGGGCACACTCAAATCCCTCAACCCCTGTACTGTGTACAGACCCCACTGCACCGCCCTAAGCTCCGCATCACTCTGAAGCCTCTACTGCACCCCAGGAACTGCCTGGATGTCAGGAATTCAGTGAGAAAGAAAGCACGAAAGCACCTCCCAGGTCCGAATGGTCCCGCTACTAACAATGTGGAGACTGAGAGTTCTGGGATGCTAACGGGAGGATGCTTGTGTCCTGCCACAAAACTGGCCTTCAGAGTACCCCTTCTACCAGGGGCCGCCACTTTTTACTGATCTTGTCCCTCATAAATAATGCACTAGGAAAGCCCCATATGTTCGGTGTTTTATTTTTTTGTAAACTCAATAAACAGACACGAGTGGAAATATCTCCCTTTGCAGAAAGCGTTAGAGAGAGAGCACCGCGGTAGGGCGTTTGCCTTGCACGCAGCCAACATGGCCGACCTGAGTTCGATTCCTCCACCCCTCTCGGAGAGCCCGGCAAGCTACGGAGAGTATCTCGCCCGCACGGCGAAGCCTGGCAAGCTCCCCGTGATGTATTCGACATGCCACACACAATAACAACCAAGTCTCCAACGGGGGACCTTACTAGGCCAGCTCGAGCAAATCGATGAACCATGGGAGGACAGCGACAGTGATAGCAGAAAGCTGACACACCATTCCAAGAGAAAAGAAAATAGATTCCAGCCAGGGTTCAGTTCAAGCTCAGTGTGGAGCTCAGTGTGGAGCGCCTGATGCATGGAGTGAAGGCAACCCTGCATCCCTGCAGACACGACGAGCCACGGGGGCCATTGAAAACATCTCACCAAAATGGATGGCTCTCAGGATCGATCCTTTTTTTGGTCCTTTTATTTTGAAGTTTGTCTTCTTTAGAGACACACCAGGCAGTGCTCAGGGATCACTCCTGGAGGGTCTGTAGGGGAGCAAATGGATGCAAACCTTTCTCCTTCTCACTCCGCTGACACTAGTGCCCTCAAACTGGTTTTCTTTTTCAGTTTTGGCTTTTTGGGTCACACCTGGTGAAGCACAGGGGTTACTGCTGTCTCTGCACTGAGGAATTCCTCATGGTGGTCCTCAGGGGACCAAAAGGGACGCCAGGAATGAAACCCGGGCCGGTCGCGTAAAAACCAAGTCTACACCCACTGATCTATCGCTCCCCCCCCAAAGCCCAAACTAGTTGTTTTCAAACAATTACCACTTTCGATCAAATGGAAGAAATAGAAATAAACATTTTGTTCAAAGGAAAAAATAGAAATTTCTTTCGGTTTTGAGCAGTGATTTCACCACCCAGTGAAGCTCAGGAAGGGCCTCTACGCCAAGCATTAGGCTCTCGATTTCCTCTCTGCAGTGCCCTGTCATCCACCATCAAAATCACATCCTTGATCCCCTGCCAGCAGAATATCTGTCCCCAACGTGCAAATTTTACCAGCCGACTCACACCCAGTGACTCCACTCTCAAATCAAATGGCTGCAATGCCAAAACCTGAATCTGCAGTTTGAGTTATGCAATGAAACGCAACAGATGACTACGAATTTGTGGAAAGGAAGGAATGAGGCAGTGTGTTCAGACTTGCGGGCAAGCTGGGGCTCCCTCGGGCTCCGACACGTTCCTCTCCGGTTGGGGGCCGGAGCGATGGCTTGGAGGGGAGGGCGAGGGTCTCGTGCCCCCGACCCCATGGGGCCGCCCCGGCCAGGGCTACCAGGACGCACAATGAAAAACAAACCTGAAAAGAAAACTCTCTCTCTTCTGGTCGTCCTGATTTCCGTTGTTCCTGACCCTTTCCGAACGACTTTTGCTCCCGAACCTTCCACTGCACTTGTCAGCCCACCTGCCAGGCACCACCGACCCCCCCATTCCCTCACCCCCCCCTCCCCGCACGCGCCTCCTAAATAAAAACCTCCCTGGATGCGATGCGCTAAGATAGACGGAAGGGAGAGACAAACCTCTCGAAAAGGCGGGCGCTGGGGGCATCCCGGGCTGGGCAGGCGGCGGAGGCTCAGAGCTCCCAGATGGACCACTCAGCGGCCAGGCCAGCGAGGAAACTGGCCCTATGGGACGCCCCCACGCCCTGGCCGCCCCCTTCCCGCCCCACCCCCGCTCCTCACCAGGCAACAAACAGGGTGGAGATTGCTCCGCCCACAAAGACCCCAGGGAAAGGCGGGGCTCTGTGACCTCACCTACACTTCCGGTCAGGGTTTTAAAGGGCCAGACACCACATAGTCCCCACACAGCAACCTATAGGGCTTTTTACTACCTCTGGGCTGAGGAAACACTCCTGGCTGTGCCTACCTTTTACCTATAATAAATATCCTATCTTGGAGGACTGTGTGATGACACAGCAGGTATGAGCAGCTTGCAATTGCCTGACCAAGTCCTCTAGCCAGGCACCCGATTGTCGAGGGACCCCGACAGCTGTGATCCCTGAGGTCAGAGCAGGAGTAAGGCCTGAGTACTGTAGTGTGTGACCCCAAAATACAGCAATGACAAACAGTAAACTCTATCCAAATAGAGGGAAATAAATCCACGTACCCTGACAAATTGTAGCATAAAATAGTTCAAGAGTCAAACAGTGGGTCCTTAAAACCTATGCTGCAGGAGCACACTTCTATCTCTGCTGTCAGATATTCCGTGTGTGTGTGTCTGAGCCAGAACCAACAGTGTCAGGAGTACTCCTAGCTCTGCATTCAGGGATCTGTCCTGGAATGTCTGAGGTTTGCTGGGATGCAGCTGATCAAATCTGTGTTAGCTGCATGCAAGGCAAGCACCCTACTTGCTGCACCATACCTCTGGCCCTTTCAAAGTAAATTTCTTGCCAGCAATCCAGGAGTGACCCCTGAGCAAAGTTCCCCCCCCCCCAATGCGACAATAAGAACATCTTCCTTCAAGAGCAAGGAAAATTAAATCCTTGACCTGCTATACTCACCCCAAGAGCCAGTATCCAGGGATCGCCCAGTCAGGAAGAGATGAAGCATAGAGGATTTTTCATAACTGAAGATGAGTCTAAATTCCTCATCTGGAAAAAAACATCAGCGTTGGAATTAGACAGACAGTAAAGCAGGCAAGATGCTTGCCCTCCTCGCCCCAATCAAGCTTCAGCATCCCAGATCCCAGAGCATCGCCAGGAATGATTCCTGAGCACTGAGCCAGGAGTGAGCATCTTAGGGTATGTCCTCTCTCACTCCCCCCACAAAACATAAAAAAACAACTAAAACAAACCCCCAAATTAAAATTTCATTGGCCTAAACCTCCCACCTGCGTGAACCACGCTTCCAAAAAGGCCCCTCCCCATCCCAACCGCCAATGAATAGGACGGTCTGCAACAGAGTCTCTTGCCTTTAGGGGGCTGCAGCCCCGACCCTGAACATGAATCTGCAGATTCTATAGCATCTACGTCAAGGCTAAAGGCTTCAGGATTTGTACCGACAAGTCCCATGTTGGGAGTGTTGGCCACTCAAGCCCCTAGCCCTTGGGTGGGTTCCGCAACCCCAAGGCCTGTAGCCCCAGTGCTCAGCCCCATGCCAAAATGCAACAAGGGCACACTCAATCCCACAACCCCTGTACTGTGTACAGACCCCACTGCACCGCCCTAAGCTCCGCATCACTCTGAAGCCTCTACTGCACCCCAGGAACTGCCTGGATGTCAGGAATTCAGTGAGAAAGAAAGCACGAAAGCACCTCCCAGGTCCGAATGGTCCCGCTACTAACAATGTGGAGACTGAGAGTTCTGGGATGCTAACGGGAGGATGCTTGTGTCCTGCCACAAAACTGGCCTTCAGAGTACCCCTTCTACCAGGGGCCGCCACTTTTTACTGATCTTGTCCCTCATAAATAATGCACTAGGAAAGCCCCATATGTTCGGTGTTTTATTTTTTTGTAAACTCAATAAACAGACACGAGTGGAAATATCTCCCTTTGCAGAAAGCGTTAGAGAGAGAGCACCGCGGTAGGGCGTTTGCCTTGCACGCAGCCAACATGGCCGACCTGAGTTCGATTCCTCCACCCCTCTCGGAGAGCCCGGCAAGCTACGGAGAGTATCTCGCCCGCACGGCGAAGCCTGGCAAGCTCCCCGTGATGTATTCGACATGCCACACACAATAACAACCAAGTCTCCAACGGGGGACCTTACTAGGCCAGCTCGAGCAAATCGATGAACCATGGGAGGACAGCGACAGTGATAGCAGAAAGCTGACACACCATTCCAAGAGAAAAGAAAATAGATTCCAGCCAGGGTTCAGTTCAAGCTCAGTGTGGAGCTCAGTGTGGAGCGCCTGATGCATGGAGTGAAGGCAACCCTGCATCCCTGCAGACACGACGAGCCACGGGGGCCATTGAAAACATCTCACCAAAATGGATGGCTCTCAGGATCGATCCTTTTTTTGGTCCTTTTATTTTGAAGTTTGTCTTCTTTAGAGACACACCAGGCAGTGCTCAGGGATCACTCCTGGAGGGTCTGTAGGGGAGCAAATGGATGCAAACCTTTCTCCTTCTCACTGCGCTGACACTAGTGCCCTCAAACTGGTTTTCTTTTTCAGTTTTGGCTTTTTGGGTCACACCTGGTGAAGCACAGGGGTTACTGCTGTCTCTGCACTGAGGAATTCCTCATGGTGGTCCTCAGGGGACCAAAAGGGACGCCAGGAATGAAACCCGGGCCGGTCGCGTAAAAACCAAGTCTACACCCACTGATCTATCGCTCCCCCCCCAAAGCCCAAACTAGTTGTTTTCAAACAATTACCACTTTCGATCAAATGGAAGAAATAGAAATAAACATTTTGTTCAAAGGAAAAAATAGAAATTTCTTTCGGTTTTGAGCAGTGATTTCACCACCCAGTGAAGCTCAGGAAGGGCCTCTACGCCAAGCATTAGGCTCTCGATTTCCTCTCTGCAGTGCCCTGTCATCCACCATCAAAATCACATCCTTGATCCCCTGCCAGCAGAATATCTGTCCCCAACGTGCAAATTTTACCAGCCGACTCACACCCAGTGACTCCACTCTCAAATCAAATGGCTGCAATGCCAAAACCTGAATCTGCAGTTTGAGTTATGCAATGAAACGCAACAGATGACTACGAATTTGTGGAAAGGAAGGAATGAGGCAGTGTGTTCAGACTTGCGGGCAAGCTGGGGCTCCCTCGGGCTCCGACACGTTCCTCTCCGGTTGGGGGCCGGAGCGATGGCTTGGAGGGGAGGGCGAGGGTCTCGTGCCCCCGACCCCATGGGGCCGCCCCGGCCAGGGCTACCAGGACGCACAATGAAAAACAAACCTGAAAAGAAAACTCTCTCTCTTCTGGTCGTCCTGATTTCCGTTGTTCCTGACCCTTTCCGAACGACTTTTGCTCCCGAACCTTCCACTGCACTTGTCAGCCCACCTGCCAGGCACCACCGACCCCCCCATTCCCTCACCCCCCCCTCCCCGCACGCGCCTCCTAAATAAAAACCTCCCTGGATGCGATGCGCTAAGATAGACGGAAGGGAGAGACAAACCTCTCGAAAAGGCGGGCGCTGGGGGCATCCCGGGCTGGGCAGGCGGCGGAGGCTCAGAGCTCCCAGATGGACCACTCAGCGGCCAGGCCAGCGAGGAAACTGGCCCTATGGGACGCCCCCACGCCCTGGCCGCCCCCTTCCCGCCCCACCCCCGCTCCTCACCAGGCAACAAACAGGGTGGAGATTGCTCCGCCCACAAAGACCCCAGGGAAAGGCGGGGCTCTGTGACCTCACCTACACTTCCGGTCAGGGTTTTAAAGGGCCAGACACCACATAGTCCCCACACAGCAACCTATAGGGCTTTTTACTACCTCTGGGCTGAGGAAACACTCCTGGCTGTGCCTACCTTTTACCTATAATAAATATCCTATCTTGGAGGACTGTGTGATGACACAGCAGGTATGAGCAGCTTGCAATTGCCTGACCAAGTCCTCTAGCCAGGCACCCGATTGTCGAGGGACCCCGACAGCTGTGATCCCTGAGGTCAGAGCAGGAGTAAGGCCTGAGTACTGTAGTGTGTGACCCCAAAATACAGCAATGACAAACAGTAAACTCTATCCAAATAGAGGGAAATAAATCCACGTACCCTGACAAATTGTAGCATAAAATAGTTCAAGAGTCAAACAGTGGGTCCTTAAAACCTATGCTGCAGGAGCACACTTCTATCTCTGCTGTCAGATATTCCGTGTGTGTGTGTCTGAGCCAGAACCAACAGTGTCAGGAGTACTCCTAGCTCTGCATTCAGGGATCTGTCCTGGAATGTCTGAGGTTTGCTGGGATGCAGCTGATCAAATCTGTGTTAGCTGCATGCAAGGCAAGCACCCTACTTGCTGCACCATACCTCTGGCCCTTTCAAAGTAAATTTCTTGCCAGCAAGCCAGGAGTGACCCCTGAGCAAAGTTTCCCCCCCCCCAATGCGACAATAAGAACATCTTCCTTCAAGAGCAAGGAAAATTAAATCCTTGACCTGCTATACTCACCCCAAGAGCCAGTATCCAGGGATCGCCCAGTCAGGAAGAGATGAAGCATAAAGGATTTTTCATAACTGAAGATGAGTCTAAATTCCTCATCTGGAAAAAAACATCAGCGTTGGAATTAGACAGACAGTAAAGCAGGCAAGATGCTTGCCCTCCTCGCCCCAATCAAGCTTCAGCATCCCAGATCCCAGAGCACCGCCAGGAATGATTCCTGAGCACTGAGCCAGGAGTGAGCATCTTAGGGTATGTCCTCTCTCACTCCCCCCACAAAACATAAAAAAACAACTAAAACAAACCCCCAAATTAAAATTTCATTGGCCTAAACCTCCCACCTGCGTGAACCACGCTTCCAAAAAGGCCCCTCCCCATCCCAACCGCCAATGAATAGGACAGTCTGCAACAGAGTCTCTTGCCTTTAGGGGGCTGCAGCCCCGACCCTGAACATGAATCTGCAGATTCTATAGCATCTACGTCAAGGCTAAAGGCTTCAGGATTTGTACCGACAAGTCCCATGTTGGGAGTGTTGGCCACTCAAGCCCCTAGCCCTTGGGTGGGTTCCGCAACCCCAAGGCCTGTAGCCCCAGTGCTCAGCCCCATGCCAAAATGCAACAAGGGCACACTCAAATCCCTCAACCCCTGTACTGTGTACAGACCCCACTGCACCGCCCTAAGCTCCGCATCACTCTGAAGCCTCTACTGCACCCCAGGAACTGCCTGGATGTCAGGAATTCAGTGAGAAAGAAAGCACGAAAGCACCTCCCAGGTCCGAATGGTCCCGCTACTAACAATGTGGAGACTGAGAGTTCTGGGATGCTAACGGGAGGATGCTTGTGTCCTGCCACAAAACTGGCCTTCAGAGTACCCCTTCTACCAGGGGCCGCCACTTTTTACTGATCTTGTCCCTCATAAATAATGCACTAGGAAAGCCCCATATGTTCGGTGTTTTATTTTTTTGTAAACTCAATAAACAGACACGAGTGGAAATATCTCCCTTTGCAGAAAGCGTTAGAGAGAGAGCACCGCGGTAGGGCGTTTGCCTTGCACGCAGCCAACATGGCCGACCTGAGTTCGATTCCTCCACCCCTCTCGGAGAGCCCGGCAAGCTACGGAGAGTATCTCGCCCGCACGGCGAAGCCTGGCAAGCTCCCCGTGATGTATTCGACATGCCACACACAATAACAACCAAGTCTCCAACGGGGGACCTTACTAGGCCAGCTCGAGCAAATCGATGAACCATGGGAGGACAGCGACAGTGATAGCAGAAAGCTGACACACCATTCCAAGAGAAAAGAAAATAGATTCCAGCCAGGGTTCAGTTCAAGCTCAGTGTGGAGCTCAGTGTGGAGCGCCTGATGCATGGAGTGAAGGCAACCCTGCATCCCTGCAGACACGACGAGCCACGGGGGCCATTGAAAACATCTCACCAAAATGGATGGCTCTCAGGATCGATCCTTTTTTTGGTCCTTTTATTTTGAAGTTTGTCTTCTTTAGAGACACACCAGGCAGTGCTCAGGGATCACTCCTGGAGGGTCTGTAGGGGAGCAAATGGATGCAAACCTTTCTCCTTCTCACTGCGCTGACACTAGTGCCCTCAAACTGGTTTTCTTTTTCAGTTTTGGCTTTTTGGGTCACACCTGGTGAAGCACAGGGGTTACTGCTGTCTCTGCACTGAGGAATTCCTCATGGTGGTCCTCAGGGGACCAAAAGGGACGCCAGGAATAAAACCCGGGCCGGTCGCGTAAAAACCAAGTCTACACCCACTGATCTATCGCTCCCCCCCCAAAGCCCAAACTAGTTGTTTTCAAACAATTACCACTTTCGATCAAATGGAAGAAATAGAAATAAACATTTTGTTCAAAGGAAAAAATAGAAATTTCTTTCGGTTTTGAGCAGTGATTTCACCACCCAGTGAAGCTCAGGAAGGGCCTCTACGCCAAGCATTAGGCTCTCGATTTCCTCTCTGCAGTGCCCTGTCATCCACCATCAAAATCACATCCTTGATCCCCTGCCAGCAGAATATCTGTCCCCAACGTGCAAATTTTACCAGCCGACTCACACCCAGTGACTCCACTCTCAAATCAAATGGCTGCAATGCCAAAACCTGAATCTGCAGTTTGAGTTATGCAATGAAACGCAACAGATGACTACGAATTTGTGGAAAGGAAGGAATGAGGCAGTGTGTTCAGACTTGCGGGCAAGCTGGGGCTCCCTCGGGCTCCGACACGTTCCTCTCCGGTTGGGGGCCGGAGCGATGGCTTGGAGGGGAGGGCGAGGGTCTCGTGCCCCCGACCCCATGGGGCCGCCCCGGCCAGGGCTACCAGGACGCACAATGAAAAACAAACCTGAAAAGAAAACTCTCTCTCTTCTGGTCGTCCTGATTTCCGTTGTTCCTGACCCTTTCCGAACGACTTTTGCTCCCGAACCATCCACTGCACTTGTCAGCCCACCTGCCAGGCACCACCGACCCCCCCATTCCCTCACCCCCCCCTCCCCGCACGCGCCTCCTAAATAAAAACCTCCCTGGATGCGATGCGCTAAGATAGACGGAAGGGAGAGACAAACCTCTCGAAAAGGCGGGCGCTGGGGGCATCCCGGGCTGGGCAGGCGGCGGAGGCTCAGAGCTCCCAGATGGACCACTCAGCGGCCAGGCCAGCGAGGAAACTGGCCCTATGGGACGCCCCCACGCCCTGGCCGCCCCCTTCCCGCCCCACCCCCGCTCCTCACCAGGCAACAAACAGGGTGGAGATTGCTCCGCCCACAAAGACCCCAGGGAAAGGCGGGGCTCTGTGACCTCACCTACACTTCCGGTCAGGGTTTTAAAGGGCCAGACACCACATAGTCCCCACACAGCAACCTATAGGGCTTTTTACTACCTCTGGGCTGAGGAAACACTCCTGGCTGTGCCTACCTTTTACCTATAATAAATATCCTATCTTGGAGGACTGTGTGATGACACAGCAGGTATGAGCAGCTTGCAATTGCCTGACCAAGTCCTCTAGCCAGGCACCCGATTGTCGAGGGACCCCGACAGCTGTGATCCCTGAGGTCAGAGCAGGAGTAAGGCCTGAGTACTGTAGTGTGTGACCCCAAAATACAGCAATGACAAACAGTAAACTCTATCCAAATAGAGGGAAATAAATCCACGTACCCTGACAAATTGTAGCATAAAATAGTTCAAGAGTCAAACAGTGGGTCCTTAAAACCTATGCTGCAGGAGCACACTTCTATCTCTGCTGTCAGATATTCCGTGTGTGTGTGTCTGAGCCAGAACCAACAGTGTCAGGAGTACTCCTAGCTCTGCATTCAGGGATCTGTCCTGGAATGTCTGAGGTTTGCTGGGATGCAGCTGATCAAATCTGTGTTAGCTGCATGCAAGGCAAGCACCCTACTTGCTGCACCATACCTCTGGCCCTTTCAAAGTAAATTTCTTGCCAGCAATCCAGGAGTGACCCCTGAGCAAAGTTTCCCCCCCCCCCCCAATGCGACAATAAGAACATCTTCCTTCAAGAGCAAGGAAAATTAAATCCTTGACCTGCTATACTCACCCCAAGAGCCAGTATCCAGGGATCGCCCAGTCAGGAAGAGATGAAGCATAGAGGATTTTTCATAACTGAAGATGAGTCTAAATTCCTCATCTGGAAAAAAACATCAGCGTTGGAATTAGACAGACAGTAAAGCAGGCAAGATGCTTGCCCTCCTCGCCCCAATCAAGCTTCAGCATCCCAGATCCCAGAGCATCGCCAGGAATGATTCCTGAGCACTGAGCCAGGAGTGAGCATCTTAGGGTATGTCCTCTCTCACTCCCCCCACAAAACATAAAAAAACAACTAAAACAAACCCCCAAATTAAAATTTCATTGGCCTAAACCTCCCACCTGCGTGAACCACGCTTCCAAAAAGGCCCCTCCCCATCCCAACCGCCAATGAATAGGACGGTCTGCAACAGAGTCTCTTGCCTTTAGGGGGCTGCAGCCCCGACCCTGAACATGAATCTGCAGATTCTATAGCATCTACGTCAAGGCTAAAGGCTTCAGGATTTGTACCGACAAGTCCCATGTTGGGAGTGTTGGCCACTCAAGCCCCTAGCCCTTGGGTGGGTTCCGCAACCCCAAGGCCTGTAGCCCCAGTGCTCAGCCCCATGCCAAAATGCAACAAGGGCACACTCAATCCCACAACCCCTGTACTGTGTACAGACCCCACTGCACCGCCCTAAGCTCCGCATCACTCTGAAGCCTCTACTGCACCCCAGGAACTGCCTGGATGTCAGGAATTCAGTGAGAAAGAAAGCACGAAAGCACCTCCCAGGTCCGAATGGTCCCGCTACTAACAATGTGGAGACTGAGAGTTCTGGGATGCTAACGGGAGGATGCTTGTGTCCTGCCACAAAACTGGCCTTCAGAGTACCCCTTCTACCAGGGGCCGCCACTTTTTACTGATCTTGTCCCTCATAAATAATGCACTAGGAAAGCCCCATATGTTCGGTGTTTTATTTTTTTGTAAACTCAATAAACAGACACGAGTGGAAATATCTCCCTTTGCAGAAAGCGTTAGAGAGAGAGCACCGCGGTAGGGCGTTTGCCTTGCACGCAGCCAACATGGCCGACCTGAGTTCGATTCCTCCACCCCTCTCGGAGAGCCCGGCAAGCTACGGAGAGTATCTCGCCCGCACGGCGAAGCCTGGCAAGCTCCCCGTGATGTATTCGACATGCCACACACAATAACAACCAAGTCTCCAACGGGGGACCTTACTAGGCCAGCTCGAGCAAATCGATGAACCATGGGAGGACAGCGACAGTGATAGCAGAAAGCTGACACACCATTCCAAGAGAAAAGAAAATAGATTCCAGCCAGGGTTCAGTTCAAGCTCAGTGTGGAGCTCAGTGTGGAGCGCCTGATGCATGGAGTGAAGGCAACCCTGCATCCCTGCAGACACGACGAGCCACGGGGGCCATTGAAAACATCTCACCAAAATGGATGGCTCTCAGGATCGATCCTTTTTTTGGTCCTTTTATTTTGAAGTTTGTCTTCTTTAGAGACACACCAGGCAGTGCTCAGGGATCACTCCTGGAGGGTCTGTAGGGGAGCAAATGGATGCAAACCTTTCTCCTTCTCACTGCGCTGACACTAGTGCCCTCAAACTGGTTTTCTTTTTCAGTTTTGGCTTTTTGGGTCACACCTGGTGAAGCACAGGGGTTACTGCTGTCTCTGCACTGAGGAATTCCTCATGGTGGTCCTCAGGGGACCAAAAGGGACGCCAGGAATAAAACCCGGGCCGGTCGCGTAAAAACCAAGTCTACACCCACTGATCTATCGCTCCCCCCCCAAAGCCCAAACTAGTTGTTTTCAAACAATTACCACTTTCGATCAAATGGAAGAAATAGAAATAAACATTTTGTTCAAAGGAAAAAATAGAAATTTCTTTCGGTTTTGAGCAGTGATTTCACCACCCAGTGAAGCTCAGGAAGGGCCTCTACGCCAAGCATTAGGCTCTCGATTTCCTCTCTGCAGTGCCCTGTCATCCACCATCAAAATCACATCCTTGATCCCCTGCCAGCAGAATATCTGTCCCCAACGTGCAAATTTTACCAGCCGACTCACACCCAGTGACTCCACTCTCAAATCAAATGGCTGCAATGCCAAAACCTGAATCTGCAGTTTGAGTTATGCAATGAAACGCAACAGATGACTACGAATTTGTGGAAAGGAAGGAATGAGGCAGTGTGTTCAGACTTGCGGGCAAGCTGGGGCTCCCTCGGGCTCCGACACGTTCCTCTCCGGTTGGGGGCCGGAGCGATGGCTTGGAGGGGAGGGCGAGGGTCTCGTGCCCCCGACCCCATGGGGCCGCCCCGGCCAGGGCTACCAGGACGCACAATGAAAAACAAACCTGAAAAGAAAACTCTCTCTCTTCTGGTCGTCCTGATTTCCGTTGTTCCTGACCCTTTCCGAACGACTTTTGCTCCCGAACCTTCCACTGCACTTGTCAGCCCACCTGCCAGGCACCACCGACCCCCCCATTCCCTCACCCCCCCCTAAATAAAAACCTCCCTGGATGCCATGCGCTAAGATAGACGGAAGGGAGAGACAAACCTCTCGAAAAGGCGGGCGCTGGGGGCATCCCGGGCTGGGCAGGCGGCGGAGGCTCAGAGCTCCCAGATGGACCACTCAGCGGCCAGGCCAGCGAGGAAACTGGCCCTATGGGACGCCCCCACGCCCTGGCCGCCCCCTTCCCGCCCCACCCCCGCTCCTCACCAGGCAACAAACAGGGTGGAGATTGCTCCGCCCACAAAGACCCCAGGGAAAGGCGGGGCTCTGTGACTTCACCTACACTTCCGGTCAGGGTTTTAAAGGGCCAGACACCACATAGTCCCCACACAGCAACCTATAGGGCTTTTTACTACCTCTGGGCTGAGGAAACACTCCTGGCTGTGCCTACCTTTTACCTATAATAAATATCCTATCTTGGAGGACTGTGTGATGACACAGCAGGTATGAGCAGCTTGCAATTGCCTGACCAAGTCCTCTAGCCAGGCACCCGATTGTCGAGGGACCCCGACAGCTGTGATCCCTGAGGTCAGAGCAGGAGTAAGGCCTGAGTACTGTAGTGTGTGACCCCAAAATACAGCAATGACAAACAGTAAACTCTATCCAAATAGAGGGAAATAAATCCACGTACCCTGACAAATTGTAGCATAAAATAGTTCAAGAGTCAAACAGTGGGTCCTTAAAACCTATGCTGCAGGAGCACACTTCTATCTCTGCTGTCAGATATTCCGTGTGTGTGTGTCTGAGCCAGAACCAACAGTGTCAGGAGTACTCCTAGCTCTGCATTCAGGGATCTGTCCTGGAATGTCTGAGGTTTGCTGGGATGCAGCTGATCAAATCTGTGTTAGCTGCATGCAAGGCAAGCACCCTACTTGCTGCACCATACCTCTGGCCCTTTCAAAGTAAATTTCTTGCCAGCAAGCCAGGAGTGACCCCTGAGCAAAGTTTCCCCCCCCCCCAATGCGACAATAAGAACATCTTCCTTCAAGAGCAAGGAAAATTAAATCCTTGACCTGCTATACTCACCCCAAGAGCCAGTATCCAGGGATCGCCCAGTCAGGAAGAGATGAAGCATAAAGGATTTTTCATAACTGAAGATGAGTCTAAATTCCTCATCTGGAAAAAAACATCAGCGTTGGAATTAGACAGACAGTAAAGCAGGCAAGATGCTTGCCCTCCTCGCCCCAATCAAGCTTCAGCATCCCAGATCCCAGAGCACCGCCAGGAATGATTCCTGAGCACTGAGCCAGGAGTGAGCATCTTAGGGTATGTCCTCTCTCACTCCCCCCACAAAACATAAAAAAACAACTAAAACAAACCCCCAAATTAAAATTTCATTGGCCTAAACCTCCCACCTGCGTGAACCACGCTTCCAAAAAGGCCCCTCCCCATCCCAACCGCCAATGAATAGGACGGTCTGCAACAGAGTCTCTTGCCTTTAGGGGGCTGCAGCCCCGACCCTGAACATGAATCTGCAGATTCTATAGCATCTACGTCAAGGCTAAAGGCTTCAGGATTTGTACCGACAAGTCCCATGTTGGGAGTGTTGGCCACTCAAGCCCCTAGCCCTTGGGTGGGTTCCGCAACCCCAAGGCCTGTAGCCCCAGTGCTCAGCCCCATGCCAAAATGCAACAAGGGCACACTCAATCCCACAACCCCTGTACTGTGTACAGACCCCACTGCACCGCCCTAAGCTCCGCATCACTCTGAAGCCTCTACTGCACCCCAGGAACTGCCTGGATGTCAGGAATTCAGTGAGAAAGAAAGCACGAAAGCACCTCCCAGGTCCGAATGGTCCCGCTACTAACAATGTGGAGACTGAGAGTTCTGGGATGCTAACGGGAGGATGCTTGTGTCCTGCCACAAAACTGGCCTTCAGAGTACCCCTTCTACCAGGGGCCGCCACTTTTTACTGATCTTGTCCCTCATAAATAATGCACTAGGAAAGCCCCATATGTTCGGTGTTTTATTTTTTTGTAAACTCAATAAACAGACACGAGTGGAAATATCTCCCTTTGCAGAAAGCGTTAGAGAGAGAGCACCGCGGTAGGGCGTTTGCCTTGCACGCAGCCAACATGGCCGACCTGAGTTCGATTCCTCCACCCCTCTCGGAGAGCCCGGCAAGCTACGGAGAGTATCTCGCCCGCACGGCGAAGCCTGGCAAGCTCCCCGTGATGTATTCGACATGCCACACACAATAACAACCAAGTCTCCAACGGGGGACCTTTCTAGGCCAGCTCGAGCAAATCGATGAACCATGGGAGGACAGCGACAGTGATAGCAGAAAGCTGACACACCATTCCAAGAGAAAAGAAAATAGATTCCAGCCAGGGTTCAGTTCAAGCTCAGTGTGGAGCTCAGTGTGGAGCGCCTGATGCATGGAGTGAAGGCAACCCTGCATCCCTGCAGACACGACGAGCCACGGGGGCCATTGAAAACATCTCACCAAAATGGATGGCTCTCAGGATCGATCCTTTTTTTGGTCCTTTTATTTTGAAGTTTGTCTTCTTTAGAGACACACCAGGCAGTGCTCAGGGATCACTCCTGGAGGGTCTGTAGGGGAGCAAATGGATGCAAACCTTTCTCCTTCTCACTGCGCTGACACTAGTGCCCTCAAACTGGTTTTCTTTTTCAGTTTTGGCTTTTTGGGTCACACCTGGTGAAGCACAGGGGTTACTGCTGTCTCTGCACTGAGGAATTCCTCATGGTGGTCCTCAGGGGACCAAAAGGGACGCCAGGAATAAAACCCGGGCCGGTCGCGTAAAAACCAAGTCTACACCCACTGATCTATCGCTCCCCCCCCAAAGCCCAAACTAGTTGTTTTCAAACAATTACCACTTTCGATCAAATGGAAGAAATAGAAATAAACATTTTGTTCAAAGGAAAAAATAGAAATTTCTTTCGGTTTTGAGCAGTGATTTCACCACCCAGTGAAGCTCAGGAAGGGCCTCTACGCCAAGCATTAGGCTCTCGATTTCCTCTCTGCAGTGCCCTGTCATCCACCATCAAAATCACATCCTTGATCCCCTGCCAGCAGAATATCTGTCCCCAACGTGCAAATTTTACCAGCCGACTCACACCCAGTGACTCCACTCTCAAATCAAATGGCTGCAATGCCAAAACCTGAATCTGCAGTTTGAGTTATGCAATGAAACGCAACAGATGACTACGAATTTGTGGAAAGGAAGGAATGAGGCAGTGTGTTCAGACTTGCGGGCAAGCTGGGGCTCCCTCGGGCTCCGACACGTTCCTCTCCGGTTGGGGGCCGGAGCGATGGCTTGGAGGGGAGGGCGAGGGTCTCGTGCCCCCGACCCCATGGGGCCGCCCCGGCCAGGGCTACCAGGACGCACAATGAAAAACAAACCTGAAAAGAAAACTCTCTCTCTTCTGGTCGTCCTGATTTCCGTTGTTCCTGACCCTTTCCGAACGACTTTTGCTCCCGAACCATCCACTGCACTTGTCAGCCCACCTGCCAGGCACCACCGACCCCCCCATTCCCTCACCCCCCCCTCCCCGCACGCGCCTCCTAAATAAAAACCTCCCTGGATGCGATGCGCTAAGATAGACGGAAGGGAGAGACAAACCTCTCGAAAAGGCGGGCGCTGGGGGCATCCCGGGCTGGGCAGGCGGCGGAGGCTCAGAGCTCCCAGATGGACCACTCAGCGGCCAGGCCAGCGAGGAAACTGGCCCTATGGGACGCCCCCACGCCCTGGCCGCCCCCTTCCCGCCCCACCCCCGCTCCTCACCAGGCAACAAACAGGGTGGAGATTGCTCCGCCCACAAAGACCCCAGGGAAAGGCGGGGCTCTGTGACCTCACCTACACTTCCGGTCAGGGTTTTAAAGGGCCAGACACCACATAGTCCCCACACAGCAACCTATAGGGCTTTTTACTACCTCTGGGCTGAGGAAACACTCCTGGCTGTGCCTACCTTTTACCTATAATAAATATCCTATCTTGGAGGACTGTGTGATGACACAGCAGGTATGAGCAGCTTGCAATTGCCTGACCAAGTCCTCTAGCCAGGCACCCGATTGTCGAGGGACCCCGACAGCTGTGATCCCTGAGGTCAGAGCAGGAGTAAGGCCTGAGTACTGTAGTGTGTGACCCCAAAATACAGCAATGACAAACAGTAAACTCTATCCAAATAGAGGGAAATAAATCCACGTACCCTGACAAATTGTAGCATAAAATAGTTCAAGAGTCAAACAGTGGGTCCTTAAAACCTATGCTGCAGGAGCACACTTCTATCTCTGCTGTCAGATATTCCGTGTGTGTGTGTCTGAGCCAGAACCAACAGTGTCAGGAGTACTCCTAGCTCTGCATTCAGGGATCTGTCCTGGAATGTCTGAGGTTTGCTGGGATGCAGCTGATCAAATCTGTGTTAGCTGCATGCAAGGCAAGCACCCTACTTGCTGCACCATACCTCTGGCCCTTTCAAAGTAAATTTCTTGCCAGCAAGCCAGGAGTGACCCCTGAGCAAAGTTTCCCCCCCCCCCCAATGCGACAATAAGAACATCTTCCTTCAAGAGCAAGGAAAATTAAATCCTTGACCTGCTATACTCACCCCAAGAGCCAGTATCCAGGGATCGCCCAGTCAGGAAGAGATGAAGCATAAAGGATTTTTCATAACTGAAGATGAGTCTAAATTCCTCATCTGGAAAAAAACATCAGCGTTGGAATTAGACAGACAGTAAAGCAGGCAAGATGCTTGCCCTCCTCGCCCCAATCAAGCTTCAGCATCCCAGATCCCAGAGCACCGCCAGGAATGATTCCTGAGCACTGAGCCAGGAGTGAGCATCTTAGGGTATGTCCTCTCTCACTCCCCCCACAAAACATAAAAAAACAACTAAAACAAACCCCCAAATTAAAATTTCATTGGCCTAAACCTCCCACCTGCGTGAACCACGCTTCCAAAAAGGCCCCTCCCCATCCCAACCGCCAATGAATAGGACGGTCTGCAACAGAGTCTCTTGCCTTTAGGGGGCTGCAGCCCCGACCCTGAACATGAATCTGCAGATTCTATAGCATCTACGTCAAGGCTAAAGGCTTCAGGATTTGTACCGACAAGTCCCATGTTGGGAGTGTTGGCCACTCAAGCCCCTAGCCCTTGGGTGGGTTCCGCAACCCCAAGGCCTGTAGCCCCAGTGCTCAGCCCCATGCCAAAATGCAACAAGGGCACACTCAATCCCACAACCCCTGTACTGTGTACAGACCCCACTGCACCGCCCTAAGCTCCGCATCACTCTGAAGCCTCTACTGCACCCCAGGAACTGCCTGGATGTCAGGAATTCAGTGAGAAAGAAAGCACGAAAGCACCTCCCAGGTCCGAATGGTCCCGCTACTAACAATGTGGAGACTGAGAGTTCTGGGATGCTAACGGGAGGATGCTTGTGTCCTGCCACAAAACTGGCCTTCAGAGTACCCCTTCTACCAGGGGCCGCCACTTTTTACTGATCTTGTCCCTCATAAATAATGCACTAGGAAAGCCCCATATGTTCGGTGTTTTATTTTTTTGTAAACTCAATAAACAGACACGAGTGGAAATATCTCCCTTTGCAGAAAGCGTTAGAGAGAGAGCACCGCGGTAGGGCGTTTGCCTTGCACGCAGCCAACATGGCCGACCTGAGTTCGATTCCTCCACCCCTCTCGGAGAGCCCGGCAAGCTACGGAGAGTATCTCGCCCGCACGGCGAAGCCTGGCAAGCTCCCCGTGATGTATTCGACATGCCACACACAATAACAACCAAGTCTCCAACGGGGGACCTTACTAGGCCAGCTCGAGCAAATCGATGAACCATGGGAGGACAGCGACAGTGATAGCAGAAAGCTGACACACCATTCCAAGAGAAAAGAAAATAGATTCCAGCCAGGGTTCAGTTCAAGCTCAGTGTGGAGCTCAGTGTGGAGCGCCTGATGCATGGAGTGAAGGCAACCCTGCATCCCTGCAGACACGACGAGCCACGGGGGCCATTGAAAACATCTCACCAAAATGGATGGCTCTCAGGATCGATCCTTTTTTTGGTCCTTTTATTTTGAAGTTTGTCTTCTTTAGAGACACACCAGGCAGTGCTCAGGGATCACTCCTGGAGGGTCTGTAGGGGAGCAAATGGATGCAAACCTTTCTCCTTCTCACTGCGCTGACACTAGTGCCCTCAAACTGGTTTTCTTTTTCAGTTTTGGCTTTTTGGGTCACACCTGGTGAAGCACAGGGGTTACTGCTGTCTCTGCACTGAGGAATTCCTCATGGTGGTCCTCAGGGGACCAAAAGGGACGCCAGGAATAAAACCCGGGCCGGTCGCGTAAAAACCAAGTCTACACCCACTGATCTATCGCTCCCCCCCCAAAGCCCAAACTAGTTGTTTTCAAACAATTACCACTTTCGATCAAATGGAAGAAATAGAAATAAACATTTTGTTCAAAGGAAAAAATAGAAATTTCTTTCGGTTTTGAGCAGTGATTTCACCACCCAGTGAAGCTCAGGAAGGGCCTCTACGCCAAGCATTAGGCTCTCGATTTCCTCTCTGCAGTGCCCTGTCATCCACCATCAAAATCACATCCTTGATCCCCTGCCAGCAGAATATCTGTCCCCAACGTGCAAATTTTACCAGCCGACTCACACCCAGTGACTCCACTCTCAAATCAAATGGCTGCAATGCCAAAACCTGAATCTGCAGTTTGAGTTATGCAATGAAACGCAACAGATGACTACGAATTTGTGGAAAGGAAGGAATGAGGCAGTGTGTTCAGACTTGCGGGCAAGCTGGGGCTCCCTCGGGCTCCGACACGTTCCTCTCCGGTTGGGGGCCGGAGCGATGGCTTGGAGGGGAGGGCGAGGGTCTCGTGCCCCCGACCCCATGGGGCCGCCCCGGCCAGGGCTACCAGGACGCACAATGAAAAACAAACCTGAAAAGAAAACTCTCTCTCTTCTGGTCGTCCTGATTTCCGTTGTTCCTGACCCTTTCCGAACGACTTTTGCTCCCGAACCATCCACTGCACTTGTCAGCCCACCTGCCAGGCACCACCGACCCCCCCATTCCCTCACCCCCCCCTCCCCGCACGCGCCTCCTAAATAAAAACCTCCCTGGATGCGATGCGCTAAGATAGACGGAAGGGAGAGACAAACCTCTCGAAAAGGCGGGCGCTGGGGGCATCCCGGGCTGGGCAGGCGGCGGAGGCTCAGAGCTCCCAGATGGACCACTCAGCGGCCAGGCCAGCGAGGAAACTGGCCCTATGGGACGCCCCCACGCCCTGGCCGCCCCCTTCCCGCCCCACCCCCGCTCCTCACCAGGCAACAAACAGGGTGGAGATTGCTCCGCCCACAAAGACCCCAGGGAAAGGCGGGGCTCTGTGACCTCACCTACACTTCCGGTCAGGGTTTTAAAGGGCCAGACACCACATAGTCCCCACACAGCAACCTATAGGGCTTTTTACTACCTCTGGGCTGAGGAAACACTCCTGGCTGTGCCTACCTTTTACCTATAATAAATATCCTATCTTGGAGGACTGTGTGATGACACAGCAGGTATGAGCAGCTTGCAATTGCCTGACCAAGTCCTCTAGCCAGGCACCCGATTGTCGAGGGACCCCGACAGCTGTGATCCCTGAGGTCAGAGCAGGAGTAAGGCCTGAGTACTGTAGTGTGTGACCCCAAAATACAGCAATGACAAACAGTAAACTCTATCCAAATAGAGGGAAATAAATCCACGTACCCTGACAAATTGTAGCATAAAATAGTTCAAGAGTCAAACAGTGGGTCCTTAAAACCTATGCTGCAGGAGCACACTTCTATCTCTGCTGTCAGATATTCCGTGTGTGTGTGTCTGAGCCAGAACCAACAGTGTCAGGAGTACTCCTAGCTCTGCATTCAGGGATCTGTCCTGGAATGTCTGAGGTTTGCTGGGATGCAGCTGATCAAATCTGTGTTAGCTGCATGCAAGGCAAGCACCCTACTTGCTGCACCATACCTCTGGCCCTTTCAAAGTAAATTTCTTGCCAGCAAGCCAGGAGTGACCCCTGAGCAAAGTTTCCCCCCCCCCCCCAATGCGACAATAAGAACATCTTCCTTCAAGAGCAAGGAAAATTAAATCCTTGACCTGCTATACTCACCCCAAGAGCCAGTATCCAGGGATCGCCCAGTCAGGAAGAGATGAAGCATAAAGGATTTTTCATAACTGAAGATGAGTCTAAATTCCTCATCTGGAAAAAAACATCAGCGTTGGAATTAGACAGACAGTAAAGCAGGCAAGATGCTTGCCCTCCTCGCCCCAATCAAGCTTCAGCATCCCAGATCCCAGAGCACCGCCAGGAATGATTCCTGAGCACTGAGCCAGGAGTGAGCATCTTAGGGTATGTCCTCTCTCACTCCCCCCACAAAACATAAAAAAACAACTAAAACAAACCCCCAAATTAAAATTTCATTGGCCTAAACCTCCCACCTGCGTGAACCACGCTTCCAAAAAGGCCCCTCCCCATCCCAACCGCCAATGAATAGGACGGTCTGCAACAGAGTCTCTTGCCTTTAGGGGGCTGCAGCCCCGACCCTGAACATGAATCTGCAGATTCTATAGCATCTACGTCAAGGCTAAAGGCTTCAGGATTTGTACCGACAAGTCCCATGTTGGGAGTGTTGGCCACTCAAGCCCCTAGCCCTTGGGTGGGTTCCGCAACCCCAAGGCCTGTAGCCCCAGTGCTCAGCCCCATGCCAAAATGCAACAAGGGCACACTCAATCCCACAACCCCTGTACTGTGTACAGACCCCACTGCACCGCCCTAAGCTCCGCATCACTCTGAAGCCTCTACTGCACCCCAGGAACTGCCTGGATGTCAGGAATTCAGTGAGAAAGAAAGCACGAAAGCACCTCCCAGGTCCGAATGGTCCCGCTACTAACAATGTGGAGACTGAGAGTTCTGGGATGCTAACGGGAGGATGCTTGTGTCCTGCCACAAAACTGGCCTTCAGAGTACCCCTTCTACCAGGGGCCGCCACTTTTTACTGATCTTGTCCCTCATAAATAATGCACTAGGAAAGCCCCATATGTTCGGTGTTTTATTTTTTTGTAAACTCAATAAACAGACACGAGTGGAAATATCTCCCTTTGCAGAAAGCGTTAGAGAGAGAGCACCGCGGTAGGGCGTTTGCCTTGCACGCAGCCAACATGGCCGACCTGAGTTCGATTCCTCCACCCCTCTCGGAGAGCCCGGCAAGCTACGGAGAGTATCTCGCCCGCACGGCGAAGCCTGGCAAGCTCCCCGTGATGTATTCGACATGCCACACACAATAACAACCAAGTCTCCAACGGGGGACCTTACTAGGCCAGCTCGAGCAAATCGATGAACCATGGGAGGACAGCGACAGTGATAGCAGAAAGCTGACACACCATTCCAAGAGAAAAGAAAATAGATTCCAGCCAGGGTTCAGTTCAAGCTCAGTGTGGAGCTCAGTGTGGAGCGCCTGATGCATGGAGTGAAGGCAACCCTGCATCCCTGCAGACACGACGAGCCACGGGGGCCATTGAAAACATCTCACCAAAATGGATGGCTCTCAGGATCGATCCTTTTTTTGGTCCTTTTATTTTGAAGTTTGTCTTCTTTAGAGACACACCAGGCAGTGCTCAGGGATCACTCCTGGAGGGTCTGTAGGGGAGCAAATGGATGCAAACCTTTCTCCTTCTCACTGCGCTGACACTAGTGCCCTCAAACTGGTTTTCTTTTTCAGTTTTGGCTTTTTGGGTCACACCTGGTGAAGCACAGGGGTTACTGCTGTCTCTGCACTGAGGAATTCCTCATGGTGGTCCTCAGGGGACCAAAAGGGACGCCAGGAATAAAACCCGGGCCGGTCGCGTAAAAACCAAGTCTACACCCACTGATCTATCGCTCCCCCCCCCAAAGCCCAAACTAGTTGTTTTCAAACAATTACCACTTTCGATCAAATGGAAGAAATAGAAATAAACATTTTGTTCAAAGGAAAAAATAGAAATTTCTTTCGGTTTTGAGCAGTGATTTCACCACCCAGTGAAGCTCAGGAAGGGCCTCTACGCCAAGCATTAGGCTCTCGATTTCCTCTCTGCAGTGCCCTGTCATCCACCATCAAAATCACATCCTTGATCCCCTGCCAGCAGAATATCTGTCCCCAACGTGCAAATTTTACCAGCCGACTCACACCCAGTGACTCCACTCTCAAATCAAATGGCTGCAATGCCAAAACCTGAATCTGCAGTTTGAGTTATGCAATGAAACGCAACAGATGACTACGAATTTGTGGAAAGGAAGGAATGAGGCAGTGTGTTCAGACTTGCGGGCAAGCTGGGGCTCCCTCGGGCTCCGACACGTTCCTCTCCGGTTGGGGGCCGGAGCGATGGCTTGGAGGGGAGGGCGAGGGTCTCGTGCCCCCGACCCCATGGGGCCGCCCCGGCCAGGGCTACCAGGACGCACAATGAAAAACAAACCTGAAAAGAAAACTCTCTCTCTTCTGGTCGTCCTGATTTCCGTTGTTCCTGACCCTTTCCGAACGACTTTTGCTCCCGAACCTTCCACTGCACTTGTCAGCCCACCTGCCAGGCACCACCGACCCCCCCATTCCCTCACCCCCCCCTCCCCGCACGCGCCTCCTAAATAAAAACCTCCCTGGATGCGATGCGCTAAGATAGACGGAAGGGAGAGACAAACCTCTCGAAAAGGCGGGCGCTGGGGGCATCCCGGGCTGGGCAGGCGGCGGAGGCTCAGAGCTCCCAGATGGACCACTCAGCGGCCAGGCCAGCGAGGAAACTGGCCCTATGGGACGCCCCCACGCCCTGGCCGCCCCCTTCCCGCCCCACCCCCGCTCCTCACCAGGCAACAAACAGGGTGGAGATTGCTCCGCCCACAAAGACCCCAGGGAAAGGCGGGGCTCTGTGACCTCACCTACACTTCCGGTCAGGGTTTTAAAGGGCCAGACACCACATAGTCCCCACACAGCAACCTATAGGGCTTTTTACTACCTCTGGGCTGAGGAAACACTCCTGGCTGTGCCTACCTTTTACCTATAATAAATATCCTATCTTGGAGGACTGTGTGATGACACAGCAGGTATGAGCAGCTTGCAATTGCCTGACCAAGTCCTCTAGCCAGGCACCCGATTGTCGAGGGACCCCGACAGCTGTGATCCCTGAGGTCAGAGCAGGAGTAAGGCCTGAGTACTGTAGTGTGTGACCCCAAAATACAGCAATGACAAACAGTAAACTCTATCCAAATAGAGGGAAATAAATCCACGTACCCTGACAAATTGTAGCATAAAATAGTTCAAGAGTCAAACAGTGGGTCCTTAAAACCTATGCTGCAGGAGCACACTTCTATCTCTGCTGTCAGATATTCCGTGTGTGTGTGTCTGAGCCAGAACCAACAGTGTCAGGAGTACTCCTAGCTCTGCATTCAGGGATCTGTCCTGGAATGTCTGAGGTTTGCTGGGATGCAGCTGATCAAATCTGTGTTAGCTGCATGCAAGGCAAGCACCCTACTTGCTGCACCATACCTCTGGCCCTTTCAAAGTAAATTTCTTGCCAGCAATCCAGGAGTGACCCCTGAGCAAAGTTTCCCCCCCCCCCAATGCGACAATAAGAACATCTTCCTTCAAGAGCAAGGAAAATTAAATCCTTGACCTGCTATACTCACCCCAAGAGCCAGTATCCAGGGATCGCCCAGTCAGGAAGAGATGAAGCATAGAGGATTTTTCATAACTGAAGATGAGTCTAAATTCCTCATCTGGAAAAAAACATCAGCGTTGGAATTAGACAGACAGTAAAGCAGGCAAGATGCTTGCCCTCCTCGCCCCAATCAAGCTTCAGCATCCCAGATCCCAGAGCATCGCCAGGAATGATTCCTGAGCACTGAGCCAGGAGTGAGCATCTTAGGGTATGTCCTCTCTCACTCCCCCCACAAAACATAAAAAAACAACTAAAACAAACCCCCAAATTAAAATTTCATTGGCCTAAACCTCCCACCTGCGTGAACCACGCTTCCAAAAAGGCCCCTCCCCATCCCAACCGCCAATGAATAGGACGGTCTGCAACAGAGTCTCTTGCCTTTAGGGGGCTGCAGCCCCGACCCTGAACATGAATCTGCAGATTCTATAGCATCTACGTCAAGGCTAAAGGCTTCAGGATTTGTACCGACAAGTCCCATGTTGGGAGTGTTGGCCACTCAAGCCCCTAGCCCTTGGGTGGGTTCCGCAACCCCAAGGCCTGTAGCCCCAGTGCTCAGCCCCATGCCAAAATGCAACAAGGGCACACTCAATCCCACAACCCCTGTACTGTGTACAGACCCCACTGCACCGCCCTAAGCTCCGCATCACTCTGAAGCCTCTACTGCACCCCAGGAACTGCCTGGATGTCAGGAATTCAGTGAGAAAGAAAGCACGAAAGCACCTCCCAGGTCCGAATGGTCCCGCTACTAACAATGTGGAGACTGAGAGTTCTGGGATGCTAACGGGAGGATGCTTGTGTCCTGCCACAAAACTGGCCTTCAGAGTACCCCTTCTACCAGGGGCCGCCACTTTTTACTGATCTTGTCCCTCATAAATAATGCACTAGGAAAGCCCCATATGTTCGGTGTTTTATTTTTTTGTAAACTCAATAAACAGACACGAGTGGAAATATCTCCCTTTGCAGAAAGCGTTAGAGAGAGAGCACCGCGGTAGGGCGTTTGCCTTGCACGCAGCCAACATGGCCGACCTGAGTTCGATTCCTCCACCCCTCTCGGAGAGCCCGGCAAGCTACGGAGAGTATCTCGCCCGCACGGCGAAGCCTGGCAAGCTCCCCGTGATGTATTCGACATGCCACACACAATAACAACCAAGTCTCCAACGGGGGACCTTACTAGGCCAGCTCGAGCAAATCGATGAACCATGGGAGGACAGCGACAGTGATAGCAGAAAGCTGACACACCATTCCAAGAGAAAAGAAAATAGATTCCAGCCAGGGTTCAGTTCAAGCTCAGTGTGGAGCTCAGTGTGGAGCGCCTGATGCATGGAGTGAAGGCAACCCTGCATCCCTGCAGACACGACGAGCCACGGGGGCCATTGAAAACATCTCACCAAAATGGATGGCTCTCAGGATCGATCCTTTTTTTGGTCCTTTTATTTTGAAGTTTGTCTTCTTTAGAGACACACCAGGCAGTGCTCAGGGATCACTCCTGGAGGGTCTGTAGGGGCGCAAATGGATGCAAACCTTTCTCCTTCTCACTGCGCTGACACTAGTGCCCTCAAACTGGTTTTCTTTTTCAGTTTTGGCTTTTTGGGTCACACCTGGTGAAGCACAGGGGTTACTGCTGTCTCTGCACTGAGGAATTCCTCATGGTGGTCCTCAGGGGACCAAAAGGGACGCCAGGAATAAAACCCGGGCCGGTCGCGTAAAAACCAAGTCTACACCCACTGATCTATCGCTCCCCCCCCAAAGCCCAAACTAGTTGTTTTCAAACAATTACCACTTTCGATCAAATGGAAGAAATAGAAATAAACATTTTGTTCAAAGGAAAAAATAGAAATTTCTTTCGGTTTTGAGCAGTGATTTCACCACCCAGTGAAGCTCAGGAAGGGCCTCTACGCCAAGCATTAGGCTCTCGATTTCCTCTCTGCAGTGCCCTGTCATCCACCATCAAAATCACATCCTTGATCCCCTGCCAGCAGAATATCTGTCCCCAACGTGCAAATTTTACCAGCCGACTCACACCCAGTGACTCCACTCTCAAATCAAATGGCTGCAATGCCAAAACCTGAATCTGCAGTTTGAGTTATGCAATGAAACGCAACAGATGACTACGAATTTGTGGAAAGGAAGGAATGAGGCAGTGTGTTCAGACTTGCGGGCAAGCTGGGGCTCCCTCGGGCTCCGACACGTTCCTCTCCGGTTGGGGGCCGGAGCGATGGCTTGGAGGGGAGGGCGAGGGTCTCGTGCCCCCGACCCCATGGGGCCGCCCCGGCCAGGGCTACCAGGACGCACAATGAAAAACAAACCTGAAAAGAAAACTCTCTCTCTTCTGGTCGTCCTGATTTCCGTTGTTCCTGACCCTTTCCGAACGACTTTTGCTCCCGAACCTTCCACTGCACTTGTCAGCCCACCTGCCAGGCACCACCGACCCCCCCATTCCCTCACCCCCCCCTCCCCGCACGCGCCTCCTAAATAAAAACCTCCCTGGATGCGATGCGCTAAGATAGACGGAAGGGAGAGACAAACCTCTCGAAAAGGCGGGCGCTGGGGGCATCCCGGGCTGGGCAGGCGGCGGAGGCTCAGAGCTCCCAGATGGACCACTCAGCGGCCAGGCCAGCGAGGAAACTGGCCCTATGGGACGCCCCCACGCCCTGGCCGCCCCCTTCCCGCCCCACCCCCGCTCCTCACCAGGCAACAAACAGGGTGGAGATTGCTCCGCCCACAAAGACCCCAGGGAAAGGCGGGGCTCTGTGACCTCACCTACACTTCCGGTCAGGGTTTTAAAGGGCCAGACACCACATAGTCCCCACACAGCAACCTATAGGGCTTTTTACTACCTCTGGGCTGAGGAAACACTCCTGGCTGTGCCTACCTTTTACCTATAATAAATATCCTATCTTGGAGGACTGTGTGATGACACAGCAGGTATGAGCAGCTTGCAATTGCCTGACCAAGTCCTCTAGCCAGGCACCCGATTGTCGAGGGACCCCGACAGCTGTGATCCCTGAGGTCAGAGCAGGAGTAAGGCCTGAGTACTGTAGTGTGTGACCCCAAAATACAGCAATGACAAACAGTAAACTCTATCCAAATAGAGGGAAATAAATCCACGTACCCTGACAAATTGTAGCATAAAATAGTTCAAGAGTCAAACAGTGGGTCCTTAAAACCTATGCTGCAGGAGCACACTTCTATCTCTGCTGTCAGATATTCCGTGTGTGTGTGTCTGAGCCAGAACCAACAGTGTCAGGAGTACTCCTAGCTCTGCATTCAGGGATCTGTCCTGGAATGTCTGAGGTTTGCTGGGATGCAGCTGATCAAATCTGTGTTAGCTGCATGCAAGGCAAGCACCCTACTTGCTGCACCATACCTCTGGCCCTTTCAAAGTAAATTTCTTGCCAGCAATCCAGGAGTGACCCCTGAGCAAAGTTTCCCCCCCCCCCAATGCGACAATAAGAACATCTTCCTTCAAGAGCAAGGAAAATTAAATCCTTGACCTGCTATACTCACCCCAAGAGCCAGTATCCAGGGATCGCCCAGTCAGGAAGAGATGAAGCATAGAGGATTTTTCATAACTGAAGATGAGTCTAAATTCCTCATCTGGAAAAAAACATCAGCGTTGGAATTAGACAGACAGTAAAGCAGGCAAGATGCTTGCCCTCCTCGCCCCAATCAAGCTTCAGCATCCCAGATCCCAGAGCATCGCCAGGAATGATTCCTGAGCACTGAGCCAGGAGTGAGCATCTTAGGGTATGTCCTCTCTCACTCCCCCCACAAAACATAAAAAAACAACTAAAACAAACCCCCAAATTAAAATTTCATTGGCCTAAACCTCCCACCTGCGTGAACCACGCTTCCAAAAAGGCCCCTCCCCATCCCAACCGCCAATGAATAGGACGGTCTGCAACAGAGTCTCTTGCCTTTAGGGGGCTGCAGCCCCGACCCTGAACATGAATCTGCAGATTCTATAGCATCTACGTCAAGGCTAAAGGCTTCAGGATTTGTACCGACAAGTCCCATGTTGGGAGTGTTGGCCACTCAAGCCCCTAGCCCTTGGGTGGGTTCCGCAACCCCAAGGCCTGTAGCCCCAGTGCTCAGCCCCATGCCAAAATGCAACAAGGGCACACTCAATCCCACAACCCCTGTACTGTGTACAGACCCCACTGCACCGCCCTAAGCTCCGCATCACTCTGAAGCCTCTACTGCACCCCAGGAACTGCCTGGATGTCAGGAATTCAGTGAGAAAGAAAGCACGAAAGCACCTCCCAGGTCCGAATGGTCCCGCTACTAACAATGTGGAGACTGAGAGTTCTGGGATGCTAACGGGAGGATGCTTGTGTCCTGCCACAAAACTGGCCTTCAGAGTACCCCTTCTACCAGGGGCCGCCACTTTTTACTGATCTTGTCCCTCATAAATAATGCACTAGGAAAGCCCCATATGTTCGGTGTTTTATTTTTTTGTAAACTCAATAAACAGACACGAGTGGAAATATCTCCCTTTGCAGAAAGCGTTAGAGAGAGAGCACCGCGGTAGGGCGTTTGCCTTGCACGCAGCCAACATGGCCGACCTGAGTTCGATTCCTCCACCCCTCTCGGAGAGCCCGGCAAGCTACGGAGAGTATCTCGCCCGCACGGCGAAGCCTGGCAAGCTCCCCGTGATGTATTCGACATGCCACACACAATAACAACCAAGTCTCCAACGGGGGACCTTACTAGGCCAGCTCGAGCAAATCGATGAACCATGGGAGGACAGCGACAGTGATAGCAGAAAGCTGACACACCATTCCAAGAGAAAAGAAAATAGATTCCAGCCAGGGTTCAGTTCAAGCTCAGTGTGGAGCTCAGTGTGGAGCGCCTGATGCATGGAGTGAAGGCAACCCTGCATCCCTGCAGACACGACGAGCCACGGGGGCCATTGAAAACATCTCACCAAAATGGATGGCTCTCAGGATCGATCCTTTTTTTGGTCCTTTTATTTTGAAGTTTGTCTTCTTTAGAGACACACCAGGCAGTGCTCAGGGATCACTCCTGGAGGGTCTGTAGGGGAGCAAATGGATGCAAACCTTTCTCCTTCTCACTGCGCTGACACTAGTGCCCTCAAACTGGTTTTCTTTTTCAGTTTTGGCTTTTTGGGTCACACCTGGTGAAGCACAGGGGTTACTGCTGTCTCTGCACTGAGGAATTCCTCATGGTGGTCCTCAGGGGACCAAAAGGGACGCCAGGAATGAAACCCGGGCCGGTCGCGTAAAAACCAAGTCTACACCCACTGATCTATCGCTCCCCCCCCAAAGCCCAAACTAGTTGTTTTCAAACAATTACCACTTTCGATCAAATGGAAGAAATAGAAATAAACATTTTGTTCAAAGGAAAAAATAGAAATTTCTTTCGGTTTTGAGCAGTGATTTCACCACCCAGTGAAGCTCAGGAAGGGCCTCTACGCCAAGCATTAGGCTCTCGATTTCCTCTCTGCAGTGCCCTGTCATCCACCATCAAAATCACATCCTTGATCCCCTGCCAGCAGAATATCTGTCCCCAACGTGCAAATTTTACCAGCCGACTCACACCCAGTGACTCCACTCTCAAATCAAATGGCTGCAATGCCAAAACCTGAATCTGCAGTTTGAGTTATGCAATGAAACGCAACAGATGACTACGAATTTGTGGAAAGGAAGGAATGAGGCAGTGTGTTCAGACTTGCGGGCAAGCTGGGGCTCCCTCGGGCTCCGACACGTTCCTCTCCGGTTGGGGGCCGGAGCGATGGCTTGGAGGGGAGGGCGAGGGTCTCGTGCCCCCGACCCCATGGGGCCGCCCCGGCCAGGGCTACCAGGACGCACAATGAAAAACAAACCTGAAAAGAAAACTCTCTCTCTTCTGGTCGTCCTGATTTCCGTTGTTCCTGACCCTTTCCGAACGACTTTTGCTCCCGAACCTTCCACTGCACTTGTCAGCCCACCTGCCAGGCACCACCGACCCCCCCATTCCCTCACCCCCCCCTCCCCGCACGCGCCTCCTAAATAAAAACCTCCCTGGATGCGATGCGCTAAGATAGACGGAAGGGAGAGACAAACCTCTCGAAAAGGCGGGCGCTGGGGGCATCCCGGGCTGGGCAGGCGGCGGAGGCTCAGAGCTCCCAGATGGACCACTCAGCGGCCAGGCCAGCGAGGAAACTGGCCCTATGGGACGCCCCCACGCCCTGGCCGCCCCCTTCCCGCCCCACCCCCGCTCCTCACCAGGCAACAAACAGGGTGGAGATTGCTCCGCCCACAAAGACCCCAGGGAAAGGCGGGGCTCTGTGACCTCACCTACACTTCCGGTCAGGGTTTTAAAGGGCCAGACACCACATAGTCCCCACACAGCAACCTATAGGGCTTTTTACTACCTCTGGGCTGAGGAAACACTCCTGGCTGTGCCTACCTTTTACCTATAATAAATATCCTATCTTGGAGGACTGTGTGATGACACAGCAGGTATGAGCAGCTTGCAATTGCCTGACCAAGTCCTCTAGCCAGGCACCCGATTGTCGAGGGACCCCGACAGCTGTGATCCCTGAGGTCAGAGCAGGAGTAAGGCCTGAGTACTGTAGTGTGTGACCCCAAAATACAGCAATGACAAACAGTAAACTCTATCCAAATAGAGGGAAATAAATCCACGTACCCTGACAAATTGTAGCATAAAATAGTTCAAGAGTCAAACAGTGGGTCCTTAAAACCTATGCTGCAGGAGCACACTTCTATCTCTGCTGTCAGATATTCCGTGTGTGTGTGTCTGAGCCAGAACCAACAGTGTCAGGAGTACTCCTAGCTCTGCATTCAGGGATCTGTCCTGGAATGTCTGAGGTTTGCTGGGATGCAGCTGATCAAATCTGTGTTAGCTGCATGCAAGGCAAGCACCCTACTTGCTGCACCATACCTCTGGCCCTTTCAAAGTAAATTTCTTGCCAGCAAGCCAGGAGTGACCCCTGAGCAAAGTTTCCCCCCCCCCCCCAATGCGACAATAAGAACATCTTCCTTCAAGAGCAAGGAAAATTAAATCCTTGACCTGCTATACTCACCCCAAGAGCCAGTATCCAGGGATCGCCCAGTCAGGAAGAGATGAAGCATAAAGGATTTTTCATAACTGAAGATGAGTCTAAATTCCTCATCTGGAAAAAAACATCAGCGTTGGAATTAGACAGACAGTAAAGCAGGCAAGATGCTTGCCCTCCTCGCCCCAATCAAGCTTCAGCATCCCAGATCCCAGAGCACCGCCAGGAATGATTCCTGAGCACTGAGCCAGGAGTGAGCATCTTAGGGTATGTCCTCTCTCACTCCCCCCACAAAACATAAAAAAACAACTAAAACAAACCCCCAAATTAAAATTTCATTGGCCTAAACCTCCCACCTGCGTGAACCACGCTTCCAAAAAGGCCCCTCCCCATCCCAACCGCCAATGAATAGGACGGTCTGCAACAGAGTCTCTTGCCTTTAGGGGGCTGCAGCCCCGACCCTGAACATGAATCTGCAGATTCTATAGCATCTACGTCAAGGCTAAAGGCTTCAGGATTTGTACCGACAAGTCCCATGTTGGGAGTGTTGGCCACTCAAGCCCCTAGCCCTTGGGTGGGTTCCGCAACCCCAAGGTCTGTAGCCCCAGTGCTCAGCCCCATGCCAAAATGCAACAAGGGCACACTCAAATCCCTCAACCCCTGTACTGTGTACAGACCCCACTGCACCGCCCTAAGCTCCGCATCACTCTGAAGCCTCTACTGCACCCCAGGAACTGCCTGGATGTCAGGAATTCAGTGAGAAAGAAAGCACGAAAGCACCTCCCAGGTCCGAATGGTCCCGCTACTAACAATGTGGAGACTGAGAGTTCTGGGATGCTAACGGGAGGATGCTTGTGTCCTGCCACAAAACTGGCCTTCAGAGTACCCCTTCTACCAGGGGCCGCCACTTTTTACTGATCTTGTCCCTCATAAATAATGCACTAGGAAAGCCCCATATGTTCGGTGTTTTATTTTTTTGTAAACTCAATAAACAGACACGAGTGGAAATATCTCCCTTTGCAGAAAGCGTTAGAGAGAGAGCACCGCGGTAGGGCGTTTGCCTTGCACGCAGCCAACATGGCCGACCTGAGTTCGATTCCTCCACCCCTCTCGGAGAGCCCGGCAAGCTACGGAGAGTATCTCGCCCGCACGGCGAAGCCTGGCAAGCTCCCCGTGATGTATTCGACATGCCACACACAATAACAACCAAGTCTCCAACGGGGGACCTTACTAGGCCAGCTCGAGCAAATCGATGAACCATGGGAGGACAGCGACAGTGATAGCAGAAAGCTGACACACCATTCCAAGAGAAAAGAAAATAGATTCCAGCCAGGGTTCAGTTCAAGCTCAGTGTGGAGCTCAGTGTGGAGCGCCTGATGCATGGAGTGAAGGCAACCCTGCATCCCTGCAGACACGACGAGCCACGGGGGCCATTGAAAACATCTCACCAAAATGGATGGCTCTCAGGATCGATCCTTTTTTTGGTCCTTTTATTTTGAAGTTTGTCTTCTTTAGAGACACACCAGGCAGTGCTCAGGGATCACTCCTGGAGGGTCTGTAGGGGAGCAAATGGATGCAAACCTTTCTCCTTCTCACTGCGCTGACACTAGTGCCCTCAAACTGGTTTTCTTTTTCAGTTTTGGCTTTTTGGGTCACACCTGGTGAAGCACAGGGGTTACTGCTGTCTCTGCACTGAGGAATTCCTCATGGTGGTCCTCAGGGGACCAAAAGGGACGCCAGGAATGAAACCCGGGCCGGTCGCGTAAAAACCAAGTCTACACCCACTGATCTATCGCTCCCCCCCCAAAGCCCAAACTAGTTGTTTTCAAACAATTACCACTTTCGATCAAATGGAAGAAATAGAAATAAACATTTTGTTCAAAGGAAAAAATAGAAATTTCTTTCGGTTTTGAGCAGTGATTTCACCACCCAGTGAAGCTCAGGAAGGGCCTCTACGCCAAGCATTAGGCTCTCGATTTCCTCTCTGCAGTGCCCTGTCATCCACCATCAAAATCACATCCTTGATCCCCTGCCAGCAGAATATCTGTCCCCAACGTGCAAATTTTACCAGCCGACTCACACCCAGTGACTCCACTCTCAAATCAAATGGCTGCAATGCCAAAACCTGAATCTGCAGTTTGAGTTATGCAATGAAACGCAACAGATGACTACGAATTTGTGGAAAGGAAGGAATGAGGCAGTGTGTTCAGACTTGCGGGCAAGCTGGGGCTCCCTCGGGCTCCGACACGTTCCTCTCCGGTTGGGGGCCGGAGCGATGGCTTGGAGGGGAGGGCGAGGGTCTCGTGCCCCCGACCCCATGGGGCCGCCCCGGCCAGGGCTACCAGGACGCACAATGAAAAACAAACCTGAAAAGAAAACTCTCTCTCTTCTGGTCGTCCTGATTTCCGTTGTTCCTGACCCTTTCCGAACGACTTTTGCTCCCGAACCTTCCACTGCACTTGTCAGCCCACCTGCCAGGCACCACCGACCCCCCCATTCCCTCACCCCCCCCTCCCCGCACGCGCCTCCTAAATAAAAACCTCCCTGGATGCGATGCGCTAAGATAGACGGAAGGGAGAGACAAACCTCTCGAAAAGGCGGGCGCTGGGGGCATCCCGGGCTGGGCAGGCGGCGGAGGCTCAGAGCTCCCAGATGGACCACTCAGCGGCCAGGCCAGCGAGGAAACTGGCCCTATGGGACGCCCCCACGCCCTGGCCGCCCCCTTCCCGCCCCACCCCCGCTCCTCACCAGGCAACAAACAGGGTGGAGATTGCTCCGCCCACAAAGACCCCAGGGAAAGGCGGGGCTCTGTGACCTCACCTACACTTCCGGTCAGGGTTTTAAAGGGCCAGACACCACATAGTCCCCACACAGCAACCTATAGGGCTTTTTACTACCTCTGGGCTGAGGAAACACTCCTGGCTGTGCCTACCTTTTACCTATAATAAATATCCTATCTTGGAGGACTGTGTGATGACACAGCAGGTATGAGCAGCTTGCAATTGCCTGACCAAGTCCTCTAGCCAGGCACCCGATTGTCGAGGGACCCCGACAGCTGTGATCCCTGAGGTCAGAGCAGGAGTAAGGCCTGAGTACTGTAGTGTGTGACCCCAAAATACAGCAATGACAAACAGTAAACTCTATCCAAATAGAGGGAAATAAATCCACGTACCCTGACAAATTGTAGCATAAAATAGTTCAAGAGTCAAACAGTGGGTCCTTAAAACCTATGCTGCAGGAGCACACTTCTATCTCTGCTGTCAGATATTCCGTGTGTGTGTGTCTGAGCCAGAACCAACAGTGTCAGGAGTACTCCTAGCTCTGCATTCAGGGATCTGTCCTGGAATGTCTGAGGTTTGCTGGGATGCAGCTGATCAAATCTGTGTTAGCTGCATGCAAGGCAAGCACCCTACTTGCTGCACCATACCTCTGGCCCTTTCAAAGTAAATTTCTTGCCAGCAAGCCAGGAGTGACCCCTGAGCAAAGTCCCCCCCCCCCCAATGCGACAATAAGAACATCTTCCTTCCTGAGCAAGGAAAATTAAATCCTTGACCTGCTATACTCACCCCAAGAGCCAGTATCCAGGGATCGCCCAGTCAGGAAGAGATGAAGCATAGAGGATTTTTCATAACTGAAGATGAGTCTAAATTCCTCATCTGGAAAAAAACATCAGCGTTGGAATTAGACAGACAGTAAAGCAGGCAAGATGCTTGCCCTCCTCGCCCCAATCAAGCTTCAGCATCCCAGATCCCAGAGCACCGCCAGGAATGATTCCTGAGCACTGAGCCAGGAGTGAGCATCTTAGGGTATGTCCTCTCTCACTCCCCCCACAAAACATAAAAAAACAACTAAAACAAACCCCCAAATTAAAATTTCATTGGCCTAAACCTCCCACCTGCGTGAACCACGCTTCCAAAAAGGCCCCTCCCCATGCCAACCGCCAATGAATAGGACGGTCTGCAACAGAGTCTCTTGCCTTTAGGGGGCTGCAGCCCCGACCCTGAACATGAATCTGCAGATTCTATAGCATCTACGTCAAGGCTAAAGGCTTCAGGATTTGTACCGACAAGTCCCATGTTGGGAGTGTTGGCCACTCAAGCCCCTAGTCCTTGGGTGGGTTCCGCAACCCCAAGGCCTGTAGCCCCAGTGCTCAGCCCCATGCCAAAATGCAACAAGGGCACACTCAATCCCACAACCCCTGTACTGTGTACAGACCCCACTGCACCGCCCTAAGCTCCGCATCACTCTGAAGCCTCTACTGCACCCCAGGAACTGCCTGGATGTCAGGAATTCAGTGAGAAAGAAAGCACGAAAGCACCTCCCAGGTCCGAATGGTCCCGCTACTAACAATGTGGAGACTGAGAGTTCTGGGATGCTAACGGGAGGATGCTTGTGTCCTGCCACAAAACTGGCCTTCAGAGTACCCCTTCTACCAGGGGCCGCCACTTTTTACTGATCTTGTCCCTCATAAATAATGCACTAGGAAAGCCCCATATGTTCGGTGTTTTATTTTTTTGTAAACTCAATAAACAGACACGAGTGGAAATATCTCCCTTTGCAGAAAGCGTTAGAGAGAGAGCACCGCGGTAGGGCGTTTGCCTTGCACGCAGCCAACATGGCCGACCTGAGTTCGATTCCTCCACCCCTCTCGGAGAGCCCGGCAAGCTACGGAGGGTATCTCGCCCGCACGGCGAAGCCTGGCAAGCTCCCCGTGATGTATTCGACATGCCACACACAATAACAACCAAGTCTCCAACGGGGGACCTTACTAGGCCAGCTCGAGCAAATCGATGAACCATGGGAGGACAGCGACAGTGATAGCAGAAAGCTGACACACCATTCCAAGAGAAAAGAAAATAGATTCCAGCCAGGGTTCAGTTCAAGCTCAGTGTGGAGCTCAGTGTGGAGCGCCTGATGCATGGAGTGAAGGCAACCCTGCATCCCTGCAGACACGACGAGCCACGGGGGCCATTGAAAACATCTCACCAAAATGGATGGCTCTCAGGATCGATCCTTTTTTTGGTCCTTTTATTTTGAAGTTTGTCTTCTTTAGAGACACACCAGGCAGTGCTCAGGGATCACTCCTGGAGGGTCTGTAGGGGAGCAAATGGATGCAAACCTTTCTCCTCCTCACTGCGCTGACACTAGTGCCCTCAAACTGGTTTTCTTTTTCAGTTTTGGCTTTTTGGGTCACACCTGGTGAAGCACAGGGGTTACTGCTGTCTCTGCACTGAGGAATTCCTCATGGTGGTCCTCAGGGGACCAAAAGGGACGCCAGGAATGAAACCCGGGCCGGTCGCGTAAAAACCAAGTCTACACCCACTGATCTATCGCTCCCCCCCCAAAGCCCAAACTAGTTGTTTTCAAACAATTACCACTTTCGATCAAATGGAAGAAATAGAAATAAACATTTTGTTCAAAGGAAAAAATAGAAATTTCTTTCGGTTTTGAGCAGTGATTTCACCACCCAGTGAAGCTCAGGAAGGGCCTCTACGCCAAGCATTAGGCTCTCGATTTCCTCTCTGCAGTGCCCTGTCATCCACCATCAAAATCACATCCTTGATCCCCTGCCAGCAGAATATCTGTCCCCAACGTGCAAATTTTACCAGCCGACTCACACCCAGTGACTCCACTCTCAAATCAAATGGCTGCAATGCCAAAACCTGAATCTGCAGTTTGAGTTATGCAATGAAACGCAACAGATGACTACGAATTTGTGGAAAGGAAGGAATGAGGCAGTGTGTTCAGACTTGCGGGCAAGCTGGGGCTCCCTCGGGCTCCGACACGTTCCTCTCCGGTTGGGGGCCGGAGCGATGGCTTGGAGGGGAGGGCGAGGGTCTCGTGCCCCCGACCCCATGGGGCCGCCCCGGCCAGGGCTACCAGGACGCACAATGAAAAACAAACCTGAAAAGAAAACTCTCTCTCTTCTGGTCGTCCTGATTTCCGTTGTTCCTGACCCTTTCCGAACGACTTTTGCTCCCGAACCTTCCACTGCACTTGTCAGCCCACCTGCCAGGCACCACCGACCCCCCCATTCCCTCACCCCCCCCTCCCCGCACGCGCCTCCTAAATAAAAACCTCCCTGGATGCGATGCGCTAAGATAGACGGAAGGGAGAGACAAACCTCTCGAAAAGGCGGGCGCTGGGGGCATCCCGGGCTGGGCAGGCGGCGGAGGCTCAGAGCTCCCAGATGGACCACTCAGCGGCCAGGCCAGCGAGGAAACTGGCCCTATGGGACGCCCCCACGCCCTGGCCGCCCCCTTCCCGCCCCACCCCCGCTCCTCACCAGGCAACAAACAGGGTGGAGATTGCTCCGCCCACAAAGACCCCAGGGAAAGGCGGGGCTCTGTGACCTCACCTACACTTCCGGTCAGGGTTTTAAAGGGCCAGACACCACATAGTCCCCACACAGCAACCTATAGGGCTTTTTACTACCTCTGGGCTGAGGAAACACTCCTGGCTGTGCCTACCTTTTACCTATAATAAATATCCTATCTTGGAGGACTGTGTGATGACACAGCAGGTATGAGCAGCTTGCAATTGCCTGACCAAGTCCTCTAGCCAGGCACCCGATTGTCGAGGGACCCCGACAGCTGTGATCCCTGAGGTCAGAGCAGGAGTAAGGCCTGAGTACTGTAGTGTGTGACCCCAAAATACAGCAATGACAAACAGTAAACTCTATCCAAATAGAGGGAAATAAATCCACGTACCCTGACAAATTGTAGCATAAAATAGTTCAAGAGTCAAACAGTGGGTCCTTAAAACCTATGCTGCAGGAGCACACTTCTATCTCTGCTGTCAGATATTCCGTGTGTGTGTGTCTGAGCCAGAACCAACAGTGTCAGGAGTACTCCTAGCTCTGCATTCAGGGATCTGTCCTGGAATGTCTGAGGTTTGCTGGGATGCAGCTGATCAAATCTGTGTTAGCTGCATGCAAGGCAAGCACCCTACTTGCTGCACCATACCTCTGGCCCTTTCAAAGTAAATTTCTTGCCAGCAAGCCAGGAGTGACCCCTGAGCAAAGTTTCCCCCCCCCCCAATGCGACAATAAGAACATCTTCCTTCAAGAGCAAGGAAAATTAAATCCTTGACCTGCTATACTCACCCCAAGAGCCAGTATCCAGGGATCGCCCAGTCAGGAAGAGATGAAGCATAAAGGATTTTTCATAACTGAAGATGAGTCTAAATTCCTCATCTGGAAAAAAACATCAGCGTTGGAATTAGACAGACAGTAAAGCAGGCAAGATGCTTGCCCTCCTCGCCCCAATCAAGCTTCAGCATCCCAGATCCCAGAGCACCGCCAGGAATGATTCCTGAGCACTGAGCCAGGAGTGAGCATCTTAGGGTATGTCCTCTCTCACTCCCCCCACAAAACATAAAAAAACAACTAAAACAAACCCCCAAATTAAAATTTCATTGGCCTAAACCTCCCACCTGCGTGAACCACGCTTCCAAAAAGGCCCCTCCCCATCCCAACCGCCAATGAATAGGACGGTCTGCAACAGAGTCTCTTGCCTTTAGGGGGCTGCAGCCCCGACCCTGAACATGAATCTGCAGATTCTATAGCATCTACGTCAAGGCTAAAGGCTTCAGGATTTGTACCGACAAGTCCCATGTTGGGAGTGTTGGCCACTCAAGCCCCTAGCCCTTGGGTGGGTTCCGCAACCCCAAGGCCTGTAGCCCCAGTGCTCAGCCCCATGCCAAAATGCAACAAGGGCACACTCAAATCCCTCAACCCCTGTACTGTGTACAGACCCCACTGCACCGCCCTAAGCTCCGCATCACTCTGAAGCCTCTACTGCACCCCAGGAACTGCCTGGATGTCAGGAATTCAGTGAGAAAGAAAGCACGAAAGCACCTCCCAGGTCCGAATGGTCCCGCTACTAACAATGTGGAGACTGAGAGTTCTGGGATGCTAACGGGAGGATGCTTGTGTCCTGCCACAAAACTGGCCTTCAGAGTACCCCTTCTACCAGGGGCCGCCACTTTTTACTGATCTTGTCCCTCATAAATAATGCACTAGGAAAGCCCCATATGTTCGGTGTTTTATTTTTTTGTAAACTCAATAAACAGACACGAGTGGAAATATCTCCCTTTGCAGAAAGCGTTAGAGAGAGAGCACCGCGGTAGGGCGTTTGCCTTGCACGCAGCCAACATGGCCGACCTGAGTTCGATTCCTCCACCCCTCTCGGAGAGCCCGGCAAGCTACGGAGAGTATCTCGCCCGCACGGCGAAGCCTGGCAAGCTCCCCGTGATGTATTCGACATGCCACACACAATAACAACCAAGTCTCCAACGGGGGACCTTACTAGGCCAGCTCGAGCAAATCGATGAACCATGGGAGGACAGCGACAGTGATAGCAGAAAGCTGACACACCATTCCAAGAGAAAAGAAAATAGATTCCAGCCAGGGTTCAGTTCAAGCTCAGTGTGGAGCTCAGTGTGGAGCGCCTGATGCATGGAGTGAAGGCAACCCTGCATCCCTGCAGACACGACGAGCCACGGGGGCCATTGAAAACATCTCACCAAAATGGATGGCTCTCAGGATCGATCCTTTTTTTGGTCCTTTTATTTTGAAGTTTGTCTTCTTTAGAGACACACCAGGCAGTGCTCAGGGATCACTCCTGGAGGGTCTGTAGGGGAGCAAATGGATGCAAACCTTTCTCCTCCTCACTGCGCTGACACTAGTGCCCTCAAACTGGTTTTCTTTTTCAGTTTTGGCTTTTTGGGTCACACCTGGTGAAGCACAGGGGTTACTGCTGTCTCTGCACTGAGGAATTCCTCATGGTGGTCCTCAGGGGACCAAAAGGGACGCCAGGAATGAAACCCGGGCCGGTCGCGTAAAAACCAAGTCTACACCCACTGATCTATCGCTCCCCCCCCAAAGCCCAAACTAGTTGTTTTCAAACAATTACCACTTTCGATCAAATGGAAGAAATAGAAATAAACATTTTGTTCAAAGGAAAAAATAGAAATTTCTTTCGGTTTTGAGCAGTGATTTCACCACCCAGTGAAGCTCAGGAAGGGCCTCTACGCCAAGCATTAGGCTCTCGATTTCCTCTCTGCAGTGCCCTGTCATCCACCATCAAAATCACATCCTTGATCCCCTGCCAGCAGAATATCTGTCCCCAACGTGCAAATTTTACCAGCCGACTCACACCCAGTGACTCCACTCTCAAATCAAATGGCTGCAATGCCAAAACCTGAATCTGCAGTTTGAGTTATGCAATGAAACGCAACAGATGACTACGAATTTGTGGAAAGGAAGGAATGAGGCAGTGTGTTCAGACTTGCGGGCAAGCTGGGGCTCCCTCGGGCTCCGACACGTTCCTCTCCGGTTGGGGGCCGGAGCGATGGCTTGGAGGGGAGGGCGAGGGTCTCGTGCCCCCGACCCCATGGGGCCGCCCCGGCCAGGGCTACCAGGACGCACAATGAAAAACAAACCTGAAAAGAAAACTCTCTCTCTTCTGGTCGTCCTGATTTCCGTTGTTCCTGACCCTTTCCGAACGACTTTTGCTCCCGAACCTTCCACTGCACTTGTCAGCCCACCTGCCAGGCACCACCGACCCCCCCATTCCCTCACCCCCCCCTCCCCGCACGCGCCTCCTAAATAAAAACCTCCCTGGATGCGATGCGCTAAGATAGACGGAAGGGAGAGACAAACCTCTCGAAAAGGCGGGCGCTGGGGGCATCCCGGGCTGGGCAGGCGGCGGAGGCTCAGAGCTCCCAGATGGACCACTCAGCGGCCAGGCCAGCGAGGAAACTGGCCCTATGGGACGCCCCCACGCCCTGGCCGCCCCCTTCCCGCCCCACCCCCGCTCCTCACCAGGCAACAAACAGGGTGGAGATTGCTCCGCCCACAAAGACCCCAGGGAAAGGCGGGGCTCTGTGACCTCACCTACACTTCCGGTCAGGGTTTTAAAGGGCCAGACACCACATAGTCCCCACACAGCAACCTATAGGGCTTTTTACTACCTCTGGGCTGAGGAAACACTCCTGGCTGTGCCTACCTTTTACCTATAATAAATATCCTATCTTGGAGGACTGTGTGATGACACAGCAGGTATGAGCAGCTTGCAATTGCCTGACCAAGTCCTCTAGCCAGGCACCCGATTGTCGAGGGACCCCGACAGCTGTGATCCCTGAGGTCAGAGCAGGAGTAAGGCCTGAGTACTGTAGTGTGTGACCCCAAAATACAGCAATGACAAACAGTAAACTCTATCCAAATAGAGGGAAATAAATCCACGTACCCTGACAAATTGTAGCATAAAATAGTTCAAGAGTCAAACAGTGGGTCCTTAAAACCTATGCTGCAGGAGCACACTTCTATCTCTGCTGTCAGATATTCCGTGTGTGTGTGTCTGAGCCAGAACCAACAGTGTCAGGAGTACTCCTAGCTCTGCATTCAGGGATCTGTCCTGGAATGTCTGAGGTTTGCTGGGATGCAGCTGATCAAATCTGTGTTAGCTGCATGCAAGGCAAGCACCCTACTTGCTGCACCATACCTCTGGCCCTTTCAAAGTAAATTTCTTGCCAGCAAGCCAGGAGTGACCCCTGAGCAAAGTTTCCCCCCCCCCCCAATGCGACAATAAGAACATCTTCCTTCAAGAGCAAGGAAAATTAAATCCTTGACCTGCTATACTCACCCCAAGAGCCAGTATCCAGGGATCGCCCAGTCAGGAAGAGATGAAGCATAAAGGATTTTTCATAACTGAAGATGAGTCTAAATTCCTCATCTGGAAAAAAACATCAGCGTTGGAATTAGACAGACAGTAAAGCAGGCAAGATGCTTGCCCTCCTCGCCCCAATCAAGCTTCAGCATCCCAGATCCCAGAGCACCGCCAGGAATGATTCCTGAGCACTGAGCCAGGAGTGAGCATCTTAGGGTATGTCCTCTCTCACTCCCCCCACAAAACATAAAAAAACAACTAAAACAAACCCCCAAATTAAAATTTCATTGGCCTAAACCTCCCACCTGCGTGAACCACGCTTCCAAAAAGGCCCCTCCCCATCCCAACCGCCAATGAATAGGACGGTCTGCAACAGAGTCTCTTGCCTTTAGGGGGCTGCAGCCCCGACCCTGAACATGAATCTGCAGATTCTATAGCATCTACGTCAAGGCTAAAGGCTTCAGGATTTGTACCGACAAGTCCCATGTTGGGAGTGTTGGCCACTCAAGCCCCTAGCCCTTGGGTGGGTTCCGCAACCCCAAGGCCTGTAGCCCCAGTGCTCAGCCCCATGCCAAAATGCAACAAGGGCACACTCAAATCCCTCAACCCCTGTACTGTGTACAGACCCCACTGCACCGCCCTAAGCTCCGCATCACTCTGAAGCCTCTACTGCACCCCAGGAACTGCCTGGATGTCAGGAATTCAGTGAGAAAGAAAGCACGAAAGCACCTCCCAGGTCCGAATGGTCCCGCTACTAACAATGTGGAGACTGAGAGTTCTGGGATGCTAACGGGAGGATGCTTGTGTCCTGCCACAAAACTGGCCTTCAGAGTACCCCTTCTACCAGGGGCCGCCACTTTTTACTGATCTTGTCCCTCATAAATAATGCACTAGGAAAGCCCCATATGTTCGGTGTTTTATTTTTTTGTAAACTCAATAAACAGACACGAGTGGAAATATCTCCCTTTGCAGAAAGCGTTAGAGAGAGAGCACCGCGGTAGGGCGTTTGCCTTGCACGCAGCCAACATGGCCGACCTGAGTTCGATTCCTCCACCCCTCTCGGAGAGCCCGGCAAGCTACGGAGAGTATCTCGCCCGCACGGCGAAGCCTGGCAAGCTCCCCGTGATGTATTCGACATGCCACACACAATAACAACCAAGTCTCCAACGGGGGACCTTACTAGGCCAGCTCGAGCAAATCGATGAACCATGGGAGGACAGCGACAGTGATAGCAGAAAGCTGACACACCATTCCAAGAGAAAAGAAAATAGATTCCAGCCAGGGTTCAGTTCAAGCTCAGTGTGGAGCTCAGTGTGGAGCGCCTGATGCATGGAGTGAAGGCAACCCTGCATCCCTGCAGACACGACGAGCCACGGGGGCCATTGAAAACATCTCACCAAAATGGATGGCTCTCAGGATCGATCCTTTTTTTGGTCCTTTTATTTTGAAGTTTGTCTTCTTTAGAGACACACCAGGCAGTGCTCAGGGATCACTCCTGGAGGGTCTGTAGGGGAGCAAATGGATGCAAACCTTTCTCCTCCTCACTGCGCTGACACTAGTGCCCTCAAACTGGTTTTCTTTTTCAGTTTTGGCTTTTTGGGTCACACCTGGTGAAGCACAGGGGTTACTGCTGTCTCTGCACTGAGGAATTCCTCATGGTGGTCCTCAGGGGACCAAAAGGGACGCCAGGAATGAAACCCGGGCCGGTCGCGTAAAAACCAAGTCTACACCCACTGATCTATCGCTCCCCCCCCAAAGCCCAAACTAGTTGTTTTCAAACAATTACCACTTTCGATCAAATGGAAGAAATAGAAATAAACATTTTGTTCAAAGGAAAAAATAGAAATTTCTTTCGGTTTTGAGCAGTGATTTCACCACCCAGTGAAGCTCAGGAAGGGCCTCTACGCCAAGCATTAGGCTCTCGATTTCCTCTCTGCAGTGCCCTGTCATCCACCATCAAAATCACATCCTTGATCCCCTGCCAGCAGAATATCTGTCCCCAACGTGCAAATTTTACCAGCCGACTCACACCCAGTGACTCCACTCTCAAATCAAATGGCTGCAATGCCAAAACCTGAATCTGCAGTTTGAGTTATGCAATGAAACGCAACAGATGACTACGAATTTGTGGAAAGGAAGGAATGAGGCAGTGTGTTCAGACTTGCGGGCAAGCTGGGGCTCCCTCGGGCTCCGACACGTTCCTCTCCGGTTGGGGGCCGGAGCGATGGGTTGTGGGGGAGGGCGAGGTTCTCGTGCCCCCGACCCCATGGGGCCGCCCCGGCCAGGGCTACCAGGACGCACAATGAAAAACAAACCTGAAAAGAAAACTCTCTCTCTTCTGGTCGTCCTGATTTCCGTTGTTCCTGACCCTTTCCGAACGACTTTTGCTCCCGAACCTTCCACTGCACTTGTCAGCCCACCTGCCAGGCACCACCGACCCCCCCATTCCCTCACCCCTCCCTACATAAAAACCTCCCTGGATGCCATGCGCTAAGATAGACGGAAGGGAGAGACAAACCTCTCGAAAAGGCGGGCGCTGGGGGCATCCCGGGCTGGGCAGGCGGCGGAGGCTCAGAGCTCCCAGATGGACCACTCAGCGGCCAGGCCAGCGAGGAAACTGGCCCTATGGGACGCCCCCACGCCCTGGCCGCCCCCTTCCCGCCCCACCCCCGCTCCTCACCAGGCAACAAACAGGGTGGAGATTGCTCCGCCCACAAAGACCCCAGGGAAAGGCGGGGCTCTGTGACCTCACCTACACTTCCGGTCAGGGTTTTAAAGGGCCAGACACCACATAGTCCCCACACAGCAACCTATAGGGCTTTTTACTACCTCTGGGCTGAGGAAACACTCCTGGCTGTGCCTACCTTTTACCTATAATAAATATCCTATCTTGGAGGACTGTGTGATGACACAGCAGGTATGAGCAGCTTGCAATTGCCTGACCAAGTCCTCTAGCCAGGCACCCGATTGTCGAGGGACCCCGACAGCTGTGATCCCTGAGGTCAGAGCAGGAGTAAGGCCTGAGTACTGTAGTGTGTGACCCCAAAATACAGCAATGACAAACAGTAAACTCTATCCAAATAGAGGGAAATAAATCCACGTACCCTGACAAATTGTAGCATAAAATAGTTCAAGAGTCAAACAGTGGGTCCTTAAAACCTATGCTGCAGGAGCACACTTCTATCTCTGCTGTCAGATATTCCGTGTGTGTGTGTCTGAGCCAGAACCAACAGTGTCAGGAGTACTCCTAGCTCTGCATTCAGGGATCTGTCCTGGAATGTCTGAGGTTTGCTGGGATGCAGCTGATCAAATCTGTGTTAGCTGCATGCAAGGCAAGCACCCTACTTGCTGCACCATACCTCTGGCCCTTTCAAAGTAAATTTCTTGCCAGCAAGCCAGGAGTGACCCCTGAGCAAAGTTTCCCCCCCCCCAATGCGACAATAAGAACATCTTCCTTCAAGAGCAAGGAAAATTAAATCCTTGACCTGCTATACTCACCCCAAGAGCCAGTATCCAGGGATCGCCCAGTCAGGAAGAGATGAAGCATAGAGGATTTTTCATAACTGAAGATGAGTCTAAATTCCTCATCTGGAAAAAAACATCAGCGTTGGAATTAGACAGACAGTAAAGCAGGCAAGATGCTTGCCCTCCTCGCCCCAATCAAGCTTCAGCATCCCAGATCCCAGAGCACCGCCAGGAATGATTCCTGAGCACTGAGCCAGGAGTGAGCATCTTAGGGTATGTCCTCTCTCACTCCCCCCACAAAACATAAAAAAACCAACTAAAACAAACCCCCAAATTAAAATTTCATTGGCCTAAACCTCCCACCTGCGTGAACCACGCTTCCAAAAAGGCCCCTCCCCATCACAACCGCCAATGAATAGGACGGTCTGCAACAGAGTCTCTTGCCTTTAGGGGGCTGCAGCCCCGACCCTGAACATGAATCTGCAGATTCTATAGCATCTACGTCAAGGCTAAAGGCTTCAGGATTTGTACCGACAAGTCCCATGTTGGGAGTGTTGGCCACTCAAGCCCCTAGCCCTTGGGTGGGTTCCGCAACCCCAAGGCCTGTAGCCCCAGTGCTCAGCCCCATGCCAAAATGCAACAAGGGCACACTCAAATCCCTCAACCCCTGTACTGTGTACAGACCCCACTGCACCGCCCTAAGCTCCGCATCACTCTGAAGCCTCTACTGCACCCCAGGAACTGCCTGGATGTCAGGAATTCAGTGAGAAAGAAAGCACGAAAGCACCTCCCAGGTCCGAATGGTCCCGCTACTAACAATGTGGAGACTGAGAGTTCTGGGATGCTAACGGGAGGATGCTTGTGTCCTGCCACAAAACTGGCCTTCAGAGTACCCCTTCTACCAGGGGCCGCCACTTTTTACTGATCTTGTCCCTCATAAATAATGCACTAGGAAAGCCCCATATGTTCGGTGTTTTATTTTTTTGTAAACTCAATAAACAGACACGAGTGGAAATATCTCCCTTTGCAGAAAGCGTTAGAGAGAGAGCACCGCGGTAGGGCGTTTGCCTTGCACGCAGCCAACATGGCCGACCTGAGTTCGATTCCTCCACCCCTCTCGGAGAGCCCGGCAAGCTACGGAGAGTATCTCGCCCGCACGGCGAAGCCTGGCAAGCTCCCCGTGATGTATTCGACATGCCACACACAATAACAACCAAGTCTCCAACGGGGGACCTTACTAGGCCAGCTCGAGCAAATCGATGAACCATGGGAGGACAGCGACAGTGATAGCAGAAAGATGACACACCATTCCAAGAGAAAAGAAAATAGATTCCAGCCAGGGTTCAGTTCAAGCTCAGTGTGGAGCTCAGTGTGGAGCGCCTGATGCATGGAGTGAAGGCAACCCTGCATCCCTGCAGACACGACGAGCCACGGGGGCCATTGAAAACATCTCACCAAAATGGATGGCTCTCAGGATCGATCCTTTTTTTGGTCCTTTTATTTTGAAGTTTGTCTTCTTTAGAGACACACCAGGCAGTGCTCAGGGATCACTCCTGGAGGGTCTGTAGGGGAGCAAATGGATGCAAACCTTTCTCCTCCTCACTGCGCTGACACTAGTGCCCTCAAACTGGTTTTCTTTTTCAGTTTTGGCTTTTTGGGTCACACCTGGTGAAGCACAGGGGTTACTGCTGTCTCTGCACTGAGGAATTCCTCATGGTGGTCCTCAGGGGACCAAAAGGGACGCCAGGAATGAAACCCGGGCCGGTCGCGTAAAAACCAAGTCTACACCCACTGATCTATCGCTCCCCCCCCAAAGCCCAAACTAGTTGTTTTCAAACAATTACCACTTTCGATCAAATGGAAGAAATAGAAATAAACATTTTGTTCAAAGGAAAAAATAGAAATTTCTTTCGGTTTTGAGCAGTGATTTCACCACCCAGTGAAGCTCAGGAAGGGCCTCTACGCCAAGCATTAGGCTCTCGATTTCCTCTCTGCAGTGCCCTGTCATCCACCATCAAAATCACATCCTTGATCCCCTGCCAGCAGAATATCTGTCCCCAACGTGCAAATTTTACCAGCCGACTCACACCCAGTGACTCCACTCTCAAATCAAATGGCTGCAATGCCAAAACCTGAATCTGCAGTTTGAGTTATGCAATGAAACGCAACAGATGACTACGAATTTGTGGAAAGGAAGGAATGAGGCAGTGTGTTCAGACTTGCGGGCAAGCTGGGGCTCCCTCGGGCTCCGACACGTTCCTCTCCGGTTGGGGGCCGGAGCGATGGCTTGGAGGGGAGGGCGAGGGTCTCGTGCCCCCGACCCCATGGGGCCGCCCCGGCCAGGGCTACCAGGACGCACAATGAAAAACAAACCTGAAAAGAAAACTCTCTCTCTTCTGGTCGTCCTGATTTCCGTTGTTCCTGACCCTTTCCGAACGACTTTTGCTCCCGAACCTTCCACTTCACTTGTCAGCCCACCTGCCAGGCACCACCGACCCCCCCATTCCCTCACCCCCCCCTAAATAAAAACCTCCCTGGATGCCATGCGCTAAGATAGACGGAAGGGAGAGACAAACCTCTCGAAAAGGCGGGCGCTGGGGGCATCCCGGGCTGGGCAGGCGGCGGAGGCTCAGAGCTCCCAGATGGACCACTCAGCGGCCAGGCCAGCGAGGAAACTGGCCCTATGGGACGCCCCCACGCCCTGGCCGCCCCCTTCCCGCCCCACCCCCGCTCCTCACCAGGCAACAAACAGGGTGGAGATTGCTCCGCCCACAAAGACCCCAGGGAAAGGCGGGGCTCTGTGACCTCACCTACACTTCCGGTCAGGGTTTTAAAGGGCCAGACACCACATAGTCCCCACACAGCAACCTATAGGGCTTTTTACTACCTCTGGGCTGAGGAAACACTCCTGGCTGTGCCTACCTTTTACCTATAATAAATATCCTATCTTGGAGGACTGTGTGATGACACAGCAGGTATGAGCAGCTTGCAATTGCCTGACCAAGTCCTCTAGCCAGGCACCCGATTGTCGAGGGACCCCGACAGCTGTGATCCCTGAGGTCAGAGCAGGAGTAAGGCCTGAGTACTGTAGTGTGTGACCCCAAAATACAGCAATGACAAACAGTAAACTCTATCCAAATAGAGGGAAATAAATCCACGTACCCTGACAAATTGTAGCATAAAATAGTTCAAGAGTCAAACAGTGGGTCCTTAAAACCTATGCTGCAGGAGCACACTTCTATCTCTGCTGTCAGATATTCCGTGTGTGTGTGTCTGAGCCAGAACCAACAGTGTCAGGAGTACTCCTAGCTCTGCATTCAGGGATCTGTCCTGGAATGTCTGAGGTTTGCTGGGATGCAGCTGATCAAATCTGTGTTAGCTGCATGCAAGGCAAGCACCCTACTTGCTGCACCATACCTCTGGCCCTTTCAAAGTAAATTTCTTGCCAGCAAGCCAGGAGTGACCCCTGAGCAAAGTTTCCCCCCCCCCAATGCGACAATAAGAACATCTTCCTTCAAGAGCAAGGAAAATTAAATCCTTGACCTGCTATACTCACCCCAAGAGCCAGTATCCAGGGATCGCCCAGTCAGGAAGAGATGAAGCATAGAGGATTTTTCATAACTGAAGATGAGTCTAAATTCCTCATCTGGAAAAAAACATCAGCGTTGGAATTAGACAGACAGTAAAGCAGGCAAGATGCTTGCCCTCCTCGCCCCAATCAAGCTTCAGCATCCCAGATCCCAGAGCACCGCCAGGAATGATTCCTGAGCACTGAGCCAGGAGTGAGCATCTTAGGGTATGTCCTCTCTCACTCCCCCCACAAAACATAAAAAAACCAACTAAAACAAACCCCCAAATTAAAATTTCATTGGCCTAAACCTCCCACCTGCGTGAACCACGCTTCCAAAAAGGCCCCTCCCCATCACAACCGCCAATGAATAGGACGGTCTGCAACAGAGTCTCTTGCCTTTAGGGGGCTGCAGCCCCGACCCTGAACATGAATCTGCAGATTCTATAGCATCTACGTCAAGGCTAAAGGCTTCAGGATTTGTACCGACAAGTCCCATGTTGGGAGTGTTGGCCACTCAAGCCCCTAGCCCTTGGGTGGGTTCCGCAACCCCAAGGCCTGTAGCCCCAGTGCTCAGCCCCATGCCAAAATGCAACAAAGGCACACTCAATCCCACAACCCCTGTACTGTGTACAGACCCCACTGCACCGCCCTAAGCTCCGCATCACTCTGAAGCCTCTACTGCACCCCAGGAACTGCCTGGATGTCAGGAATTCAGTGAGAAAGAAAGCACGAAAGCACCTCCCAGGTCCGAATGGTCCCGCTACTAACAATGTGGAGACTGAGAGTTCTGGGATGCTAACGGGAGGATGCTTGTGTCCTGCCACAAAACTGGCCTTCAGAGTACCCCTTCTACCAGGGGCCGCCACTTTTTACTGATCTTGTCCCTCATAAATAATGCACTAGGAAAGCCCCATATGTTCGGTGTTTTATTTTTTTGTAAACTCAATAAACAGACACGAGTGGAAATATCTCCCTTTGCAGAAAGCGTTAGAGAGAGAGCACCGCGGTAGGGCGTTTGCCTTGCACGCAGCCAACATGGCCGACCTGAGTTCGATTCCTCCACCCCTCTCGGAGAGCCCGGCAAGCTACGGAGAGTATCTCGCCCGCACGGCGAAGCCTGGCAAGCTCCCCGTGATGTATTCGACATGCCACACACAATAACAACCAAGTCTCCAACGGGGGACCTTACTAGGCCAGCTCGAGCAAATCGATGAACCATGGGAGGACAGCGACAGTGATAGCAGAAAGCTGACACACCATTCCAAGAGAAAAGAAAATAGATTCCAGTCAGGGTTCAGTTCAAGCTCAGTGTGGAGCTCAGTGTGGAGCGCCCGATGCATGGAGTGAAGGCAACCCTGCATCCCTGCAGACACGACGAGCCACGGGGGCCATTGAAAACATCTCACCAAAATGGATGGCTCTCAGGATCGATCCTTTTTTTGGTCCTTTTATTTTGAAGTTTGTCTTCTTTAGAGACACACCAGGCAGTGCTCAGGGATCACTCCTGGAGGGTCTGTAGGGGAGCAAATGGATGCAAACCTTTCTCCTTCTCACTGCGCTGACACTAGTGCCCTCAAACTGGTTTTCTTTTTCAGTTTTGGCTTTTTGGGTCACACCTGGTGAAGCACAGGGGTTACTGCTGTCTCTGCACTGAGGAATTCCTCATGGTGGTCCTCAGGGGACCAAAAGGGACGCCAGGAATAAAACCCGGGCCGGTCGCGTAAAAACCAAGTCTACACCCACTGATCTATCGCTCCCCCCCCAAAGCCCAAACTAGTTGTTTTCAAACAATTACCACTTTCGATCAAATGGAAGAAATAGAAATAAACATTTTGTTCAAAGGAAAAAATAGAAATTTCTTTCGGTTTTGAGCAGTGATTTCACCACCCAGTGAAGCTCAGGAAGGGCCTCTACGCCAAGCATTAGGCTCTAGATTTCCTCTCTGCAGTGCCCTGTCATCCACCATCAAAATCACATCCTTGATCCCCTGCCAGCAGAATATCTGTCCCCAACGTGCAAATTTTACCAGCCGACTCACACCCAGTGACTCCACTTTCAAATCAAATGGCTGCAATGCCAAAACCTGAATCTGCAGTTTGAGTTATGCAATGAAACGCAACAGATGACTAAGAATTTGTGGAAAGAAATGAATGAGGCAGTGTGTTCAGACTTGCGGGCAAGCTGGGGCTCCCTCGGGCTCCGACACGTTCCTCTCCGGTTGGGGGCCGGAGCGATGGCTTGGAGGGGAGGGCGAGGGTCTCGTGCCCCCGACCCCATGGGGCCGCCCCGGCCAGGGCTACCAGGACGCACAATGAAAAACAAACCTGAAAAGAAAACTCTCTCTCTTCTGGTCGTCCTGATTTCCGTTGTTCCTGACCCTTTCCGAACGACTTTTGCTCCTGAACCTTCCTTGCACTTCACTTGTCAGCCCACCTGTCAGGCACCACCGACCCCCCCCATTCCCTCACCCCCCCCCTCCCCGCACGCGCCTCCTAAATAAAAACCTCCCTGGATGCGATGCGCTAAGATAGACGGAAGGGAGAGACAAACCTCTCGAAAAGGCGGGCGCTGGGGGCATCCCGGGCTGGGCAGGCGGCGGAGGCTCAGAGCTCCCAGATGGACCACTCAGCGGCCAGGCCAGCGAGGAAACTGGCCCTATGGGACGCCCCCACGCCCTGGCCGCCCCCTTCCCGCCCCACCCCCGCTCCTCACCAGGCAACAAACAGGGTGGAGATTGCTCCGCCCACAAAGACCCCAGGGAAAGGCGGGGCTCTGTGACCTCACCTACACTTCCGGTCAGGGTTTTAAAGGGCCAGACACCACATAGTCCCCACACAGCAACCTATAGGGCTTTTTACTACCTCTGGGCTGAGGAAACACTCCTGGCTGTGCCTACCTTTTACCTATAATAAATATCCTATCTTGGAGGACTGTGTGATGACACAGCAGGTATGAGCAGCTTGCAATTGCCTGACCAAGTCCTCTAGCCAGGCACCCGATTGTCGAGGGACCCCGACAGCTGTGATCCCTGAGGTCAGAGCAGGAGTAAGGCCTGAGTACTGTAGTGTGTGACCCCAAAATACAGCAATGACAAACAGTAAACTCTATCCAAATAGAGGGAAATAAATCCACGTACCCTGACAAATTGTAGCATAAAATAGTTCAAGAGTCAAACAGTGGGTCCTTAAAACCTATGCTGCAGGAGCACACTTCTATCTCTGCTGTCAGATATTCCGTGTGTGTGTGTCTGAGCCAGAACCAACAGTGTCAGGAGTACTCCTAGCTCTGCATTCAGGGATCTGTCCTGGAATGTCTGAGGTTTGCTGGGATGCAGCTGATCAAATCTGTGTTAGCTGCATGCAAGGCAAGCACCCTACTTGCTGCACCATACCTCTGGCCCTTTCAAAGTAAATTTCTTGCCAGCAAGCCAGGAGTGACCCCTGAGCAAAGTTCCCCCCCCCCCAATGCGACAATAAGAACATCTTCCTTCCTGAGCAAGGAAAATTAAATCCTTGACCTGCTATACTCACCCCAAGAGCCAGTATCCAGGGATCGCCCAGTCAGGAAGAGATGAAGCATAGAGGATTTTTCATAACTGAAGATGAGTCTAAATTCCTCATCTGGAAAAAAACATCAGCGTTGGAATTAGACAGACAGTAAAGCAGGCAAGATGCTTGCCCTCCTCGCCCCAATCAAGCTTCAGCATCCCAGATCCCAGAGCACCGCCAGGAATGATTCCTGAGCACTGAGCCAGGAGTGAGCATCTTAGGGTATGTCCTCTCTCACTCCCCCCACAAAACATAAAAAAACCAACTAAAACAAACCCCCAAATTAAAATTTCATTGGCCTAAACCTCCCACCTGCGTGAACCACGCTTCCAAAAAGGCCCCTCCCCATCACAACCGCCAATGAATAGGACGGTCTGCAACAGAGTCTCTTGCCTTTAGGGGGCTGCAGCCCCGACCCTGAACATGAATCTGCAGATTCTATAGCATCTACGTCAAGGCTAAAGGCTTCAGGATTTGTACCGACAAGTCCCATGTTGGGAGTGTTGGCCACTCAAGCCCCTAGCCCTTGGGTGGGTTCCGCAACCCCAAGGCCTGTAGCCCCAGTGCTCAGCCCCATGCCAAAATGCAACAAAGGCACACTCAATCCCACAACCCCTGTACTGTGTACAGACCCCACTGCACCGCCCTAAGCTCCGCATCACTCTGAAGCCTCTACTGCACCCCAGGAACTGCCTGGATGTCAGGAATTCAGTGAGAAAGAAAGCACGAAAGCACCTCCCAGGTCCGAATGGTCCCGCTACTAACAATGTGGAGACTGAGAGTTCTGGGATGCTAACGGGAGGATGCTTGTGTCCTGCCACAAAACTGGCCTTCAGAGTACCCCTTCTACCAGGGGCCGCCACTTTTTACTGATCTTGTCCCTCATAAATAATGCACTAGGAAAGCCCCATATGTTCGGTGTTTTATTTTTTTGTAAACTCAATAAACAGACACGAGTGGAAATATCTCCCTTTGCAGAAAGCGTTAGAGAGAGAGCACCGCGGTAGGGCGTTTGCCTTGCACGCAGCCAACATGGCCGACCTGAGTTCGATTCCTCCACCCCTCTCGGAGAGCCCGGCAAGCTACGGAGAGTATCTCGCCCGCACGGCGAAGCCTGGCAAGCTCCCCGTGATGTATTCGACATGCCACACACAATAACAACCAAGTCTCCAACGGGGGACCTTACTAGGCCAGCTCGAGCAAATCGATGAACCATGGGAGGACAGCGACAGTGATAGCAGAAAGCTGACACACCATTCCAAGAGAAAAGAAAATAGATTCCAGTCAGGGTTCAGTTCAAGCTCAGTGTGGAGCTCAGTGTGGAGCGCCCGATGCATGGAGTGAAGGCAACCCTGCATCCCTGCAGACACGACGAGCCACGGGGGCCATTGAAAACATCTCACCAAAATGGATGGCTCTCAGGATCGATCCTTTTTTTGGTCCTTTTATTTTGAAGTTTGTCTTCTTTAGAGACACACCAGGCAGTGCTCAGGGATCACTCCTGGAGGGTCTGTAGGGGAGCAAATGGATGCAAACCTTTCTCCTTCTCACTGCGCTGACACTAGTGCCCTCAAACTGGTTTTCTTTTTCAGTTTTGGCTTTTTGGGTCACACCTGGTGAAGCACAGGGGTTACTGCTGTCTCTGCACTGAGGAATTCCTCATGGTGGTCCTCAGGGGACCAAAAGGGACGCCAGGAATAAAACCCGGGCCGGTCGCGTAAAAACCAAGTCTACACCCACTGATCTATCGCTCCCCCCCCAAAGCCCAAACTAGTTGTTTTCAAACAATTACCAGTTTCGATCAAATGGAAGAAATAGAAATAAACATTTTGTTCAAAGGAAAAAATAGAAATTTCTTTCGGTTTTGAGCAGTGATTTCACCACCCAGTGAAGCTCAGGAAGGGCCTCTACGCCAAGCATTAGGCTCTAGATTTCCTCTCTGCAGTGCCCTGTCATCCACCATCAAAATCACATCCTTGATCCCCTGCCAGCAGAATATCTGTCCCCAACGTGCAAATTTTACCAGCCGACTCACACCCAGTGACTCCACTCTCAAATCAAATGGCTGCAATGCCAAAACCTGAATCTGCAGTTTGAGTTATGCAATGAAACGCAACAGATGACTACGAATTTGTGGAAAGGAAGGAATGAGGCAGTGTGTTCAGACTTGCGGGCAAGCTGGGGCTCCCTCGGGCTCCGACACGTTCCTCTCCGGTTGGGGGCCGGAGCGATGGCTTGGAGGGGAGGGCGAGGGTCTCGTGCCCCCGACCCCATGGGGCCGCCCCGGCCAGGGCTACCAGGACGCACAATGAAAAACAAACCTGAAAAGAAAACTCTCTCTCTTCTGGTCGTCCTGATTTCCGTTGTTCCTGACCCTTTCCGAACGACTTTTGCTCCCGAACCTTCCACTTCACTTGTCAGCCCACCTGCCAGGCACCACCGACCCCCCCATTCCCTCACCCCCCCCTAAATAAAAACCTCCCTGGATGCGATGCGCTAAGATAGACGGAAGGGAGAGACAAACCTCTCGAAAAGGCGGGCGCTGGGGGCATCCCGGGCTGGGCAGGCGGCGGAGGCTCAGAGCTCCCAGATGGACCACTCAGCGGCCAGGCCAGCGAGGAAACTGGCCCTATGGGACGCCCCCACGCCCTGGCCGCCCCCTTCCCGCCCCACCCCCGCTCCTCACCAGGCAACAAACAGGGTGGAGATTGCTCCGCCCACAAAGACCCCAGGGAAAGGCGGGGCTCTGTGACCTCACCTACACTTCCGGTCAGGGTTTTAAAGGGCCAGACACCACATAGTCCCCACACAGCAACCTATAGGGCTTTTTACTACCTCTGGGCTGAGGAAACACTCCTGGCTGTGCCTACCTTTTACCTATAATAAATATCCTATCTTGGAGGACTGTGTGATGACACAGCAGGTATGAGCAGCTTGCAATTGCCTGACCAAGTCCTCTAGCCAGGCACCCGATTGTCGAGGGACCCCGACAGCTGTGATCCCTGAGGTCAGAGCAGGAGTAAGGCCTGAGTACTGTAGTGTGTGACCCCAAAATACAGCAATGACAAACAGTAAACTCTATCCAAATAGAGGGAAATAAATCCACGTACCCTGACAAATTGTAGCATAAAATAGTTCAAGAGTCAAACAGTGGGTCCTTAAAACCTATGCTGCAGGAGCACACTTCTATCTCTGCTGTCAGATATTCCGTGTGTGTGTGTCTGAGCCAGAACCAACAGTGTCAGGAGTACTCCTAGCTCTGCATTCAGGGATCTGTCCTGGAATGTCTGAGGTTTGCTGGGATGCAGCTGATCAAATCTGTGTTAGCTGCATGCAAGGCAAGCACCCTACTTGCTGCACCATACCTCTGGCCCTTTCAAAGTAAATTTCTTGCCAGCAAGCCAGGAGTGACCCCTGAGCAAAGTTCCCCCCCCCCCCAATGCGACAATAAGAACATCTTCCTTCCTGAGCAAGGAAAATTAAATCCTTGACCTGCTATACTCACCCCAAGAGCCAGTATCCAGGGATCGCCCAGTCAGGAAGAGATGAAGCATAGAGGATTTTTCATAACTGAAGATGAGTCTAAATTCCTCATCTGGAAAAAAACATCAGCGTTGGAATTAGACAGACAGTAAAGCAGGCAAGATGCTTGCCCTCCTCGCCCCAATCAAGCTTCAGCATCCCAGATCCCAGAGCACCGCCAGGAATGATTCCTGAGCACTGAGCCAGGAGTGAGCATCTTAGGGTATGTCCTCTCTCACTCCCCCCACAAAACATAAAAAAACCAACTAAAACAAACCCCCAAATTAAAATTTCATTGGCCTAAACCTCCCACCTGCGTGAACCACGCTTCCAAAAAGGCCCCTCCCCATCACAACCGCCAATGAATAGGACGGTCTGCAACAGAGTCTCTTGCCTTTAGGGGGCTGCAGCCCCGACCCTGAACATGAATCTGCAGATTCTATAGCATCTACGTCAAGGCTAAAGGCTTCAGGATTTGTACCGACAAGTCCCATGTTGGGAGTGTTGGCCACTCAAGCCCCTAGCCCTTGGGTGGGTTCCGCAACCCCAAGGCCTGTAGCCCCAGTGCTCAGCCCCATGCCAAAATGCAACAAAGGCACACTCAATCCCACAACCCCTGTACTGTGTACAGACCCCACTGCACCGCCCTAAGCTCCGCATCACTCTGAAGCCTCTACTGCACCCCAGGAACTGCCTGGATGTCAGGAATTCAGTGAGAAAGAAAGCACGAAAGCACCTCCCAGGTCCGAATGGTCCCGCTACTAACAATGTGGAGACTGAGAGTTCTGGGATGCTAACGGGAGGATGCTTGTGTCCTGCCACAAAACTGGCCTTCAGAGTACCCCTTCTACCAGGGGCCGCCACTTTTTACTGATCTTGTCCCTCATAAATAATGCACTAGGAAAGCCCCATATGTTCGGTGTTTTATTTTTTTGTAAACTCAATAAACAGACACGAGTGGAAATATCTCCCTTTGCAGAAAGCGTTAGAGAGAGAGCACCGCGGTAGGGCGTTTGCCTTGCACGCAGCCAACATGGCCGACCTGAGTTCGATTCCTCCACCCCTCTCGGAGAGCCCGGCAAGCTACGGAGAGTATCTCGCCCGCACGGCGAAGCCTGGCAAGCTCCCCGTGATGTATTCGACATGCCACACACAATAACAACCAAGTCTCCAACGGGGGACCTTACTAGGCCAGCTCGAGCAAATCGATGAACCATGGGAGGACAGCGACAGTGATAGCAGAAAGCTGACACACCATTCCAAGAGAAAAGAAAATAGATTCCAGTCAGGGTTCAGTTCAAGCTCAGTGTGGAGCTCAGTGTGGAGCGCCCGATGCATGGAGTGAAGGCAACCCTGCATCCCTGCAGACACGACGAGCCACGGGGGCCATTGAAAACATCTCACCAAAATGGATGGCTCTCAGGATCGATCCTTTTTTTGGTCCTTTTATTTTGAAGTTTGTCTTCTTTAGAGACACACCAGGCAGTGCTCAGGGATCACTCCTGGAGGGTCTGTAGGGGAGCAAATGGATGCAAACCTTTCTCCTTCTCACTGCGCTGACACTAGTGCCCTCAAACTGGTTTTCTTTTTCAGTTTTGGCTTTTTGGGTCACACCTGGTGAAGCACAGGGGTTACTGCTGTCTCTGCACTGAGGAATTCCTCATGGTGGTCCTCAGGGGACCAAAAGGGACGCCAGGAATAAAACCCGGGCCGGTCGCGTAAAAACCAAGTCTACACCCACTGATCTATCGCTCCCCCCCCAAAGCCCAAACTAGTTGTTTTCAAACAATTACCACTTTCGATCAAATGGAAGAAATAGAAATAAACATTTTGTTCAAAGGAAAAAATAGAAATTTCTTTCGGTTTTGAGCAGTGATTTCACCACCCAGTGAAGCTCAGGAAGGGCCTCTACGCCAAGCATTAGGCTCTAGATTTCCTCTCTGCAGTGCCCTGTCATCCACCATCAAAATCACATCCTTGATCCCCTGCCAGCAGAATATCTGTCCCCAACGTGCAAATTTTACCAGCCGACTCACACCCAGTGACTCCACTTTCAAATCAAATGGCTGCAATGCCAAAACCTGAATCTGCAGTTTGAGTTATGCAATGAAACGCAACAGATGACTAAGAATTTGTGGAAAGAAATGAATGAGGCAGTGTGTTCAGACTTGCGGGCAAGCTGGGGCTCCCTCGGGCTCCGACACGTTCCTCTCCGGTTGGGGGCCGGAGCGATGGCTTGGAGGGGAGGGCGAGGGTCTCGTGCCCCCGACCCCATGGGGCCGCCCCGGCCAGGGCTACCAGGACGCACAATGAAAAACAAACCTGAAAAGAAAACTCTCTCTCTTCTGGTCGTCCTGATTTCCGTTGTTCCTGACCCTTTCCGAACGACTTTTGCTCCTGAACCTTCCTTGCACTTCACTTGTCAGCCCACCTGCCAGGCACCACCGACCCCCCCCATTCCCTCACCCCCCCCCCTCCCCGCACGCGCCTCCTAAATAAAAACCTCCCTGGATGCGATGCGCTAAGATAGACGGAAGGGAGAGACAAACCTCTCGAAAAGGCGGGCGCTGGGGGCATCCCGGGCTGGGCAGGCGGCGGAGGCTCAGAGCTCCCAGATGGACCACTCAGCGGCCAGGCCAGCGAGGAAACTGGCCCTATGGGACGCCCCCACGCCCTGGCCGCCCCCTTCCCGCCCCACCCCCGCTCCTCACCAGGCAACAAACAGGGTGGAGATTGCTCCGCCCACAAAGACCCCAGGGAAAGGCGGGGCTCTGTGACCTCACCTACACTTCCGGTCAGGGTTTTAAAGGGCCAGACACCACATAGTCCCCACACAGCAACCTATAGGGCTTTTTACTACCTCTGGGCTGAGGAAACACTCCTGGCTGTGCCTACCTTTTACCTATAATAAATATCCTATCTTGGAGGACTGTGTGATGACACAGCAGGTATGAGCAGCTTGCAATTGCCTGACCAAGTCCTCTAGCCAGGCACCCGATTGTCGAGGGACCCCGACAGCTGTGATCCCTGAGGTCAGAGCAGGAGTAAGGCCTGAGTACTGTAGTGTGTGACCCCAAAATACAGCAATGACAAACAGTAAACTCTATCCAAATAGAGGGAAATAAATCCACGTACCCTGACAAATTGTAGCATAAAATAGTTCAAGAGTCAAACAGTGGGTCCTTAAAACCTATGCTGCAGGAGCACACTTCTATCTCTGCTGTCAGATATTCCGTGTGTGTGTGTCTGAGCCAGAACCAACAGTGTCAGGAGTACTCCTAGCTCTGCATTCAGGGATCTGTCCTGGAATGTCTGAGGTTTGCTGGGATGCAGCTGATCAAATCTGTGTTAGCTGCATGCAAGGCAAGCACCCTACTTGCTGCACCATACCTCTGGCCCTTTCAAAGTAAATTTCTTGCCAGCAAGCCAGGAGTGACCCCTGAGCAAAGTTCCCCCCCCCCAATGCGACAATAAGAACATCTTCCTTCCTGAGCAAGGAAAATTAAATCCTTGACCTGCTATACTCACCCCAAGAGCCAGTATCCAGGGATCGCCCAGTCAGGAAGAGATGAAGCATAGAGGATTTTTCATAACTGAAGATGAGTCTAAATTCCTCATCTGGAAAAAAACATCAGCGTTGGAATTAGACAGACAGTAAAGCAGGCAAGATGCTTGCCCTCCTCGCCCCAATCAAGCTTCAGCATCCCAGATCCCAGAGCACCGCCAGGAATGATTCCTGAGCACTGAGCCAGGAGTGAGCATCTTAGGGTATGTCCTCTCTCACTCCCCCCACAAAACATAAAAAAACCAACTAAAACAAACCCCCAAATTAAAATTTCATTGGCCTAAACCTCCCACCTGCGTGAACCACGCTTCCAAAAAGGCCCCTCCCCATCACAACCGCCAATGAATAGGACGGTCTGCAACAGAGTCTCTTGCCTTTAGGGGGCTGCAGCCCCGACCCTGAACATGAATCTGCAGATTCTATAGCATCTACGTCAAGGCTAAAGGCTTCAGGATTTGTACCGACAAGTCCCATGTTGGGAGTGTTGGCCACTCAAGCCCCTAGCCCTTGGGTGGGTTCCGCAACCCCAAGGCCTGTAGCCCCAGTGCTCAGCCCCATGCCAAAATGCAACAAAGGCACACTCAATCCCACAACCCCTGTACTGTGTACAGACCCCACTGCACCGCCCTAAGCTCCGCATCACTCTGAAGCCTCTACTGCACCCCAGGAACTGCCTGGATGTCAGGAATTCAGTGAGAAAGAAAGCACGAAAGCACCTCCCAGGTCCGAATGGTCCCGCTACTAACAATGTGGAGACTGAGAGTTCTGGGATGCTAACGGGAGGATGCTTGTGTCCTGCCACAAAACTGGCCTTCAGAGTACCCCTTCTACCAGGGGCCGCCACTTTTTACTGATCTTGTCCCTCATAAATAATGCACTAGGAAAGCCCCATATGTTCGGTGTTTTATTTTTTTGTAAACTCAATAAACAGACACGAGTGGAAATATCTCCCTTTGCAGAAAGCGTTAGAGAGAGAGCACCGCGGTAGGGCGTTTGCCTTGCACGCAGCCAACATGGCCGACCTGAGTTCGATTCCTCCACCCCTCTCGGAGAGCCCGGCAAGCTACGGAGAGTATCTCGCCCGCACGGCGAAGCCTGGCAAGCTCCCCGTGATGTATTCGACATGCCACACACAATAACAACCAAGTCTCCAACGGGGGACCTTACTAGGCCAGCTCGAGCAAATCGATGAACCATGGGAGGACAGCGACAGTGATAGCAGAAAGCTGACACACCATTCCAAGAGAAAAGAAAATAGATTCCAGTCAGGGTTCAGTTCAAGCTCAGTGTGGAGCTCAGTGTGGAGCGCCCGATGCATGGAGTGAAGGCAACCCTGCATCCCTGCAGACACGACGAGCCACGGGGGCCATTGAAAACATCTCACCAAAATGGATGGCTCTCAGGATCGATCCTTTTTTTGGTCCTTTTATTTTGAAGTTTGTCTTCTTTAGAGACACACCAGGCAGTGCTCAGGGATCACTCCTGGAGGGTCTGTAGGGGAGCAAATGGATGCAAACCTTTCTCCTTCTCACTGCGCTGACACTAGTGCCCTCAAACTGGTTTTCTTTTTCAGTTTTGGCTTTTTGGGTCACACCTGGTGAAGCACAGGGGTTACTGCTGTCTCTGCACTGAGGAATTCCTCATGGTGGTCCTCAGGGGACCAAAAGGGACGCCAGGAATAAAACCCGGGCCGGTCGCGTAAAAACCAAGTCTACACCCACTGATCTATCGCTCCCCCCCCAAAGCCCAAACTAGTTGTTTTCAAACAATTACCAGTTTCGATCAAATGGAAGAAATAGAAATAAACATTTTGTTCAAAGGAAAAAATAGAAATTTCTTTCGGTTTTGAGCAGTGATTTCACCACCCAGTGAAGCTCAGGAAGGGCCTCTACGCCAAGCATTAGGCTCTAGATTTCCTCTCTGCAGTGCCCTGTCATCCACCATCAAAATCACATCCTTGATCCCCTGCCAGCAGAATATCTGTCCCCAACGTGCAAATTTTACCAGCCGACTCACACCCAGTGACTCCACTCTCAAATCAAATGGCTGCAATGCCAAAACCTGAATCTGCAGTTTAAGTTATGCAATGAAACGCAACAGATGACTACGAATTTGTGGAAAGAAAGGAATGAGGCAGTGTGTTCAGACTTGCGGGCAAGCTGGGGCTCCCTCGGGCTCCGACACGTTCCTCTCCGGTTGGGGGCCGGAGCGATGGCTTGGAGGGGAGGGCGAGGGTCTCGTGCCCCCGACCCCATGGGGCCGCCCCGGCCAGGGCTACCAGGACGCACAATGAAAAACAAACCTGAAAAGAAAACTCTCTCTCTTCTGGTCGTCCTGATTTCCGTTGTTCCTGACCCTTTCCGAACGACTTTTGCTCCCGAACCTTCCACTTCACTTGTCAGCCCACCTGCCAGGCACCACCGACCCCCCCCATTCCCTCACCCCCCCTCCCCGCACGCGCCTCCTAAATAAAAACCTCCCTGAATGCGATGCGCTAAGATAGATGGAAGGGAGAGACAAACCTCTCGAAAAGGCGGGCGCTGGGGGCATCCCGGGCTGGGCAGGCGGCGGAGGCTCAGAGCTCCCAGATGGACCACTCAGCGGCCAGGCCAGCGAGGAAACTGGCCCTATGGGACGCCCCCACGCCCTGGCCGCCCCCTTCCCGCCCCACCCCCGCTCCTCACCAGGCAACAAACAGGGTGGAGATTGCTCCGCCCACAAAGACCCCAGGGAAAGGCGGGGCTCTGTGACCTCACCTACACTTCCGGTCAGGGTTTTAAAGGGCCAGACACCACATAGTCCCCACACAGCAACCTATAGGGCTTTTTACTACCTCTGGGCTGAGGAAACACTCCTGGCTGTGCCTACCTTTTACCTATAATAAATATCCTATCTTGGAGGACTGTGTGATGACACAGCAGGTATGAGCAGCTTGCAATTGCCTGACCAAGTCCTCTAGCCAGGCACCCGATTGTCGAGGGACCCCGACAGCTGTGATCCCTGAGGTCAGAGCAGGAGTAAGGCCTGAGTACTGTAGTGTGTGACCCCAAAATACAGCAATGACAAACAGTAAACTCTATCCAAATAGAGGGAAATAAATCCACGTACCCTGACAAATTGTAGCATAAAATAGTTCAAGAGTCAAACAGTGGGTCCTTAAAACCTATGCTGCAGGAGCACACTTCTATCTCTGCTGTCAGATATTCCGTGTGTGTGTGTCTGAGCCAGAACCAACAGTGTCAGGAGTACTCCTAGCTCTGCATTCAGGGATCTGTTCTGGAATGTCTGAGGTTTGCTGGGATGCAGCTGATCAAATCTGTGTTAGCTGCATGCAAGGCAAGCACCCTACTTGCTGCACCATACCTCTGGCCCTTTCAAAGTAAATTTCTTGCCAGCAAGCCAGGAGTGACCCCTGAGCAAAGTTCCCCCCCCCCCAATGCGACAATAAGAACATCTTCCTTCCTGAGCAAGGAAAATTAAATCCTTGACCTGCTATACTCACCCCAAGAGCCAGTATCCAGGGATCGCCCAGTCAGGAAGAGATGAAGCATAGAGGATTTTTCATAACTGAAGATGAGTCTAAATTCCTCATCTGGAAAAAAACATCAGCGTTGGAATTAGACAGACAGTAAAGCAGGCAAGATGCTTGCCCTCCTCGCCCCAATCAAGCTTCAGCATCCCAGATCCCAGAGCACCGCCAGGAATGATTCCTGAGCACTGAGCCAGGAGTGAGCATCTTAGGGTATGTCCTCTCTCACTCCCCCCACAAAACATAAAAAAACCAACTAAAACAAACCCCCAAATTAAAATTTCATTGGCCTAAACCTCCCACCTGCGTGAACCACGCTTCCAAAAAGGCCCCTCCCCATCACAACCGCCAATGAATAGGACGGTCTGCAACAGAGTCTCTTGCCTTTAGGGGGCTGCAGCCCCGACCCTGAACATGAATCTGCAGATTCTATAGCATCTACGTCAAGGCTAAAGGCTTCAGGATTTGTACCGACAAGTCCCATGTTGGGAGTGTTGGCCACTCAAGCCCCTAGCCCTTGGGTGGGTTCCGCAACCCCAAGGCCTGTAGCCCCAGTGCTCAGCCCCATGCCAAAATGCAACAAAGGCACACTCAATCCCACAACCCCTGTACTGTGTACAGACCCCACTGCACCGCCCTAAGCTCCGCATCACTCTAAAGCCTCTACTGCACCCCAGGAACTGCCTGGATGTCAGGAATTCAGTGAGAAAGAAAGCACGAAAGCACCTCCCAGGTCCGAATGGTCCCGCTACTAACAATGTGGAGACTGAGAGTTCTGGGATGCTAACGGGAGGATGCTTGTGTCCTGCCACAAAACTGGCCTTCAGAGTACCCCTTCTACCAGGGGCCGCCACTTTTTACTGATCTTGTCCCTCATAAATAATGCACTAGGAAAGCCCCATATGTTCGGTGTTTTATTTTTTTGTAAACTCAATAAACAGACACGAGTGGAAATATCTCCCTTTGCAGAAAGCGTTAGAGAGAGAGCACCGCGGTAGGGCGTTTGCCTTGCACGCAGCCAACATGGCCGACCTGAGTTCGATTCCTCCACCCCTCTCGGAGAGCCCGGCAAGCTACGGAGAGTATCTCGCCCGCACGGCGAAGCCTGGCAAGCTCCCCGTGATGTATTCGACATGCCACACACAATAACAACCAAGTCTCCAACGGGGGACCTTACTAGGCCAGCTCGAGCAAATCGATGAACCATGGGAGGACAGCGACAGTGATAGCAGAAAGCTGACACACCATTCCAAGAGAAAAGAAAATAGATTCCAGTCAGGGTTCAGTTCAAGCTCAGTGTGGAGCTCAGTGTGGAGCGCCCGATGCATGGAGTGAAGGCAACCCTGCATCCCTGCAGACACGACGAGCCACGGGGGCCATTGAAAACATCTCACCAAAATGGATGGCTCTCAGGATCGATCCTTTTTTTGGTCCTTTTATTTTGAAGTTTGTCTTCTTTAGAGACACACCAGGCAGTGCTCAGGGATCACTCCTGGAGGGTCTGTAGGGGAGCAAATGGATGCAAACCTTTCTCCTTCTCACTGCGCTGACACTAGTGCCCTCAAACTGGTTTTCTTTTTCAGTTTTGGCTTTTTGGGTCACACCTGGTGAAGCACAGGGGTTACTGCTGTCTCTGCACTGAGGAATTCCTCATGGTGGTCCTCAGGGGACCAAAAGGGACGCCAGGAATAAAACCCGGGCCGGTCGCGTAAAAACCAAGTCTACACCCACTGATCTATCGCTCCCCCCCCAAAGCCCAAACTAGTTGTTTTCAAACAATTACCACTTTCGATCAAATGGAAGAAATAGAAATAAACATTTTGTTCAAAGGAAAAAATAGAAATTTCTTTCGGTTTTGAGCAGTGATTTCACCACCCAGTGAAGCTCAGGAAGGGCCTCTACGCCAAGCATTAGGCTCTAGATTTCCTCTCTGCAGTGCCCTGTCATCCACCATCAAAATCACATCCTTGATCCCCTGCCAGCAGAATATCTGTCCCCAACGTGCAAATTTTACCAGCCGACTCACACCCAGTGACTCCACTCTCAAATCAAATGGCTGCAATGCCAAAACCTGAATCTGCAGTTTGAGTTATGCAATGAAACGCAACAGATGACTACGAATTTGTGGAAAGAAAGGAATGAGGCAGTGTGTTCAGACTTGCGGGCAAGCTGGGGCTCCCTCGGGCTCCGACACGTTCCTCTCCGGTTGGGGGCCGGAGCGATGGCTTGGAGGGGAGGGCGAGGGTCTCGTGCCCCCGACCCCATGGGGCCGCCCCGGCCAGGGCTACCAGGACGCACAATGAAAAACAAACCTGAAAAGAAAACTCTCTCTCTTCTGGTCGTCCTGATTTCCGTTGTTCCTGACCCTTTCCGAACGACTTTTGCTCCCGAACCTTCCACTTCACTTGTCAGCCCACCTGCCAGGCACCACCGACCCCCCCCCATTCCCTCACCCCCCCCCTCCCCGCACGCGCCTCCTAAATAAAAACCTCCCTGGATGCGATGCGCTAAGATAGACGGAAGGGAGAGACAAACCTCTCGAAAAGGCGGGCGCTGGGGGCATCCCGGGCTGGGCAGGCGGCGGAGGCTCAGAGCTCCCAGATGGACCACTCAGCGGCCAGGCCAGCGAGGAAACTGGCCCTATGGGACGCCCCCACGCCCTGGCCGCCCCCTTCCCGCCCCACCCCCGCTCCTCACCAGGCAACAAACAGGGTGGAGATTGCTCCGCCCACAAAGACCCCAGGGAAAGGCGGGGCTCTGTGACCTCACCTACACTTCCGGTCAGGGTTTTAAAGGGCCAGACACCACATAGTCCCCACACAGCAACCTATAGGGCTTTTTACTACCTCTGGGCTGAGGAAACACTCCTGGCTGTGCCTACCTTTTACCTATAATAAATATCCTATCTTGGAGGACTGTGTGATGACACAGCAGGTATGAGCAGCTTGCAATTGCCTGACCAAGTCCTCTAGCCAGGCACCCGATTGTCGAGGGACCCCGACAGCTGTGATCCCTGAGGTCAGAGCTGGAGTAAGGCCTGAGTACTGTAGTGTGTGACCCCAAAATACAGCAATGACAAACAGTAAACTCTATCCAAATAGAGGGAAATAAATCCACGTACCCTGACAAATTGTAGCATAAAATAGTTCAAGAGTCAAACAGTGGGTCCTTAAAACCTATGCTGCAGGAGCACACTTCTATCTCTGCTGTCAGATATTCCGTGTGTGTGTGTCTGAGCCAGAACCAACAGTGTCAGGAGTACTCCTAGCTCTGCATTCAGGGATCTGTCCTGGAATGTCTGAGGTTTGCTGGGATGCAGCTGATCAAATCTGTGTTAGCTGCATGCAAGGCAAGCACCCTACTTGCTGCACCATACCTCTGGCCCTTACAAAGTAAATTTCTTGCCAGCAAGCCAGGAGTGACCCCTGAGCAAAGTTCCCCCCCCCCCAATGCGACAATAAGAACATCTTCCTTCCTGAGCAAGGAAAATTAAATCCTTGACCTGCTATACTCACCCCAAGAGCCAGTATCCAGGGATCGCCCAGTCAGGAAGAGATGAAGCATAGAGGATTTTTCATAACTGAAGATGAGTCTAAATTCCTCATCTGGAAAAAAACATCAGCGTTGGAATTAGACAGACAGTAAAGCAGGCAAGATGCATGCCCTCCTCGCCCCAATCAAGCTTCAGCATCCCAGATCCCAGAGCACCGCCAGGAATGATTCCTGAGCACTGAGCCAGGAGTGAGCATCTTAGGGTATGTCCTCTCTCACTCCCCCCACAAAACATAAAAAAACCAACTAAAACAAACCCCCAAATTAAAAGTTCATTGGCCTAAACCTCCCACCTGCGTGAACCACGCTTCCAAAAAGGCCCCTCCCCATCACAACCGCCAATGAATAGGACGGTCTGCAACAGAGTCTCTTGCCTTTAGGGGGCTGCAGCCCCGACCCTGAACATGAATCTGCAGATTCTATAGCATCTACGTCAAGGCTAAAGGCTTCAGGATTTGTACCGACAAGTCCCATGTTGGGAGTGTTGGCCACTCAAGCCCCTAGCCCTTGGGTGGGTTCCGCAACCCCAAGGCCTGTAGCCCCAGTGCTCAGCCCCATGCCAAAATGCAACAAGGGCACACTCAATCCCACAACCCCTGTACTGTGTACAGACCCCACTGCACCGCCCTAAGCTCCGCATCACTCTGAAGCCTCTACTGCACCCCAGGAACTGCCTAGATGTCAGGAATTCAGTGAGAAAGAAAGCACGAAAGCACCTCCCAGGTCCGAATGGTCCCGCTACTAACAATGTGGAGACTGAGAGTTCTGGGATGCTAACGGGAGGATGCTTGTGTCCTGCCACAAAACTGGCCTTCAGAGTACCCCTTCTACCAGGGGCCGCCACTTTTTACTGATCTTGTCCCTCATAAATAATGCACTAGGAAAGCCCCATATGTTCGGTGTTTTATTTTTTTGTAAACTCAATAAACAGACACGAGTGGAAATATCTCCCTTTGCAGAAAGCGTTAGAGAGAGAGCACCGCGGTAGGGCGTTTACCTTGCACACAGCCAACATGGCCGACCTGAGTTCGATTCCTCCACCCCTCTCGGAGAGCCCGGCAAGCTACTGAGAGTATCTCGCCCGCACGGCGAAGCCTGGCAAGCTCCCCGTGATGTATTCGACATGCCACACACAATAACAACCAAGTCTCCAACGGGGGACCTTACTAGGCCAGCTCGAGCAAATCGATGAACCATGGGAGGACAGCGACAGTGATAGCAGAAAGCTGACACACCATTCCAAGAGAAAAGAAAATAGATTCCAGTCAGGGTTCAGTTCAAGCTCAGTGTGGAGCTCAGTGTGGAGCGCCCGATGCATGGAGTGAAGGCAACCCTGCATCCCTGCAGACACGACGAGCCACGGGGGCCATTGAAAACATCTCACCAAAATGGATGGCTCTCAGGATCGATCCTTTTTTTGGTCCTTTTATTTTGAAGTTTGTCTTCTTTAGAGACACACCAGGCAGTGCTCAGGGATCACTCCTGGAGGGTCTGTAGGGGAGCAAATGGATGCAAACCTTTCTCCTTCTCACTGCGCTGACACTAGTGCCCTCAAACTGGTTTTCTTTTTCAGTTTTGGCTTTTTGGGTCACACCTGGTGAAGCACAGGGGTTACTGCTGTCTCTGCACTGAGGAATTCCTCATGGTGGTCCTCAGGGGACCAAAAGGGACGCCAGGAATAAAACCCGGGCCGGTCGCGTAAAAACCCAGTCTACACCCACTGATCTATCGCTCCCCCCCCAAAGCCCAAACTAGTTGTTTTCAAACAATTACCAGTTTCGATCAAATGGAAGAAATAGAAATAAACATTTTGTTCAAAGGAAAAAATAGAAATTTCTTTCGGTTTTGAGCAGTGATTTCACCACCCAGTGAAGCTCAGGAAGGGCCTCTACGCCAAGCATTAGGCTCTAGATTTCCTCTCTGCAGTGCCCTGTCATCCACCATCAAAATCACATCCTTGATCCCCTGCCAGCAGAATATCTGTCCCCAACGTGCAAATTTTACCAGCCGACTCACACCCAGTGACTCCACTCTCAAATCAAATGGCTGCAATGCCAAAACCTGAATCTGCAGTTTGAGTTATGCAATGAAACGCAACAGATGACTACGAATTTGTGGAAAGAAAGGAATGAGGCAGTGTGTTCAGACTTGCGGGCAAGCTGGGGCTCCCTCGGGCTCCGACACGTTCCTCTCCGGTTGGGGGCCGGAGCGATGGCTTGGAGGGGAGGGCGAGGGTCTCGTGCCCCCGACCCCATGGGGCCGCCCCGGCCAGGGCTACCAGGACGCACAATGAAAAACAAACCTGAAAAGAAAACTCTCTCTCTTCTGGTCGTCCTGATTTCCGTTGTTCCTGACCCTTTCCGAACGACTTTTGCTCCCGAACCTTCCACTTCACTTGTCAGCCCACCTGCCAGGCACCACCGACCCCCCCCCATTCCCTCACCCCCCCCTCCCCGCACGCGCCTCCTAAATAAAAACCTCCCTGGATGCGATGCGCTAAGATAGACGGAAGGGAGAGACAAACCTCTCGAAAAGGCGGGCGCTGGGGGCATCCCGGGCTGGGCAGGCGGCGGAGGCTCAGAGCTCCCAGATGGACCACTCAGCGGCCAGGCCAGCGAGGAAACTGGCCCTATGGGACGCCCCCACGCCCTGGCCGCCCCTTTCCTGCCCCACCCCCGCTCCTCACCAGGCAACAAACAGGGTGGAGATTGCTCCGCCCACAAAGACCCCAGGGAAAGGCGGGGCTCTGTGACCTCACCTACACTTCCGGTCAGGGTTTTAAAGGGCCAGACACCACATAGTCCCCACACAGCAACCTATAGGGCTTTTTACTACCTCTGGGCTGAGGAAACACTCCTGGCTGTGCCTACCTTTTACCTATAATAAATATCCTATCTTGGAGGACTGTGTGATGACACAGCAGGTATGAGCAGCTTGCAATTGCCTGACCAAGTCCTCTAGCCAGGCACCCGATTGTCGAGGGACCCCGACAGCTGTGATCCCTGAGGTCAGAGCAGGAGTAAGGCCTGAGTACTGTAGTGTGTGACCCCAAAATACAGCAATGACAAACAGTAAACTCTATCCAAATAGAGGGAAATAAATCCACGTACCCTGACAAATTGTAGCATAAAATAGTTCAAGAGTCAAACAGTGGGTCCTTAAAACCTATGCTGCAGGAGCACACTTCTATCTCTGCTGTCAGATATACCGTGTGTGTGTGTCTGAGCCAGAACCAACAGTGTCAGGAGTACTCCTAGCTCTGCATTCAGGGATCTGTCCTGGAATGTCTGAGGTTTCCTGGGATGCAGCTGATCAAATCTGTGTTAGCTGCATGCAAGGCAAGCACCCTACTTGCTGCACCATACCTCTGGCCCTTTCAAAGTAAATTTCTTGCCAGCAAGCCAGGAGTGACCCCTGAGCAAAGTTCCCCCCCCCCAATGCGACAATAAGAACATCTTCCTTCAAGAGCAAGGAAAATTAAATCCTTGACCTGCTATACTCACCCCAAGAGCCAGTATCCAGGGATCGCCCAGTCAGGAAGAGATGAAGCATAGAGGATTTTTCATAACTGAAGATGAGTCTAAATTCCTCATCTGGAAAAAAACATCAGCGTTGGAATTAGACAGACAGTAAAGCAGGCAAGATGCTTGCCCTCCTCGCCCCAATCAAGCTTCAGCATCCCAGATCCCAGAGCACCGCCAGGAATGATTCCTGAGCACTGAGCCAGGAGTGAGCATCTTAGGGTATGTCCTCTCTCACTCCCCCCACAAAACATAAAAAAACCAACTAAAACAAACCCCCAAATTAAAATTTCATTGGCCTAAACCTCCCACCTGCGTGAACCACGCTTCCAAAAAGGCCCCTCCCCATCCCAACCGCCAATGAATAGGACGGTCTGCAACAGAGTCTCTTGCCTTTAGGGGGCTGCAGCCCCGACCCTGAACATGAATCTGCAGATTCTATAGCATCTACGTCAAGGCTAAAGGCTTCAGGATTTGTACCGACAAGTCCCATGTTGGGAGTGTTGGCCACTCAAGCCCCTAGCCCTTGGGTGGGTTCCGCAACCCCAAGGCCTGTAGCCCCAGTGCTCAGCCCCATGCCAAAATGCAACAAGGGCACACTCAATCCCACAACCCCTGTACTGTGTACAGACCCCACTGCACCGCCCTAAGCTCCGCATCACTCTGAAGCCTCTACTGCACCCCAGGAACTGCCTGGATGTCAGGAATTCACTGAGAAAGAAAGCACGAAAGCACCTCCCAGATCCGAATGGTCCCGCTACTAACAATGTGGAGACTGAGAGTTCGGGGATGCTAATGGGAGGATGCTTGTGTCCTGCCACAAAACTGGCCTTCAGAGTACCCCTTCTACCAGGGGCCGCCACTTTTTACTGATCTTGTCCCTCATAAATAATGCACTAGGAAAGCCCCATATGTTCGGTGTTTTTTTTGTAAACTCAATAAACAGACACGAGTGGAAATATCTCCCTTTGCAGAAAGCGTTAGAGAGAGAGCACCGCGGTAGGGCGTTTGCCTTGCACGCAGCCAACATGGCCGACCTGAGTTCGATTCCTCCACCCCTCTCGGAGAGCCCGGCAAGCTACGGAGAGTATCTCGCCCGCACGGCGAAGCCTGGCAAGCTCCCCGTGATGTATTCGACATGCCACACACAATAACAACCAAGTCTCCAACGGGGGACCTTACTAGGCCAGCTCGAGCAAATCGATGAACCATGGGAGGACAGCGACAGTGATAGCAGAAAGCTGACACACCATTCCAAGAGAAAAGAAAATAGATTCCAGTCAGGGTTCAGTTCAAGCTCAGTGTGGAGCTCAGTGTGGAGCGCCCGATGCATGGAGTGAAGGCAACCCTGCATCCCTGCAGACACGACGAGCCACGGGGGCCATTGAAAACATCTCAACAAAATGCATGGCTCTCAGGATCGATCCTTTTTTTGGTCCTTTTATTTTGAAGTTTGTCTTCTTTAGAGACACACCAGGCAGTGCTCAGGGATCACTCCTGGAGGGTCTGTAGGGGAGCAAATGGATGCAAACCTTTCTCCTTCTCACTGCGCTGACACTAGTGCCCTCAAACTGGTTTTCTTTTTCAGTTTTGGCTTTTTGGGTCACACCTGGTGAAGCACAGGGGTTACTGCTGTCTCTGCACTGAGGAATTCCTCATGGTGGTCCTCAGGGGACCAAAAGGGACGCCAGGAATAAAACCCGGGCCGGTCGCGTAAAAACCAAGTCTACACCCACTGATCTATCGCTCCCCCCCCAAAGCCCAAACTAGTTGTTTTCAAACAATTACCAGTTTCGATCAAATGGAAGAAATAGAAATAAACATTTTGTTCAAAGGAAAAATAGAAATTTCTTTCGGTTTTGAGCAGGGATTTCACCACCCAGTGAAGCTCAGGAAGGGCCTCTACGCCAAGCATTATGCTCTAGATTTCCTCTCTCCAGTGCCCTGTCATCCACCATCAAAATCACATCCTTGATCGCCTGCCAGCAGAATATCTGTCCCCAACGTGTAAATTTTACCAGCTGACTCACACCCAGTGACTCCACTCTCAAATCAAATGGCTGCAATGCCAAAACCTGAATCTGCAGTTTGAGTTATGCAATGAAACGCAACAGATGACTACGAATTTGTGGAAAGAAAGGAATGAGGCAGTGTGTTCAGACTTGCGGGCAAGCTGGGGCTCCCTCGGGCTCCGACACGTTCCTCTCCGGTTGGGGGCCGGAGCGATGGGTTGTGGGGGAGGGCGAGGTTCTCGTGCCCCCGACCCCATGGGGCCTCCCGGGCCAGGGCTACCAGGACACACAATGAAAAACAAACCTGAGAAGGAAACTCTTGCTCTTCTGGTCGTCCTTATTTCCTTTCTTCCTGACCCTTTCCGAAAGACTTTCGCACTCGAACCTTCCACGACACTTATCAGCCCACCTGCCCGGGACCACCGCCCCCGACCACGCGCCTCCAAATTAAAAAACTCCACTCCCCTCATGCACTAAAATAGAAATGTGTAGAAAGACAAACCTCTCGAAAATGCGGGCGCTCGCGGCATTCCCGGCTGGGGAGCCGGCGGAGGCTCAGGGCTCCCAGATGGACCACTCCGAGCCTGGCCAGGGAGAAAACTGTCCCTATGGAATGCCCCCACGCCCTGGGCGGGGCGTACCCTTCCCGCCCCACCCCTGTTCCTCACAAGCCAACAAACAGTGTTGAGATTCCTCTGCCCACAAAGACCCCATGGAAAGGCGGGGCTCTGTGACCTCACCTACACTTCAGGTCAGAGTTTTAAAGGGCCAGACACCACAGAGTCCTGACCAGGTGCTCTCAACTAGGGAAGGCTAATTGTTTCCCTATTTCAGGTCTTGGATCAGATAGTAGGACGTGGAGGGGGGTGGTGTCACCAGGTACCAGATGGATGGAGTGAACACATGGTCTATGGAGCCAAAGATTTTCTGTTTTCACTAGGGCAATGAAAGTCACAAAGATTTCCTGGCAAACACCCACCAGTAAGCGCCCCGCACCTGATCCCTAAACTTCACCACCAAAATAAAAACAATGCTGAGAAATCACTGGACGTTACTATTCAGATCTCATAATTTTTGGTGTTGATTTATCCATTGTTGGGGGGCACATTCTGTAGTGCTCAGCACTTTTGCCTGACTGCTCAGGGATCATCCACAGTGGGCAAGGGGAACCCTCCAGGGATCTAATCAAGGAACCTGGCTCAGGTACTTCCGAGCTGGACTATCCGAACATCCTCAGCAGAACCCACAAACCCAAGGCCTTAAATACTTCAAAAAAAAATAAATAAAAACACCTTTACCAACAGAACGCACCGTAAAATCCTGGGACACCTACTCAGGGAGAGATGAGAAGTCTGGGGGACTTTGCAACTTGATGTGAGAACAGAATTTCATGATGTACAAAAATCCCAACACTGGAATCTGACAGACAGTAAAGGGGTAGGGTGTTGCCTTGCTTCCACGGATCAACCCTTGATATCCGGAATGGAGCCAAGAGCACCGCCAGGAATAATTCCTGAGCCAGAGCCATGAGTAAACCCTGATGACCCAGATGCACGGATGGGCTACTCGCCCCCCCCCCCCAAATAAAAAACAACAAAAACTAGCCCAGAAAGTAAATTTTCATTTGTAAACCCAAACCACCTCTCATGACCACACTCTCAGGATGTCCCTGGACATCATGGTAACTGAGAAATACAGGACCGAAAGCAACAAGATCCCTTGTCCTTGGGGAGCTGCCTCCCTGCCTCTCAAAATAAATCTGCCTTCTATTTTTTGGTTGGAGGCCACACAGCTTAGGCGAATCGGTTATTCCTGCCACTGCACTTAGGAATCAGTCTTCGTGGTGCTCACAGGATGGAATCTGGGTTGCAACGTGGATAGACAAGGCTCAAAGTGCTTTGATATATATGTCCCTCACCCCAAGGCCAGCAGCCCCCTCGATCAGCTCTGCTCCCACCGGCTGGGGCCCATTTCGGACCTGGCGGTGATTGTGGCTGCAGAGCCCCCCACCAGGATCACACGGACCCCCAGGACCCATGCACCTCAGAACAACACCCACCATACTCCACAAAGTCCGGGTCCTCCTAAAGCCTCCGCTGCTCCTCAGGAACTGCCTGGATATTGGGGAACAAGTGAAAAACAAGCAGAAAAGTGGCCCTCAAGCTGGCGCGGCCCTACCACTCACAGTACTGAGATGGGGACGCGTGGGGCGCTCACGGGAGGCCTCATGTCCTCACAAAATTGGCCTTCACAGTCAGCTTTCCTCAAGAAAGCCTACTTTGTCCTTTACCCATGTGATCAATGACTGCTGGAACCCTTGTCGAGGATACCAGCAACTAGAGATCCTGAGTTCACTCTGAGTGCAGAGTTTGGAGTAAACCCAAGCTCTCAACCAAGGGCAAGGATGTCAAGCCCCACAAGTTTACATTGAGGTAAAAACAAAAGGGAAGATGGAGGGTTGCAGGCCGTACACAGGGTGGGGCTCTCTTCCTGCCCATGGTCAATCCAGGTTCGATCTCTGACAACCCCATATGCCCCCCATCAGCCAGGCATGATTCCGGAGTGCAGAGCCCAGGAAGAAACCCTGAGTACTGCTGGTTTGGCCCAAAACAAATTAAAAAAATAACTTTATAGAATCCAATGCAGGCTGGGCAATAATGCACAGGATTGGGGAACATGCGTCGCACGCAGAACCTCTGACCTGATGCTGGACACCACCTGGCCTCCCAAGATCACTTGCAGTGACCCAAGCACTGAGCACAACAGCGGCTGAGCTGTAAAACTCTAAGAAAGAAATGATCTTAGAGACTTGAATGACAGCACAGTGGACACGGCATTTGCCTTGCAGGCAAACCAATGGGGTCTGAATCCCAGCATTCAATATGGTCCTCGAGCACTGCCAGAAGTAATTCCTACGTGCAGAGCCAGGAGAAACCCCTGAACACCACTGAGTGTGACCCAAAAGCCAAAAACCTAAAGGAACACAATTTAAAAGCACTGTAGCACTGTCCTCCCATTGTTCATCGATTTTCTCGACCGGGCACTAGTAACATCTCCACTGTAAGACTTCTTATTACTGTTTTTGGCATACTGACTACATCACTGGTAGATTGCCAGGGGTTTACATGCGGGTGGTATACTCTTGGTGGCTAGCCGGGCTTTCCCAGATGGGCAGAGGAATCGAACCCAGGTCGGCTGCGTGCAAGGCAAACGCCCTAAACTCTATGCTATCACTCTGGCCCAAAATTTAAAAATTACAAATAAAAGGTAATGAAAATGCCGAGTGTAACCTTGAAACAATACCAAGAGAAGAAGCAAAACACTCAAGTGTACAAAGAGAAGTAAATTTATTTGATTTGTTTTGGGTCACACACAGCAATGTATAGGATGTTTTATTAGCTCTGAGCTGAGGAAACACTCCTGGCTGTGCCTGAGGACCATACTGTAAGCCAGGGACTGAATCAGAAGTGATTCCTGAGTCACCCATGACCATCACAAGCTGGGCCACAAAATGAAACAATCAGAGCAAAAAAAATTGAGTTGAACTCATAAGAAATAAAGCCAGGGACTCCAGAGATACTCGAACAGGTTGGGACTTGCCTGTACACGGCACACACTTAGCAGTATGACCTCTATCCATTCCTCCGGGTGAAGCTCAAAGCCACCTCAAGGAAGGTCACTGTGTCCTGAGCCAACATACACAAGGGACAGGAGCGAGGCCATCGTACAGCATACTATGGGGTGTTAGGATGAGACACTCGTCGCCCTCGAGGAGCTCAGAGCCTCTCGTTCTCCCCATTCCAGTCTGGAGGAACCAGCTTCCAACCACCTTGTGGCCTAACGATCCCAGGAATCCCTCACAGGGAGCCAGATCTGCTACAACAACATTATTCTAGAAAGTCCCTGCAGGTTCTGGACAGGTTCGAGGCAGGTTCTGGACTTGCATGTAGCCATTCCAGGGATAAATCCAATGAGCACTACAGAGGGGAAAACCTGAGCAGAAACACAACAGGACCACAAAAAGCAACACTGGGTTGGAACAAAACACCAGACGCCCCCTCTCCCCCAATGCCATATCCCACATTCCCTGTTCCATGTTCTAGGAATGAGACGGAGACAGACAATGTCAGCAAGTGACTGACTCAGAGCTATGTGAGGGCATAAGTGTCTGTTGTTCCTGTATTGAAGCCGCCCCCAATTATCTCTTGGCAGGAAAAGTGACCCCAATGACACTGACGGCCCCAGGCATCCTTGAGCAGTGAGCTGGGGGTACTCATGGAGCACCATCTGGGCATGGCGCCAAAGACAGAACAGAACAAATAGACACAAACGTGGCCTCAAACAGGAGAGTGTTGGGCACCCCTGTCAGCAGCCACATTGAGGGCTCCCTTCTGAAAATGTGCTCCTGTCACTACAGTATGTCATTGTGTCCTTCTCCCACACCTGCAGACGGTGCGTCACCATGTCTCCAGCATCTGTTAGCAGGAGGCTCATTACAAAGACCTGGGGGAAAAGTCAAAGCCGTCAGCACCAAAGAGGGTCCCAGCCCCCAGGGTTCTGACTGCAAATCCCTGCACTGGACCTGGATACACAACTACCAGCCCCCACCTGGGGAAAACACTGCCCGATGCTCCTTCCTCTACTACTTAGGAAAAGCAGCTCGGGATCCGGGATGCCTGTGGAGAGAGGAGCCCTGGGCTCAGTGTCTGACTCAGCCCTGGGACTCTTTGCTAGACCCCATAAGAAGGTCGCCACAGCCTCATCCAGGAGCTGACTCTGAGCCCAGTTGCGCAGGGCATCAGCACCACCTGTAGGCCGACATCAAGCTGACCAAACGCCTGAAAGTGGCTTTGCCATGGGAGTAGCCACAGGCTCTCTGCATGGACAAAACTTCATTCTCTCCCCCGCAGGGCAGGACAGGGCCATGCGACTGGGTGCTCTCTCCTGAGGACCAGGGTCATTCCTGGACCCTGCGCAGCTAAAATCAAGGCTCCGGCACATCCCGCAGGACCCTTGTTCATCTGGTGCTCAAATACAGCTACCCTGAATCAGCACACTGGCATGAACCTCATCAAGCACTCGCTCCTGATGTGCAGGAATATATTTGAAAACCACACACTCAGCATGTTTTACAGCAAAATCATCTTACTATGCAGGCCGTTGACTAAAGTACATGATGTGTGTCTACCGTGGAACTGTAATAAATATCCTATCTTGGAGGACTGGGTGATGACACAGCAGGTATGATCAGCTTGCAATGGGCTGACCAAGTCCAGATGCGTCCAGAGCCAGAAATAACCTGAGAATCACTGGGTATTATAGAACATCTGAGGGGGTTTGAGGTCCAGGACTGAATGTATTCTGATTTATCATTTACAGAGGTCAAGCATTTCAACAGAGGCATTTCTTTTGGGGAAATAATCTCAAGGAGACCGACTACCCAAGACTATACTGAGAAATTCTCTCAAGGTGAATTCGCACAAGCATCCGTGTGCTTTGCTATTTCCCTGCTTGCACATATAAAGAATAAAATTTACTTTTTAGTAATATTTGCAGTTATTTCGACATACACAGTAAGAAATAAACATTCCAAAACTTACTTCTCTCAGGTTCAGGAGCTAAGGTTAAAAGCTGGCTGGGATTTTATCAAAAATTCCACATGGAGTGCTCAGGCCAGTTTCGCTTCCCACACCCCACAGCGTCAGGTCATTTGGTCCTGATGGCTTGGAAAAAAGATAGTGCTTTATGACTTCTAGGCCGTCCCATCTTGAAACCAGGGTAGCTTTGCTTCTTGCCCCAGGTCCATCCAGAGATTCTCAATAGGATCCAGCTTTCTGGAGTTAGAAACTATGGCAACTGAAGCCTGAGTCAAGTAATTATGATGAATGCCCAGCAGTAAATATATTTCAGAGTCAAATAACTCACAAAAATTAAGAGTTTACCATTAACTTTTTTGTTGTTTTGAACCAAAGAACATTGCTCTATAATGATAGATTATAGATTATATAGGTTATAGGGGAAATAGAAATGGAAATAAATGACTACATAAAGTCCTGAATCACCAGAAGACTTGACTTTTTGAGTTAAATATAAACTCAAGGGATCGGAAGTGCTCATAAAACCACTTCTTGGGGCGGGAGGGGGGGAGGAAAATTCGCAATTCATTGATCAAGCCTAAAACACTTAAGGTAAATATCCAACACTCATGTAAAGACATATTCTAGAGCCAAATATTTAACGAGGATCCTTAAGTCCCCTTTTCCTGTTTTTTTCTTGTTTGTATGCTGCAGAAATCCGTGTTTTCTCCTGAATACAATGACTCTCTCATTGCCCTCACATCCTCTATGTGTGTTTATGTCCATGTGTGTGTGTCTGTGTGCATGTGTTTCAGTTTTGGACCACAACTGTCAGTGCTCAGTGAATATTGCAGCTCTGGTATCAGGGTTCAGTCCTAGGGGGGCTCAGAGACAATATGGAATAGCAGACGTAGATCAAACCTGGGTTGTCCGCTTGCAAGGCAAGCACTCGACTTGATCTAGTATTGATCTGACCCTTTCTAAGTCAATTATTTCCTCCACATCAGCCAAGCTTCCCCAACACCATCACCCATCCTGGAAACCAATTATTCTCTTCAAAATAAAAACCCCAAAACTTTAGCCCCAGTACTCACCACAACAGCTGACGGTCGTCTAGTGAGGGTGGGATTTCATGTGTGGGGTGCTTTGCAGCTAGTCCTTAGGAAGCAGAAATACTTGATCTAGGAAAAAACAGAAAATTTGGGGCTAGAGACAGCAAAACAGGTACGGAACTTTCCATGCATGCAGCCAACCCATATCAATCCCCGGCATCCCATTTGGCCCTCAACTACCACCAGCAGGAATTCCTGAGTGCAGGGCCAAAAGTAAACCCTGAGCATCTCCATACATGGTACACAGCCCAACCAAAACAATAATAATGAAAAAGTTTCATTTGTAAACCCCACCTACCCGCAGATCCCAAGCCAACGGTGGACCCGCTCCATCAAAGGACAGAGGACAACTAGGTCTCCTCTGTAGGGAGGCTGGGAACTACCCTTCGAAGTGAATCTGAAGGTCTACATAAGTGATGCCAGGGCCAAAGGCTCCCGGGTAGGGTGTAGTGACGTCTTTGCTGACAAGTTCTGGAGGGCTAAGCCCCACCTTCGGCAGGTCCTGCAGTGCTTCACAAACCAGCCTCTGACCCTTTCCACCTCTGACCCTTTCCAGAGTTGGACGCGATCTTGGCCAAGGTAACTCACTCACACCTGTGACCCCAGCACCACCGCACAGCCCCCACTGCACCGCCCAAAGTCTCTGGGTCCCCCGATGGTCTTTGCTGCACCTCAGAAACGGCCTGGGTATGGGGAATGAGGAAAAAACTAGTGTGAAACCGACCGGAAAGATGGTGTGGCCCCACTGCTCACAGTGTGAATATACGGAGGTGCGAGGAGCTCCAGAGACGCAGCTCTTGTCATGTCACAAAATCAGCCTTCACAGTCCCTCTGTCATGCCGTCATGGAGGGGCTCCAATTCCTCCTCTAGCCACGAGACCAATGGCAACGGGAAACCACAACTAGAATAGAAAGGGTTTCTGAAGGGCCCATCTATGGCATAACTTGTGCTTATGCCCGGAGACTTAAAGGGCCACGGTCTAGATGCAGAGAGACGCTTTTTGCCCACCCACGTGAATCCATGCTGCAAGGGGGATGGACTGATCAAGGACTGGAGAGGTAGCTGCTGGAGTGGTTGCTCACCATTGGGAGGCTGGGGATAAAGAGAAGACCCCTGATCCTGTACTGGTCAGTCAAACATTGAACCGATGCCCTCACACAGTTCATCAGGCAAAGCACATGTGGGTAAATTCAAGGTAAATCAGGCAGGTTGGTTCATAGCACCTGACCTTACGATTCCCGGCGAATTATTCAAGATGGGGCAAAAGCAGTGACTCCAAAGCCAGCCCTGGAAATGCAGAATGGAAATGCCCTAGCAGAAGCTCAGAGAGCTGGACAGACACTGGAAAAGAGAAAAGACTGGTTAGAACATCAGAGCGCACGGTCCAATAATACTGTCCAACCAGCCAACACACTACCTCTTGAAAACGCACGACCAGTGTAAACTTGCCTACTAGGAAAACCACAGAAGGCAGTTTCAGAAACACAATTCCAAAGCCAGAGTATGGAACAAGAGCAGGTGGACGCTTGCCTTGCATATGGTATATCTGGGTTCAATCCTCAGAATTCCAAATATACCCCTGAGCACCAAAGACGTGAAAATCCATGAGTAAGCCCTCAGCAGAGCGGGTGTGCACCAACAACAAAGATATATAGAGTATTTGTGTGTTATACATAATATATAATATATCATATAAATTACACATATATAAAATTTACTTATATTTATGTACATTTACTTATATTTATTATCTCATTCTTACTTTGGACAAACTGGCAGGCTACCAAATGTAACCTGCCCACAAGGCAGAGTATAGCAAACTCCCCGTGGTGTACCCAATACGCCAAATACCAGTAACAATGATGGATCTCATTCTCCTAACCCTGAAAGAGCCTTGAATATGGCACTTTTTAAAAAAATTATCTGGGCTAAGACGAAGGAGACGTTCCTGGGGCTAGCTCGAGGCAATCGATGAACAACAGGATGGTTGTGATCATGATGTACACGGACATACATATAAACATCTAGAGTATATTCCAACACTAAGCATGGAGATTAATGGGCAACAAAGCATTCCGGTCACCATGAAGCATTTTTTGGCCTTCAAAAGACCTGAATCCTATTCATCATTCTAGTGAAAACTAGATTAATTGGACTTGGCTAATTCCAATTATAATACTTATTTTTTTCTCTGATATTATTGAACTGATGGGTGGGATGCATGACTGTGACCAAACTTGCAAGTAATCACAGGTAAACAGAGCAGCCTTCTGGAATGTGGGGTGCTTGGGAAGTGCTGGGATGTGGGGAGCTTGGAGAACTAACCTATATTCACAACACTGTCAGACCTTTGATACAAGGGGTCCCTTCCATCCTTTCAAATGTCTTTCTACGCACAATAAATTTCATTTAAACTGTTTCCAATAGGTGCCAAAGAGATAGGACAGCAGGTAGGATATTTGTCTTCCACAAGGTTTAACAGGGCCTCAGAGCACCACCAGGAGTAATCTCTTAGCATGTCTTGGTGTGACCCAAAATGATGAAAAAAAGTTTAAAAATTAAAATAACTCTTCATTTCATGCCAATAAAGAACCTTGCCAGTGCCATTTTGCTAAGATGAGTCAAAAAATTACTTATCCTTTATACTTCCACAACGCTAATCAGTACGTGGAACATGGGAGGGAGAGATGACACAGGAGGGAAGGAGCTGCTCACACACGACAGACCTGGATTCTATAAGGTACCCCATAAGGATCCTGAGGTACAGATATCTAAACTCCTTAGAGCTAGGAGTGGGCTCAGCTGGTTGTGGTTCCCCAGACAGAACATGATTCAGGATGAATTAAAAAAGATGGTATGTCTGTTTCTGTGCCATAATCCCCCCAAAGCCCAGGGCCTCTAAGCCAAGCCACAGAGATAGTCCAGCAGGGATGGTTTTTGCCTTGTACGAGGTCTGGCCTGGGTTCAAACCCACCTTCTCGTATGGTCCCCAATGTAGGAGTAATTCCTGGGGAGGTGGGAGTAACACCTAAGCATGTCTGGGTGTGACCGAAAAGAAAAAAAATGCTTGTTTCATATGTATTAGGACACCCATACACTGCCCAGGTAGACAGGTAAGATCCTAAGTCAAGTCCGAGTCAGCAAACAATGGGGCAGTGGACAGCCTTGACAGCTCTGAGCGAGCAGCATCTCTTTTGCCTTTTTATTTATACACATTCTTCCTGGCTTTCACCAGAAGATCCAGAAACTACAAGTTAACATAGGCGTAAAATTCAAATATCTGGACACTCACATAGACTTTCCCTTACTGACTGACATCACATGAACTTGTCACACACTACCAGGATCATTTCCTTCCTGACTGTACTTCTGAAGCACACCTAAAACTCTGGTACAAACAAAACAGGCTTTAAGGGTGGCCTGTATTGACATTGTAAAGTCTTATTAGGGAATCGAGTTATGTAGTATGAATGTTATGATATTTCCAAGGCTTAAGACTTGGGATATAACTAAGGTTGCAACAGTGGACAGGGGGCAGGTTGGAGGAGGGATCAGGGAGGAATCCGAGCGAAGAACAGGGGAGAATACGGGAGGAAGAATCAAGAGGAGGAGGCTGGAAGAGTGGGCGAGGGGAAAGAACCAAGGATAATGTTAGAAGGAGAATACAAGGGGAGAATAAGAGAGAATGGAGAAGAGTATCATGGAAAGTAGGGAACAAAGAATCCAGGAGGAATCCAGGAGAATCAGGAGAGGAGTATAAAGGAGAAAAGAGAGAGAAGAGTGGAAAATCAAAAGTGAATGGAGAGGGATTGGGATAAACTGTAACTGATACCAACCAGCCAGGCCCTTGTTTTCTCCTTTGTGAACCCATGGCCAGTGGCCATTCAGGGTGGAGAAAGCAGTGTGTGACCAGTGAACACAGGTGGCGAGAGGTGCCGTGGAATTCGTATTTATTTTTTGAATACATACTAAAGGTCCTCTAGCCCAAAGAATTGGAATCTGGATTTCTTACTGGCCATGGCCAGCCTGCACCTTAAAAATAATATGCTGTTCCACTGAACTTCTTCATTGGAACAATACTATTGATTTCAGGGGGCTGGAGAGATAGCACAGCGGATAGGGCATTTGCCTTGCACGCGGCCAACCCGGGTTCGATTCCCAGCATCCCATATTGTCCCCTGAGCACCGCCAGGAGTAACCCCCGAGTGCAGATCCAGGAGAAACCCCTGTGCATTGCCAGGCGTGAACCAAAAAGGAAAAAAAATAATAATATTGATTTCAAATCTGCAAATCTTACCAGCTCACTCATACTCAGTAACTGTGTCCCTAAAACAAATTGCTGAAAGGTCAAATCTTGAAGCCCTGTTGTGAGTTCTGAAACCAAACACAATACGTCCAATTGAACATCCTTGAATGAGGCAGTGTAGGTGGAGGACAACTCTACAGTTGTCATACCCCAAAGCATCCCAGAACAAAAGGAAATCCCTTGGGGGGATCACTGTGAGAAGCTTGGAAATTCTACAAAAGCTTTTTGGGTTTTGTTTTTTGAACAATCTCAGTGATGCTCGGGGACCAAGGAGCGTGAATGTCATGGACTGGCAAATGCAGAAAAATAATGTCAAACCAAGAAAGTAAAACACAGGATCATTCCAAGATGGAGAGTCCAGAGGTGTGAAGGGCAGTGTGAGTGCTGCAAAGACACCTAGATCCAGGAGCCCGAGGCCCCCACAGTCACCAGCGTGTTTCATATGTATTAGGACACCCACACACTACCCAGGTAGACAGGTAGGGTCCTCAGACACTCACCTGCTTCCACGCCTTTAATCACTGGCCTCAGGGCTCCTCCTTCAAGCCAGGAGATGACTGGAGGCTTCAACTCAGAATGCCTTGAACCCTACAGAGACGGAGCATGGATTGGTCAGAAGGAAAAGGTGCCAAGTAAGCCCCGCGTGTCTCTACAAAAAAACAGAGTAAATTAGTGGGAAGGCATGAACAGAATCTGCACTTCTGAAATGCCACATATTTGTGGTTATCGAAGAGCTAAGATCTAGCTTTTAGTTTAAGAGTGTAATATGGGGCCTCAGAAAATACCAGCGATAGTATATTTCTGATCTTGCACACAGCCAAGAGGAGTTTGATCGTATCACAATTTGTACTTTTGTTTTTGTCTGGTTTGGGATGCTCACCTGGGGATGTTCAAGGCTTCCTCCTGACTGTGTACTCAGGATTCACCTCTGCTGGTGCTCAAGGACCACATAGAATGCCAAGAATAGAACCCATGTCCACTGTTTGCAAGACAATCACCATACCCACTGAACTGGCACTCTAGTCCCAGCACCACCTGGTATGTTATCAGCACACTTGAAGTGATGCCTGAGTGCAGTAAACCCAAAAGCTTAACAAATCCAAAAATGGACAAAGTTGGCCAAAGCCTCCAATTGTTTATAAAAGTAAACAGAAAAGGATCCAGACAGACAGCACAGCATGTGGGGCACTGGCCTTGCTCACACCCAACAGAGGTTTGATTCCAATATTCCATTGGGTCCCTCAGCAGTCAGCTGTGATCCATCACTGCATAGTCCAGAGGAAAACCCTGAGATTTGATGAACCAAGAAACATTGATCCCGTGCACTCAAATAGAGCGGTGTCTGATGAGGTGAGACCCTAAGAAATAAATGAACAGTGGTAGGAGAGACATCACAGCGTTAGGACACAAACGGTGCACACACATACAGGTTCGATCCCCAGCAGCACACATGGTCCCAGATTACAGCATGAGTAACTTAATACACAGCCAGGAATAATCTGAGAACCGGAAGGTGAAACCCCAAAGCCAAATCAATGCAAAACAAAGAATTTGAACTTGACGGACAAATGCAACATTAGGAGGGGTAAGGCGGCAACCTTTTAAGCTGGCAAATGGGTCCAATACTCAGCACACCATAGGCCCCGAGCAATCCCAGGAGTGATCCATCAGCACAATTAGGAGCATTGCCGTTGTGCCTCCAAATAAAACCAAAATCAAAACCAAAACAAATACACAGAAGTAATATGTAGCATAAGAATTAAACTGAGAAGCGAACTCAGGAATGACACAAACTAATTAGAGGGACCTGAACGACAGAACAGCACAAAGGGAGCTTGCCATGCCTGGGGCCAACCTGGGTAGACCCCTAACGCTCCAGAGACTCCTGCAATCCCACAGAGAGTGATTCCTATGCACAAAACTGAGAGTAATCCCCAAACGTCAAAGGTGAGCACCAAAAACAAAACCAGGGAAGGAACTAGAGGAACAGCTACTGCACAATTGTCCAACATCCTGGCCCATCACAGTCCCAGCTACTGTTGGATACACAGCCATAGCCTGGGACAGGGAGCCCACGTGGTTCTCTCCAGACACGGTCGGCCCCACACTGCTCTCACCAACGGTTGACAGGTCCTGGTAGGTCTACAGAATCATGTGCCTGTAGCCCTTCCATTGAGAGGCACATCCACTCCTGTGGGGTGATGCTCACGGTCACATCCGGGAAGGTCACCAAGTCCTGAGCCAACACACTGGGCAGCAAGAGTCAGGGTCTATTTCTACTCTGTTCCCTGGGCTGCAAGGATAGAACACAGAGCCCTAGAGGGGCTCAGATTCTGTTCCCTTGGGAGCAGTCTCCATGTACACTCCTGGTTGACAGAACCCAACATCTCTCTAAGACAGCTGCATCTGATAAAATCTGAGTATGATCTACTACAAGGTTTCTAAAGGTGGTGGTCTTGCTCCTGACCCCAGGGCATCCCAATCACTGCTCCTACAAGCACTGCAGAGTAACAACTGCATGGAACCAGTGGTACCCAAATGAGTGACTCTGCTTTCAGCCCAATACACTAAACATACACCCCCTGCACCTCACAGCCCATGTTCGAAAGAGAAGGGGACACGCAATGTCTAGTCACTGACTATGCATGCAGATATGTGCCTGTAGGACTCTCGTCATGGTTCAGGGCCATCCCAATTGGCTTTCGAAGTGGAAAAAGTGTCTAGAGACCAAGAGCTCTGCTGCCTTAGGGCACCCACACCCTGCCCATGGCCTGAGACAGGTAGGGTCCTTAGACACTCCCCTGCATGCATGCCTTTGCTCACGGGTCTCAGGGCTCCTCCTTCCAGCTAGGCGATCACAGTAGGCTTTAACTCAGAATGCCCTGAACCCTAGAGAGATGGGGCATGGATTGGTCAGAAGGAAAAGGTGACAAGAAAACCTCGTGTGTCTATATAAAAGGTAAAGGCCCTCCCGTTGTTCATCGATTTGCTCGAGCAGGCCCAGTAACGTCTCCATTGGAGACGTTGTTGTTACTGTGTCTGGCATACTGAATACGTCACGGGGAGCTTGCCAGGCTCTGCCGTGCTGGTGAGATACTCTCGGTAGCTTGCCGGTCTTTCCGAGAGGGATGGAGAAATAGTGGCCATGTGGGCCACTTCTAAGGCAAATGCCCTACCGCACAGAGTAAATTAGAGGGAAGGCATAAACAGAATCTGTACTTCTGAAAAGCCACAGATCTGTGGTTATACAAGAGCTAAGATCTAGCTTTTGGTTTAAGAGTGTAATATGGGTCCCAAGAAAATACAAGAGACAGTATAGCCTCGATCATGCACACAGCCTAGAGGAGTTTGATGGCATCACATTTTGTACTTTTGTTTTTGTCTGTTTTGGGATCCTCATTTGGGATGCTCACAGGCTTACTCCTGACTCTCTACTCAGGAATCACCTCTGCTGGTGCTCAGGGACCACACAGGATGCCAGGAATAGAACCCATGTCCACTGCTTCCAAGACAATCACCCTACCCACTCTACTGGCACACTAGACCCAGCAGCACATGGTATATCATCAGCACACTTGAAGTGATACCTGACTGCAGTAAATGCAAAAATGAACAAAAATGGCCAAAGCCCACAATTGTTTTTAAAAGTAAAGAAAAAAGGATCCAGACAGACAGCATAGCATGTGGGGCACTGGGCTTGCTCACAACCAATAAAGGTTTGACTCTGACATTCCATAGGGTCCCTCAAGCCGTCAGCTGTGATCCCTCACAGTCCACAGGCAATCTCTGAGACTTGATAAACCAAGAACCATTGAAAGTGATCCCGTGGACTAAAACAGAGCAGTGCCGGATGGGGTGAGACCCGAAGAAATAAATCAACTCTGGTGGGAGAGACATTACAGCAAAAGGACACTGACTCTGCACACACATCCGGGTTTGATCCCCAGTAGCACACATGGTCCCAGAATATAGCATGAATAACTGAATACACAGCCAGGGATAATCTGAGTATTTGCAAGGGTTATTTCCAAAGCCAAATCTATGTAAAACAAAGAATTTGAACTTGAGGCCAGATGCAGCAGTCGGAGGAATAAAGCATCCCAATCACTGCTCCTATGAGCACTGCAGAGTAACAACTGTGAACGGAGCCATTGGAACCCAAATGGGTGACCCTACTTTCAGCCTAAAACACTATACGTACACCCCCTGCACCCCATAGCCCACGTTCTAGGGAGAAAGGGTCAATCAATGTCCAGACATCTACATATGCACATATACGCCTGCAGGACTCTCATCACAGTTCAGGGCCATTCCAAGTGGCTCTCGAAGCGGCAAAAGTGTCTTGAGCCCAACAGCTGTGCCCGACCCAGAGATCCATTTCTCTGGCTCTCCTAGACCAGCACATGCCCAGAACTGCAAACAGAGCAGCGAGTAAAAGCAGAATGTGTTCCAGAGCAGCGACTCTCTCCTGAGCGTGAAGGACAAAATAAGGAGTAATAAGCATGTCCTTGGACTTGAGTCACTGTAGCTGCCAGGGAGCAAATGACTCCAGCAGACCCCAGGGGCCCCGTGATACACACCAGGTAGGAATCCAGAGAACAGAGTCAAGAGGAAGTCCTATGCATCTCCCCTGTGAGACAAAAGTAACTCTAAAAAGAAATAAAGGAGCAGGATTGTGTAACAGGACAGCAGGTTGCAGACAGCGAGTAGGGCTGGTGATCCTCGCCAACCCATAGGGTTCCCTAAGCACTGCCAGTTACAATGCCGGAGTGCAGAGCCGAGAGTATAATCCCCAGAATCACAGAAAACAAAATACCCAGATACAAACCCAGGACTCCCAGCAACCCACGTGGTCCCTGAGATCTGTCAGGAGTGATCCTTGAGCACTGAGGTACAAGTACTCTTTGAGCTGGGTGTGATCCAAAAGCCAAATACAACAAAACTGACACAAACATCACCTCCAACAGCAGCGACTGGCACTCCCACCAGGAGGCACATCACAGGATCCTTCCTGAAATAACTCAGACATATTTGTCCCAGGAAGCCTGAGCACTCCTGTCACTGCAGCACCTCATATTGTTACTCCCCTCCTACCTGGGGTTGGTGTGACAGATGGCTTGTCACCATCTTCTGCCGCCTCTGTTTCTTCCGAGGACCAGAAACCTGGAGAAGTCAGAGCTGAGAACATTGGAGAGCAGCACAACTCCCCATCTCTGACCAGCCACACCCTTGGGCACTGGCTCATGGAACCACCTTGGGAACAATGCCAGATGCTTCTGTTTCCCCAGGAGAAGAAAATGAGTGCTGACGTTCCCAACAGAAGGTCTGGGCTTGGCTATGAGAGAGAAAACTCAGCGCTGCCTTGGCCTGGGGTCTCCCCCATGGGTCCCATAGAAGGTGCTCACAGGCCCAGCCAGGAGCTGACTCCAAGGCCAGCTCACACGCATCAGCGCCACCTGCAGGCCGGCAGGAGGACTGCCCCCCGCAACCATAGCGCAGAATGTGGCTCTATAACTGGGGCCGACCCTCTCCTCTATAAAGAAAACCAAACTTTGAACACACATACACACACACACATGCACAGAACCTTTTCTCAGTGTGCTTACCTTGATAGACAGGGGTCTAGACAGAGCTCTGCAACTTGATATGAAAGCAGAAATTGCTGTACGGACAGACTGTAAACTGCTACGATGCTTGTCTTGCTGACACCAATCACTTCTCTACATTCCGGTCGCCGCCACAGCACTCCAGGAATAATACCTAAATCTAGAGCCAGATTAAACACTCGGGGTATCTCCAGGGATTTAGAGCCCCCATTCTCCACACCAAAAACTATCCGCAAAAGAAAACTAACATGAACAAACTCCAGCAGGATGCAGTCCTCAAGCACTGGCAGGTGTGGCCCCAAATCCCATCTCACCTGCTCCCCTAGTAGTGAATAGACCCCGGGAGAGTAGCTCAAAGGGTTGAGCACGTGCTTTAAGGTGGGGGACATGGACTCTCAGAGACACATAGACAGAGGGGCAGAGTCCCTGACCATCTCCAAGTTTGTAGCAAAAAGAAGCCAGAAAATAAAAGACAGACTTCCTCCTGCTCTAGGACTGCACCAGCCTCCAGAGTGAGGCATGTACGACTTAGTGTACCTGGTCCCTGGAAACCCCCTTTCCGAATGAAGTTCATTCCAACAGCAGGGCACACACCTGGTCTGGGAGAGAGGGTCAGTGGGTAGAGCGAGGCTGAAAACTTGACAGGTGAACCAAAAAATCTTTTTCTGTGGAAAACAATTACATAGGATTAGCAGAGATAGTACAGTCGATAGGGTGTGTTTCTTTCCAGCAGCTAAGCCAGATTCAATTCTCCACAGCAGTTAGGGCCCCCCTGAGCACTGCCAATCACGATACTGAGCTCAGATCCTCGACTAAGTCCTGAGCTCTGAATGCTTTGAACCAAAATCTACAATTCAAAAATAACAAATCAAAATTTTTCTGTGCAAAGAGGCTGCAGACATAGTACAGCTGCAGAGGTGCTCGTCTTACTGGAGAAAAACGATATTTCTCTACTGCCATCCCATATGGTTCCTTGAGCACCACTTGGAGCAACCCGAGTATAGTCAGGTCTGCCCCCCAAAAACCTACTAAAAGTTAATTAAAACAAACCGATAAAGGCAAGGGAGCCATGGTGATCATTTATCCTTCGTGAGAGCGCTCAGGGCATGCACTGAAAGAGCAGAGGTGACTTCCTGCTAACACTGCACACTCCATTGCAGGACCCCTGTGGCCCCAAACAGCCCTTAGGCACCACCTCCTCTGTCACCAGGCTCTGCATTCTCTCAAAGCTTCCTATGGGACCCCCAGAACCGACTGGAGTTGGGGGGATGTGAAAGTCAAAAGCTCTACCGCATACTATTGGACCCAAGCGAGTGAGGAATCGCCCCCCAACCCCACCCCACCGGGCAGGAGGCACGTACATGGAGGGGACACTTGCCTTGTATGCTGCTGACCAGGATCGAGCCAGCATCCCCGTGGGTCCCCCAGCACCGCCAGGAGAGATCCCTGAGGGCAGAGCCAGGAGTCAGCCCTGAACGAAAATTGTTTCGAAAACAAGAACGAAACAAACGCCTCCCACGGCTTACCTGGGGGAGGAGGCTGCGTGGGAGGCCAGGGACCCCTGCAAGACTAGCCCCCAGGCGTCTTCCTCAACCACTTTTCTTCAGCGCCTCCCGGACCGCCCCTTCACAGCTGCCCAGGGAGACGCCTCCAGCCCAGCCCCCTGTTCCATAAAATGCAGAATAAACGGGACAAACCTCTGGGCGGGGGCTGGGCGTCCAGGGGAGGGGCCACCGCCCGCTCGGCACAGAGCGACCCCCGCTCACAAGGCGGAGACCGCGGAGGCTCAGGGTGCCCAGAGCGAGCCTGCGGAGGAGGAGGCTCTGAGGAGCGGCTCTCTCAGGCAGCTGAGGAGGAACTGGGCGGGACCCCCTAGTCCGCCTGGTCGCCCCTTCCCGCCCCTCCCCGACTGCTCACGCTCCGACGACTCCGGTGCCTGGCGGGAGATTCCGCCGCCCCAAAGACCCCAGGGAAAGGCGGGGCTCCGTGACGTCACCGACACTTCCGGTCAGAGTCTTAAAGGGCCAGGCTCCAAATACTCCTGACTCGTCCTTTCTTTTTTTTTATGTTAAATGTTCAGTTTATATTGACCATTTGATGCATTAAAGGAAAAATCTGAATAGAAAAGCATGGAATAGTTAATATATTAATCATTAATTTAGCACTCTGAAAATTCTTTCACTATCAAACCTGTTACCAAGAAACCATTATACATTCCGACAGATCATTTGAGCTTCTCTGTAAATGAGAGCATGGGTTTAAATTTCATAAATGCATTGTACAAAAGAGTTATATATCAACTTAATACTGTAAAATAAAGATAAAGGATATCAAGCTAACAATTTGTTTATTTTATTTTTTAATCACTGAGTTGCCTAAACATAGCTTTCATTGAAAAATATCATTACTGCTCTTCTCAGTTCGTAAAATTAAGAATTTATATAGTGTCTCATAACAAGTCTCAAAATGGAGACGTTACTGGGCCCACTGGAGCAAATTGATGAACAATGGCAGGACAGTGTTACAGTGTTACAATAGTATCTCATAGACACAGGCACACACATTAATGGCATTATGTCATTGTCCAAGATACAGAATAATTTAGCATGCTTCAAACCAAAGCAAGTTACCCACACTGCTGAAGTGTTTGCTATGTTTTATGGAAAAGCCTCTCCATTGACCAGAAAGAGTAGAATTCTTTTTGCTGTCATTGAATGGAATATGTCACTCGTAATAACCAGGAGACAGAAGGCAAAGGAAAGGAAAGGGAGAGGAAAAGAGGCTGGGGGTGGGGAGAGAGAGAGAGAGAGAGATAGAGAGAGAGAGAGAGAGACTGAAGGAGAAGTCAGAAAAAGGGAAAGGGAAAGAAAGATTGATTCCTAATGAATGTATAAGTGTGCTCTGTAATTTATTTTTTCCTCCAGAAATATTTTCCCTTTGAGAAACATACTTCCAGTTGAATGTTACTGATAGTACCTTTATAAACATGATTTTACTAATAAGACTTCTGTGTTTTATTTCGCCTATTTTCTTCATTTGATAAACTCCCTTTCATCCCCAAAGAATCATCTTTTTATTGACGCCTACCTTTTCTAGTCTTTTCGGTCACATGAGGGCTCCTTTTCTTTATTGTTGAGGCTCTTTGCATCTCTCTCATCTCTTTGCATCTCCCCCACTTAAATAAATGGTACTAAGACAATATCAACATCTATATCAATCTATGTATACGTATATATATATATATGTATATATACACATATAATCAGTTCCAGATAGAGGAAGAAATTAAAAATGAAACATATAAACATACAATTTTTTTAAAAAATGAGAAGCATTAACATTTTACATATACATAGTCATCACTTCATAAAATGAATTGGGAGTGGCTCTTTTTTTATATTCAATGAATAATTCATGTAAGATTGGAATCATCTGTTTTTGAACATTTGGTAAAACTCACCTGAAAATCCTCTAGAGCCTATTATTATTTTTTGTATGAAAAATGTATGGGCACTAATTCAACTTTATATAGGATCATTTGGATATCCTCTTTCTCTTTTAAAAAATTACAATAAATGCATTCTCTAAAAATTTTCATGTTTTACGTAAATTTTCAAAAATATTTACATTTGTGCATTATATCCCTTAGTAGATTTTAATCTCTGTTGACCATTGACCATTTCAATATGTCTCATTTATATTCTTGTTTTATTTGTACCTTTGGGGGAACCGGTGGAGCTTTCTTTTTTCAAATTTTTTTTTAGTAGTTGGAAGAAATAGCTAAGAGGACGAAGAACCTCCGGCTCCGGGCACATCTCTTTGATTCCACTGTTCTTCCTGCATTAACATATGCCTCAGAGACCTGGGCCCTACGCAAACAAGATGAGAACGCCATTCAGGTCTCCCAAAGAATAATAGAAAGAATAGAAAGAGCTATGCTTGGAATATCACGTTCCACTCAAATGAGAGAACGAATCCGGAGTTCTGACATCCGTCGACGATCAAGGATCAGGGACGCTGTCTCATTTGCCAAGGTGTCGAAAATCAGATGGGCTGGTCACGTAATGAGATTTAAAGACGACCGTTGGACTAGAGCTGTTACTGATTGGATTCCACGGGATGTCAAGAGACCGCGTGGCCGCCCACCTACCAGATGGTCAGACTTCTTCCTGAAGATCATGAACGATCGGTTTGAGGCCCTTCATGTTCCCAGAGCGAACAGATGCCATTGGGCTACACTAGCACGCAACAGGGACAAATGGAGACGTTACTGGCGCCCGCTCGAGCAAATCGACGACTAACGGGAAGTTAAGTGATTAAGTGATTTTTTAGTAGTCGGAAATGTATTACTCATGTTAAACAATTTTTTTATTTGGTTTATCCCAATTATTTATTTGTTTTCTATATCATTAATTTATGCTTTTGCATTTATTATCACCTTTTGAAAAATTTTACTTTACTTTATTTTACTTCTTTTCCTGATTACTTTCTTTAATTACATAAATTACTTGCTGAATTTTCAGACATTAGAAAAACAAATGTATGTACTCAAAATTATAGATTTCCCTCAAGCAGCTTATAAACTTTATCTTACCAATGTTGAAATTCAGTATTTTAAAAACTAACTTTCAGAGTCAGAGAGGTGTTTTAGGAAGTTAGGCCTTGCATGTGTTTCTAGTTTTCCCCCGGCATCAGATAGGCCCAATAACCTTCTTCCCAAATCCTAGCACACTAGAAGTGATTTCTGAGCATAAAGCCAGGAATAAGATCTGAGCATAGCTGGGTGTGGCCCAAACCACAATTCCTGGTAAAAGTGAATAAATAGAAACTAAGTACTCTCAAATTTCCATTTTAGTTTCTTTTACTCATGAGTAAATAGAAATTTATTTTTTACTTTCAGGAATTTGTGTTATCTCTATAACAATTATGTTCTATGTTTAATCAGGCTATATGATACCAGCTTTTATTTTAATTTGTTGGTACTAATATTAGTTCTGGCCAGTCATTGTAAGTATTCTCTGTGAGCTTGAGAGAATGTGCATTCTACACTGTTGGCGGACAGTGTATTGTATGTACAACTGAACTTATTTTACGAATCAAGGATATGTCTCAGTGATAAAGCATGTGTAAGGACTCAGATTTGATTCCTGGCGCTTCTAAAAATAAAATAAATAAACGAACAAGTTTATTGCTTTTTAAAATATTTTGTATCACAACTCGTTTCGTTTGGGGGGTGAGTGTGGGCTTTCCAGTAGCAACCAGAAAAACTGCTAGACAAATTCTAAAAGAGCTGTAACACTTTTAACTAATTTCTTGATTTACCTATTAGTGATGATAGAATTGCCCACAAAGACGATGGTGTTAAGTTCTTCACATAAAAAAAGTGTCTGTCTGTGGCAGAGGCAGACTTGGGGTGGGGTTGGAAAGAGGAAAATTGAGGACATTGGTGTTGAGAAGTGTACACGGGTCAAAGGACAGGTGTTTGAGCATTGTAATACTGAAACTCAATCATGGACAACTTTGTTTTTCTCACGGTGATTTAATAAAAGAATTTTAAATACTTGAAATATTTTGAAACTACTTTATTAGGTGCATTTAAGTTGGAATTGTTAAATCTTTCTGGTAAGTCTGAATTTTAAATAATATATAGCAATCATACTAATTTCATTTTGTATTTATTATCTTCACAGGGCAAAGCCTGGCAAGCCACCAGTGAGGTATTCAATATGCAAAAAACAGTAACAACAAGTCTCACAATGGAGCTGTTACTGGTGACTGCTCGAACTATTTGTTGAACAGCGGAGGACAGTGCTACAGAGCTATTTATTATCTTAAATTCTGTTTTGTGTTGTATTAATAAACTTTCATTGACGTTCTTGTGGGCTGGAGCGATACCACAGTGTGTAGGGCGTTTGCCTTGCACACAGCCAACATGGACCCGAGTTGGATTCCTCCGCCCCTCTCAGAGAGCCCGGCAAACTACCGAGAGTATCTCTCCCACATGGTAAAGCCTGGTAAGCTACCCGTGACGTATTCAATATGCCAAACACAGTGACAAGTCTCACAGTGTTACTGGGCCCTCTTGAGCAAATCGATGAACAACGGGAGGACAGTGACAGTGACAGTGACCGTTCTTGTGGATATTACTATATATCTTTAGATTTATTGCTAACATTTCCCCCTTATTGTTTTATGTGTTTTTGTACTTAAAAAACACATGCAGCTTAAATTTGTATGTTTTTATCTGCTCTGACAATTTCACATTAAATTCAAGACATATCTATCATGATTCCTCATATATTTGAATTTATTTTGCCACCCAATTTTGCTATTTGTTTTTTCTTACTCTAATTTCTTTGTTTGGTTTTGGGGCCACACCTAGCAATGTTCAGGGGTTACTCCTGGCTTTTCACTTAGGAAGTACTCCTGGTGATACTTGGGGGACCACACGGGATGCCTGGGATTGAACTCTGGTTGGCTGTGTGCAAGGCAAGCACCTTACCCACTGTACTATCTCTCAGGTCCTCTCTAATTTTAAAATAAATTCTGGCATCTTCCCCACTCCTATTCTTTTAGACAGAGATTTTCCTCCCTCATATACATTTTTTCTCCATTGATTTAGAGACTATAAGACATTTTTAAACTTTTAGTCATTACCTAAAAGTTTCCTAGAGCTTAAATACCTTACGAATTATAATTCGGATCAGTAGTTTGGTATTTGTCCCAAATAAATATAAAATTTAGGATTTTTTAATTTTCAGTCAATTCCATCCCCCATCAATACACTAATGTTGACTCAAATATTGTTTATCATTGATTTTTGCTTCTTTAATCTCTTAGAAATTATTATAGCTTTTTATATGTATTGTTAACCTATTAAATGTTCGCACAATCTCTTCTTTTTTAAAAATTTTATTAAAACACCATGAATTACAAGGTTGTTTTTTTCTTTTTGGGTCATGCCTGGCGATGCTCTCAGGTTACTCCTAGCTCTGCACTCAGGAATCACTCCTGGCCGTGTTCAGGGGACCATATGGGATACTAGGAATTGAACCTCAGTTGGAGAGTGCAAGGCAAATGCCCTACCCACTGTGCTATCGCTCCAGCCCCTACAAAGTTATTCTTAGTTGAGTCTTAGACATACAATTTTGCAGCATGCATCCAACCACCAGTGTCAATCTCTCTCCACATATCCTCTTTGCTATCCAGACTTTCTTTTTTTTTTTTTTTTTGGTAGAGAAAGTTCAATTTTTGTTTCCGTTTCTGGTCTTGGATTTCTAGCAGGACATCTGCTTGGTTGCTAGCAGGACATTGGGGGCTCACCACGTACCAGATAGATTGAGAGGGAGGGGCTGAACACATAGCCTATGGAGGCAAAATGTTTACATTTTCACTAAGGGAATAAAATTCACAAGGATTTCCATGTAAACACCCACCAGTACAGTACTCCAACCCTGACCCCCAACCAAGACCACCAAAAAATAACGCTCAGAAATTACTGCGCGTTAATATTCAGATATCATGTTTTGTGTTTATTTATTTTTGGGGGGACATATTCTGTAATGTTCTAGACTTTTGCCTGACTGCTCAGGGGAACAGGGCTCGGGGAACCCTCTGGGGTTCTAACCATGGATCCTGGGGCAGCTACTCCCAGTTCGACTAATTTTTTTTATTTTATATTTTTTATTTTTTATGTTAAGTATTTTTATTTTTTAAATTTATTTATTTATTTATTTTGAATACCCATCTCTCCACCAGTGACCGGTTCCCACCACCGTGGATCCCAGTATGCCTCCCACCCCCCACCCCCCACCCCAGACTGATATTTTTTAATTGCACAAAACTTCCAATTGCTGGAGTAGCTCCAACTGTTCATGTATTCTGTTACAACAGTTGAGCATGAAACTAAGTCAATCAAAAGCCCAGAATGGGCCTTGGGGTAACCCAGAATGATGCTCAGGAATTGAGGAATGGAAAGCATTCTATGTGTAGTCAATATTCCTGTCTATGTGTTTGTATATCTTCATATCCAGTGGTGTTCTCAAGCTACTCTTAGCTCTGTGCTCATCAACTCTTCAAACAGTGCTCAAGTCGACAATGCACTGAATTCAACTGGGATCTAAAATAGATCAGCCACATGAATTGAAAGTCCCTTCTTCGCTCTGTAGCTGAGTGGTCATTGATTAGTTTAGTAGTGGATGAATTATGCAGCAAAAATTAAATTCTTTCAAAATTTGAACCAGTGCTCAAGAAGAATTATAGAGTGGGTGTGCAGGAGAAAGTCACTTTTTCAGTTGTGTTGACCTATTGTTCAGCTATGAGTTTTAGTTTATTAGAGGAAAATATGAATAAAATGTATAGTAAAATGGAGGGCTGGAGCAATAGCACAGTGGGTAGGGCATTTGCCTTGCACGCAGCCCACCCGGGTGTGATTCCTCCATCCCTCTCAGAGAGACTAGCAAGCTACCAAGAGTATCCCACCCACATGGCAGAGCCTGGCAAGCTCCCTGGGGCGCATTCGATATGCCAAACACAGCAACAACAAGTCTCACAATGGAGACGTTACTGGTGCCTGCTGGAGCAAATCAATGAACAGTGGGACAATGGGACGACAGTGCTAAAGTAGTACAGTGTTTAATAGTAAAACACAAAACTTAGTTATTTTAGAAGTTTACTTTTTAGTTTGAAGAGTTGATATCTGTATTTATAGACTTAATTTCTTGCAATCCCTCACAAGGGCACCTGCCAATCATGGAGTGAAATAGGAACAATGGCTTAGGGTGCACAAGAATGGTGTGGTTTATGATCAATACTTGATTGCTTTGTATAATCAGTTTTATTATTTTCTATGTCAAGGCTTGCTTCACTTTATGTCGACGTAAATTTACTGGGTGTTGAAAGATAGCCCCATGACAAGTGGGCCCTAGCAAAGCAAGTCCCAGCCCATATCCCCCCTGCAGCTGCGGCAGGTTGACAACACCAGGTACCCCCATCTCCTCCTTGCCCCTGGAATTCGCCAGGTAAGGCCACAAGGCTGGAAAAGGCCTAATGAGGCATCTCCTTGCCATGGAATCCGCCTAATAAGGCCACAAGTTCAGAGAAGGCCTAATGAGGTATTTTCTTGCCCTGGAATTCACCTAATAGGGCCATAAAACCCGAAAAGGCGTAATTGACTGCCCGGTGGGATGGCCTGGTGACAGGTACAGAAGAGAGTGGCTGGTGCTGATGGCTTGTTGCAAAATGACTGGCTGCCTGCGTGCAGTATCTAATGTGATAATTCAAATGTATTGGGTGATTTGTGCGTGGGCATTTCTGAAATGCGCGGGAAGATGGCCTATAAAAAGCCCCCTTTGAAGAGGCTCGGGGCTCTCTGTCACTGATGGTTTGCGGTCATGCTGTGAGCCCAAGCATGCTCAAATAAACCTCTTGCTTTTGCATGGACTTGGTCTCTCAGAGTTCTCCTTGACAGGTGAGGCTGTCATGATCTCGGACCCTAACAGGTGTCAGGATATGGGACATATGAGTTAACTAATTTTGTGGGTGCTTATGAAAATGACACGTGTGTAGGATGTGTTTTTTCCTCGCCTGTGCTTGTGGTGGGAGGCTGATGCTCTTGCCTAGCAGGACTGCCCTCCAGATGCTGTGAATACACTCCTCCAAAATTTATTTGTTGACGTCTCCTTGTCTCCTTGGTTCATGACCTCAAAAACTTTGAGGCTCATGTGATATTTGATGTGGACTGAAGCACAACAGTACCTGTGGACAGCTGCAGAGATTTTTTGGCAAGTAAAACAGATTATATTTGGAGGGGCTTTTGAAGGTGTTGAGGGGAAGTGAGTGAGGAAGAGAAGAAAATCAGAGAGAGGGAGTAACGCGTTCAAGAAAGAACACAGGCCTCTCCGCCCTTGGGGAGAACCCCTACACACATCCCAGTATTAGACATGGAAGTATGAAAGTACACATCTCAAGAGGGCGACACATGTGCTGGGGCACTCCACGTGCTTGTGCCCCTGGGCATAAGGAGCACATAAGACCGGGCAGCATATAAGTCGCTACAGAGATTTTTTTCAAAGAACCACTTTGTATATGCTTTGTTCAAACCTTTACTCAGTTGCCCAGGGTGTCTGAAGAACTGATGTCCCCAAATCTCTCAGATTTGGGTATTAGGAGTCCTTTGTTCCTCCCAGGAAGTCACTAACGATCTTCTCTCTGGGCCTTTAAATCACTGTTCGGGACTTTGTGGAAGAATGGACGCAGTGCTAGTGACCCGAGCAGGCCTGCACACGACATGCCGAGATGGACCACAAGGGTCATGTGAAAGATCTCAGAACAAGCACATCATTTTCAGGATCAGTGAGTTTTTTTTATTGTTTTTGTTTTCTTCTTTGTATCAATTTGGGAAGGGGCACACGAAGAAGTGCTCTGCGATGATTCGTAGTGGGGCGCCAGGAACCACATGGGTGATGGGGATGGAACCCAGATTTCCACTTCATACAAAGCAAGTGCCCTTCCACTGCACTATCACTAGGGCCCACAAACCAGTTCTCTGACACCATTAAGACTTGTGCTAACTTTCTAGAGAAGGCACACTCACAGTATTCCACTATTATGAAAAATACTAGAATTTTTTAAGTTTTCATTTGACTCATTTCAGTGTCTAGGGAGATTAAGTTCCTGCATTCCCAGCATCAGGCTCTGGACTTCCTCCTAAGTTGTCGAGAGACCATAGATGTGGTGGTTGGGATGGAGCCTGGACCTCCACCGTTGAAGTCATATGCTTGCTCCACTGAGCTATCCCAACAGCCTAAAAATATGTCTATTCTATTATGAATCTTGCCAGCTACCTCATATTGATGACCTCATTCTCAATGAAACTGCAGCAATGCCAAATCCTGAAGCTGTGGTTTGAGTTCTGAAATTGATCACAGCAAGCCAGATAATAATTAATCCTATAGACCCTGGATGAATAGGCCAGCAGGCGGATCTCTGTGGTTCTCTCAGTAAAAACAGGCCCACAGAAAAGAGAAGATCCTCTGGGAGGAACACCGTGAGGAGCCTGACAGCCCTCATAGTAATTTGTGGGCTTTTGTATTTGTCTAGAACCAGTGATATCTGGGGGAGCATGGAGTGCTGGGGATCAAACCATGATCAGTCATGGGTAAGAACAACACCATCCCCTCTGTACTGTTGCTCCACCAAAACCAGCTTTGTCAATGGCTCAATAATTCACGTTTAAGGATTAAGGCTGAAGAAAATCTCTTAGTGAGTCAGAGTGAGAACAGCAGGTAGGCACACAGGGTGACAGGGAGAGATCGCTGAGCACCACCCAAAGGAACCCCTGATGACCATCAGGAAAAAACCCTCTGCAACACCAGGCCCCACAACAAAATAAAAGTACTTTTTCCAGTTTGCTCAAAAACCAAGCTAATGATCCGAGGCAAAGACAAGTGTAGGGACAGAGATTGGGGGGGGGGGGGAGGTGGTTCTGCTGCTCCTGAAAAGGGCACCCCGACGTTGCGGGCTGTGCAGCCAGGCTGGTAAGTGACAGAGGGAGATGGGACATGGAGGGTTCCGAGTCTCATGGGCACATGACAGATGAAGAAGAATGGAGCAAAGTGAAGAAACAAAGCAAGTTTTCAAGATGCACAGTTTCGGAGAAGGAAGGTCAGCGTAAGCCCGACACACTCACCTGGATCCAGGAGCCCAAGGCAGCCGGGGTCGGCAGCACAATTCACACAAGTTCAGGGCACCACACACTGCGCAGTATCCATGCCAGGGAGGGACCGGAGACACTCACCTGTGTTGGGATCGGAGATCACCCCTGAGGATTCAGACAAAGAGTCCGGCGGGAATGCAAACCACACATCGAGATTTTATTATCCAGCTAGCTGGGCCCTCCCGTTGGTCGTCGATTTGCTCGAGCGGGCCCAGTAACGTCTCCATCGGAGACTTTGTTGTTACTGTGTCTGGCATATCGAATACTCTCGGTAGCTTGCCGGGCTCTCCGAGAGGGGCGGAGGAATCGAACTCGGGGCTGAAGCATCCTAACACATAGGTCAGAGCTCAACCCTGAGTGCTTATAGTCAAGGGTTTATATAGCCATCCTGGGCTCTCAGGCCCCAGAAGCAAGCTCAAAGAAAAGAAAAAAAAACTTCCAAAAGTAGATATAACTTCAAGCATTCCAAATACAAACATGGGAGAAAAAAAAATCAATGTCATACTTCAAGAAAACATATTGTCAGTCAGATCCAGGATACATGAGACTTGTATATCAAGAAAATATTCCCATAATAAAAAAAATAAATCTTGGGGCTGGAGCGATGGCACATTGGGTAGGGCGTTTACTTTGCACTCAGCCAACATGGCCGACACAGGTTCGATTCCCAGCATCCCATATGGTCTTCCAAGCACCGCCAGGAGCAATTACTGAGTGTATGAGCCAGGAGTAACCTCTGAGCATCGCCAGGTGTGACCCAAAATGTAAAAAGACTATCAATGTCATACTTCAAGAAAACATATTTTCAGTCAGATCCAGAATACATGAGACTTAAATATCAAGGAAATATTCTCATACATCAAGACAGCAAGAATTCCTATAGGTCAAGGCATGTTATCAGTCAGACATAGGACACAAGATACAGGTGTGTTGACTCCTAACTCTCCAGTCCTGTGTCTGTGTAAACATCAGGGGCTATTTCACGCCAATTTGCTCCGTTAAGTCATATCCTCAGGGCCAGAGTTGCTTCCCACCAAATTGTACTTTCATCCAATTAACTCGTTTATGTCATATACCCTTCATGGCCGATCGACCAGGGTGAGAAATGTTTGGCTAGGTGCTCTTTACAACCAGGGTGACAAATGAGAAATGGTGGGCAAGCTGCTTCTCACAATTCATTGTACCTACGAGGACTGTCCTCCCATTGTTCATTGATTTGCTCAAGCAGGCCGAGTAATGTCTCAATCGTGAGACTTGTTACTGTGTTTGGCATATCAAATACATCACGGGTAGCTTGCCAGGCATTGCCGTGTGGGCGAGATACACTCGGCAGCTTGTGGGGCTCTCTGAGAGGGGCTGAGGAATCAAACTTAGATCGGCCTTGTGGGTCTCATGCAAGCCAAATGGCCCCCTCTGTGTTATGGCTCCAGTCCCTCTTTGATACATTTTACGGGTTCAAGCCACATGCAAGGCACTGGACTAATACCCATTGGATTATCGTTTTTTATTTTTCTCTTTATTGTGAGGATTTTCCTTTACTGAATCACCATGAGCTATTTACAAAGCTTTCATGGCTAAGTTTCAGTCATTCAATGATTGAACATCCAGCCCTCCACCAGTGTATTTTTCCACCACCGAAGTCCCCAGTATCCCTCTTGCACCCCCACCCAACCCCACATGCTGCCTGTATGGAAGGCACTTTCTTTTTCATTCTTTCTCTACTTTGGGGCATTATGGTTTTCAATACAAATACGAAGAGGTTATCATGTTTGGTTCTTTGTCTACTTTCAGCACACATCTCCCAACTCTTGGGCAGTGCTCAGTGCTCAGTGCTCAGGGATACCATCCCTAGCAATCCCTCCAACCATCATTGATCTAGTCACTGGACTCTTTCTTAAGCTCCTTATTTCTCACTTTTCTAGAAATAAATAACAGTTTGAATTCAAACAAGTTAAAGGCTTTGTTTACCAAATCAGTTGGGGGTGTGCAAAGCAGGAAAAAGTCAGTTCATTTGTACTTGAGAATTGTAACATAAAGAATGACTAGGAGTGTTCATTATTAAGAGATTAAAGTGTTAGATCTGCAGTATTTACAATAGGGTTCCCCAACCACCACTTGGAATAATTCTTGAGTGAGTAGACCAGAATAACCCCTCAGCCTCAAAGGGGTGGGATCCAGAAATGGAAAAAAATGGCCAAAGGGCAAGCTGTGAGGATCTCAGAGATGATGGAGGCATTGTTCATCCCAAAGGCTGCCGGAGATTGAATGAATCATTCAAGGTAAATTGAAATTCCGATTTTAGGGACTGGAGGGCATTTGCCTTGCACAGGATGACTGGGATACGATCCCAGCTTCCCCTCCCAAGTCCACCCGGAGTGATCCTGCCTTCAGAGCCACTGGGCATTTCTGGCTGTACCCTTACCCTCAACTCCCCAAAAAACAAGTCTGTTTTGTGAATTGAACAGAAAGGTCGATGTCAGGGTGAGCAGGTTTATGAATGACAGATGTGTCAATTCAATCTCTGTGATCAAGGCTTTCTATGCCTGTAGATGATTTTCTGAGCTCACCTCCAGTATCACATGGTTCCTTGCTACCACCGGCAGTAATCAGCTACCTGGGCAGCACTGGGTGCTTAGTATTTCCATCTTTGGAGTGGGTGCCAAAGCCAGCAGTACTCAGGGCTTATTCCTGCCTTTGCACTCCGGAATCAATCCTGCTGGGGCCAGGCTCAGAGGGCATACACGGCAGTGCTTTGGGGACCATATGGGGTTCTGGGTCTCCAACCCATGTCAGCTGTGTCAAAGCAAATGCCTTACTTATGCTACCATCTCTCTGGCCCCCACCATTTTTTTAGCTTTTTGGGTCGCATCCAGCGATGCTCAGGAGTTATTTCTGCCTCTGCATTCAGGAATCACTCCTGGCGATGCGTGGGAGATCATGGGATGCTGAGGTTCGAACCCAGGATTGACTGGGTGCAAAGCAAGTGCTTATCTGCTGTACTATCTCTACTACCCTGATTTAAAAGACTTTTCTCAAAGTAATTGTGTCATCTTTTTCCAATGTCCAGAAAAAAATCCCATGCTTACTAAATACAATGTTATTTCTGTGGTTTTGGAGAGTGGCTGGGCCACATCCAGCGGTGCTCAGGAATTGCTACAGAAGGTGCTCAGAGCACTGTATGTAGTTATGGGGATATGAACCAGTGCCCACCATATGCCAGGCAATATCCATACTAGCTCTTCATTTAAAAATGTGATTGCAAAGAAGCTGTGTAACAGTACTCCCGGGGCTGAATTATCTGCCCTTCTCCCCTTCAACACTTCCTATGTTGAAGTCCTAACATCCAGGACCTCCTAATGGTTTGGAAGGAATTTATGTAGGCAGGCAGACAGATAGGGAAGGTTCTCTACCAAGGTAATGCCAGTAAATTTCCCGGGAATAGCTGTAAGTTTGTGAAGGCCAACCCTGCAGAAAACGGAAACTAAGGCCTGATCAGACCCTCACTTATGGCCAGAGAAGCTCCTGCAGAAATAAAAGGCCAGGGAAAAAATTTCAAAGAAGACCATCACCTCTCCCAACGTCCCTAGGCAACCTCCTTACCAACAACGGACTTTTACCTAGCTTAAAACCCCACATGAGTGCAGGCTGGAGAAACCCTATAAAGGCCACCTTGAACAAAGGAATGGCGCGCAAATGCTGCCTGAGCCCATGTGCTGCTTGTACCCACATGGGTGAGCACATGTGTCGCCCACATATCCCCTCTAGAGATGTGGACATTCATGCTTTCCTGTCTGATACTGGGGTGTCTGTAGTGCTCTCTCTGCCCTTGGAGAAGCCCAGGATGCCTCCTGATTGTGTTACTCTCCACTCTCCAACTTTCTCTCCCTCCTTCCCTTCAAAACCTCCAATTAAAATCTGTTCAACTTCACTGCTTGTCTTCATTAAACAATGAATACGACTCCTGAAATTCTTTTTTGAGAGTCGAGACAAGACCCCAGTAATCTGTAGGTGAAAACGGATGTTGGAGCTATAGGTAATAGGCTGGATATTTCTTTTATTTATTTATTTATTTAAAGATTTTATTATTGAAACCCTGTGAGATAGACCCTTACAAAGATGTCCACGTTAAGATTTTCAGTCATACAGTGTTCCAACGCCCATCCCTCCACCAGTGTACATTTCCCAGCACCAGTGTGCCAGGTTACCTACCGTCATCCCCCACCCAGCCTGCCTCTACAGAAGACACTTTTCTTCCCTCTCCCTCCCTTCTTTCCTCCCCACAGTCAGCAGATTTCTTGAAGTTTTGAGGAGACACATCCACTGGTGCTCAGGGCATCAGAACCCTCGCCTGTGTGTCCTGCACACTGACCACACACCCAGTCCATCTTTTTACTTCTCTGTCCAACAGTGCTCACTGACCACATTGAGGCATTTCTGTTCTGAAATGTAAGTAGTTCACTTGGATTTTATGGGGGTTTTGATGTCCCTTCGGAACATCTGAGTACATGTCCCCATATCTGGCCTAACCACAAGGTCATAACAGGGTGCAGGTGGGAGTTACATTATCTATTCTGAGCCAGCTTTTGCAACTCTAGCTTTTACAGCTTTTAGTGTTTTCTGGTTAACTCTTTCCTACCACTTAACTCTTTCATGACTATTAGCCTGGGTGGCCCTTACAGATCCTCTCAGAATGGGAGAAGCATGCTGAAAATAGACTATAGACCAAATATGATTGCTACTCAATGCCTCTTTTGCAAACCACAACACCCAAAAGGAGAGAGAGAAAACAAAATGGAATGCCCTGCCACAGAGGCAGGGTGGGATGGGGGGGATAGGGGGTGGGAGGGATACTGGGACCCGTAGTGGTGCAAAATGGGCACTGGTGGAGGGATGGGTACTTGATCATTGTATAACTGAAACCCAAGCACAAAAATTTTGTATGTCTACAACTGTACCTCATGGTGTTAAACTAATAAAAATTTTAAAAAAAGAAAATTCAGGATTAGCTGGTAACAGGTGTAAAGGTATAAAGTGGTGGGAGTTGAGGATGAAGAGGAGATGGGAGGATTAAAGTCACAGGAATTGGGCCGGAGTGATAGTGCAGTGAGTTGGCGATTGGCCTTGCGTGTGGCTGTCCTGGATTGGAACCCCAGCATCCCAGATGGTCTCCCAAGCATTTCTGAATGCAGAGGCTGGAGTTACCCCTGAGTATCTTTGCGCGCGGTCTAAAAGCAAATCAAAAATATTGAAAAAATAATAAAATCACAAGAATTCCTGAAACATGGACTGGGCTCAAATCAGCTTTGCCCAAAAGGTGAGAGAGAGAGAGAGAGAGAGACAGAGACAGAGAAACAGAAATCGACAGAAACAGAGAAGAAAAGTGCCTGCCATAGATGGGGGTGGGCAATGGGAAACTAGGGAACCGGTGGTCGAAAATGTACACTGGGGAAAGAAAGATGGCGGCTGCACGGGAGCCTTGTGGACAGCAGTTTTGAGCCGGGGGTGGGAGCGGCAGGGACCTCATGGGAAGGGGGGCGTAATGGGCCGTCCTTCACGCCTGACCGAGGTCGCCAGCTGCCCCCCACGAGCGGCTCTCCGGCACGGCCACGACTCCAGAGCACAGAAACCAATCTCTTAACTATCTAACTTTTAATAGAAATTCTTCCAGGGTTAATAAGTAAAATAGCAGAAATCAATAGCAGCCGCGCGACATCATTTTATTCTTAAACCAAGTTGTAGAAAGCAAATCATTTCACAACGCTGATTCAGGATGTCTGATTGGGGGAGGGGTCGTAAACTCTATACAATAACTGTGCATCTTCTATCAAAGCAATGTATCTAGTCAAAGTAGATAGAGTATTAACTAGAACTCATCTGCCTCACAGGAATTGGGAGGGGTGGGAGGTGGGGTTCTATTGGGGTTCGCGGTTAAAAATAAGTATTGGTAAAGGGAAATGTGTTTGATATTTACATGACTGAGACCTAAACCCGAAAGCTCTGTAACTTTTCCCACAGTGATTCAATAAAGAAAGAAATTATAAAAAAAAAAGAAAATGTACACTGGTGAAGGGGCAGGTGTTGGGACATTTTATGACCGAAATCCAATCATAAACAACTTTGTCACTGTATTTCACTGGGATTCAATTAAAACAAATTTTTAAAAATAATAACCATAAAAGGGGTTGGTCCAATTTTTTAACCCTTTCTTGTTCTCTGGTTGCACTCAGAGGCTACTTCCAGCCCTGTGCTCTAGGAGAGTCACTCCTGACAGTTAGTGGGGGACCAGGCATTGCAGGGATCCAACCTGGGTCTCTGGCATGCAGAGCACTCACTCGGCTCTTATCTAATTTCTTAACATGCAAACTGGTGGGCCTGCTCAGAGGGAAGCACGGGAGCATGTGGGTGCTGGAGGACTCTTCCGGCTGCTGGAATATCTCCAGGATTGGGGTGGTGGAGCCCCGCAGCCGCTTCCCATAGAGAGTAAACAATCTCTCAGAAACAAAGAGTGGCAAATGCACGTTCACATTTGCATGGAGGAATCTAGGAAAGAGACCCAACGTGATGAACACTAGCAGAAGCACAGAACAAGGGAGAACAAAGGACAGGAGACTACCCCAGTCTGTGTTGTCCCACTTCTACAGAGGAGGAACTTTCTGGTGAGGTCTGTACCTTAGGGAGTCCCGTTACCTCCACAGTGGACGCGTTCCTGATTCTGTAGGATTTTGACAAATGAATGAACCACTTCCACACAAAATTCTAAGGCTTAAGAAGTGAGTTTACTGTACATTCAAGTCAGTCAAGGAAAACAAAACTGTACATCGCCCACCCCAAAGTCCAAGCATCTCCTCCTGCCCATTTATGACGTCACTCGTCCTGTCCCACGATGGCGAGTCCTGAGTACGATGGCCTGGTCCTGTCCCTCGCCGTCTGCTCACCTCCAGTGTACGATGGTCTGGTCCTGTCCCTCGCCGTCTCCTCGCCTCCAGTGCATGATGACCTTGTCTTGTCTCTGCACCGTTCACTCTCCTGGGTCTGGAACCTGTGCTGGCCTGGAAGCTGTCACCTATTTCCTCCCTGTTGGACCCTGCTGCTTATCTTATTGGGCTTGTCTGGGACTGTCCCCGACAAGCTCCTGAGCTTTCCTCATCTTTATTAACAGTCGCGTGCACATGGGCATGGAACTTTGCTACCCTGTTCTCTCTGTGGCCAGGGGTGAGGAGCAAATAGAGTGTTGCCCAGCTCGAGAGATCGGGGGTGTTCCTGTTATTTGCTGCTTTGCCCCCTCCCCTCCCAGCTCTCCATGACCTGTTGTGACAGGAAGCAAGACTGAGAACAACCCATTAAAGCAATCAGTTGTCCTGGTCTCTTCAAACTTCTCCCACGGCAGCATTCCTTCCACACACACACACACACACACGCACACACACACACTCCCCACCCCTGTCAGCTGGTACCCACAATTCCCTTCAGGATCAAGAGCAAAGTTCTATCTTCTGTATGGACTTCCTGCTGAAAAAGGGGGCTGCTGAGTTTTCCTGGGGCCCCTGCGTTCTCTGACTAGGGCAGGACTAAGAAGTTGACCCTCAGAAGCTGAGCAAGTTTATCTGGCAGCCAATCAGATGCTCTCTGGAGTTGCAGAACTCAGGGCGACAGGCATGAAGAGGAAATCTGAGGTCACGGTCACGGTCACGATCCTCCCGTTGTTCATCGATTTGCTCGAGCGGGCCCAGTAACGTCTCCATCATGAGACTCGTTACTGTGTTTGACATATCGAATACGTCATGGGTAGCTTGTCAGGCTCTGCCGTGCGGGTGAGATACTCTCGGTAGCTTGCCGGGCTCTCCGAGAGGGGCGGAGGAATCGAACTCTGGTCGGCCATTGTTAGCCATTTGTAAGGCAAATGCCCTACCGCTGTGCTATCGCTCCATAATTTATGACTGGCAGGAGCACACTGGGAAACCGGAAACTATTGTGTGGGGGAACGTAGCCAAGTTCCAGGGGTCTGGAGCAAGTGTTTCTGGACCTCTAATGAGCCAGGAGCCGGGGTGTCCTGGGGTTTTTTCGAGAGCACAGGTTTCTCAACTCTGACATGCACCCCCAACCTTAGTTCCTGGGGCCACAGTGACAGTACAGTGGATAAGGCAGTTGCCTGGCACACAGCCAACCTGAGTTGGATTCCACTCGAGCACTAAGAGACTAAGGGAAGCACTGGACATTTAAAACTTACATCTTATTAGAGAAGAACCCAAAAAGCCAATGCTTTTTGTTCAGGCACAGATCTGACACTTCGTGCTTTTCTTAAGAGAAAAAAAAAACCGTTAGCACTGGATCAGAAAAGTAAGCACTCTATCTCCTAGGGCAGAGACCCATATTAAAGTTTCCTGTGTATAGATGTAGGCAACATTCAGGATTAAAGTTTCCTGTGTATAGACGTAGGCAATATTCAGGGTTTTCTTTGAAAAAGCAAAGCCATAAGTTACTATCTTATGTATTCCTCAGTTAACGGAAAGGTAAGAATCTAAGACATTCATGAAAACAGCAAAACCCACATCAACCACTTTTTCTGTTAGAACCGAGACCCAAAGGACCACCTTTGCACTCATGCAGGAATACTGTCACTCCTTTTGAAAAGGTTAGAAACAAAGTAGCCAGTGTTCTTGTCAGAGAGATAAAACAGAAGTAACCATCTTTAAAACCTCATCTCCCATTCCTTCAACTTCTTGTTCGTGAGGTCTAGAGCTCCTCACATGTTTCAAATATTTTCTAGATACATCCCCTCAGGCCCACAGCTTGGTTGTCAATACTCCCTTCCTTGAACAAGGCCCCTTTTCACATCCTGAATCCAGTGCAGTTCTTCCCCACTCCAAGGATTTCATGAAGCCACAGAGAGATGCTAAGGCACTTGCCTGGAACATTGCTGACCCGGGTTCCATCCCCAGCACCCATAGAGGACCCTGAGCCAGCCAGGAGTGATCCCTAAGTGCAGACCCAAGTCAGCCTTGAGCATCACTGGCTGTATAGTGCAGAAACCAAACCTTGAAAAACCACAGAACTAAACAGAAAAAATCGTGATCCTTGTCCCAGTGAACTTTCCCCCATGATCCTGCAGTGGTCACTGAAGTGGGTTATTTCCCATGAGGACATTCATTCTGAGTTGTGGGTAAGAAAGATCCGATGACTCATTTTCCCATCTGTCTAGAGAGCTCAACTTTGTGTTGTTACATCGTTCAAGGTTTGACACTGGGCCTTCTGATGTGGGAACGAGATCTGAGATGGGGCTGAGGCTGGGATCAGGGCACCTGACTGAAGAGGAGAAGGTCACACCCGGCGATGCTCAGGGGTTACTCCTGGCTCATACAATCAGGAATTGGTCCTGGCAGTGCTCGGGGGGCCATATGGGATGCTGGGAATCGAACCTGTGTTGGCCATGTTTGCTGCATGCAAAGCAAACGCCCTACACACTGAGCTATCTCTCCAGCCCCGAGATTGATTTTTTTTATTATGGGAATAATTTCTTGATATACAAGTCTCATGTATCCTGGATCTGACGGACAATATATTTTCTTGAAGCATGACGTTGATTATTTTTTTTTCTCCCATGTTTGCATTTTGAATGCTTGAAGTTATATCTACTTTTGGAAGTTTTTTTTTCTTTTCTCTGAGCTTGCTTCTGGGGCCTGAGAGCCCAGGATGGCTATATAAACCCTTGACTATAAGCACTCAGTGTTGAGCTCTGACCTATGTGTTATGATGCTTCAGCCCCAGCTAGGTGGATAATAAAATCTCGATCTGTGGTTTGCATTTCCGCTGGACTCATTGTCTCTCTGAATCTTCAGGGGTGATCCCGGATCCCAACAAAGGTGAGTGTCTGCAGTCCCTCACTGGCAGGGATACTGCGCAGTGTGTGGTGCCCTGAACTTGTGTGAATTGTGCTGCCGACACCGTCTGCCTTGGGCTCCTGGATCCAGTTCAGTGTGTCAGGCTCATGCTGACTGTCATTGTCCTAAACTGTCCATCGTGAAAACTTGCTTTGTTTCTTCATTTTGCTCCATTCTTCTTCATCTGTCATGTGTCCATGAGACTCAGAACCCTCCATGTTCCATCTCCCTCTGTCGCTGGCTGCACAGCCGGCAACGTCAGGGTGCCCTTTTCAGGAGCAGCAGAACCACCTCCCACCCCACCATCTCTGTCCTACACTTGTCTTTGCCTCGGATCATTAGCTTGGTTTTTGAGCAAACTGAAAAAAAGTACTTTTATTTTGTTGTGGGGCCTGGTGTTGCTGAGGTTTTTTCCTGACGGTCATCAGGGGTTCCTTTGTGCGGTGCTCAGTGATCACTCCCTGTCACCCTGTGTACCTACCTGCTGTTCTCACCCTGACTCACTAAGAGATTTACTTCAGCCTTCATACTTAAACATGAATGAGTGAGCCATTGTCAAAGCTGGTTTGGGTGGACCAACAGTACAGCGGCGATGGTGTTGATCTTACCCATGACCGACCATGGTTTGATCCCCAGCACTCCATGCTCCCCCAGATATCACTGGTTCTAGACAAATACAAAGGCCCAAAAATTACTTTGAGGACTCTCAGGTTCCTCATGGTGTTCCTTCAAGAGGATCTTCCCCTTTCTGTGGGCCTGTTTTTACTGTGAGAACCACAGAGATCCACCTGCTGGCCTATTCATCCAGGGTCTATAGGATTAATTCTTATCTGGCTTGCTGTGTTCAATTTCAGAACTCAAACCACAGCTTCAGGAGTTGTCATTGCTGCAATTTCATTTGAGAATGAAGTCATGAAATATGTGTTAGCTGGCAAGATTCAGAATAGAAAAGGCATATTTTTAGGCTCAGTGTAGCAAGCATATGACTTCAACGGTGGAGATCCAGGCTCCATCCCAATCACCACATCTATGTCTCTCGACAACTCAGGAGGAAATCCAGAGCCTGATGCTGGAAGTGGAGGAAATTAGTCTCCCTGGGCACTGAAATGAGTCCATTTGAAACTTAAAAAAATTCTAGTATTGTTGATACTAGTGGAATACTGTGAGTTTGCCCTCTCTAGAATGATAGTACAAGCCTTCATGGTGTCAAAGTACTGGTTTTTGGGCCCTAGTGATAGTGCAGTGGAAAGTACATTTGTTTTGTATGAAGTGTTCACCTGAACTCCATCCCCATCACCCATATGGTCCCTGGTGCCCCACTACGACTCATCGCAGAACACTTCTTCGTGTGCCCCTTCCCAAATTGATACACACAAGAAAACAAAAAGAAGAAAAAACTCACTGATCCTGAAAATAATGTGCTTGTTCTGAAACGTTTCACATTGTCCTTGTGGTCCATCTCGGCATGTCGTGTCCGGGCCTGCTCAGGACACATGCACTGCATCCTTTCTTCCACAGAGTCCCGGACAGTGATTTACAGGCACAGAGAGAAGATTGTTAGCAACTTCCTGAGAGGAACAAAGGATTCCTGATACTCAAATCTGAGAGATTTGGGGACATCGGTTTTGCAGACACCCTGGGCAACTGAGTAAAGGTTTGAACAAAGAATATGCAAAGTGGTTCTTTGAAAAAAATCTCTGCAGCGATGTATATGCTGCCTGATCCCACTTGCTCCTTATCCCCAGGGGGCCAAGCACATGGAGTGCCCCAGCACATGTGTCGCCCTCTTGAGATGTGTACTTTCATACTTCCATGTCTAATACTGGGATGTGTGTAGGGGCTCTCCCCAAGGGCGGAGAGGCCTGTGTTCTTTCTTGAACGCGTTACTCCCTCTCTCTGATTTTCTTCTCTTCCTCACTCACTTCCCCTCCACACCTTCAAAAAGCTCTCCAAGTATAATCTGTTTTACTTCCAAAAAAAATATCTGCAGCTCTCCACAGGTACTGTTGTGCTTCAGTCCACATCAAATACCACATGAGCCTCAAAGGTTTTGAGGTCATGACCAAAGGAGACAAGGAGACGTCAACAAATAAATTTTGGAGGAGTGTATTCACAGCATCTGGAAGGCAGTCCTGCTAGGCAAGAGCATCAGCCTCCCACCACAAGCACAGGTGAGGAGAAAACACATCCTACACACATGTCATTTTCATAAGCACCCACAAAATTAGTTAACTCATATGTCCCATATCCTGACACCTGTTAGGGTCCGAGATCAGGACAGCTTCACCTGTCAAGGAAAATTCTGAGAGACCAAGTCCATGCAAAAGCAAGAGGTTTATTTGAGCATGCTTGGGCTCACAGCATGACCGCAAACCATCAGTGACAGAGAGCCCCGAGCCTCTTCAAAGGGGGCATATCCTTGATTCGTAAAATAAATTCAGTTGTACATACAATACATATCCTTGATTCGTAAAATAAATTCAGTTGTACATACAATACACTGTCCTCCAACAGTGTAGAATGCACATTCTCTCAAGCTCACAGAGAATACTTACAATGACTGGCCAGAACTAATATTAATACCAACAAATTACAATAAAAGCTGGTATCATATAGCCTGATTAAACATAGAACGTAATTGTTATAGAGACAACACAAATTCCTGAAAGTTAAATAATAAATTTCTATTTACTCATGAGTAAAAGAAACTAAAATGGAAATTTGAGAGTACTTAGTTTCTATTTATTCACTTTTACCAGGAATTGTGGTTTGGGCCACACACAGCTATGCTCAGATCTTATTCCTGGCTTTATGCTCAGAAATCACTTCTAGTGTGCTAGGATTTGGGAAGAAGGTTATTGGGCTTATCTGATGCCGGGGGAAAACTAGAAACACATGCAAGGCCTAACTTCCTAAAACACCTCTCTGACTCTGAAAGTTAGTTTTTTAAAATACTGCATTTCAACATTAGTAAGATAAAGTTTATAAGCTACTTGAGGGAAATCTATAATTTTGAGTACATACATTTGTTTTTCTAATGTCTGAAAATTCAGCAAGTAAATTTATGTAATTAAAGAAAGTGATCAGGAAAAGAAGTAAAATAAAGTAAAGTAAAATTTTTCAAAAGGTGATAATAAATGCAAAAGCATAAATTCATGATATAGAAAACAAATAAATAATTGGGATAAACCAAATAAAAAATTGTTTAACATGAGTAATACATTTTCAACTACTAAAAAAATTTGAACAAAGAAAGCTCCACCGGTCCCCCCAAAGGTACAAATAAAACAAGAATATAAATGAGACATGTTGGAATGGTCAATGGTCAACAGAGATTAAAATCTACTAAGGGATATAATGCACAAATGTAAATATATTTGAAAATTTAGGTAAAACATGTAAATTCTTAGAGAATGCATTTATTGTAATTTTTTAAAAGAGAAAGAGGATATCCAAATGATCCTATATAAAATTGAATTAGTGCCCATACATTTTTCATACAAAAAATAATAATAAGCTCTAGAGGATTTTCAGGTGAGTTTTACCAAATGTTCAAAAACAGATGATTCCAATCTTACATGAATTATTCATTGAATATTAAGAAAGAGCCACTCCCAATTCATTTTATGAAGTGATGACTATGTATATGTAAAATGTTAATGCTTCTCATTTTTTAAAAAATTATGTTTATATCTTTCATTTTTAATTTCTTCCTCTATCTGGAACTGATTATATGTGTACATATACATATATACGTATACATAGATTGATATAGATGTTGATATTGTCTTAGTACCATTTATTTAAGTGGGGGAGATGCAAAGAGATGAGAGAGATGCAAAGAGCCTCAACAATAAAGAAAAGGAGCCCTCATGTGCCCGAAAATACTAGAAAAGGTAGGCTTCAATAAAAAGATGATTCTTTGGGGATGAAAGGGAGTTTATCAAATGAAGAAAGTAGGAGAAATAAAACACAGAAGTCGTATTTGTAAAATCATTTTTATAAAGGTATTATCAGTAAAATTCAACTGGAAGTATGTTTCTCAAAGGGAAAATATTGCTGGAGGAAAAAATAAATGACAGAGCACATTTATGCATTCATTAGGAATCAATCTTTCTTTCCTTTTCCCTTTCTCTGTCTTCTCCTTCAGTCTCTCTCTCTCTCTCTCTCTCTCTTTCTCTCTCTCTCTATCTCTCTACCCACCCCCAGCCTCTTTTCCTCTCCCTTTCCTTTCCTTTGCCTTCTGTCTCCTGGTTATTACGAGTGACATATTCCATTCAATGACAGCAAAAAGAACTCTACTCTTTCTGGTCAATGGAGAGGCTTTTCCATAAAACATAGCAAATACTTCAGTAGTGTGGGTAACCTGCTTTGGTTTGAAGCATGCTAAATTATTCTGTATCTTAGACAATGACATAATGCCATTAATGTGTGTGCCTGTGTCTACGAGATATTATTGTAACACCGTAACACTGTCCTGCCATTGTTCATCAATTTGCTCCAGTGGGCCCAGTAACGTCTCCATTTTGAGACTTGTTATGAGACACTATATAAATTCTTAATTTTACGAACTGAGAAGAGCAGTAATGATATTTTTCAATGAAAGCTATGTTTAGGCAACTCAGTGATTAAAAAATAAAATAAACAAATTGTTAGCTTGATATCCTTTATCTTTATTTTACAGTATTAAGTTGATATATAACTCTTTTGTACAATGCATTTATGAAATTTAAACCCATGCTCTCATTTACAGAGAAGCTCAAATGATCTGTCGGAAGATATAATGGTTTCTTGGTAACAGGTTTGATAGTGAAAGAATTTTCAGAGTGCTAAATTAATGATTAATATATTAACTATTCCAAGCTTTTCTATTCAGATTTTTCCTTTAATGCATCAAATGGTCAATATAAACTGAACATTTAACATAAAAAAAAAAAAGAAAGGACGAGTCAGGAGTATTTGGAGCCTGGACCTTTAAGACTCTGACCGGAAGTGTCGGTGACGTCACGGAGCCCCGCCTTTCCCTGGGGTCTTTGGGGCGGCAGGATCTCCCGCCAGGCACCGGAGTCGTCGGAGCGTGAGCAGTCGGGGAGGGGCGGGAAGGGGCGACCAGGCGGACTAGGGGGTCCCGCCCAGTTCCTCCTCAGCCGCCTGAGAGAGCCGCTCCTCAGAGCCTCCTCCTCCGCAGGCTCGCTCTGGGCACCCTGAGCCTCCGCGGTCTCCGCCTTGTGAGCGGGGGTCGCTCTGTGCCGAGCGGGCGGTGGCCCCTCCCCTGGACGCCCAGCCCCCGCCCAGAGGTTTGTCCCGTTTATTCTGGATTTTATGGAACAGGGGGCTCGGCTGGAGGCGTCTCCCTGGGCAGCTGTGAAGGGGCGGTCCGGGAGGCGCTGAGGAAAAGTGGTTGAGGAAGACGCCTGTGGGCTAGTCTTGCAGGGGTCACTGGCCTCCCACGCAGCCTCCTCCCCCAGGTAAGCCGTGGGAGGCGTTTGTTTCGTTCTTGTTTTCGAAACAATTTTCGTTCAGGGCTGACTCCTGGCTCTGCCCTCAGGGATCTCTCCTGGCGGTGCTGGGGGACCCACAGGGATGCTGGCTCGATCCTGGTCAGCAGCATACAAGGCAAGTGTCCCCTCCATGTACGTGCCTCCTGCCCGGTGGGGTGGGGGTGGGGGGGCGATTCCTCACTCGCTTGGGTCCAATAGTATGCGGTAGAGCTTTTGACTTTCACATCCCCCCAACTCCAGTCGGTTCTGGGGTCCCACAGGAAGCTGTGAGAGAATGCAGAGCCTGGTGACAGAGGAGGTGGTGCATAAGGGATGTTTGGGGCCACAGGGGTCCTGCAATGGAGTGTGCAGTGTTAGCATGAAGTCACCTCTGCTCTTTCAGTGCATGCCCTGAGCGCTCTCAGGAAGGATAAATGATCACCATGGCTCCCTTGCCTTTATCGGTTTGTTTTAATTAACTTTTAGTGGTTTTTGGGCGAATTAGCTCAAGAGTTTTCGAAGATAGGCGACTTTTTGTGGCTATCTCTCTCTTGGCGTTCCTCGCACATTCATGGAGGTGCTGAACCAGTCGATCGTATTCCTCGTCAATGTTGTCAACAATGGCATCTTCCCATGTTGCTGCAATAGTACCAAAGAGTTCCCAGTTGGTGGTCGTTCTGGGAGTTCTCTTTTTGAACTTTGCAGCCCTTTCTCCCCGCTCTGTGAAGTAGAATTTTGCACGAAGGAGACGGTGGTCTGATCCCGTTCGAAATTTTGGGACAACAGCGACATCAGTCAGGCAAAACCGTCGATTGAATATGATGTGGTCTATTTCGTTGTGCAATCGTCCACCGGGAGACTCCCATGTCCATCGTTTAGATTCTGCCTTCTGGAACTGTGAGTTACCATGAATGGTCTTGGTCGACATGATGAACTCAGACAGTCTCTCACCCTGTTCGTTCCATTCTAGGCCATGGGTTCCGATGTGAAGTTCTTCAGCTGATCTTCTCGGTCCTATCTTGGCATTAAAATCACCCACAATGATCTTGTAGAAGGTGTGGTCTTCTTTATAGAACTTCTCTAGCTCCATGTAGAACTTCTCGATTTCTCTTTCATCATAATGAGATGTTGGTGCGTAGAGCTAATTCGCCAGCGTGGTTTGGCACATGCCTCAGGCAACTGCAAGCTAACGTCTGAGCTCGCAAAGCAGTGCAGAGATGCGATCAAGGAAGACCTCAAAGAGAGAAGAGCAGAAGTACTGGTAGATGCGGCAGAAGCCGGGAAAAGTATTCGTAAGGCCCGCCTGTCCTTCGCCAACTATAAGACCAAGATGACTGCCCTCCGACGTCCTGATGGATCCATCACATCCTCCAGAACGGCAATGGAGAAGATTATCCATGACTTCTACTCAAATCTCTTCGATAGCCATGTCCACTTGCCGACATACCAAATTCCACAGGATGGGTATGTCGTTCCCAACGTTCTCCCTTCCGAAATCCGACACGCCATTTCGTCAGTAAAGAAGCAAACAGCACCCGGCCCAGACAAGGTCAGACCTGAACACCTGAAGAACCTGCCGTCAGTACTCATCAATACACTGGCTTGGCTCTTCACTCGCTACCTGTCTGAATGCAAGGTTCCATCTCAATGGAAAACCAGCAGGACCATACTACTGTTCAAGAAGGGAGACATCCATGACATTGGCAACTATCGCCCGATCTGCCTATTGTCTGTCATCTACAAGTTGTTCACTCGAGTCATCCTGAATAGGATTGGCAGAACACTAGATGAAGGGCAACCATGTGAGCAAGCAGGGTCCCGCAAAGGATTCAGCACCATCGACCATATCCACACGATAACTAAGCTCATTGAGGTTTCTCGGGAGTTCAAGATGCCGCTCTGCTTAACGTTCATTGATTTAAAGAAGGCCTTTGATTCTGTTGAGATGGAAGCGGTCATTGAAGCCCTAGCCAATCAGGGCATTCACGCCCAATACATCAGGATCCTCCGTGAGCTGTATTGCGGATTCACTACCAGGATCTCACCATTCTACAAAGAAGTGATCGTTGATGTCAAGAGAGGGGTGCGGCAGGGTGATACCATTTCACCAAAACTCTTCAGTGCCACCCTCGAGAACGTCATGCGACGACTGGAATGGGAAGGAATGGGAGTGAAGATAGATGGTCGGCAACTACACCACCTCCGCTTTGCTGATGACATTGTTTTAATAACACCAAACATCAGCCAAGCGGCACAAATGCTGGCCAACTTTGACCGTGAGTGTGGAAAGGTAGGACTACAGCTGAATCTTACGAAGACAATGTTTATGAGAAACAGCCTTGTTCCTGATGCCCCATTCGCTCTCAATGGAACGACCATCTCCGAATGCAACAGCTATGTGTACCTAGGTCGAGAGGTCAACATGACAAATGACCTGGCACCCGAGCTGCGCAGGAGGAAGAGAGCGGCTTGGAACGCCTTCAAGAACGTCGAAGAAATAGCTAAGAGGACGAAGAACCTCCGGCTCCGGGCACATCTCTTTGATTCTACTGTTCTTCCTGCATTAACATATGCCTCAGAGACTGGGCCCTACGCAAACAAGATGAGAACGCCATTCAGGTCTCCCAAAGAAGAATAGAAAGAGCTATGCTTGGAATATCACGTTTCACTCAAATGAGAGAACGAATCCGGAGTTCTGACATCCGTCGACAATCAAGGATCAGGGAAGCTGTCTCGTTTGCCAAGGTGTCGAAAATCAGATGGGCTGGTCACGTAATGAGATTTAAAGACGACCGTTGGACTAGAGCTGTTACTGATTGGATTCCACGGGATGTCAAAAGACCACGTGGCCACCCACCTACCAGATGGTCAGACTTCTTGGTGAAGATCATGAACGATCGGTTTGAGGCCCTTCATGTTCCCGGAGCAAACAGATGCCATTGGGCTACACTAGCACGCGACAGGGACAAATGGAGACGTTACTGGCGCCCGCTCGAGCAAATCGACGACTAACGGGAAGTTAAGTGATTTTTTTTTAAGGTTTTTGGGGGGCAGACCTGACTATACTCGGGTTGCTCCAAGTGGTGCTCAAGGAACCACATGGGATGGCAGTAGTGAAATATCGTTTTTCTCCAGTAAGACGAGCACCTCTGCAGCTGTACTATGTCTGCAGCCTCTTTGCACAGAAAAATTTTGATTTGTTATTTTTGAATTGTAGATTTTGGTTCAAAGCATTCAGAGCTCAGGACTTAGTCGAGGATCTGAGCTCAGTATCGTGATTGGCAGTGCTCAGGGGGGCCCTATCTGCTGTGGAGAATTGAATCTGGCTTAGCTGCTGGAAAGAAACACACCCTATCGACTGTACTATCTCTGCTAATCCTATGTAATTGTTTTCCACAGAAAAAGATTTTTTGGTTCACCTGTCAAGTTTTCAGCCTCGCTCTACCCACTGACCCTCTCTCCCAGACCAGGTGTGTGCCCTGCTGTTGGAATGAACTTCATTCGGAAAGGGGGTTTCCAGGGACCAGGTACACTAGGTCATACATGCCTCACTCTGGAGGCTGGTGCAGTCCAAGAGCAGGAGGAAGTCTGCCTTTTATTTTCTGGCTTCTTTTTGCTACAAACTTGGAGATGGTCAGGGACTCTGCCCCTCTGTCTATGTGTCTCTGAGAGTCCATGTCCCCCACCTTAAAGCATGTGCTCAGCCCTTTGAGCTACTCTCCCGGGGTCTATTCACTACTAGGGGAGCAGGTGAGATGGGATTTGGGGCCACACCTGCCAGTGAAATCAATAGTATTGTTCCAATGAAGAAGTTCAGTGGAACAGCATGTTATTTTTAAGGTGCAGGCTGGCCATGGCCAGTAAGAAATCCAGAATCCAATTCTTGGGGGTAGAGGACCTTTATTATGTATTCAAAAAATAAATATGAATACCACGGAACCTCTCGCCACCTGTGTTCACTGGTCACACACTGCTTTTTCCACCCTGAATGGCCACTGGCCATGGGTTCATAAAGGAGAAAACAAGGGCCTGGCTGGTTGGTATCAGTTACAGTTTATCCCAATCCCTCTCCATTCACTTTTGATTTTCCACTCTTCTCTCTCTTTTCTCCTTTTTACTCCTCTCCTGATTCTCCTGGATTCCTCCTGGATTCTTTCTTCCCTACTTTCCATGATACTCTTCTCCATTCTCTCTTATTCTCCCCTTGTATTCTCCTTCTAACATTCTCCTTGGTTCTTTCCCCTCGCCCACTCTTCCAGCCTCCTCCTCTTGATTCTTCCTCCTGTATTCTCCCCTGTTCTTTGCTCGGATTCCTCCCTGATCCCTCCTCCAACCTGCCCCCTGCCCACTGTTGCAGCCTTAGTTATATCCCAAGTCATAAACCTTGGAGACATCATAACATTCATACTACATAACTCGATTCCCTAATAAGACTTTACAGTGTCAAAACAGGCCCCCCTTAAAGCCTGTTTTGTTTGTACCAGAGTGTTAGGTGTGCTTCAGAAGTACAGTCAGGAAGGAAATGATCCTGGTAGTGTGTGACAAGTTCATGTGATGTCAGTCAGTAAGGGAAAGTCTATGTGAGTGTCCAGATATTTGGATTTTACGCGTATGTTAACTTGTAGTTTCTGGATCTTCTGGTGAAAGCCAGGAAGAATGTGTATAAATAAAAAGGCAAAAGAGATGCTGCTCGCTCAGGGCTGTCAAGGCTCTCCACTGTCCCATTGTTTGCTCTGACTCGGACTTGACTGAGGATCCTACCTGTCTACCTGGGCAGTGTGTGGGTGTCCTAATACATATGAAACAATCATTTTTTTTTCGGTCACACCCAGACATGCTTAGGTGTTACTCTCACCTCCTCAGGAATTACTCCTACCTTGGGGACCATAGGAGAAGGTGGGATTGAACCCAGACCAGACCTCGTACAAGGCAAAAACCGTCCTTGCTGGACTATCTCTGTGGCTTGGCTTAGCGGCCCTGGGCTTTGGTTGATTATGGCACAGAAACAGACATACCATCTTTTTTAATTCATCCTGAACCATGTTCTGTCTGGGGAACCACAACCAGCTGAGCCCATTCCTAGCTCTAAGTAGTTTAGATATCTGTACCTCAGGATCCTTATGGGGTACCTTATAGAATCCAGGTCTGTTGTGTGTGGCCAGCTCCTTCCCTCCTGTGTCATCTCTGCCTCCCTTGTTTCCGTACTGATTAGTGTTGTGGAAGTATAAAGGATAAGTAATTTTTTGACTCATCTTAGCAAAATGGCACTGGCAAGGTTCTTTATTGGTGTGAAATGAAGAGTTATTTTAATTTTTAAACTTTTTTTCATCATTTTGGGTCACACTAAGACATGCTAAGAGATTACTCCTGGTGGTGCTCTGAGGCCCTGTTAAACCTTGTGGAAGACAAATATCCTACCTGCTGTCCTATCTCTTTGGCACCTATTGGAAACAGTTTAAATGAAATTTATTGTGTGTAGAAAGACATTTGAATGGATGGAATGGACCCCTTGTATCAAAGGTCTGACAGTGTTGGGAATATAGGTTAGTTCCTCAAGCTCCCCACATTCCAGCAGGCTGCTCTGTTTACCTGTGATTACTTGCAAGTTTGGTCACAGTCATGCATCCCACCCATCAGTTCAATAATATCAGAGGAAAAAAATAAGTATTATAATTGGAATTAGCCAAGTCCAATTAATCTAGTTTTCACTAGAATGATGAATAGGATTCAGGTCTTTTGAAGGCCAAAAAATGCTTCATGGTGACCGGAATGCTTTGTTGCCCATTAATCTCCATGCTTAGTGTTGGAATATACTCTAGATTTTTATATGTATGTCCGTGTACATCATGATCACAATCATCCTGTTGTTCATCGATTGCCTCGAGCTAACCCCAGTAACGTCTCCTTCGTCTTAGCCCAGATAATTTTTTTTAAAAAGTGCCATATTCAAGGCTCTTTCAGGGTTAGGAGAATGAGACCCATCATTGTTACTGGTATTTGGCATATTGGGTACACCACGGGGAGTTTGCCGTACTCTTCCGTGTGGGCAGGTTACCTTCCAGGTAACCTTCCAGTTCGTCCAAAGTAAGAATAAGATAATAAATATAAGTAAATGTACATAAATATAAGTAAATTTTATATATGTGTAATTTATATGATATATTATATATTATGTATAACACACAAATACTCTATATATCTTTGTTGTTGGTGCACACCCGCACTGCTGTGGGCTTACTCATGGATTTTCACGTCTTTGGTGCTCAGGGGTATATTTGGAATTCTGAGGATTGAACCCAGATATACCATATGCAAGGCAAGCGTCCACCTGCTCTTGTTCCATACTCTGGCTTTGGAATTGTGTTTCTGAAACTGCCTTCTGTGGTTTTCCTAGTAGGCAAGTTTACACTGGTCGTGCGTTTTCAGGAGGTAGTGTGTTGGCTGGTTGGACAGTATTATTGGACCGTGCTCTCTGATGTTCTAACCAGTCTTTTCTCTTTTCCAGTGTCTGTCCAGCTCTCTGAGCTTCGGCTAGGACATTTCCACTCTGCATTTCCAGGGCTGGCTTTGGAGTCACTGCTTTTGCCCCATCTTGATTAATTTGCCGGGAATCGTAAGGTCAGGTGCTCTGAACCAACCTGCCTGATTTACCTTGAATATACCCACATGTGCTTTGCCTGATGAAGTGTGTGAGTGCATCGGTTCAATGTTTGACTGACCAGTACAGGATCAGGGGTCTTCTCTTTATCCCCAGCCCCCCACTGTTGAGCAACCACTCCAGCAGCTGCCTCTCCAGTCCTTGATCAGTCCATCCCCCTTGCAGCATGGATTCACGTGGGTGGGCAAAAAGTGTCTCTCCGCATCTAGACCGTGGCCCTTTAAGGCTCCAGGCATAAGCACAAGTTATGTCATAGATGGGCCCTTCAGAAACCCTTTCTATTCTAGTTGTGGTTGCCCGTTGCCATTGGTCTTGTGCCTAGAGGAGGAATTGGAGCCCCTCCATGACGGCATGACAGAGGGGCTGTGAAGGCTGATTTTGTGACATGACAAGAGCTGCGTCCCTGGAGCTCCTCGCACCTCCGTATATTCACATTGTGAGCAGTGGGGCCACACCATCTTTCTGGTCGGTTTCACACTAGTTTTTTCCTCATTCCCCATACCCAGGCCGTTTCTGAGGTGCAGCAAAGACCTTCGGGGGACCCAGAGACTTTGGGCGGTGCAGTGGGGGCTGTGCGGTGGTGCTGGGGTCACAGGTGTGAGTGAGTTACCTTGGCCAAGATCGCGTCCAACTCTGGAAAGGGTCAGAGGCGGAAAGGGTCAGAGGCTGGTTTCTGAAGCACTGCAGGACCTGCCGAGGGTGGGGCTTAGCCCTCCAGAACTTGTCAGCAAAGACTTCACTACACCCTACCCGGGAGCCTTTGGCCCTGGCATCACTTATGTAGACCTTCAGATTCACTTCGAAGGGTAGTTCCCAGACTCCCTACAGAGGAGACCAAGTTGTCCTCTGTCCTTTGATGGAGCGGGTCCACCATTGGCTTGGGACCTGCGGGTAGGTGGGGTTTACAAATGAAACTTTTTCATTATTATTGTTTTGGTTGGGCTGTGTACCATGTATGGAGATGCTCAGGGTTTACTTTTGGCCCTGCACTCAGGGATTCCTGCTGGTGGTACTCGGGGGCCAAATGGGATGCCGGGGATTGATATAGGTTGGCTGCATGCAAGGAAAGTTCCCTACCTGTTTTGATGTCTCTAGCCCCAAATTTTGTGTTTTTTTCCCAGATCAAGTATTTCTGCTTCCTAAGGACTAGCTGCAAAGCACCCCACACATGGAATCCCACCCTCACTTGCCGAACGTCAGCTGTTGTGGTGAGTACTGGGGTTAAAGTTTTGGGGTTTTTATTTTGAAGAGAATAGTTGGTTTCCGGGATGGGTGATGGTGTTGGGCAAGCTTTGCTGATGTGGAGGAAATAATTGACTTAGAAAGGGTCAGATCAATACTAGAGCAAGTCGGGTGCTTGCCTTGCAAGCGGACAACCCAGGTTCGATCTACGTCTGCTATTCCATATTGTCTCTGAGCCCACCTAGGACTGAACCCTGATACCAGAGCTGCAATATTCACTGAGCACTGACAGTTGTGGTCCAAAATTGAAACACATACACACAGACACACACACATGGACATAAACACACATAGCGGATGTGAGGGCAATGAAAGAGTCATTGTATTCAGGAGAAAACACGGATTTCTGCAGCATACAAACAAGAAAAAAACAGGAAAAGGGGACTTAAGGATCCTCGTTAAATATTTGGCTCTAGAATATGTCTTTACATGAGTGTTGGATATTTACCTTAAGTGTTTTAGGCTTGATCAATGAATTGCGAATTTTCCTCCCCCCCTCCCGCCCCAAGAAGTGGTTTTATGAGCACTTCCGATCCCTTGAGTTTATATTTAACTCAAAAAGTCAAGTCTTCTGGTGATTCAGGACTTTATGTAGTCATTTATTTGCATTTCTATTTCCCCTATAAACTATATAATCTATAATCTATCATTATAGAGCAATGTTCTTTGGTTCAAAACAACAAAAAAGTTAATGGTAAACTCTTAATTTTTGTGAGTTATTTGACTCTGAAATATATTTACTGCTGGGCATTCATCATAATTACTTGACTCAGGCTTCAGTTGCCATAGTTTCTAACTCCAGAAAGCTGGATCCTATTGAGAATCTCTGGATGGACCTGGGGCAAGGAGCAAAGCTACCCTGGTTTCAAGATGGGACGGCCTAAAAGTCATAAAGCACCATCTTTTTTCCAAGCCACCAGGACCGAAATGACCTGACGCTGTGGGGTGTGGGAAGCGAAACTGGCCTGAGCACTCCATGTGGAATTTTTGATAAAATCCCAGCCAGCTTTTAACCTTAGCTCCTGAACCCCAAAGAAGTAAGTTTTGGAATGTTTATTTCTTACTGTGTATGTCGAAATAACTGCAAATATTAATAAAAAGTAAATTTTCTTGTTTATATGTGCAAGCAGGGAAAGAGCAAACCACAAGGATGCTTGTGCGAATTCGCCCTGAGAGAATTTCTCAGTATAGTCTCAGGCAGTACGTCTCCTTGAGATAATTCCCCCCAAAGAAATGCCTCTGTTGAAATGCTTGACCTCTGTAAATGATAAATCAGAATACATTCAGTCCTGGACCTCGAATCCCCTCAGATGTTCTATAATTTTGCTAATCAGTTCTGAATTAAAGGTCCACAGTTCACTGTCCATTGGCCATTAATTGTTGTGTTTGCTATGTCTTTGTTTCTCTGGAGAGACAGAGCACCAAACACAATGTACCATGGGACCTACCAACTCAATATTATTCATTATCCATGGTTTAAAAGGAGACTCACTCTAGAAATTCCAGATGTCAGACACACATTATATGGTTCATAGTAAACACCCTGGATATTTGGATAATTTTGTGCTACAACATTGTTTACATGTGTTGTTGTTCTTGTTTTTTGGCTTTTCGGGTCACACCTCACAATGCACGGGAGTTACTCGTGGTTTTGCAGTCAGGAACTACTGTTGGCATTGCTCAGGGTACCATATGGGATGCCGGAGGATCGAACCTGGTCAGCCACATGCAAGGCACATGCCTTAGCCACTGTGCTATTGCTCCAGCCCTTTCGATGGTTTTCAGAGCTATTCCTGCACAACAGGAAAGAGTGCTGGATGAGACTCATGTGCTGATTTGGGGTTACAGTAAATCATGACCAGGATGTGTCCAGGTCCAGTGGGTCACAGCTGGGATTGTATTAGAAGTCCCTCTAATACAGGGACTTCTGGCGAGGTGGGGTTAGGGCTGGTTGTACTCCTCTCCAGTGCTCATGGCTCAGGCCTTTGCATGGAGCCGCCTGCAGATCTTCAAGAAAAAAAAAAGCAGGAGATAGTGATATGACCTCTGCCACACACCATCCTCAGGCAGGAGAGTGAAAAATGACGCAAGTGCAGTGACAGGAAGCACAAGCTTCCCAGGCAGATAGTTTCTGATTGTTTCAGGAAGGAGAAGGGGATGTGACTCCTGGCCTGATTAAATGACTCTATGTTTGAGGCCACTGTTTTGTTTATTTTGTTGATTTGAATGGGCCATATTAGTGGTATTGAAGTATCACTGCTCTCGGGACTGGGGGACCATATGGGGTGCCAGGGGTCCAATGCTGATTAGAATTTTTTGAAGGTGTGGAAGGGGAGGGCACATACCCAGTGATTCTCAGGTTATTTCTGGCTCTGGACGCATCTGGCGGTGCTTGGGGAACCATAATGGACGGCGGGATCACCAGACCTACCTGCTGTGTACGGACCCGCTGTCCTCTTACTCCACCCTGCTGCTTTGTTTTCTTTCACGTTTATTTTTGTGCCACAGCAGAGTTGCCTTGGGCTTCCTCTTGGCTCTGTGCTCCAGATTCACCCCTGATAGACTTCAGGGGAACCCAGGTGTGCTGGTTATGTATGTACCCTGATGGCTACAAATATCTCAGGCCCCAGGACCTGTGTTTCTTTTTTTTGTCCTTCCCACTCTGAGAGCCTCACCTTCTCAGTCACATAGTCACATGTTCACAAGATGTGTGACCAGTTGTGGGCATGAGCCTGTTCCAGGGAGTTGGAGAAGAGAACCTTAGGATCGAATCACTTTTACCATCCTTGAGATGAATTTGGGCTGTCCCTTATAAATGTAAGGACTGCGGGGACGCGTTCACTTACTCCTCCTTATTACACATAGTAATATTCATAATGGAAGGAAAACATATATGTGTGCAATGAAGGAAGCCCTACATTATGGCCTCAAGCCTTAGAATCCCAGGAACATTGATCTTAGAGACAGACTACATATATAAGGTCTGTAGGAAGGCCTTCACTCAAGCTTGGTGTTTTACAAACCACAGAAAAAAATCATACCCTAAAGATACCACGTAGATGTCTGACATGCGGGAAGGTCTTCACTCTACCCTGTAGCCTTATTATGCATTTGAAAAGTCAAAGTGGAGAAAAATCTTATATATGTAAATAGTGTGCAAGACATTCACTCAATCCATAACCCTTATTAGCCATATGAAAATGCATACTTGAGAGAATCTTATGTTTGTAAATGTGGCAGGGCCTTTGCATACCTCTCAAGACTTTTAGACATCCTAAAATGCACACTAGATGAGTTGATCCCTACAATGTATCCCCACGTTCAGAGGAGTGCCCCTCGGGAAAACAAGGTGTTTTTTTTTTGCACCAGTAGTTTTGGGGGCCGCAGAAGTGCAGCCAAGAAGGAAGCAATCCACGTAGCATGGGACAAGCTTCCAGTGACATCAGTACTATAAGGGAAAGTACTTCCTGTTTATAACCTGGGCTTAGGCTTTAGCAGTGTCTCAGCATTTGAACTTCACCTGTACGTTAACTTGTAAATAATGGGTCTTGGTGATGGAAGTCAGGAGGTAGGTGACTAAAAAATAAATAAATAAATAAACATAAATAGGTTAAAAGTTCTTGAAGCAACAAAAAGCTTCAAAATTTCTTAGAGTTTTAAAAATCCTACAATCAAATATAACAATGTTCCCTCAAATTATCTACATCTATTGATATTGCAAGTTTGTCGTCTCATCAATTTTAATCCTAGAATTTTATTAGCAGTTGGGGATTTTTCTCTTCGTTAAATTAAATGCATACATACAAAACCACCCATTCCTCTGGACAGCCAAGTTTCGCCATTGTTACAGTCATTGCTCTGATTCTGTCTTGGTCCAGTGGCCCTGTTTTGAAGGGGTTTATGGCAGAGACAAACCATAAAGTTGCCGAGAATCATTTTAAATTCAAAATCAGGCAAACGTTTCTTCAGGACTTCCTGTGATTGCCTGGGCTACAACCTACAGTGCTCTGGCCTTACTCCAGACTCTGAATTCAGGAATCACTGCTGCCAAGGTCAGAGGACATTAAGATATGCCTCGGGTAAGCTGATAACATCCTGTACTATCACTCTGTCCCCCCCAAATAGAATATTTATAGTTGAAAAATAGAAACAGTTCATATCGTGGTCCTGTAAACAGCGTGGGTATAGGATTATTATACTATACAACACGCAAGACAAGATCGAGTGCTGGATGAAGCTCATACAGATGTGCTGACTGGGGATTTGAGTAAAAGAGCACGCAGAAGAGTCGGGGGCTAGGTCGACAGACCTGAGGCTCTGCCTTGTGCTTCCCTTGACCCAGAAGTGACCCTGGTCTCCAGGAGATATCTCTCATGCTCGTGTCCCTATCCACCCTGCGAGAGGGTGGCTGAAGGTTTGTCCATGATGAGTTCCTTTTTCTGCCCCCATGGCATAGCCACTTACAGGGGTTTGTTCACTGGGTGTGGTGGGGGCAGCCCTGGTTGAGGCCTGCAGGGGGCACTAATACTCCTACACGCATGGGCTCAGGGTCAGTCCCTGGCCAGCCTTGTAGGAAACTTCCTGTTGGGAAGTGTTCCAGGGCTCAGTTTCCTCTCCTGTAGCCCGAGCCCATTACTCCAGTCTGGTCAGACAGCCCAGATCCCAACTCATTTTGCGTCTGCAGGAGAGGAAGGATCTTCTGGCAGTGTCTTTCCCAGATGGGTCAGGGTTCTGGTGCTGGATAATTTCCACCGACCAGAGCATTTTCTGCTCCAGTGTTGAAACTTCTGGTCAAGGTTGGGAGATTGTGCTCCTCACTGGTGGTCACGGCTCTGACTTCTTTAGGTTTTGCATGGAGCTTATTTCAGATGCTCAGGAATTAGAGACAGGGGAAGATAGTGACACGCTGTCTGACTCACTGTCCCCATGTCAGAGGAGAGTGACAGGATGGCATGATGCAGTGACAGGAACAGACAGGCTTCCAGGTCCATCTGTTCCCAGCTATGTTAGGAGGGAGTCCTGCGATAGGGTTCCTGGCAGGGGTAACTGAATCCTGTTTCAGGCCACTTCCGTCCCTGTTTCTTTTGTTCTATTTACGTTGGATGGTGCTCAAGAAGTACTCCCAACTCAGTGCTCAGGGTCACACCGGTTTGACCTTGGGGATCGACTTGGGGATCTCGGAGATTGCATGCGATGCTGGTGATTCAAGAATAACCTCTTGGGTTTTGTTTTGTTTTGTTTTAGGAGCCTGGAGTCCAAGGTCTCAGAGAGTTCCACTTACATTGTTCTGTGGGTCTTCAGTTGTGCGTGGGTCTCGGCCGGAGCTGCCACGTGGGTCCGGAAAGCGTCCTGGAGTGTGGCGACGGCTGGGTAGTGGAAGTAGTGTCCTTGGACTCCAGGCTCGGCGGACCCAGGGACAGAGCTTCTCTGCTTGCTCCCACCACCACAGGTGACAAAGGGATTCTAATCAGGAGCCCCACCCTACCCTGTCCTGTCTGCTTCCATCAACCACCCAGGGATCGAATTGTGCACAGGAGACCCACCCTACCCAGATAAATACCCCACTGGCAGATTTCCACTCTCGACACTACTTCCACTACCCAGCCGTCGCCACACTCCAGGACGCTTTCCGGACCCACGTGGCAGCTCCGGCCGAGACCCACGCACAACTGAAGACCCACAGAACAAGGTAAGTGGAACTCTCTGAGACCTTGGACTCCAGGCTCGGCGGACCCAGGGACAGAGCTTCTCTGCTTGCTCCCACCACCACAGGTGACAAAGGGATTCTAATCAGGAGCCCCACCCTACCCTGTCCTGTCTGCTTCCATCAACCACCCAGGGATCGAATTGTGCACAGGAGACCCACCCTACCCAGATAAATACCCCACTGGTAGATTTCCACTCTCGACACTACTTCCACTACCCAGCCGTCGCCACACTCCAGGACGCTTTCCGGACCCGCGCGGCCGCAAGCGGCCGCGCGACACATCATAAGGCACTAAATACCCATCTTCTGGAATTGTCGTACCATATTTGATAGGGTTCAAATATGGTAACACCTACAAGGGTGATTAGAGGCCACCCCAAAAGCCTCTATACCTCTCGGAAAGACTGGCAAGCTACCGAGAGTATTCCGCCCGCACGGAAGAGCCTGGCAAGCTATCCGCTGTGTATTCGATATGCCAAAACCAGTAACTACAACTGGTCTCATTCACCTGACCCTGAAGGCTTCACCGACATGGCAGCACTGAGAAGGATGAGAAAGGAGAGGCCGACAAAATCTCAAGGCCGACCTAGGCTGCCACAACGAAGGAAGACAAAAATGATCGTCTGTACTTTCAATGCACGTACGCTAGCATCAGATGCATCCATCGAGGACCTGATGGTACAAGCGCGAATGATCAAGTATGACATCATTGGTCTGACCGAGACAAGAAGGCACGAATCTCACCATGCTGTTTTCGACACCGGAGAAGAATTGATCCTCGGAACATGCGATAAAAGAGGTGTTGGAGGCGTCGGTGTCCTTGTCAACACAAACTTGGCCAAGAGCATTGATTCATTCGAATGCCTAACAACCCGAATTGGACGTTTACATTTGAATAGATGTGGCTCACTGCCTGCAGTTTCTATCTTCGTTGTCTACGCACCAACATCTCATTATGATGAAAGAGAAATCGAGAAGTTCTACATGGAGCTAGAGAAGTTCTATAAAGAAGACCACACCTTCTACAAGATCATTGTGGGTGATTTTAATGCCAAGATAGGACCGAGAAGATCAGCTGAAGAACTTCACATCGGGACCCATGGCCTAGAATGGAACGAACAGGGTGAGAGACTGTCTGAGTTCATCATGTCGACCAAGACCATTCATGGTAACTCACAGTTCCAGAAGGCAGAATCTAAACGATGGACATGGGAGTCTCCCGGTGGACGATTCCACAACGAAATAGACCACATCATATTCAATCGACGGTTTTGCCTGACTGATGTCGCTGTTGTCCCAAAATTTCGAACGGGATCGGACCACCGTCTCCTTCGTGCAAAATTCTACTTCACAGAGCGGGGAGAAAGGGCTGCAAAGTTCAAAAAGAGAACTCCCAGAATGACCACCAACTGGGAACTCTTTGGTACTATTGCGGCAACATGGGAAGATGCCATTGTTGACAACATTGACGAGGAATACGATCGACTGGTTCAGCACCTCCATGAATGTGCGAGGAACGCCAAGAGAGAGATAGCCACAAAAAGTCGCCTATCTTCGAAAACTCTTGAGCTAATTCGCCAGCGTGGTTTGGCGCATGCCTCAGGCAACCGCAAGCTAACGTCCGAGCTTGCAAAGCAGTGCAGAGATGCGATCAAAGAAGACCTCAAAGAGAGAAGAGCAGAAGTACTGATAGATGCGGCAGAAGCTGGGAAAAGTATTCGTAACGCCCACCTGTCCTTCGCCAACTATAAGACCAAGATGACTGCCCTCCGACGTCCTGATGGATCCATCACATCCTCCAGAACGGCAATGGAGAAGATTATCCATGACTTCTACTCAAATCTCTTCGATAGCCATGTCCACTTGCCGACATACCAAATTCCACAGGATGGGTATGTCGTTCCTAACGTTCTCCCTTCCGAAATCCGACACGCCATTTCGTTGGTAAAGAAGCAAACAGCACCCGGCCCAGACAAGGTCAGACCTGAACACCTGAAGAACCTGCCGTCAGTACTCATCAATACACTGGCTCGGCTCTTCACTCGCTACCTGTCTGAATGCAAGGTTCCGTCCCAATGGAAAACCAGCAGGACCGTACTACTGTTCAAGAAGGGAGACATCCATGACATTGGCAACTATCGCCCGATCTGCCTATTGTCTGTCATCTACAAGCTGTTCACTCGAGTCATCCTGAATAGGATTGGCAGAACACTAGATGAAGGACAACCATGCGAGCAAGCAGGGTTCCGCAAAGGATTCAGCACCATCGACCATATCCACACGGTAACCAAGCTCATTGAGGTTTCTCGGGAGTTCAAGATGCCGCTCTGCTTAACGTTCATTGATTTAAAGAAGGCCTTTGATTCTGTTGAGACGGAAGCGGTCATTGAAGCCCTAGCCAATCAGGGCATTCAAGCCCAATACATCAGGATCCTCCGTGAGCTGTATTGCGGATTCACTACCAGGATCTCACCATTCTACAAAGAAGTGATCGTTGATGTCAAGAGAGGGGTGCGGCAGGGTGATACCATTTCACCGAAACTCTTCAGTGCCACCCTCGAGAACATCATGCGACGACTGGAATGGGAAGGAATGGGAGTGAAGATAGATGGTCGGCAACTACACCACCTCCGCTTTGCTGATGACATTGTTTTAATAACACCAAACATCAGCCAAGCGGCACAAATGCTGGCCGACTTTGACCGTGAGTGTGGAAAGGTAGGACTACAGCTGAATCTTACGAAGACAATGTTTATGAGAAACAGCCTTGTTCCTGACGCCCCATTCGCTCTCAATGGAACGACCATCTCCGAATGCAACAGCTATGTGTACCTAGGTCGAGAGGTCAACATGACAAATGACCTGGCACCCGAGCTGCGCAGGAGGAAGAGAGCGGCTTGGAACGCCTTCAAGAACGTCGAAGAAATAGCTAAGAGGACGAAGAACCTCCGGCTCCGGGCACATCTCTTTGATTCCACTGTTCTTCCTGCATTAACATATGCCTCAGAGACCTGGGCCCTACGCAAACAAGATGAGAACGCCATTCAGGTCTCCCAAAGAAGAATAGAAAGAGCTATGCTTGGAATAACACGTTTCACTCAAATGAGAGAACGAATCCGGAGTTCTGACATCCGTCGACGATCAAGGATCAGGGACGCTGTCTCATATGCCAAGGTGTCGAAAATCAGATGGGCTGGTCACGTAATGAGATTTAAAGATGACCGTTGGACTAGAGCTGTTACTGATTGGATTCCACGGGATGTCAAGAGACCGCGTGGCCGCCCACCTACCAGATGGTCAGACTTCTTTGTCAAGATCATGAACGATCGGTTTGAGGCCCTCCATGTTCCCGGAGCGAAGAGATGCCATTGGGCTACACTAGCACGCAACAGGGACAAATGGAGACGTTACTGGCGCCCGCTCGAGCAAATCGACGACTAACGGGAAGTTAAGTGATTAAGTGTGATTAAGTGTTTTAGGAGCTGATAGGTAGCCACACCCCATGATTCTTGGGATTATTCCTGGCTCTGCACTCCAACATTGCACCTCAGAGTTCTTGGTGCACCATATGGACAGCAGGGATCGCCAGCCCTACCCGGTTTCCTGGACCCACGGTACTGTTACTCCATCCTGCTACTTTGTTATTTTTCATTTTTGTTTCTCTGCCACAGTGTAGATGCTCATGGCTTCCTCTTGGCTCTGTTCTCTAGATTCACCCGTGACGGTCATCAGGACCCAGGGTATGTAGGCTCTGTATGGGCCCTGGCATATGTCTCTGTGACTCTGTCCCCAGGACATGTGTTTCTCCTGTTTTGTCCTTCCCGCTCTGAAGAGTGTTGCCTGCTCAGTAACACAGTTTCATGTTCAGTTACTGCAGTGTGTGTGGTTCAGAGCATGTGTCTGTCCGTGGGAGAAAAGGATGCCTGGGGCCGTCAGTGCCATTGGGGTCACTTTTCCTGCCCAGAGGTAATTTGGGGAGGCTTCAATACTGGAACTACAGGCACTTATGCCCTCACATAGCTTGGAGTCACTCACTGACATTGTTTGTCTCTGTCTCATCCCTGGAACATGAAACAGGGAATGTGGGATACGGCCTTGTGGGAGAGGGGGCGTCTAGTGTTTGGTTCCAACCCAGTGTTGCTTTGTGTGGTCCTGTTGGGTTTCTGCTCAGGTGTTACCCTGTGCAGTGTTCATTGTATTTATCCCTGGAAGGTCTACATGCAAGTCCAGAACCTGTCTCGAACCTGTCCAGAACCTGCAGGAACTTTCTAGAATAATGTTGTTGTAGCAGATCTGGCTCCCTGGGAGGGATTCCTGGGATCATTAGCAGAAATGGGGAAACAATTAACTTTCCCGACCTGAAAGTACCTGGTGAGAACTATGTGGTGTCTGGCCCTTTAAAACTCTGACCTGAAGTGTAGGTGAGGTCACAGAGCCCTGCCTTTCCCTGGGGACTTGCTGGTACAAATCCTGAAGCCTTTAGCCTTGACACAGATGCTGTAGAATCTGCAGATTCATGATCAGGCTCAGGGCTGCAGCACCCTAAGGGCAAGAGACTCTGTTCCAGACCATCCTATTCATTGGCGGTTGTGATGGGACGGGGCCTTTTTGGAAGCATGGTTCACGCAGGTGGGCGGTTTAGGCCCATGAAATTTTAATTTTGGGGTTTGTTTTAGTTGTTTTTATGTTTTGCGGGGGAATGTGAGAGAGGACACACCCTAAGATGCTCACTCCTGGCTCTGTGCTCACAAATCATTCCTGGTGGTGCTCTGGGATTTGGGATGCTGAGGCTTGATTGGGGTGAGGATGGCAAGCATCTTACCTGCTTTACTGTCTGTCTGATCCCAACATTGATGTTTTTTTCCAGATGAGGAATTTAGACTCATCTTCAGTTACGAAAAATCCTCTATGCTTCATCTCTCCCTGACTGGGCGATCCCTGGATACTGGCTCTTGGGGTGAGTACAGCAGGTCAAGGGTTTAATTTTTCTCTTTCTTGAAGGAAGATGCTCTTTTTGTGGGGAGAGGGAGCTTTGCTCAGGGGTCACTCCTGGCTTGCTGGGAAGAAATTTACTTCGAGAGGGCCAGAGGTATGGTACAGAAGTAGGGTGCTTGCCTTGCATGCAGCTAACACAGATTTGATCAGCAGCATCCCAATAAACCACAAACATTCCAGGACAGATCCCTGGATGCAGAGCTAGGAGTACTCCTGACACTGTTGGTTCTGGCTCAGACAGACACACACACACAGACACACACACACACACACACACACAGGAAATATCTGAAAGCAGAGAAAGAAGTGTGCTCCTGCAGCACACAAAGCTGGGAACCAAGGTTTTAAGGACCCACTGTTTGACTCTTGAAATATTTTGTGCTACAATTTGTCATCATACGTGGATTTTTTCCCTCTGTTTGGATAGAGTTTACTGTTTGTCGTTGCTGTACTTTGGGGGCACACCCTACAGCACTCAGGCCTTTCTTCTGCTCTGACCTCAGGGATCACAGCTGTTGGGGTCCCTCGACAGTCGGGTGCCTGAGTAGAGGACTTGGTCAGCCCATTGCAAGCTGATCATCCATACCTGCTGTGTCATCACCCAGTCCTCCAAGGTAGGATATTTATTATAGTTCAAAGGTAGACACACATCACGGTCTTTAGTCAACGGCCTGCATTGTAAGATGATTTTGCTGTAAAACATGCTGTGTGTGTGGTTTTCAAGTATATTGCTGCACAGCAGGAGCGAGTGCTGGATGAGGTTCATGCCAGTGTGCTGATTCAGGGTAGCTGTATTTCAGCACCAGACGAACAAGGGTCCTGCGGGATGTGCTGGAGCCTTGAATTTAGCTGCCCAGGGTCCAGGAATGACCCTGGTCCTCAGGAGAGAGCACCCAGTCGCATGGCCCTGTCCTGCCCTGCGGGGGAGAGAATGAAGTTTTGTCCATGCAGAGAGCCTGTGGCTACTCCCATGGCAAAGCCACTTTCAGGCGTTTGGTCAGCTTGATGTCGGCCTACAGGTGGTGCTGATGCCCTGCGCAACTGGGCTCAGAGTCAGCTCCTGGATGAGGCTGTGGCGACCTTCCTATGGGGTCTAGCAAAGAGTCCCAGGGCTGAGTCAGACACTGAGCCCAGGGCTCCTCTCTCCACAGGCATCCCGGATCCCGAGCTGCTTTTCCTAAGTAGTAGAGGAAGGAGCATCGGGCAGTGTTTTCCCCAGGTGGGGGCTGGTAGGTGTGTATCCAGCTCCAGTGCAGGGATTTGCAGTCAGAACCCTGGGGGCTGGGACCCGCTTTGGTGCTGACGGCTTTGACCTTTCCCCCAGGTCTTTGTCCTGAGCCTCCTGCTAACAGATGCTGGAGACATGGTGACGCACCGTCTGCAGGTATGGGAGAATGACACGATGACATACTGTAGTGACAGGAGCACATTTTCAGAAGGGAGCCCTCAATGTGGCTGCTGACAGGGGTGCCCAACACTCTCCTGTTTGAGGCCACGTTTGTGTCTGTTTGTTCTGTTCTGTCTTTGGCGCCATGCCCAGAGGGTGCTCCATGAGTACCCCCAGCTCACTGCTCAAGGATGCCTGGGGCCGTCAGTGTCATTGGGGTCACTTTTCCTGCCCAGAGATAATTGGGGGCGGCTTCAATACAGGAACTACAGGCACTTTATGCCCTCACATAGCTCTGAGTCAGTCACTTGCTGACATTGTCTGTCTCCGTCTCATCCGTAGAACATGGAACGGGGAATGTGGGATATGGCATTGGGGGAGAGGGGGCGTCTGGAGTTTTGTTCCAACCCAGTGTTGCTTTTTGTGGTCCTGTTGGGTTCCTGCTCAGGTGTTACCCTGTGCCGTGCTCATTGGATTTATCCCTGGAATGGCTGCATGCAAGTCGAGAACCTGTCTCGAACCCGACCAGAACCTGCAGGAACTTTCTAGAATAATGCTGTTGTAGCAGATCTGGCTCCCTGTGAGGGACTCCTGGGATCATTATCAGAAATGGGGAAACAATGAACTTTCCCGACCCTATGTGGTGTCTGGCCCTTTAAGACTCTGACCAGAAGTGTTGGTGAGGTCACAGAGCCCCGCCTCTCCCTGGGGTCTTTGTGGGCGGAGCAATCTCCACCCTGTTTGTTGCCTGGTGAGGAGCGGGGGTGGGGCGGGAAGGGGGCGGCCAGGGCGCAGGGGCTTCGGATAGGGCCAGTTTCCTCGCTGGCCTTGGACTGAGAGTGAGTGGTCGATCTGGGAGCAGCCCTGAGCCTCCGCCGTCTCCCCACCGCGGGACGCCCCCAGTGCCCGCCTTTTGGAGAGGTTTGTCTGTCTACTCATTTCTATTGTAGCGCATCGCATAGAGGGGAGGGAGTTTTTTATTTCGGAGGCGCGTGAGGAGGGGGCGTAGGTCCCAGGCAGTTGGGCTGCCAAGTAAGGTGGAAGGTTGGAGAGAGAAAGTCGTTCGGTCGGAAAGTGTCAGGAACAACGGAAATCAGGACCACCAGAAGAGCAAGAGTTTCCTTCTCAGGTTTGTTTCACATTGTGCGTCCTGGTGGCCCTGGCCAGGGCGGCCCCATGGGGTCGGGGGCACGAGACCCTCGCCCTCCCCCCCAAGCCATCGCTCTGGCCCCCAACCGGAGAGGAACGTGCTGGAGCCCGAGGGAGCCCCAGCTTGCCCGCAAGTCTCATGGCCCTTGCGGGACCACCACAGCTTTGGCTCTGCGCCAGGGACCCTCGAAGCCCGGGGGCCTCACCAGGGGTGGGGCGTGGGGACATCTCGAGAATGGCCCCCAGCTGCCTACCCACATCCCCCACGTTCCAGGCCGACTTTCGTGTCTAGGCGGGTTGAAAAGGAGTCAGAGATAAGGGGTTTCCCTCGGCAAGGGAACCCGGGGGGCTCATTCTTTGGCCTTTGGTGCGAGAGGGCTGGGGCCTCACCTGGCGTGTTCAGGGGGGTCTCCTGAACCTTCCCTCAGGAATCGGCCCTGGCAGTGTTCGGTGTACCTCGTACCCTGGTGAGCAGCGTGAAGGCGCAGCAGCAGCACCCCGCTGCCTGGTGGGGGGAGGAAGGCGCTGGGTGCATTTCTCCTGTGCTTGGGGCTCAAGAACATTGGGCCCAGCGTTTGCTTGTCACTTGTTGCTGGTTCAGCCATGAGGCTCGGAGGGCTTTTTCTTTTCATTTCTTTTTTCCCCTTTGTATTTTGTTTGCTTTTAGGTCCACGCCCTGTGATGCTCATGGGGTTATTTCTGGCTCTGCACTCTGACCGCTCTGGGTGCTGTCCAGGGGACCCTATGAGATCAGGATCACGATCACGACCATCCTGTAGTTCGTCGATTGCCTCGAGCAGGCCCCTTCGTCCTAGCCCTGAGATGTTCTTAAAAATTGATTAAAGGATCTTTCAGGGTTAGGAGAATGAGACCCATCTTATGAGATGCTGGGGAATAAATCCAGGTTGTCCGCCTGCAAGTCGGACGCATCTGGCGCCATTTCTCCTACCCCAGTGTGCTGAGTTTGAAGAGGAGTCAGGGCTGAGGGCTGGCAGGAGGGGGGATGGGGGAGCATCAGGGCTGGGCCAGAGAGCGTCCTTCAAACAAAAGTGCAGTCTTAGCAGGAAGTAGCCGAGGCACTTCGAGGCTGTGTCCCAAGGCCTCATGCTGCATTCTAGGATCACCACTGGCCACCGCACCTTTATTTGTTTTATTGAATTATGTAGTTTGTGGGTACAGCTGGCAGTGTTCATGAGTTACTCCTCCTGCCTCTTCACTCAGGCCCCCAGGAAAACTCCTGGCCCTGACGCCTGTGTTTCCAGCCTGGCTGCACAACCTGTGGTATGGCGGTGCCTGCAAAATAGCTTTTGCCTTTTACAGTAAGTAGTGAATGAGTGAACCTACAACAAAGCTAGTTGGGGCCTGACTGCTAGTACGGTGGGGACTTTCTTAATGTGCACTCGGCCGACCTGGTTCAGTCACGTGTCCCAAACGTCACCGAGTCTGGTCAGAAAGCAAAACCTGACCATCTTGTGTGCATTGCCATGGAACTCACACCCATGGTCAAATCAGATCTTCTGTTTGCTCTGGGCCTGTTTGGATTGTGAGAACCATCGCGATGTTGTCCTGCCCTGAGAACACACTGCCTCATTCATTTCTTTCCACAAATTCTTAGTCTTCTGTTGCGTTTCATTGCATAACTCAAACTGCAGATTCAGGTTTTGACATTGCAGCAATTTGATTTGAGAGTGGAGTCACTGGGTATGAGTCAGCTGGTAAAATTTACACATTGGGGACAGATATTATGCTGGAGGGGATCAAGGATGTGATTTTGATGGTGGATGACAGGGCACTGCAGAGAAGAAATCTAGAGCCTAATGCTTGGCGTAGAGGCCCTTGCTTCGCTTCCCTGGGTGGTGAAATCACTGCTCAAAACAGAAAGAAATTTCTACTTTTTCCTTTGAACAAAATGTTTATTTCTATTTCTTCCATTTGATCGAAACTGGTAATCGCTTCAAAACAACTAGTTTGGGGTTTGGGGGGGGTGGAGCGATAGTTCACTTGGTGTAGACTTGGTTTTTACGCGACCGGCCCGGGTTTTATTCCTGGCGTCCCTTTTGGTCCCCTGAGGACCACCATGAGTAATTTCTAAGTGCAGAGACAGGAGTAACCCCTGTGCTTCACAAGGTGTGACCCAAAAAGCCAAAACTGAAAAAGAAAACCAGTTTGAGGGCACTAGTGTCAGCGCACTGAGAAGGAGAAAGGTTTGCATCCATTTGCTCCCCTACAGACCCTCCAGGAGTGATCCCTGAGCACTGCTTGGTGTGTCTCTAAAGAAGACAAACTTCAAAATAAAAGGACCAAAAAAAGGATCGATCCTGAGAGCCATCCATTTTGGTGAGATGTTTTCAATGGCCCCCGTGGCTCGTCGTGTCTGCAGGGATGCAGGGTTGCCTTCACTCCATGCATCAGGCGCTCCACACTGAGCTCCACGCTGAGCTTGAACTGAACCCTGACTGGAATCTATTTTATTTTCTCTTGGAATGGTGTGTCAGCTTTCTGCTGTCACTGTCGCTGTCCTCCCATGGTTCATCGATTTGCTCGAGCGGGCCCAGTAAGGTCCCCCGTTGGAGACTTGGTTGTTATTGTGTGTGGCATGTCGAATACATCACGGGGAGCTTGCCAGGCTTTGCCGTGCGGGCGAGATACTCTCGGGAGCTTGCCGGGCTCTCCGAGAGGGGCGGAAGAATCGAACTCAGGTCGGCCATGTTGGCTGCGTGCAAGGCAAACGCCCTACCGCTGTGCTCGCTCTCTCTCTACCGCCTTCTGCAAAGGGAGTTATTTCCACGTGTGTCTGTTTGAGTTAAAAAAAACACTGAACATATGGGGCTTTTGTAGTGCATTATTAACGAGGGACAAGGTCAGTGGCTCAGGCCTCCGTTAGTCTCGTGGATAAAGTAAAAAGTGGCGGCCCCTCGTAGAAGGGGTACTCTGAGGGCCAATTTTGTGGCAGGACACAAGCATCCTCCCGTTAGCATCCCAGAACTCTCAGTCTCCACGTTGTTAGTAGCGGGACCATTCGTACCTGGGAGGTGCTTTCGTGCTTGCTCTCTCACTGGGTTCCTGACATCCAGGCAGTTCCTGGGGTGCAGTAGAGGCTTCAGAGTGATGCGGAGCTTAGGGCGGTGCAGTGGGGTCTGTACACAGTACAGGGGTTGTGGGATTGAGTGTGTCCTTGTTGCATTTTGGCATGGGGCTGAGCACTGGGGCTACAGGCCTTGGGGTTGCGGAACCCACCAAGGGCTAGGGGCTTGAGTGGCCAACACTCTCAACATGGGACTTGCCGGTACAAATCCTGAAGCCTTTAGCCTTGACGTAGATGCTATAGAATCTGCAGATTCATGTTCAGGTTCGGGGCTGCAGCCCCATAAAGGCAAGAGACTCTGTTGCAGACCGTCCTATTCATTGGCGGTTGTGATGGGGCGGGGCCTTTTTGGAAGTGTGGTTCACGCAGGTGGGCAGTTTCGGCCAATGGAATTTTAATTTGGGGGTTTGTTTTAGTTTTTTATGTTTTTGGGGGGAATGTTAGAGAGGACCCACCCTACGATGTTCACGCCTGGCTCAGTGCTCAGGAATCATTCCTGGTGGTGCTCTGGGATCTGGGATGCTTAGGCTTGATTTGGGTGAGGAGGGTAAGCATCTTATCTGCTTTACTGTCGGTCTTATCCCAACATTGATGTTTTTTTCCAGATGAGGAATTTAGACTCATGTTCAGTTACGAAAAATCCTCTATGCTTCATCTCTCCCTGACTGGGCGATTTCAGGATACTGGCTCTTGGGGTGAGTACAGCAGGTCAAGGGTTTAATTTTTCTTTTTTTTTTTGAAGGAATATGTTCTTATTGTGACGGCGGGGGGGGGGGGGGCGGAGGAGCTTTGCTCAGGGGTCACTCCTGGCTTGCTGGGAAGAAATTTACGTTGAAAGGTCCAGAGGTATCATACAGCAAGTAGGTTGATTGCCTTGCATGCAGCTAACAGAGATTTGACCAGCAGCATCCCAGTAAACCTTAAATATTCCAGGATAGATCCCTGAATGCAGAACTAGGAGTTCTCCTGACACTGTTGGTTTTGGCTCAGACACACACACACAAACACACACACGAAATATCTGACAGCAGAGAAAGAAGTATGCTGAGTCTGTTGCATGCATGGGAAACGTCTCTTTTGTTTCACCAGCCACCCTGTGGTCGCTCTGACTGCCCTAAACCGCTGTGGTCTCTGCATTGTGAGTGGTGGGGTCACTCGATGATAGTGTACAGGAATGGCGGCCCCTCACCCGGGACACACCGAGTGCTCCTGACGAAAGCTGTGTCTTACTTATTAATTGATTTTTAGGAAACAGTCACTGTCACTGTCCTCCCATTGTTATTGATTTGCTTGAGCGGGCCCAGTAACATCTCCATTGTGACACTTGTTACTGTGTTTGGCATATGAAATATGTCACTGGTAACTTGCTGGGCTTTGATTTTCAGGTGAGATACTCTTAGTAGCTTACTGGGTTCTCTAAGCATGGTGTAGGAATCGAACCTGGGTTGGCTGCATACAAGTCAAATGTCCTACCCGCTGTGCTATTGATCAGAGGAGATTTTTCTGAAGATAGCTTTTTTTTTTTTGTGTAAGGAGGACAGTGGCCTTGCATGTAGCCAACCTTGGTTCGAACGTCATGACCACATAGGATACTGGGAGCACGGCCAGATGTGATCACCGCAGAACTTGAAAAGGAAACCCCAAGTGGTCAGAAAAGCATGGAGTTAGGGAAGAAAATGAGCTTGAAGAGGAAAGGTGTGCTGAGAAAGTTTCTGAAACAATGGAACAAACGAGAAAGTAATTTCTTTTAAAATTATTGTTATTTCTTAGCAAGAAGGAATTAAGGAAATAGTGAGCTCAAATTTGAATTCTCGACCGTGTGTTAAATGAGAGTTAGTGAATACGCTCTGTAAATTATTCTTTTAATGATGAAAATACTGGGCTATTAATGTCAGTGACTTCAATGGGCATAAGAAAATTTTAGCTAGAATGTTCCAACTTAGCTTCTCAAAGACCTGGTTACTATTTATAGACATAGTATAAGATGCCCCCCCCCCACCCCGACCCCTGTTTTCAGTCACAGTGCACACAGTGCAGGATTTTCCCATTTTGGCTGCTTAGAGGTGGAGGCAGGGGATCTTTTGGGGATTATCTCCAGAATAGCTTGTTGCTGGCCACCTTTCATTCCTTAGACTGAACCATTGGCTCCCTCAACTTGATCGATTTATTTCAGTTAATTCCGTTTTAGTTGTTTTATTTATTTTTTTAGTGGGGGATACACCTTGCTATACTTGGTTACACGTGATGGTGCTCAGGGAACCATATGGGATGCCAGTAGTCAAATCTGTTTTTTCTGCTTGCAAGACAAGCACTTCTCCCGCTGTACTATGTCTCCATCCCCATTGCACAGAAAAATTTTGATTTATTATTGTCTTTTTATATTGTCAATTTTGACTCACAGCACTCAGTGCTCTGTGCTAAGTTTAGCATCTGAGCTCAACATTGTTGCTGGCACTGCTTGGGTACCCTAACTGCTTTGGAGAACTGAATGTGTTTTAGCAGCTAGAAAGAAAAGCATCTTATGTACTGTCTCTGCTTACCCTATTTAATTTTTCTACAGAAAAAAATATTTTTTTATCTGACAAGTTTCTTAGCAGAGCCCTACCCATTGACCATCTCTCCCAGACAAGGTGCGGGTACACCTAGTAGGGCGCTTGCCTTGCACGTAGTTTGCCTGATTTCAATCCCCATCATTTCATAGGGTCCAATGAACACAGCCAGGTGTGGCGCAAAGCCCCCCACAGAAAAAAGTCTCACTCCAGAATTTGTCATGACAGTGGAGCATTCTTTGAACATCTTTTTGGGCTTTGTGAATATCACTCCTGTCTGTTCTCTTTTTGTTTTTTGCTTCTTTTTGATTTTTTTGATTAGACCCAGCGATGCACAGGGGTTACTCCTGACTCTGTACTCACAAATTAGTCCTGTTGGTGCTCGGTGACCATATGGGATACTGGGAATTGAACCCGGATTGTCCACTTGTAAGGCAAACACTACCTGCTGTGCTATCACTCCAGCTCCCTTTTGGCTACAAACTTGACGATGGTCAGGGACTCTGCCCCTCTGTCCAGATGTCCTTGAGATTCCATGTACCCCACCTTAAACCACATGATACACCATTTGAGCTCCTCTTTCTGGGTCTATCTCACCATAAGTGGAGCAGATGAGGTGGGATTTGGGGCCACATCTGACAGTGCCAAGAGGGCTGCAGCCTGCTCTCTGTTCATAGTACTGGTGGACATTGGGTACCAGGAAAGGCCCCCCTGGGCTTTCAGCTGGCTGACAATCCACCCCAGCCTGGTGTGCTTTCTCCTGCCCTCAGTTGATATGTTCATTGTAAGTTCTTGGTTGTGAACATTCTGGAATATTTTAACTATTAAGCCCGAAGCTATCGGTTTCCAAGCAGCAAGATAGAAAGAGACATGAACTTGATAATGCGAAGGCAGTAGGAGTTGTAATCCAGTATACTGGAGCCAACTATCTTGGCCTCTTGATAGGGACACCGACGTCAGGTAGCAGTTTATATAGGGTTTGATTACATAAGCAGTGCATTTTGTATAGTTTCAGAAAAAACTTAGCTAGTCAGTTGTATTGGGATGTGTCTAGGCTAACAGTGGTGAGGCAGTAGTTAAAAATTTGTTTTCCATAATCATTCATGGATACATAAGCTCTTTCTTTTAGGGTTAATAAAAGACAATTTCTGGGACATTTTGACTAGGGCCATAATGATTGATTGAGCCCACTGGCAGCGCACAGGAACTTTCCCAGGTGGGTTCACGTTGGCTAGTTGCACATTGTTCCATTTCTGGGAAGCCGAGACTGTTTCAATTCCAGGAACTTGGGGCCTCACTGATTTTGCTGAGTTCTGCCGCCATAACAGGTGTAAGTTTTCCCCTTCCACAGCAAAACACTGACTGCAGGGAAGTAGTTGGAGGTTCTGAGAAAAATTACAGACTTTTCACCATTGAGATTTCTTTTAGGCCAAGTGTAATATTTCTTCTCCTTTTCTTTACACAAAATCACATACCAAGGGCGTAAAATCATATAGTCTGTTAAAGCCTTGCTTGTGAGCTCTGAGTCCTGCCTGGTGTGGCCCCCAAGCAAAGACAAAGTAAAGAACTGACTCTCGAGAATATACTGCTGGATTCCTAACCTTTGCTGTAGCCACGTAACTGCCTCTTTGCTTTTATTTGTGTGTAGGAAGGGTAGGGGATTTGGGATTTCTGCCAGACCCAGCGGTGTACCTGCCCCTTGGTTCTGTGATGCAGAATAGGTTATGTGGATTGTGCTGCATTTATATTTTGTTTTTATTTTTTCTTGGTTTTGGGTCTCTGCCTGGCCTTACTTGTACTGTTGCTCTGGCCTCCTTTTAGGTGGTTCTTTTTTTCCTTTGTGTTTTGTTTTTCGGGCGCCACCTCTGGTGGTGCTTAGGGCTGACATCCTGACTCTGTCTGTGCTCAGAGTCTCTCCTTTGGGAACCAAGGGTAGTGTTGGGAGTCAAGTTCAGGTCAGCTGGGTGGGTGCAAGCAGCACTTTCCCCACTGCCCAGTCCTGCCCGTGGAGTGGGGGTGCTGTTGGTGAAGGAGGGAGTGGGCATGGGAAAGCCATTGTGAGGGCAGCTCAGCCCAAGTGTCTCCGTCACGGGTGTTTCCACATTCAGGGCTCATGCTGGCATCCGGGTGTCACTTGGAGGCTGGTTTTTTATTGCAGTAAGAAGAAATGGGAACTGCCCCCTGGAAAAAAATGCCTGTTGTCAATAAGAGCTACCTGTGGGTTTTGGCATCTTTGGATTTGGGAGATTTCTTGGGGCTCAGAACCTTAAAAATTGATAGACCTGGGCTGACTTCTCTGAGAATTGTTGGACCGTCTGGTCGGTACACAGAGCAGCCCAGGCCTGTGGTGTTACTAGAACTAAGGTGTGTTTTCCTGGTACCCAGACAATCATTTAGACAGATGGACACGTTTCCAGATTCACTCTGGTAATGAAAATCCAGTCCTATGTACAAGAGTACAGGATGTTTGGAGGCCCTGTGATAATTTGCATTACATTTGTCCCCATTTTTTAGCATTTTTTCACAGATCCCCCAACACATCAAGTGGTTCTCTGCAGGAGGTGGGAGGTGGCTATTCCCAGTGCCCAAGCCTTGCAGCTTGAAACTGGCCCCAGATGTGCCAGGGGCTACCGTGGTTCCCCCTTCGGTGCTCAGGCATCCGTGCAGTGATGGTGTTGAGGGTCATACTCAGGCCTTCCGCGTGTTCAGCAACTGCTCTATCACTTAAGGTACCTCATCGGCCCCTGTTAGCATCTTTTTCAACATATTATTTTGAAAACACGACAGATTTTCAGGAAAGTTGCAAGGATTTGAGGGGGAAATATTCTCTTCCCCCCCCCCCCTTTTGGTCTTGGGGCCACACCGGATAGTGCTCAGAGTCCTCACTCTGGGCTCAAGAGTGACCCCTGGTGGTCCTCGGAGGACCATATTCAGTCAGGTGATTGATTGATTTTGCTCTTTGGGTCACACCTGATGATGCACAGGGGGTACTCCTCGCTCTGCACTCAGAAATGACTCCTGGCGGTGCTCAGGGGACCACCTGGGATGCTGGGTATCGAACTCGGGTGGGCCACGTGCAAGGCAAACGCCCTACCCGCTTTGCTGTCGCCCCAGCCCCTGCGGTCAGGTGATTTCAGTCGGGCTGGGATGGATGCAGGTTAACTCCTCCACTGCCTCTCCAGTCCCCTTTGCTTTCTCTCATCCCACACTTGCTTGATCATGGTCAGTCTGTGAGTATTTTTTGCTTTCTCCTTCAGTTATTTCAGAGCCGATGTGGTGAGTCAGGTCCTTTTAGACCGGAGTGTTTCAGATCAGATCAGATCAGAGTGTTTCCTGAGAGTAAGGATTCCGGTTCGTATTCATGGTACAGCTTCTTACGTTGTTGCAGTAGTTGAATCTGCAATTCATCTTCAAGGTTGCTTGCGGTCTTGGTAATTCTCTTTCTGTTTCTCTTGTGGGTTTGGAGTAAGGATGCATACAGTGCTTCTTGAGTCCTGCAGTGCTGGGCATTCCCTGGGGTACCCTGATAGTGGGGTCGAAGGGGCCTTTTTGGCTGCCCCTGTTGTGTGGGGGTCATGCAGTTGCAGGGATTGAGCTGAGTTGACCATAAGCAAGGCAGACTCTTTGACCCCATTAACATCTTTTCTCTGGCCATGAGTGCTGTCTCTGGCCTCAGAATAAAAAAGTACGTCTAGGGGGCCTCCCTTGCAGTGTTTTTGCTGTTGGTTTTGGTTCGTATTTTTCCTTTTTAGGCCCCACCATGGCTTGGGGGGGGAATCCAATGGGGTGCCAGGGGTTGAATTGGGGTCAGCACGTGCAAGGCAAGTGTTGTACCGCTGGCCTGGTGCCTTCCTCTTGTGGGGCTTTAGTTAGTGCCTAGGGCTCTGACGGTTTGATGCTCAGGTTGGTGGGATGGTTCTCCTTGGTCCAGCAGTTCCGGGGCCTTCCGTCCTCGATTGCATTCTACCCTCTCGGCTCTCTCTGGGACTAACTGTGTTTAGTCCTGTTGAAGGATCTTTCCTGACAAATGGGCAATTCTCTTGCAAACTTTCAGTTGGTAAAAGGCAGAATCCTTTCTCAGTGTCCTCACAGGCATTTCACAGACTGTTCAGGAGAACACAGGCCAGTTATTCACAGGAGCCTGTGGATCACGGCCTCTCGGGGTTCTTTGTGACTCGTGCACAGCAGATGGACAAATCAAGAGCCCCTCAACTGTGGCTGGGAGTATCCTCTCTGGGGGAAAGGGGGGTGCACGGGGAGTACCACCTGCTCTGCTGCGGGTGTGGCGTGTTCTAGAAATGTGCATCGGGGAGTGTGGTTGAGGGCTGCTCTAGCCTTCCCATTTCCTCCTGCGTGGGCACTTGTCTCAACTGTTGTAAGAGCAGGTCAGGCAGATTGGAATCTTCTGCAGTTGTGGTTTTGTCTGTGTTTTGAAGCTCACACCACTTTTTTCTTCACACCTCTGTGGTCCTTGCCTGTGGCCAGAGCAGTGGGCAGAAAAGCCTTTTGGTGACAGAGGTGAACTCTGGTGCCTCCTGTGCTCTCCTGCAGTCCCCACTGTTCTCTCTTCCTGTTCTCTCTGTCAGTGTTTTGGGGTCACACCCACCTCAGTGCTTCTGGTCATTCCTGGCAGTGCTGGAGGACCATGAGATGCCTGAGATCATGAGAGCATGGGCGTGTCGTGGCGAATATGTAATGGCAAGGCAGATGCCTCACAGGCAGGGCATGGCCAAGGCTATGTGGGACAGGAGCAGCCCGGGGCTCCATCTCCTCCTGTCTGTCCCCAGACCTCCAAGTGCCCAAGTCTGTCGCCGGGAGGCAGGGACAGATTCTGCCTTCGGAGGCACAGGCTGTGTGTGTGTGTGTGTGAGAGAGAGAGAGAGAGAGAGAGAGAGAGAGAGAGAGAGAGACTGGGGGGATGAGGGGCGGGGCGTTCCTAGCAAGGAAGGTGAAGTCCCTTGGGAAGGGAAACGATTTGCTCCCTGGCTCCCTGCCTGTCCAGACCAGTTGGGAATAGCCTGCTGAGGCTGGAGAAAGGGGTTCTGTCCGGGGAATCACCCCACAGCACTCCCACGGGGCCTGCGTGCCCAGACCTTCCAACTGGTGGTCACAGATCATCTGGGGACAGGACTTGGGGGTGTATCCTGAGACTCTCCTGCTTGTCTCGGAGCTTCTGGGATCCTGGGATTCCATGACCACACACTGCAGCGATGGGGTGCGGGTCTTCAGCTCCCTTGAGCCCTCTCCCTTCCCATCTCTCTTCTTCTGCTGCATCTCCGAAGTGTTCGGGGCCCCATTTCTCCCCACCCTGTCACATGAGGGCTGGACAGCCACATCTGGGTCTACAGGAGCCTGCCCTGTGGCCTACTGCCAGCCCTGCTGTCCCCCCTACCCTGGCTCCTCTTGGGGTTCAGTCCGTGTCCATGCTGCTTGGCTGCTAGCTCTGTTCCCCGAGTCCCTCTGTCGCTACTCCGGGCTTTGCAAGAACCAGAGCCACATCCAGAGGTGCTCAGGGACCCAGGTGGCAGGGACCAAACTCGGGGCCTCTCACGTGTTACGTCCAGGCTCAGCCCACTTGGGGCTGCTTCTGTGACTCCTCAACACCCCATTAAGTGCCGGGATTGCTGTGCACAGGCAGCCACACCACCTGGTCACGGGGTCTGTGTCAGAAGCACGACTTTCCCACAGTTCACAGGAGGCTCCCTGGCCTCCGCTCTCCTCCCAGGTGACCCAAAACGCTTGGGGATGGGGTCATCAGCTGTCAAGGTGGGATGGAGCTCTGATTCTGCCCATGTCTGCCCCTGACCACTTTTCCCCTAGGAAGAGCCTCAGACGTTAAGGAAAAGATTTATTTTAAATATCCCAGTTAAAACTCAAAAGACTTGAACATAAAACCAAAATTATCTTTATTGAAGAAACGAGACATAAACAAGAATAAGCATCACAAAACGAAAACAACAGCATGTGAGCTGGCGATGTCAATTTAGGATGCCTTAAATATAAACTATGAGAACTATTTCTATGGCAAAGATTGTGAGACCGCCATTAACCAGCGGTCAGCACACAGGGCTCAGTGTCCCCCAGCAGGTCTAGCCAGACCCAACTGTTCCTGCCCCTCGCAGCCCCTTTTCTTCAAGCTGGGGCTAAGGTTCTCACCTTCCAGGACAGTGGACTCAAGCATTTGATCTGAAATTGGGGAAACTTTCCAGATCATGGAACATAAAAGAAAGTGGATTTTTTTGTTGCCTTTTGCCAGACTCCTGAAGTGCGCCCAAGTCTTAACATAATATTCTAGGATATTCTGGATTTTTCTAGATTGTCCACATAGGAGGCTGAAATTGGGCAGAGTCCGGACTTTTTCCTCCTTGGTACCTTGTAGCAGGTGGTCTGAAGGGGTTGGGGGACAGGTGTGTGGGTCTTCACCTGTAACCCAAGTGCCTGTAGGCTGCTTCTAGGTGAATTCCTCTCTCCCTTGGGCCAGTTTTCTGGTGTGTTGGGCATCCGATGACAGTCCTGGTGGCGATGCTCTGGGCACGGGCAGGCCCTGGACGGATGGAAAGGATCATTGACAGTCTGAGGGCATGTGGAACTTCCCTCACCCTGAACCCAGCTCCAATCTCTGCTCCTAAAGCGTCTTGGCCTTGACCCGAGAGTGATCCCAGTGCCAGGAACAGGACCTCTGGGGGTCCGGCTGGAACCCCCCTCCAACTCTCCATCACCCCAGGGAAGCAGACGTGAGTGTGCTGGGGGCCAGCACTGGGCTCTGGTGGCTAAGGCAGGAGATGAGGTCTAGGCAGAGCACTCCCTTGGGCTTCCCTGACAGATTGGCTGTGATCTGCACCCCAGGGCCCCACTTACCCCCTCATTCCGTGCCCCGCCTCCTGGCCCGGATCTACAGCAGATTGGCGCGGTCTCGGCCCCACACCCACAGCTCAGGGTCGTAGGCCTGGATCTGCGAAGACAGATGGGGCCCATGTTGCTGACTCGCTCGGCCTCTCCAGCCTGCGGACAGCCCCCTCCATGCCCCCCAGCAGCCCTACCTGTTCGCACTCCTCCCGGGTCACCCAGGCTCTCCAGCTCATGGAGCGCAGCAGTTGGAGACGGAGCCGGTAGAACAGGGGCCGCTGCAGGCGGCTGTGGCCATACAGGAAGGCGAAGATGTTCTGCTTGGGTGCCTGGTAGTCCTCCTCCATATCGTTGGCCAGGTAGCTGTGGACAGCACACCGCCTGTGTTCACACCTACCTCCTTCCTTCAGGGAACTGCGGCGGAGGGCCCCCAGGGATTGATGGAGGCTGTGTTGGGGCTCTCTGGGATCAGTACTCACAGTGCCAGAAAGAAGTGAATGCGTCGGATCTGCCAGCTGAAGAGGCCAGAGCGGCTGAAGTAGGCGATGACCGTGGCCAGCAGGTACTGGGGAGACACGGGGATAGGTCACCAGGGCTGGGCGGAGGGGAAGGAGATCCAAGAACTCGGGAAGCAGGACGAAGGGGAGGACTTTGTGGGTGTTTGCTGAATCAAGAGGAGAGGGACCCCACAGACACGACCCAGAGAGACTGGGGTGCCTGTGCCCCAGGAGTGGGCAGCGAAGAGCTGCATCAGTGACCGCACCGCCCCTATCCAGTGGCCCCCAAGTTTTACACTCACCCCCCCCCCGAAAGAGCAAAAAGAGCAAAGGTACCCAGGCAGGTTGAGCTTGGTGGGTCCCCGGGACAGTCGCTTAGTGACCCCCAGCAGGTACCTTATCAGAGACCAACAGGTGCCGGTCCCAGGCCAGGAATCTTTTGATCACAGGGTCCTCTGTGGGAAGGCGGGGTTGTGAACCTCAAAGTCACAGCCCGCCCCCAATATTCCCCACCGTTGGGCCGGCCACACTGGGCCCCGCACAGCCCCAGGTGGGAATAGGGGTGCGGGAGCCCCTTCCTTGGGTGACTCAGCCCAGGCAGCCCGGCACTGCAGCCCCTGTTCGGGCAGGGGCCACCTCTTCCCCACCATGGGACACTGCATCCCTAACGACCGCCTGTGTCCGGGTGGGAGACTCGGGCCCGAGGCTCCTACCCAGCAGCTTGCGGAAGATTTGGTGGTGCTCGGGGAGCACGGGGCTCTCCTGTCGCTGCCGCTTCCTGTGCAGCCCACATGGCTGCTCCTCGTCCTCCTGCTGTTCCTCGTCCTCCGACTCATCCCTCTTCCTCCGAACAGCACCCTGAGGCCGGGGGCTGACGTGAAGCCCACTGTGCTGAGCCTGGGAGGCTGCGTCCCCCTTTTCTTCCTCTTCCTCCTCCACCTTCTCCAGCGCCTCTGGATCCTCCGACTCCTGCTCCTCCTCTACCTCTGGCGATGACCACATCCTCCTTTTCCAGCCTCGGGAAGGCACACCTGCAGCATGGCTCATCATCTCCAGTACTCCAGGGGTCTCCTCTTCCTCCTCCTCCTCCTCCTCTTCCTCCTCCTCCTCCTCTTCCAACTCCTCTTCATAGAGCAGTTGCTCCCTCTTCCTCTTGCGGCAACCAACAATGGCCCAGGGGCCTCCGTAGGACTCTGACGGAGAGGCCAGACCCAGTCCCAGCAAGTCCTCTGTGGGAAGACGGGGTTGTGAACCTCAAAATCACAGCCCGCCCCCAATATTCCCCACCGTCGGGATGGCAACACTGGGCCCCTCACAGCCCCAGGTGGGAGTAGGGGTGCAGTAGCCCCTTCCTTGGGTGGCTCAGCCAAGGCAGCCCGGCAGTGCAGCCCCTGTCTGGGCAGGGGCCACCTCTTCCCCACCACGGGACACTGCATCCCTAACGACCTCCTGTGTCCAGGTGGGAGACTCGGGCCCGGGGCTCCTACCCAGCAGCTTGCGGAAGACTTGGTGGTGCTCGGGGAGCACGGGGCTCTCCTGTCGCTGCCGCTTCCTGTGCAGCCCACATGGCTGCTCCTCGTCCTCCTGCTGTTCCTCGTCCTCCGACTCATCCCTCTTCCTCAGAACAGCACTCTGAGGCCGCGGGCTGGCCTGAAGCCCATTGTGCTGAGCCTGGGAGGCTGCGTCCCCCTTTTCTTCCTCTTCCTCCTCCACCTTCTCCAGCGACTCTGGATCCTCCGGCTCCTGCTCCGACTCTGACGGAGAGGCCAGAGTGAGTCCCAGCAATTCCTCACCTGCCCATGGACTCCCAGGCCCCCAAGCTTCTCTTTCTCCATCTCCTCGCACACATCTTATCATGGTTCACACCCCTGTGACCTTCAGTCTCTTCCTCAGGGTAGAATTTCTCCCTGGGGACACAGAGGGGCACCTCCATTTCCCTATTTCCCCCATCCCGGCTCCCCTTCCTTGTCCTGGCTGTCAGTCCATACCCCAATAGCCTGTTCTGTGCCGCTCCTTCCGACCTCTCAGTGTCTCCCCAACACTCCTGTCTGCGCAGCTCCCAGTCCCGCTGGCCCCAACACCTACCTGAAGGTCCCGGCATCATTTCCTCCGGCGCCACCTCCAGGGGGTATCCCGAGGTGCTGGACTCAGGGCTCTGGGGCTCAGAACCAGGACTCTGCCTACGGCTGGCCATCCCAGGTCCACTGTCTCCCCCGATAGCTCAGGTTCTCCCTCAATAACAGCAGTGCCTGCCGTCGAGGAGCTGAGCAGACGAGGCTTTGGGCTCTCAAGCCAAAGGCTACTGTTGCCTACTTGAGCTTCAGGTTCTGGAGGTCTGGGATCTTCCAATCAGCACAGCCGGAAGCTCTGATGTCATCAGAACCCCCCTGCACCCCCACCAGCAACGAGTTTGAAAGAAAACCCTCAACTGCCAGGGGGCTTCTCCAGAAGTCAGGGGGCAGTACATAGGTGGCCCTGGCCCCGGGCCAGTCCCCAAACCAGTCTGCAGGATTACATCCCTGTTTTCCACACTGTGTGCCACACTTCTCTCCTGGGGACATTGATGAGAGGGGCCTGGGAGGAGGTTATAGGAGTTTGGAGTCAGTTGAACGACAGAAACCCCCAAGAACCCACCCGGGGAAGACAGGCTTGGCCCTGTTGGTGCTTTTAAAGGTGCGTGCTGCTGGGGTTGAGCCATAGGCTGACCCGGCTTGAGCCCCAGTATCCCATTTAGTACCCCTAGGACTAATTCCTGAGTGCAGAGCCAGAAATACATGTGTGTGTATGTGTGTGTGTGTGTGTGTGTGTGTGTGTGTGTGTCTTTATGCCTGTCTCAGGTCTGGGGTCTGTCCAGTCCCTGTCTCATGATACCATGTCATACAGAAGACCGTATTTTACTCCCAAAGAAATGTTTGTCTTGGAGCTGGAGCTGTGATACCGCTCATAGGGTGTTTGCCTTGCACACAATCAGGGTTTGATCACTGGCACCCCATAAGTCCTCTGAGCACTGCCAGAAGTGATTCCTAAGTAGAGAACCAGAAGTACACCCTGAAAAACGCTGGGTGTGATCCTTGTTTCTCGTCTTTTGGCCGTGCTGGGGATCAAACCCAGGAGTTTCACACGCGCTAAATAACTTGGCAGTGTACTAGCACAGTTACTTATAATACTAATTTTTTAATTTTATACACCTCTACAAAAAGGATTTTGAAATTTTTTTTCGTTTTTGTCACACTTAGTGGTGCTCAGGACTTATTCCTGACTGCACTCAGGGATGCTCCTGGCAGGGCTTGGGGTACCATATGGGATGCAGGGTTCTAGGGATCCAACCTGGGTCAGTTTTGTGCAAGGAAGGTATCCTACCCACTACTGTACTATTTATCTGACTCTTCAAATGATAGTTTCTGGGGCTGGAGAGGTAGTGCAGTGGGTAAGGTTCCTGCCATACTGGTGGCCAATCCGAGTTTGATCCCTGGCATCCTGTATGCTCCCCAGAACACCACCAGGTATAATTTCTAAATGAAGAGCCAGGAATAGCATTGCTAGTATGGCCCCCAAAGAAACAAACAACAACAAAACTGAATAAAAACAAATACAAACAAAGAGCAAAGGGCTGTGTACTGACTGGGCCTCCGCCTGTGGGTGCTGGGATGGTGCTGCACACGATTCCAAAGACAGCTGCCGACTCATGAGAATTGGCAGAATTTCACGATTAGTTCTCCACGATTCTCAAATCGGCCCTATGCTTGTGATTGGGGGCGAGGAGATGGGACACTGCCTCCGTGTATGTGTGTGTGACACAGATAAGAGACGTCCACTCTAGGTGGCATTTCTGCAGTGGGCCTGGTGTGTGTATGTCCGGTTTTGAAATGTAGACTAGGATTCTGCCCAATTGTGTTCTGGACTAGAACCCACAGCCCTTGTACTGCAGCTCCCACCAAAACACTGGTGCAATGAATGTGTGTGTGTGTACGTGTGTACCAGTGTACTGAGTTCTTCATGTGCATCCTAGACCCCTCTCCGCCCTGCCCTGCAGGATTGGGACAGCTGCCTGCCAGGCTCTCATTTCTCCTTCACATGTTAGGTGGCTTTTTTCGCCCGTCCATTCTTGTTTGGTGTTCAGGGCTTGCAACCCTTGGCTCTGCAAGCAAGGATCACTCCTGTGGCACTCAGGGGACGTTGTGGGGTGCCGGGGATGGAACCTGTGCCGAAGGCCAGCGCCTTCCCCTCGGTGGTCGTGCTCAGCCCCCTGGGTCAGGCTTTCCCGGTGCCTGCTGGGAAATGCAGTCCGGGCATGCGGCTCCCTGCACGGCCCCGTGGGCAGTTTCCGAGGCATGGGCTCACGCAAGAGCACTGCTGCCGCGCGACCCGCTTCTGTTCAGCGCCCGGTTGCCGTTGGCCCGCGCTGCGGCCTCTGGCTTCTCGTGCGCCCGACCAAGACACTAGCGCGGCCATCGCGTGCGAGCTGGAGCAGGCGCGGAGGCCCAGACACCATCACCCGCCCGAGCTAGCCCGATGCCTGTGGGGTAGGTCACGGTTTGCAACCCCGAGGTCGCGCCCGGCATGGGGCAGTGCAGCGAGGCCTCCCCGTGGGCTGGTTTCACCGTCCCTCCGGCTCCGTGTCTCCGCAGAGGCGTGTCCAGCAGCACCTTTGTTCCGTGCCCCGGGACCCCGTGGCACGGAGTGTCCGGGCTCCGTGTCGGGAACGGAGGGGCAGTGGGTGCACCCGCTGGTCCGCGTCTGGGCCCCCCTGAGGTCCCTTCGCTGTATCGCTGGTTGCTGAGCCAGGACGTTTGTTCAGTGGACCCAGCCGGGTGCCTTAAGCCAAGTCATTTATAAATATATTTATATTTATTTAGATTTATAAGGCCTTCCCGTTGATCATCGATTTGCTCGAGCGGGCCCAGTAACGTCTCCATTGGAGACTTTGTTCTTACTGTGTCTGGCATATCAAATACGTCACGGGGAGATTGCCAGGCTCTGCCGTGCTGGCGAGATACTCTTGGTAGCTTTCCGGGCTCTCTGAGAGGGGCGGAGGAATCGAACTCGGGTGGCCATGTTGGCTGCGTGTAAGGCAAACGCCCTACCGCTGTGCTATTTGAAAACAGTCCAAAAATTTTGCTGTATAGAAAAATTATCCTAATGTACAGTGTGTTTACTATACATCAGGATATGAACTGTGTCTCAGAGTTGTAGCATCTGGAGTGATTCTACTTTTTAAAGATGAATATTATGCCTTGGGGTCCAGGTGTTGATTTAGTAGAAAAGGTGCTATCCTTGAACTTGGCTGTCCCGGGTTCAATATCTTAGCACCCCAAATCGGATCCTGACCCTTGCGAGAAATGATCCCTGAGCTCTAGGCCAGGAGTCAGCCATAAACATAGGAGGGCGTGTCCCCCAAATACAGCAACAACAAAAGACAACTAAGGAAGAAAACAAAACCAAAACTAAATTCATGTGCAAAGACATATTTTACAGTGAAAGAATTAAAGGATTGAAATCCTTTTTTAAGGCCCTTGAATCACATTTTGGGACTTACTTTATGCTGTAGAAGTCTGTAGGATAACACTGTTTAGTCCTTCCTCAGGTAGCTTAGGTTTATAGGGTCACACCCATCCCAGTGCTCCTGAGTCACCCCCATACTTTTGTTTATTTGTAACTACTACTCTATGCTCTCTTCCCCAAACAGTTAATCAGTTTATTCCCTAATATCAGTTTCTATTAATTTGTAAGAACAGATCTTTCTGGGACACGAAACTCTTTATTACTTTAAAACAATGCCCTTTTGTATTGACACAAGAAGACGATATTATGCTTTTTTAACTTGGGATTTAATTGGCTTCAAATAGTATTCATTCCCGGGCATCTGCTTTCTCAACTTATGCCTCAGTTGCCCTCAGTTCCTAGTGCCCCCAAAAGTACAGTCTCAACGAGGGACGGGATGGAACCAGGGCAAGTGGTAAGCTGTTTGCCACCCTGGCATTGAGATGGGCCTGGCCAAAATGCCACAAATGTTGTCATGATCCAAAAGTAAGGACGAGACTAGGACCCTGCTAGTGATAGGAAAGAGCAATCTGGCCTGAGCACTGTAGTCTGAGATCGAGATGACCCCAGGAGAGCAATTCTATAAGTTTAATGCATCTCTTACTGGGTCCATACAAAATGATTAATATTATGAATGCTTATATGTTTGTTGGTCAAGGAGAGCAGAAACACACCCATGGGATTCCACCCTTGGGTGGGTGGTCCTCCTGAAATAGAATCTGTCCTAGAAGCAGCATCCCCTGAGGGGAGGAACTTTAACCCTATTGATTGGGACCACCTATGTGTAAGCCCAGCCCCTCATGGTTTGGGGATTTAACTAGACTGTAAAAATGGGTGGGGGTGGGGGTTGGAAATGATCAGGATCAAAATCCAAGTCAGAGCCAGAAGGAGAAAGAGGTTCCAGATCGACTCGGGAGAGAAGGAGGGAGAAGAGAGAGGGGGAGAAAGAGAGAGAGAGAGAGCGATAGAGAGAGAGCAATAGAGCGAGAGAGAGAGAGAGAGAAGTGAACAGGGATGAGAATGGAATAAACGGCATCTAATCAGTAAACTGGCTTGGAACTCCGATTCCTCCGCCATCTGTCCAAGGGCCCAGGCCACCCCAACTGGGGTGGGGCGGCCCGAGACCCAGAACCTGGGTGGCCAGGGGAAGAGTTGTTAGGGTCATCCCCTGGCCACCCTCTAAGTTTGTTTTTTTTTTTAAAGAAGTCCATGATTTATCCTGAATACTTATTTTTTCTCTGCTTTCACATACGGTTTGTTTATGTGTATTTGTTTATATATGTGTGTTTGGTTTTGGGACAATAATCAACAGTGTTCAGGGATTATTCCTAGCTCTGGGATGAGAGATTAGTTCTGGTGGGGTTTTGGGAGCATATGAGATGCCAGACACACATAAAACCTGGGTTGTCTGCTTGCAAGGCAAGTACCCTACTTGCTGTTCTCTGGCCCTTTCTAAATAAATCAGTTCCAGCACACCAGGAGTGAGCCCTAGCTCCTATTTACCCCCAATCACCCTTACAAATCAAGTATATTCCTTCAAGCATCTTACTTTATTAGCACAACTCAAAACAACAGTGGGGCTAGCCTGCTAAGGGAGAGATTAAATGAGGAGGGTGCTTTACTCCTTGATTTTAAAAAACACGTATTCCTACATGTTATTTTTTTCCTTTTTGAGCCACACCTGGCAATGCTCTGGGTTTCCTCCTGGCTCTCCACTCAGAAATTACTCCTAAGGTTGCTCAGGTGACCATATGGGGTGCCAACAATTGAGCCTGGGTTGGCCATGTGCAAGAAAAATGCCTTACCTGCTGTACTATCACTATGGTCCCTGAAGGAGAGTCTTTTGACTTGGAAAAAGGAAAAAAATAGAGCAAGAGATAGTAAAGCGGGTAGGAAGTTACTTACACACTGTGAACCCGGATCAAACCCTGGCATCCCTTAGGGTCCACTAAGTCAGCCTGCAGAAATTCCTGAGTGCACAGCTAGGAGGAACGCTGAACATTTTCAATGTGGTGCAGAAATGAAAATAAGATAATAAAATTGAGTTTCGCTTTGAAACCCCACCAACCTGCCAGGTGGCCAAACCCAAAATGACAACCAATGAAAGGACAGGCGACAACTAAATCTCATGTTTTAGCGGTGGGGCCCTGCCCATCAGAGCTTGGAGCCCTAACCTTGTGATGTCCAGGTCAAAGGAACAGGGACCAGCATGTCCTTGTTGGGAGGGTCAGGATCTCCAAACCTTCCATACTCGGCAGGACCTACAAACCCAAGGACTTAAATACTTCAAAAAGAAAGAAAGAAAGAAAGAAAGAAAACTACATTTACTCACAGCACTCACCCTAATAGCCTAGGACACCTAATCAGGGAGAGATGAGAAAGAGAAGTCTGGGGGACTTTGCAACTTGATGTGAGAGAGCAGAATTTCCTGATGTACAAAAACACCAACACTGGAATTGGACAGACACTAAATGGGTAGGGTGCTTGCCTTGCTTCCACAGATCCTTGGCATCCCTTATGGCGCCCTCAGAGCAACACCAGGAATAACACCAGAGCCAGAGCCAGGAATAAGCCCTGATTATCTAAAGGCACAGATGCCCTCCTAGTCCCCTCCCCCACCACGAAAACACAAAAAAATAGCCCCCAAGGAAAATTTTCATTTGCAAACCAAACAGCCTGTGACGACCACTCACAGAGTGAATTAGTGGGAAGGCATCAGCAGAATCTGAACTTCTGAAATGCCACAGATCTGTGGTTATCCAAGAGTTATGATCTAGCTTTTAGTTTAAGAGTGTAATATGCGGCCCCAGAAATTACCAGGGATAGTATAGCCCTGATCTTGCACAGAGCCAAGAGGAAGACCTGTGCATCTCCCTTGTGGCACAGAAATAAATATGAAAAGAAACAAAGGAGCAGAATTGTGTAACAGGACAACAGGTTGGAGATAGCGAGTAGGGCTGGTGATACCCGCCAACCCTAGGGTCCCCTAAGCACTGCGTGGTACAATGCTGGAGTGCAGAGTTAAGAGTATAATCACCAGAATCACTGGGTTTAGCACTCCAAAGGAAACAAAATACCCAGATACAGGCCCACGAACCCCAGCAACCCATATGGTCCCTGAGATCTGTCAGGAGTGATTCCTTGAGCACTGAGGTACAAGTGTTCTTTGAGCTGAGTGTGGTCCAAAAACCAAATACAACAAAACTGACACATCATCTCAAACAGCAGAGAGCCTGATACTACGACCTGGACGCACATCACAGGATCCTTCCTGAAACGACTCAGAGACTTTTGGCCCAGGATGCGTGAGCATTCCTGTCACTACATCACCTCATATTGTTACTCTCCTCCTACCTGGGGATGGTGTGACATTTGGCATGTCACCATCTTCTCCCGCCTCTGTTTTTCCCGAGGTCCAGATACCTGAAGGACAAGTCAGAGCTATGAGCACTGGAGAGGAACAAAAGCCCCCAGCTCTGACCAGTCACACTCTTGGGCACTGGCTGATAGACCCGCCCTGGGGACAATGCCTGATGCTTCCGTCTCCCCAAGAGAAGCAAAATGGGTTGGCATCTGTGCTGCCGTTCCAAACAGAAGGTATGGGCTTGGCTAGAAGAGAGAAGTCAGCCCAGCCTTGGACTGGGGACTCCTCCCTGGGTCCCTGAGAAGGTTCACATAGGCCCAGCCATGGGGTGACTCCAAGGCCAGGAGCTCACAGGCATCAGCACCACCTGCAGGCTGGCAGGAGGGCTGCCCTCGGCAACCATAGCCCAGAATGTGGCTCTATCACTGGGGCAGGACACACAATGAAAAACAAACCTGAGAAGGAAACTCTTGCTCTTCTGGTCGTCCTGATTTCCGTTGTTCCTGACACTTTCCGAACGACCTTTGCTCTCAAACCTTCCACCTCACTTGTCAGCCCACCTGCCCGGGACCGACGCCCCCTCCTCACGCGCCTCCCAAATAAAAAACTCCCTCCCCTCCATGCGATCCGCTAAAATAGAAATGAGTAGACAGAAACCTCTCGAAAAGGCGGCAGAAGATGGTGACATGCCATCTGTCACACCAACCCCAGGTAGGAGGGGAGTAACAATATAAGGTGATGCAGTGACAGGAGTGCTCAGGCTTCCTGGGCCAAATATGTCTGAGTTATTTCAGGAAGGATCCTGTGATGTGCCTCCTGGTGGGAGTGCCCATCTCTGCTGTTGGAGGTGATGTTTGTGTCAGTTTTGTTGAATTTGGCTTTTGGACCACACCCATCTCAAAGAGTACTTGTACCTCAGTGCTCAAGGATCCCTCCTGAGAGATCTCAGGGACCACCTGGGTTGCTGGGAGTCGTGGGTTTGTATCTGGGTATTTTGTTTTCTGTGATTCTGGGGATTATACTCTCGGCTCTGCACTCCGGCATTGTACCTGGTAGTGCTTAGGGAACCCTATGGGTTGGCGAGGATCACCACCCCTACTCGCTGTCTGCAACCTGCTGTCCTGTTACACAATCCTGCTGCTTTATTTCTTTTTAGAGTTACTTTTGTCTCACAGGGGAGATGCATAGGACTTCCTCTTGACTCTGTTCTCTGGATTCCTACATGGTGTGTATCACGGGCCCCCTGGGGTCTGCTGGAGTAATTTGCTCCCTGGCAGCTACAGTGACTCAAGTCCAAGGACATGCTTATTACTCCTAATTTTGTCCTTCACGCTCAGAAGAGAGTCGCCTGCTCTGTCACACATTCTGCTTTCAGTCGCCACTCTGTTGGCAGTTGTGGGCATATGCTGGTCTAGGAGAGCCAGAGAAATGGATCTCTGGGTCGGGCACAGCTGTTGGGTTCAAGACACTTTTGCCGCTTCGAGAGCCACTTGGAATGGCCCTGAACTGTGATGAGAGTCCTTCAGGCGTATATGTGCATATGTAGATGTCTGGACATTGAGTGACCCTTTCTCCCTAGAACGTGGGATATGGGGTGCAGGGGGCATACGTTTAGTGTTTTAGGCTGAAAGCAGGGTCACCCATTTGGGTTCCAGTGGCTCCGTTCACAGTTGTTACTCTGCAGTGCTCATAGGAGCAGTGATTGGGATGCTTTATTCCTCCGACTGCTGCATCTGGCCTCAAGTTCAAATTCTTTGTTTTACATAGATTTGGCTTTGGAAATAACCCTTGCAAATACTCAGATTATCCCTGGCTGTGTATTCAGTTATTCATGCTATAGTCTGGGACCATGTGTGCTACTGGGGATCAAACCCGGATGTGTGTGCAGAGTCAGTGTCCTTTTGCTGTAATGTCTCTCCCACCACAGTTCATTTATTTCTTTGGGTCTCACCCCATCCGGCACTGCTCTGTTTTAGTCCATGGGATCACTTCCAATGGTTCTTGGTTTATCAGATCTCAGAGATTGCCTGTGGACTGTGAGGGATCACAGCTGACGGCTTGAGGGACCCTATGGAATGTCAGAATCAAACCTTTATTGGTTGTGAGCAAGCCAAGTGCCCCACATGCTATGCTGTCTGTCTGGATCCTTTTTTGTTTACTTTTAAAAACAATTGTGGGCTTTGGCATTTTTGTTCATTTTTGCATTTACTGCAGTCAGGCATCACTTCAAGTGTGCTGATGATATACCATGTGCTGCTGGGTCTAGTGTGCCAGTAGAGTGGGTAGGGTGATTGTCTTGGAAGCAGTGGACATGGGTTCTATTCCTGGCATCCTGTGTGGTCCCTGAGCACCAGCAGAGGTGATTCCTGAGTAGAGAGTCAGGAGTAAGCCTGTGAGCATCCCCAAATGAGGATCCCAAAACAGACAAAAACAAAAGTACAAAATGTGACACCATCAAACTCCTCTAGGCTGTGTGCATGATCGAGGCTATACTGTCTCTTGTATTTTCTTGGGACCCATATTACACTCTTAAACCAAAAGCTAGATCTTAGCTCTTGGATAACCACAGATCTGTGGCATTTCAGAAGTTCAGATTCTGTTTATGCCTTCCCTCTAATTTACTCTGTGCGGTAGGGCATTTGCCTTAAAAGTGGCCAACATGGCCGACCCGAGTTCTATTTCTCCACCCCTCTCGGAAAGCCCGGCAAGCTACCGAGAGTATCTCGCCAGCACGGCAGAGCCTGGCAAGCTCCCCGTGACATATTCGATATGCCAGACACAGTAACAACAAAGACTCTAATGGAGATGTTACTGGGCCTGCTCGCGCAAATCGATGAACAACGGGAGGGCCTTTACCTTTTATATAGACACACGAGGTTTTCTTGTCACCTTTTCCTTCTGACCAATCCATGCTCCGTCTCTCTAGGGTTCAGGGCATTCTGAGTTAAAGCCTACTGTGATCGCCTAGCTGGAAGGAGGAGCCCTGAGACCCGTGAGCAAAGGCATGCATGCAGGGGAGTGTCTAAGGACCCTACCTGTCTCAGGCCATGGGCAGGGTGTGGGTGCCCTAAGGCAGCAGAGCTCTTGGTCTCTAGACACTTTTTCCACTTCGAAAGCCAATTGGGATGGCCCTGAACCATGACGAGAGTCCTACAGGCACATATCTGCATGCATAGTCAGTGACTAGACATTGTGTGTCCCCTTCTCTTTTGAACATGGGCTGTGAGGTGCAGGGGGTGTATGTTTAGTGTATTGGGCTGAAAGCAGAGTCACTCATTTGGGTCCCACTTGTTCCATGCAGTTGTTACTCTGCAGTGCTTGTAGGAGCAGTGATTGGGATGCCCTGGGGTCAGGAGCAAGACCACCACCTTTAGAAACCTTGTAGTAGATCATACTCAGATTTTATCAGATGCAGCTGTCTTAGAGAGATGTTGGGTTCTGTCAACCAGGAGTGTACATGGAGACTGCTCCCAAGGGAACAGAATCTGAGCCCCTCTAGGGCTCTGTGTTCTATCCTTGCAGCCCAGGGAACAGAGTAGAAATAGACCCTGACTCTTGCTGCCCAGTGTGTTGGCTCAGGACTTGGTGACCTTCCCGGATGTGACCGTGAGCATCACCCCACAGGAGTGGATGTGCCTCTCAATGGAAGGGCTACAGGCACATGATTCTGTAGACCTACCAGGACCTGTCAACCGTTGGTGAGAGCAGTGTGGGGCCGACCGTGTCTGGAGAGAACCACGTGGGCTCCCTGTCCCAGGCTATGGCTGTGTATCCAACAGTAGCTGGGACTGTGATGGGCCAGGATGTTGGACAATTGTGCAGTAGCTGTTCCTCTAGTTCCTTCCCTGGTTTTGTTTTTGGTGCTCACCTTTGACGTTTGGGGATTACTCTCAGTTTTGTGCATAGGAATCACTCTCTGTGGGATTGCAGGAGTCTCTGGAGCATTAGGGGTCTACCCAGGTTGGCCCCAGGCATGGCAAGCTCCCTTTGTGCTGTACTGTCGTTCAGGTCCCTCTAATTAGTTTGTGTCATTCCTGAGTTCGCTTCTCAGTTTAATTCTTATGCTACATATTACTTCTGTGTATTTGTTTTGGTTTTGATTTTGGGTTTATTTGGGGGCACAACGGCAATGCTCCTAATTGTGCTGATGGATCACTCCTGGGATTGCTCGGGGCCTATGGTGTGCTGAGTATTGGACCCATTTGCCAGCTTAAAAGGTTGCCGCCTTACCCCTCCTAATGTTGCATTTGTCCGTCAAGTTCAAATTCTTTGTTTTGCATTGATTTGGCTTTGGGGTTTCACCTTCCGGTTCTCAGATTATTCCTGGCTGTGTATTAAGTTACTCATGCTGTAATCTGGGACCATGTGTGCTGCTGGGGATCGAACCTGTATGTGTGTGCACCGTTTGTGTCCTAACGCTGTGATGTCTCTCCTACCACTGTTCATTTATTTCTTAGGGTCTCACCTCATCAGACACCGCTCTATTTGAGTGCACGGGATCAATGTTTCTTGGTTCATCAAATGTCAGGGTTTTCCTCTGGACTATGCAGTGATGGATCACAGCTGACTGCTGAGGGACCCAATGGAATATTGGAATCAAACCTCTGTTGGGTGTGAGCAAGGCCAGTGCCCCACATGCTGTGCTGTCTGTCTGGATCCTTTTCTGTTTACTTTTATAAACAATTAGAGGCTTTGGCCAACTTTGTCCATTTTTGGATTTGTTAAGCTTTTGGGTTTACTGCACTCAGGCATCACTTCAAGTGTGCTGATAACATACCAGGTGGTGCTGGGACTAGAGTGCCAGTTCAGTGGGTATGGTGATTGTCTTGCAAACAGTGGACATGGGTTCTATTCTTGGCATTCTATGTGGTCCTTGAGCACCAGCAGAGGTGAATCCTGAGTACACAGTCAGGAAGAAGCCTTGAACATCCCCAGGTGAGCATCCCAAACCAGACAAAAACAAAAGTACAAATTGTGATACGATCAAACTCCTCTTGGCTGTGTGCAAGATCAGAAATATACTATTGCTGGTATTTTCTGAGGCCCCATATTACACTCTTAAACTAAAAGCTAGATCTTAGCTCTTCGATAACCACAAATATGTGGCATTTCAGAAGTGCAGATTCTGTTCATGCCTTCCCACTAATTTACTCTGTTTTTTTGTAGAGACACGCGGGGCTTACTTGGCACCTTTTCCTTCTGACCAATCCATGCTCCGTCTCTGTAGGGTTCAAGGCATTCTGAGTTGAAGCCTCCAGTCATCTCCTGGCTTGAAGGAGGAGCCCTGAGGCCAGTGATTAAAGGCGTGGAAGCAGGTGAGTGTCTGAGGACCCTACCTGTCTACCTGGGTAGTGTGTGGGTGTCCTAATACATATGAAACACGCTGGTGACTGTGGGGGCCTCGGGCTCCTGGATCTAGGTGTCTTTGCAGCACTCACACTGCCCTTCACACCTCTGGACTCTCCATCTTGGAATGATCCTGTGTTTTACTTTCTTGGTTTGACATTATTTTTCTGCATTTGCCAGTCCATGACATTCACGCTCCTTGGTCCCCGAGCATCACTGAGATTGTTCAAAAAACAAAACCCAAAAAGCTTTTGTAGAATTTCCAAGCTTCTCACAGTGATCCCCCCAAGGGATTTCCTTTTGTTCTGGGATGCTTTGGGGTATGACAACTGTAGAGTTGTCCTCCACCTACACTGCCTCATTCAAGGATGTTCAATTGGACGTATTGTGTTTGGTTTCAGAACTCACAACAGGGCTTCAAGATTTGACCTTTCAGCAATTTGTTTTAGGGACACAGTTACTGAGTATGAGTGAGCTGGTAAGATTTGCAAATTTGAAATCAATATTATTGTTTTTTTTTTCCTTTTTGGTTCACGCCTGGCAATGCACAGGGGTTTCTCCTGGATCTGCACTCGGGGGTTACTCCTGGCGGTGCTCAGGGGACAATATGGGATGCTGGGAATCGAACCCGGGTTGGCCGCGTGCAAGGCAAATGCCCTATCCGCTGTGCTATCTCTCCAGCCCCCTGAAATCAATAGTATTGTTCCAATGAAGAAGTTCAGTGGAACAGCATATTATTTTTAAGGTGCAGGCTGGCCATGGCCAGTAAGAAATCCAGATTCCAATTCTTTGGGCTAGAGGACCTTTAGTATGTATTCAAAAAATAAATACGAATTCCACGGCACCTCTCGCCACCTGTGTTCACTGGTCACACACTGCTTTCTCCACCCTGAATGGCCACTGGCCATGGGTTCACAAAGGAGAAAACAAGGGCCTGGCTGGTTGGTATCAGTTACAGTTTATCCCAATCCCTCTCCATTCACTTTTGATTTTCCACTCTTCTCTCTCTTTTCTCCTTTATACTCCTCTCCTGATTCTCCTGGATTCCTCCTGGATTCTTTGTTCCCTACTTTCCATGATACTCTTCTCCATTCTCTCTTATTCTCCCCTTGTATTCTCCTTCTAACATTCTCCTTGGTTCTTTCCCCTCGCCCACTCTTCCAGCCTCCTCCTCTTGATTCTTCCTCCCGTATTCTCCCCTGTTCTTCGCTCGGATTCCTCCCTGATCCCTCCTCCAACCTGCCCCCTGTCCACTGTTGCAACCTTAGTTATATCCCAAGTCTTAAGCCTTGGAAACATCATAACATTCATACTACATAACTCGATTCCCTAATAAGACTTTACAATGTCAAAACAGGCCACCCTTAAAGCCTGTTTTGTTTGTACCAGAGTTTTAGGTGTGCTTCAGAAGTACAGTCAGGAAGGAAATGATCCTGGTAGTGTGTGACAAGTTCATGTGATGTCAGTCAGTAAGGGAAAGTCTATGTGAGTGTCCAGATATTTGAATTTTACGCGTATGTTAACTTGTAGTTTCTGGATCTTCTGGTGAAAGCCAGGAATAATGTGTATAAATAAAAAGGCAAAAGAGATGCTGCTCGCTCAGAGCTGTCAAGGCTGTCCACTGCCCCATTGTTTGCTGACTCGGACTTGACTTAGGATCATACCTGTCTACCTGGGCAGTGTGTGGGTGTCCTAATACATATGAAACAAGCATTTTTTTTCTTTTCGGTCACACCCAGACATGCTTAGGTGTTACTCCCACCTCCCCAGGAATTACTCCTACCTTGGGGACCATAGGAGAAGGTGGGTTTGAACCCAGGCCAGACCTCGTACAAGGCAAAAACCATCCCTGCTGGACTATCTCTGTGGCTTGGCTTAGAGGCCCTGGGCTTTGGTTGATTATGGCACAGAAACAGACATACCATCTTTTTTAATTCATCCTGAATCATGTTCTGTCTGGGGAACCACAACCAGCTGAGCCCACTCCTAGCTCTAAGGAGTTTTGATATCTGTACCTCAGGATCCTTATGGGGTACCTTATAGAATCCAGGTCTGTCGTGTGTGACCAGCTCCTTCCCTCCTGTGTCATCTCTCCCTCCCATGTTTCACGTACTGATTAGCGTTGTGGAAGTATAAAGGATAAGTAATTTTTTGACTCATCTTAGCAAAATGGCACTGGCAAGGTTCTTTATTGGCGTGAAATGAAGAGTTATTTTAATTTTTAAACTTTTTTTCATCATTTTGGGTCACACCAAGACATGCTAAGAGATAACTCCTAGTGGTGCTCTGAGGCCCTGTTAAACCTTGTGGAAGACAAATATCCTACCTGCTGTCCTATCTCTTTGGCACCTATTGGAAACAGTTTAAATGAAATTTATTGTGCGTAGATAGACATTTGAAAGGATGGAAGGGACCCCTTGTATCAAAGGTCTGACAGTGTTGTGAATATAGGTTAGTTCTCCAAGCTCCCCACATCCCAGCACTTCCCAAGCACCCCACATTCCAGAAGGCTGCTCTGTTTACCTGTGATTACTTGCATGTTTGGTCACAGTCATGCATCCCACCCATCAGTTCAATAATATCAGAGAAAAAAAATAAGTATTATAATTGGAGTTAGCCAAGTCCAATTAATCTAGTTTTCACTAGAATGATGAATAGGATTCAGGTCTTTTGAAGGCCAAAAAATGCTTCATGGTGACCGGAATGCTTTGTTGCCCATTAATCTCCATGCTTAGTGTTGGAATATACTCTAGATTTTTATATGTATGTCCGTGTACATCATGATCACAACCATCCTGTTGTTCATCGATTGCCTCGAGCTAGCCCGAGGAACGTCTCCTTCGTCTTAACCCAGAAAATTTTTTTAAAAAGTGCCACATTCAAGGCTCTTTCAGGGTTAGGAGAATGAGACCCATCATTGTTACTGGTATTTGGCGTATTGGGTACACCACGGGGAGTTTGCTATACTCTGCCTTGTGGGCAGGTTACATTTGGTAGCCTGCCAGTTTGTCCAAAGTAAGAATGAGATAATAAATATAAGTAAATGTACATAAATATAAGTAAATTTTATATATGTGTAATTTATATGATATATTATATATTATGTATAACACACAAATACTCTATATATCTTTGTTGTTGGTGCACACCCGCTCTGCTGAGGGCTTACTCATGGATTTTCACGTCTTTGGTGCTCAGGGGTATATTTGGAATTCTGAGGATTGAACCCAGATATACCATATGCAAGGCAAGCGTCCACCTGCTCTTGTTCCATACTCTGGCTTTGGAATTGTGTTTCTGAAACTGCCTTCTGTGGTTTTCCTAGTAGGCAAGTTTACACTGGTCGTGCGTTTTCAAGAGGTAGTGTGTTGGCTGGTTGGACAGTATTATTGGACCGTGCGCTCTGATGTTCTAACCAGTCTTTTCTCTTTTCCAGTGTCTGTCCAGCTCTCTGAGCTTCCGCTAGGGCATTTCCATTCTGCATTTCCAGGGCTGGCTTTGGAGTCACTGCTTTTGCCCCATCTTAATTAATTCGCCGGGAATCGTAAGGTCAGGTGCTCTGAACCAACCTGCCTGATTTACCTTGAATTTACCCACATGTGCTTTTCCTGATGAACTGTGTGAGGGCATCGGTTCAATGTTTGACTGACCAGTACAGGATCAGGGGTCTTCTCTTTATCCCCAGCCTCCCAATGGTGAGCAACCACTCCAGCAGCTACCTCTCCAGTCCTTGATCAGTCCATCCCCCTTGCAGCATGGATTCACGTGGGTGGGCAAAAAGCGTCTCTCTGCATCTAGACCGTGGCCCTTTAAGTCTTCGGGCATAAGCACAAGTTATGTCATAGATGGGCCCTTCAGAAACCCTTTCTATTCTAGTTGTGGTTGCCCGTTGCCATTGGTCTCGTGGCTAGAGGAGGAATTGGAGCCCCTCCATGACGGCATGACAGAGGGACTGTGAAGGCTGATTTTGTGACATGACAAGAGCTGCGTCCCTGGAGCTCCTCGCACCTCCGTATATTCACACTGTGAGCAGTGGGGCCACACCATCTTTCCGGTCGGTTTCACGCTAGTTTTTTCCTCATTACCCATACCCAGGCCATTTCTGAGGTGCAGCAAAGACTTTCGGGGGACCCAGAGACTTTGGGCGGTGCAGTGGGTGCTGTGCGGTGGTGCTGGGGTCACAGGTGTGAGTGAGTTACCTTGGCCAAGATCGCGTCCAACTCTGGAATGGGTCAGAGGTGGAAAGGGGCAGAGGCTGGTTTGTGAAGCACTGCAGGACCTGCCGAAGGTGGTGCTTAGCCCTCCAGAACTTGTCAGCAAAGACTTCACTACACCCTACCTGGGAGCCTTTGGCCCTGGCATCACTTATGTAGACCTTCAGATTCACTTCGAAGGGTAGTCCCCAGCCTCCCTACAGAGGAGACCTAGTTGTCCTCTGTCCTTTGATGGAGCGGGTCCACCGTTGGCTTGGGATCTGCGGGTAGGTGGGGTTTACAAATGAAACTTTTTCATTATTATTGTTTTGGTTGGGCTGTGTACCATGTATGGAGATGCTCAGGGTTTACTTTTGGCCCTGCACTCAGGGATTCCTGCTGGTGGTAATTGAGGGCCAAATGGCATGCCGGGGATTGATATGGGTTGGCTGCATGCAAGGAAAGTTCCGTACCTGTTTTGCTGTCTCTAGCCCCAAATTTTCTGTTTTTTCCTAGATCAAGTATTTCTGCTTCCTAAGGACTAGCTGCAAAGCACCCCACACATGAAATCCCACCCTCACTAGACGACCGTCAGCTGTTGTGGTGAGTACTGGGGCTAAAGTTTTGGGGTTTTTATTTTGAAGAGAATAATTGGTTTCCAGGATGGGTGATGGTGTTGGGGAAGCTTTGCTGATGTGGAGGAAATAATTGACTTAGAAAGGGTCAGATCAATACTAGATCAAGTCGGGTGCTTGCCTTGCAAGCGGACAACCCAGGTTTGATCTACGTCTGCTATTCCATATTGTCTCTGAGACCCCCTAGGACTGAACCCTGGTACCAGAGCTGCAATATTCCCTGAGCACTGACAGTTGTGGTCCAAAAGTGAAACACATGCACACAGACACACACACATGGACATAAACACACATATAGGATGTGAGGGCAATGAAAGAGTCATTTTATTCAGGAGAAAACACGGATTTCTGCAGCATACAAACAAGAAAAAAACAGGAAAAGGGGACTTAAGGATCCTCGTTAAATATTTCGCTCCAGAATATGTCTTTACATGAGTGTTGGATATTTACCTTAAGTGTTTTAGGCTTGATCAATGAATTGCGAATTTCCCCCCCCCCCCCCGCCCCAAGAAGTGGTTTTATGAGCACTTCCGATCCCCTGAGTTTATATTTAACTCAAAAAGTCAAGTCTTCTGGTGATTCAGGACTTTATATAGTCATTTATTTGCATTTCTATTTCCCCTATAACCTATATAATCTATAATCTATCATTATAGAGCAATGTTCTTTAGTTCAAAATAACAAAAAAGTTAATGGTAAACTCTTAATTTTTGTGAGTTATTTGACTCTGAAATATATTTACTGCTGGGCATTCATCATAATTACTTGACTCAGGCTTCAGTTGCCATAGTTTCTAACTCCAGAAAGCTGGATCCTATCGAGAATCTCTGGATGGACCTGGGGCAAGAAGCAAAGCTACCCTGGTTTCAAGATGGGACGGCCTAGAAGTCATAAAGCACCATCTTTTTTCCAAGCCATCAGGACCAAATGACCTGACGCTGTGGGGTGAGGGAAGCGAAACTGGCCTGAGCACTCCATGTGGAATTTTTGATAAAATCCCAGCCAGCTTTTAACCTTAGCTCCTGAACCTGAGAGAAGTAAGTTTTGGAATGTTTATTTCTTACTGTGTATGTCGAAATAACTGCAAATATTACTAAAAAGTAAATTTTATTCTTTATATGTGCAAGCAGGGAAATAGCAAAGCACACGGATGCTTGTGCGAATTCACCTTGAGAGAATTTCTCAGTATAGTCTTGGGTAGTCGGTCTCCTTGAGATTATTTCCCCAAAAGAAATGCCTCTGTTGAAATGCTTGACCTCTGTAAATGATAAATCAGAATACATTCAGTCCTGGACCTCAAACCCCCTCAGATGTTCTATAATTTTGCTAATCAGTTCTGAATTAAAGGTCCACAGTTCACTGTCCATTGGCCATTAATTGTTGTGTTCGCTATGTCTTTGTTTCTCTGGAGAGACAGTGTACCAGACGCAATGTACCATGGGACCTACCAACTCAATATTATTCATTATCCATGGTTTAAAAGGAGACTCACTCTAGAAATTCCAGATGTCAGACACACATTATATGGTTCATAGTAAACACCCTGGATATTTGGATAATTTTGTGCTACAACATTGTTTACATGTGTTGTTGTTCTTGTTTTTTGGCTTTTTGGGTCACACCTCACAATGCACAGGAGTTACTCGTGGCTTTGCAGTCAGGAACTACTGTTGGCATTGCTCAGGGTACCATATGGGATGCCGGAGGATCGAACCTGGTCAGCCACATGCAAGGCACATGCCTTAGCCACTGTGCTATTGCTCCAGCCCTTTCCATGGTTTACAGAGCTATTCCTGCACAACAGGAAAGAGTGCTGGATGAGACTCATGTGCTGATTTGGGGTTACAGTAAATCATGACCAGGATGTATCCAGGTCCAGTGGGTCACAGCTGGGATTGTATTAGAAGTCCCTCTAATACAGGGACTTCTGACGAGGTGGGGTGAGGGCTGGTTGTACTCCTCTCCAGTGCTCATGGCTCAGGCCTTTGCATGGAGCCGCCTGCAGATCTTCAAGAAAAACAAAAGCAGGAGATAGTGACATGACCTCTGCCACACACCATCCTCAGGTAGGAGAGTGAAAAATGACTCAAGTGCAGTGACAGGAAGCACAAGCTTCCCAGGCAGATAGTTTCTGATTGTTTCAGGAAGGAGAAGGGAATGTGACTCCTGGCCTGATTAAATGACTCTCTGTTTGAGGCCACTGTTTTGTTTATTTTGTTGATTTGAATGGGCCATATTAGTGGTGTTGAAGTATCACTGCTCTCGGGACTGGGGGACCATATGAGGTGCCAGGGGTCCAATGCTGATTAGAATTTTTTTGAAGGTGTTGAAGGGGAGGGCCCATACCCAGTGATTCTCAGGTTATTTCTGGCTCTGGACGCATCTGGACTTGGTCAGCCCATTGCAAGCTGATCATACCTGCTGTGTCATCACCCAGTCCTCCAAGATAGGATATTTATTACAGTTCAACGGTAGACACACATCATGTACTTTAGTCAACGGCCTGCATAGTAAGATGATTTTGCTGTAAAACATGCTGAGTGTGTGGTTTTCAAATATATTCCTGCACATCAGGAGCGAGTGCTTGATGAGGTTCATGCCAGTGTGCTGATTCAGGGTAGCTGTATTTGAGCACCAGATGAACAAGGGTCCTGCGGGATGTGCCGGAGCCTTGATTTTAGCTGCGCAGGGTCCAGGAATGACCCTGGTCCTCAGGAGAGAGCACCCAGTCGCATGTCCCTGTCCTGCCCTGCGGGAGAGAGAATGAAGTTTTGTCCATGCTGAGAGCCTGTGGCTACTCCCATGGCAAGGCCACTTTCAGGCGTTTGGTCACCTTGATATCGGCCTACACGGGGTGCTGATGCCCTGCAGAACTGGGCTCAGAGTCAGCTCCTGGATGAGGCTGTGGCGACCTTCCTATGGGGTCTAGTGAGGAGTCCTAGGGCTGAGTCAGACACTGAGCCCAGGGCTCCTCTCTCCACAGGCATCCCGGATCCCGAACTGCTTTTCCTAAGTAGGAGAGGAAGGAGCATCGGGCAGTGTTTTCCCCAGGTGGGGGCTGGTAGTTGTGTATCCAGGTCCAGTGCAGGGATTTGCAGTCAGAACCCTGGGGGCTGGGACCCTCTTTGGTGCTGACGGCTTTGACTTTTCCCCCAGGTCTTTGTAATGAGCCTCCTGCTAACAGATGCTGGAGACATGGTGACGCACCGTCTGCAGGTGTGGGAGAAGGACACGATGACATACTGTAGTGACAGGAGCACATTTTCAGAAGGGAGCCCTCAATGTGGCTGCTGACAGGGGTGCCCAACACTCTCCTGTTTGAGGCCACGTTTGTGTCTATTTGTTCTGTTCTGTCTTTGGCGCCATGCCCAGATGGTGCTCCATGAGTACCCCCAGCTCACTGCTCAAGGATGCCTGGGGCCGTCAGTGTCATTGGGGTCACTTTTCCTGCCAAGAGATAATTGGGTGCGGCTTCAATACAGGAACAACAGGCACTTATGCCCTCACATAGCTCTGAGTCAGTCACTTGCTGACATTGTCTGTCTCCGTCTCATTCCTAGAACATGGAACAGGGAATGTGGGATATGGCATTGGGGGAGAGGGGGCGTCTGGTGTTTTTTACCAACCCAGTGTTGCTTTGTGTGGTTCTGTTGTGTTTCTGCTCAGGTTTTCCCCTCTGTAGTGCTCATTGGATTTATCCCTGGAATGGCTACATGCAAGTCCAGAACCTGCCTCGAACCTGTCCAGAACCTGCTGGGACTTTCTAGAATAATGTTGTTGTAGCAGATCTGGCTCCCTGTGAGGGATTCCTGGGATCGTTAGGCCACAAGATGGTTGGAAGCTGGTTCCTCCAGACTGGAATGGGGAGGACGAGAGGCTCTGAGCTCCTCGAGGGTGACGAGTATCTCATCCTAACACCCCATAGTATGCTGTACGATGGCCTCGCTCCTGTCCCTTGTGTATGTTGGCTCAGGACACAGTGACCTTCCTTGAGGTGGCTTTGAGCTTCACCCGGAGGAATGGATAGAGGTCATACTGCTAAGTGCGTGCCGTGTACAGGCAAGTCCCAACCTGTTCGAGTATCTCTGGAGTCCCTGGCTTTATTTCTTATGAGTTCAACTCATTTTTTTTTTTTTGCTCTGATTGTTTCATTTTGTGGCCCAGCTTGTGATGGTCATGGGTGACTCAGGAATCACTTCTGATTCAGTCCCTGGCTTACAGTATGGTCCTCAGGCACAGCCAGGAGTGTTTCCTCAGCTCAGAGCTAATAAAAAATCCTATACATTGCTGTGTGTGACCCAAAACAAATCAAATAAATTTACTTCTCTTTGTACACTTGAGTGTTTTGCTTCTTCTCTTGGTATTGTTTCAAGGTTACACTCGGCATTTTCATTACCTTTTATTTGTAATTTTTAAATTTTGGGCCAGAGTGATAGCATAGAGTTTAGGGCGTTTGCCTTGCATGCAGCCGACCTGGGTTCGATTCCTCTGCCCATCTGGGAAAGCCCGGCAAGCCACCAAGAGTATACCACCCGCATGTAAACCCCTGGCAATCTACCAGTGATGTAGTCAGTATGCCAAAAACAGTAATAAGAAATCTTACAATGGAGATGTTACTAGTGCCCGGTCGAGAAAATCAATGAACAATGGGAGGACAGTGCTACAGTGCTTTTAAATTGTGTTCCTTCAGGTTTTTGGCTTTTGGGTCACACTCAGTGGTGTTCAGGGGTTACTCCTGGCTCTGCACGTAGGAATTACTTCTGGCAGTGCTCGAGGACCATATTGAATGCTGGGATTCAGACCCCATTGGTTTGCCTGCAAGGCAAATGCCGTGTCCACTGTGCTGTCATTCAAGTCTCTAAGATCATTTCTTTCTTAGAGTTTTACAGCTCAGCCGCTGTTGTGCTCAGTGCTTGGGTCACTGCAAGTGATCTTGGGAGGCCAGGTGGTGTCCAGCATCAGGTCAGAGGTTCTGCGTGCTACGCATGTTCCCCAATCCTGTGCATTATTGCCCAGCCTGCATTGGATTCTATAAAGTTATTTTTTTAATTTGTCTTGGGCCAAACCAGCAGTACTCAGGGTTTCTTCCTGGGCTCTGCACTCCGGAATCATGCCTGGCTGATGGGGGGCATATGGGGTTGTCAGAGATCGAACCTGGATTGACCATGGGCAGGAAGAGAGCCCCACCCTGTGTACGGCCTGCAACCCTCCATCTTCCCTTTTGTTTTTACCTCAATGTAAACTTGTGGGGCTTGACATCCTTGCCCTTGGTTGAGAGCTTGGGTTTACTCCAAACTCTGCACTCAGAGTGAACTCAGGATCTCTAGTTGCTGGTATCCTCGACAAGGGTTCCAGCAGTCATTGATCACATGGGTAAAGGACAAAGTAGGCTCTCTTGTGGAAAGCTCACTGTGAAGGCCAATTTTGTGAGGACATGAGGCCTCCCGTGAGCGCCCCACGCGTCCCCATCTCAGTACTGTAAGTGGTAGGGCCGCGCCAGCTTGAGGGCCACTTTTCTGCTTGTTTTTCACTTGTTCCCCAATATCCAGGCAGTTCCTGAGGAGCAGCGGAGGCTTTAGGAGGACCCGGACTTTGTGGAGTATGGTGGGTGTTGTTCTGGGGTGCATGGGTCCTGGGGGTCCGTGTGATCCTGGTGGGGGACTCTGCAGCCACAATCACCGCCAGGTCCGAAATGGGCCCCAGCCGGTGGGAGCAGAGCTGATCGAGGGGGCTGCTGGCCTTGGGGTGAGGGACATATATATCAAAGCACTTTGAGCCTTGTCTATCGACGTTGCAACCCAGATTCCATCCTGTGAGCACCACGAAGACTGATTCCTAAGTGCAGTGGCAGGAATAACCGATTCGCCTAAGCTGTGTGGCCTCCAACCAAAAAATAGAAGGCAGATTTATTTTGAGAGGCAGGGGGGCAGCTCCCCAAGGACAAGGGATCTTGTTGCTTTCGGTCCTGTATTTCTCAGTTACCATGATGTCCAGGGACATCCTGAGAGTGTGGTCATGAGAGGTGGTTTGGGTTTACAAATGAAAATTTACTTTCTGGGCTAGTTTTTGTTGTTTTTTATTTGGGGGGGGCGAGTAGCCCATCCGTGCATCTGGGTCATCAGGGTTTACTCATGGCTCTGGCTCAGGTATTATTCCTGGCGGTGCTCTTGGCTCCATTCTGGATATCAAGGGTTGATCGTGGAAGCAAGGCAACACCCTACCCCTTTACTGTCTGTCAGATTCCAGTGTTGGGATTTTTGTACATCATGAAATTCTGTTCTCACATCAAGTTGCAAAGTCCCCCAGACTTCTCATCTCTCCCTGAGTAGGTGTCCCAGGATTTTACGGTGCGTTCTGTTGGTAAAGGTGTTTTTATTTATTTTTTTTTGAAGTATTTAAGGCCTTGGGTTTGTGGGTTCTGCTGAGGATGTTCGGATAGTCCAGCTCGGAAGTACCTGAGCCAGGTTCCTTGATTAGATCCCTGGAGGGTTCCCCTTGCCCACTGTGGATGATCCCTGAGCAGTCAGGCAAAAGTGCTGAGCACTACAGAATGTGCCCCCGAACAATGGATAAATCAACACCAAAAATTATGAGATCTGAATAGTAACGTCCAGTGATTTCTCAGCATTGTTTTTATTTTGGTGGTGAAGTTTAGGGATCAGGTGCGGGGCGCTTACTGGTGGGTGTTTGCCAGGAAATCTTTGTGACTTTCATTGCCCTAGTGAAAACAGAAAATCTTTGGCTCCATAGACCATGTGTTCACTCCATCCATCTGGTACCTGGTGACACCACCCCCCTCCACGTCCTACTATCTGATCCAAGACCTGAAATAGGGAAACAATTAGCCTTCCCTAGTTGAGAGCACCTGGTCAGGACTCTGTGGTGTCTGGCCCTTTAAAACTCTGACCGGAAGTGTAGGTGAGGTCACAGAGCCCCGCCTTTCCATGGGGTCTTTGTGGGCAGAGGAATCTCAACACTGTTTGTTGGCTTGTGAGGAACAGGGGTGGGGCTGGAAGGGGCCGCCCCGCCCAGGGCGCGGGGGCATTCCATAGGGACAGTTTTCTCCCGGGCCGGCCTAGAGTGGTCCATCTGGGAGCTCTGAGCCTCCGCCGGCTCCCCAGCCCGGGATGCCGCCAGCGCCCGCATTTTCGAGAGGTTTGTCTGTCTACACATTTCTATTTTACTGCATGAGGGGAGTGGGGTTTTTTATTTTGGAGGCGCGTGGGGGGGGGCGGTGGTCCCGGGCAGGTGGGCTGATAAGTGTCGTGGAAGGTTTGAGTGCGAAAGTCTTTCGGAAAGGGTCAGGAAGAAAGGAAATAAGGACGAACAGAAGAGCAAGAGTTTCCTTCTCAGGTTTGCTTTTGATTGTGTGTCCTGGTCGCCCTGGCCCGGTAGGCCCCATGGGTTGGGGGCACGAGAACCTCGCCCTCCCCCACAACCCATCGCTCTGGCCCCCAACCGGAGAGGAACGTGTCGGAGCCCGAGGGAGCCCCAGCTTGCCCGCAAGTCTGAACACACTGCCTCATTCATTTCTTTCCACAAATTCTTAGTCATCTGTTGCGTTTCATTGCATAACTCAAACTGCAGATTCAGGTTTTGGCATTGCAGCCATTTGATTTGAGAGTGGAGTCACTGGGTGTGAGTCAGCTGGTAAAATTTACACGTTGGGGACAGATATTCTGCTGGCAGGGGATCAAGGATGTGATTTTAATGGTGGATGACAGGGCACTGCAGAGAGGAAATCTAGAGCCTAATGCTTGGCGTAGAGGCCCTTCCTGAGCTTCCCTGGGTGGTGAAATCACTGCTCAATACCGAAAGAAATTTCTATTTTTTTACTGTCTGTCTAATTCCAACGCTGATGTTTTTTCCAGATGAGGAATTTAGACTCATCTTCAGTTATGAAAAATCCTCTATGCTTCATCTCTTCCTGACTGGGCGATCCCTGGATACTGGCTCTTGGGGTGAGTATAGCAGGTCAAGGATTTAATTTTTCTTGCTCTTGCAGGAAGATGTTCTTATTGTCGCATTGGGGGGGGGGGAACTTTGCTCAGGGGTCACTCCTGGCTTGCTGGCAAGAAATTTACTTTGAAAGGGCCAGAGGTATGGTGCAGCAAGTAGGGTGCTTGCCTTGCATGCAGCTAACACAGATTTGATCAGCTGCATCCCAGCAAACCTCAGACATTCCAGGACAGATCCCTGAATGCAGAGCTAGGAGTACTCCTGACACTGTTGGTTCTGGCTCAGACACACACACACGGAATATCTGACAGCAGAGATAGAAGTGTGCTCCTGCAGCATAGGTTTTAAGGACCCACTGTTTGACTCTTGAACTATTTTATGCTACAATTTGTCAGGGTACGTGGATTTATTTCCCTCTATTTGGATAGAGTTTACTGTTTGTCATTGCTGTATTTTGGGGTCACACACTACAGTACTCAGGCCTTACTCCTGCTCTGACCTCAGGGATCACAGCTGTCGGGGTCCCTCGACAATCGGGTGCCTGGCTAGAGCACTTGGTCAGCCAATTGCAAGCTGCTCATACCTGCTGTGTCATCACACAGTCCTCCAAGATAGGATATTTATTATAGGTAAAAGGTAGGCACAGCCAGGAGTGTTTCCTCAGCCCAGAGGTAGTAAAAAGCCCTATAGGTTGCTGTGTGGGGACTATGTGGTGTCTGGCCCTTTAAAACCCTGACCGGAAGTGTAGGTGAGGTCACAGAGCCCCGCCTTTCCCTGGGGTCTTTGTGGGCGGAGCAATCTCCACCCTGTTTGTTGCCTGGTGAGGAGCGGGGGTGGGGCGGGAAGGGGGCGGCCAGGGCGTGGGGGCGTCCCATAGGGCCAGTTTCCTCGCTGGCCTGGCCGCTGAGTGGTCCATCTGGGAGCTCTGAGCCTCCGCCGCCTGCCCAGCCCGGGATGCCCCCAGCGCCCGCCTTTTCGAGAGGTTTGTCTCTCCCTTCCGTCTATCTTAGCGCATCGCATCCAGGGAGGTTTTTATTTAGGAGGCGCGTGCGGGGGCGGGGGTGAGGGAATGGGGGGGTCGGTGGTGCCTGGCAGGTGGGCTGACAAGTGAAGTGGAAGGTTCGGGAGCAAAAGTCGTTCGGAAAGGGTCGGGAACAACGGAAATCAGGACGACCAGAAGAGAGAGAGTTTTCTTTTCAGGTTTGTTTTTCATTGTGCGTCCTGGTAGCCCTGGCCGGGGCGGCCCCATGGGGTCGGGGGCACGAGACCCTCGCCCTCCCCTCCAACCCATCGCTCTGGCCCCCAACCGGAGAGGAACGTGTCGGAGCCCGAGGGAGCCCCAGCTTGCCCGCAAGTCTGAACACACTGCCTCATTCATTTCTTTCCACAAATTCTTAGTCATCTGTTGCGTTTCATTGCATAACTCAAACTGCAGATTCAGGTTTTGGCATTGCAGCCATTTGATTTGAGAGTGGAGTCACTGGGTGTGAGTCAGCTGGTAAAATTTGCACGTTGGGGACAGGTATTCTGCTTGCAGGGGATCAAGGATGTGATTTTAATGGTGGATGACAGGGCACTGCAGAGAGGAAATCTAGAGCCTAATGCTTGGCGTAGAGGCCCTTCCTGAGCTTCCCTGGGTGGTGAAATCACTGCTCAATACCGAAAGAAATTTCTATTTTTTCCTTTGAATAAAATGTTTATTTCTATTGCTTCCATTTGATCGAAACTGGTAATTGTTTGAAAACAACTAGTTTGGGCTTTGTGGGGGGAGCGATAGATCAGTGGGTGTATACTTGGTTTTTATGCGACCGGCCCGGGTTTTATTCCTGGCGTCCCTTTTGGTCCCCTGAGGACCACCATGAGGAATTCCTCAGTGCAGAGACAGCAGTAACCCCTGTGCTTCACCAGGTGTGACCCAAAAAGCCAAAACTGAAAAAGAAAACCAGTTTGAGGGCACTAGTGTCAGCGCAGTGAGAAGGAGAAAGGTTTGCATCCATTTGCTCCCTTACAGACCCTCCAGGAGTGATCCCTGAGCACTGCCTGGTGTGTCTCTAAAGAAGACAAACTTCAAAATAAAAGGACCAAAAAAAGGATCGATCCTGAGGGCCATCCATTTTTGGTGAGATGTTTTCAATGGCCCCCGTGGCTCGTCGTGTCTGCAGGGATGCAGGGTTGCCTTCACTCCATGCATCAGGCGCTCCACACTGAGCTCCACTCTGAGCTTGAACTGAACCCTGACTGGAATCTATTTTCTTTTCTCTTGGAATGGTGTGTCAGCTTTCTGCTATCACTGTCGCTGTCCTCCCATGGTTCATCGATTTGCTCGAGCTGGCCTAGTAAGGTCCCCCGTTGGAGACTTGGTTGTTATTGTGTGTGGCATGTCGAATACATCACGGGGAGCTTGCCAGGCTTTGCCGTGCGGGCGAGATACTCTCCGTAGCTTGCCGGGCTCTCCGAGAGGGGTGGAGGAATCGAACTCAGATCCGCCATGTTGGCTGCGTGCAAGGCAAACGCCCTACCTCGGTGCTCTCTCTCTAACGCTTTCTGCAAAGGGAGATATTTCCACTCGTGTCTGTTTATTGAGTTTACAAAAAAATAAAACACCGAACATATGGGGCTTTCCTAGTGCATTATTTATGAGGGACAAGATCAGTAAAAAGTGGCGGCCCCTGGTAGAAGGGGTACTCTGAAGGCCAGTTTTGTGGCAGGACACAAGCATCCTCCCGTTAGCATCCCAGAACTCTCAGTCTCCACATTGTTAGTAGCGGGACCATTCGGACCTGGGAGGTGCTTTCGTGCTTTCTTTCTCACTGAATTCCTGACATCCAGGCAGTTCCTGGGGTGCAGTAGTGGCTTCAGAGTGATGCGGAGCTTAGGGCGGTGCAGTGGGGTCTGTACACAGTACAGGGGTTGTGGGATTGAGTGTGCCCTTGTTGCATTTTGGCATGGGGCTGAGCACTGGGGCTACAGGCCTTGGGGTTGCGGAACCCACCCAAGGGCTAGGGGCTTGAGTGGCCAACACTCCCAACATGGGACTTGTCGGTACAAATCCTGAAGCCTTTAGCCTTGACGTAGATGCTATAGAATCTGCAGATTCATGTTCAGGGTCGGGGCTGCAGCCCCCTAAAGGCAAGAGACTCTGTTGCAGACCGTCCTATTCATTGGCGATTGTGATGGGGAGGGGCCTTTTTGGAAGCGTGGTTCACGCAGGTGGGAGGTTTAGGCCAATGAAATTTTAATTTGGGGGTTTGTTTTAGTTGTTTTTTTATGTTTTGTGGGGGGAGTGAGAGAGGACATACCCTAAGATGCTCACTCCTGGCTCAGTGCTCAGGAATCATTCCTGGCGGTGCTCTGGGATCTGGGATGCTGAAGCTTGATTGGGGCGAGGAGGGCAAGCATCTTGCCTGCTTTACTGTCTGTCTAATTCCAACGCTGATGTTTTTTCCAGATGAGGAATTTAGACTCATCTTCAGTTATGAAAAATCCTCTATGCTTCATCTCTTCCTGACTGGGCGATCCCTGGATACTGGCTCTTGGGGTGAGTATAGCAGGTCAAGGATTTAATTTTTCTTGCTCTTGCAGGAAGATGTTCTTATTGTCGCATTGGGGGGGGGGGAACTTTGCTCAGGGGTCACTCCTGGCTTGCTGGCAAGAAATTTACTTTGAAAGGGCCAGAGGTATGGTGCAGCAAGTAGGGTGCTTGCCTTGCATGCAGCTAACACAGATTTGATCAGCTGCATCCCAGCAAACCTCAGACATTCCAGGACAGATCCCTGAATGCAGAGCTAGGAGTACTCCTGACACTGTTGGTTCTGGCTCAGACACACACACACGGAATATCTGACAGCAGAGATAGAAGTGTGCTCCTGCAGCATAGGTTTTAAGGACCCACTGTTTGACTCTTGAACTATTTTATGCTACAATTTGTCAGGGTACGTGGATTTATTTCCCTCTATTTGGATAGAGTTTACTGTTTGTCATTGCTGTATTTTGGGGTCACACACTACAGTACTCAGGCCTTACTCCTGCTCTGACCTCAGGGATCACAGCTGTCGGGGTCCCTCGACAATCGGGTGCCTGGCTAGAGCACTTGGTCAGCCAATTGCAAGCTGCTCATACCTGCTGTGTCATCACACAGTCCTCCAAGATAGGATATTTATTATAGGTAAAAGGTAGGCACAGCCAGGAGTGTTTCCTCAGCCCAGAGGTAGTAAAAAGCCCTATAGGTTGCTGTGTGGGGACTATGTGGTGTCTGGCCCTTTAAAACCCTGACCGGAAGTGTAGGTGAGGTCACAGAGCCCCGCCTTTCCCTGGGGTCTTTGTGGGCGGAGCAATCTCCACCCTGTTTGTTGCCTGGTGAGGAGCGGGGGTGGGGCGGGAAGGGGGCGGCCAGGGCGTGGGGGCGTCCCATAGGGCCAGTTTCCTCGCTGGCCTGGCCGCTGAGTGGTCCATCTGGGAGCTCTGAGCCTCCGCCGCCTGCCCAGCCCGGGATGCCCCCAGCGCCCGCCTTTTCGAGAGGTTTGTCTCTCCCTTCCGTCTATCTTAGCGCATCGCATCCAGGGAGGTTTTTATTTAGGAGGCGCGTGCGGGGGCGGGGGTGAGGGAATGGGGGGGTCGGTGGTGCCTGGCAGGTGGGCTGACAAGTGAAGTGGAAGGTTCGGGAGCAAAAGTCGTTCGGAAAGGGTCGGGAACAACGGAAATCAGGACGACCAGAAGAGAGAGAGTTTTCTTTTCAGGTTTGTTTTTCATTGTGCGTCCTGGTAGCCCTGGCCGGGGCGGCCCCATGGGGTCGGGGGCACGAGACCCTCGCCCTCCCCTCCAACCCATCGCTCTGGCCCCCAACCGGAGAGGAACGTGTCGGAGCCCGAGGGAGCCCCAGCTTGCCCGCAAGTCTGAACACACTGCCTCATTCATTTCTTTCCACAAATTCTTAGTCATCTGTTGCGTTTCATTGCATAACTCAAACTGCAGATTCAGGTTTTGGCATTGCAGCCATTTGATTTGAGAGTGGAGTCACTGGGTGTGAGTCAGCTGGTAAAATTTGCACGTTGGGGACAGGTATTCTGCTTGCAGGGGATCAAGGATGTGATTTTAATGGTGGATGACAGGGCACTGCAGAGAGGAAATCTAGAGCCTAATGCTTGGCGTAGAGGCCCTTCCTGAGCTTCCCTGGGTGGTGAAATCACTGCTCAATACCGAAAGAAATTTCTATTTTTTCCTTTGAATAAAATGTTTATTTCTATTGCTTCCATTTGATCGAAACTGGTAATTGTTTGAAAACAACTAGTTTGGGCTTTGTGGGGGGAGCGATAGATCAGTGGGTGTATACTTGGTTTTTATGCGACCGGCCCGGGTTTTATTCCTGGCGTCCCTTTTGGTCCCCTGAGGACCACCATGAGGAATTCCTCAGTGCAGAGACAGCAGTAACCCCTGTGCTTCACCAGGTGTGACCCAAAAAGCCAAAACTGAAAAAGAAAACCAGTTTGAGGGCACTAGTGTCAGCGCAGTGAGAAGGAGAAAGGTTTGCATCCATTTGCTCCCTTACAGACCCTCCAGGAGTGATCCCTGAGCACTGCCTGGTGTGTCTCTAAAGAAGACAAACTTCAAAATAAAAGGACCAAAAAAAGGATCGATCCTGAGGGCCATCCATTTTTGGTGAGATGTTTTCAATGGCCCCCGTGGCTCGTCGTGTCTGCAGGGATGCAGGGTTGCCTTCACTCCATGCATCAGGCGCTCCACACTGAGCTCCACTCTGAGCTTGAACTGAACCCTGACTGGAATCTATTTTCTTTTCTCTTGGAATGGTGTGTCAGCTTTCTGCTATCACTGTCGCTGTCCTCCCATGGTTCATCGATTTGCTCGAGCTGGCCTAGTAAGGTCCCCCGTTGGAGACTTGGTTGTTATTGTGTGTGGCATGTCGAATACATCACGGGGAGCTTGCCAGGCTTTGCCGTGCGGGCGAGATACTCTCCGTAGCTTGCCGGGCTCTCCGAGAGGGGTGGAGGAATCGAACTCAGATCCGCCATGTTGGCTGCGTGCAAGGCAAACGCCCTACCTCGGTGCTCTCTCTCTAACGCTTTCTGCAAAGGGAGATATTTCCACTCGTGTCTGTTTATTGAGTTTACAAAAAAATAAAACACCGAACATATGGGGCTTTCCTAGTGCATTATTTATGAGGGACAAGATCAGTAAAAAGTGGCGGCCCCTGGTAGAAGGGGTACTCTGAAGGCCAGTTTTGTGGCAGGACACAAGCATCCTCCCGTTAGCATCCCAGAACTCTCAGTCTCCACATTGTTAGTAGCGGGACCATTCGGACCTGGGAGGTGCTTTCGTGCTTTCTTTCTCACTGAATTCCTGACATCCAGGCAGTTCCTGGGGTGCAGTAGTGGCTTCAGAGTGATGCGGAGCTTAGGGCGGTGCAGTGGGGTCTGTACACAGTACAGGGGTTGTGGGATTGAGTGTGCCCTTGTTGCATTTTGGCATGGGGCTGAGCACTGGGGCTACAGGCCTTGGGGTTGCGGAACCCACCCAAGGGCTAGGGGCTTGAGTGGCCAACACTCCCAACATGGGACTTGTCGGTACAAATCCTGAAGCCTTTAGCCTTGACGTAGATGCTATAGAATCTGCAGATTCATGTTCAGGGTCGGGGCTGCAGCCCCCTAAAGGCAAGAGACTCTGTTGCAGACCGTCCTATTCATTGGCGATTGTGATGGGGAGGGGCCTTTTTGGAAGCGTGGTTCACGCAGGTGGGAGGTTTAGGCCAATGAAATTTTAATTTGGGGGTTTGTTTTAGTTGTTTTTTTATGTTTTGTGGGGGGAGTGAGAGAGGACATACCCTAAGATGCTCACTCCTGGCTCAGTGCTCAGGAATCATTCCTGGCGGTGCTCTGGGATCTGGGATGCTGAAGCTTGATTGGGGCGAGGAGGGCAAGCATCTTGCCTGCTTTACTGTCTGTCTAATTCCAACGCTGATGTTTTTTCCAGATGAGGAATTTAGACTCATCTTCAGTTATGAAAAATCCTCTATGCTTCATCTCTTCCTGACTGGGCGATCCCTGGATACTGGCTCTTGGGGTGAGTATAGCAGGTCAAGGATTTAATTTTTCTTGCTCTTGCAGGAAGATGTTCTTATTGTCGCATTGGGGGGGGGGGAACTTTGCTCAGGGGTCACTCCTGGCTTGCTGGCAAGAAATTTACTTTGAAAGGGCCAGAGGTATGGTGCAGCAAGTAGGGTGCTTGCCTTGCATGCAGCTAACACAGATTTGATCAGCTGCATCCCAGCAAACCTCAGACATTCCAGGACAGATCCCTGAATGCAGAGCTAGGAGTACTCCTGACACTGTTGGTTCTGGCTCAGACACACACACACGGAATATCTGAGAGCAGAGATAGAAGTGTGCTCCTGCAGCATACAAAGCTGGGAAACAGGGTTTTAAGGACCCACTGTTTGACTCTTGAACTATTTTATGCTACAATTTGTCAGGGTACGTGGATTTATTTCCCTCTATTTGGATAGAGTTTACTGTTTGTCACTGCTGTATTTTGGGGTCACACACTACAGTACTCAGGCCTTATTCCTGCTCTGACCTCAGGGATCACAGCTGTCGGGGTCCCTCGACAATCGGGTGCCTGGCTAGAGCACTTGGTCAGCCAATTGCAAGCTGCTCATACCTGCTGTGTCATCACACAGTCCTCCAAGATAGGATATTTATTATAGGTAAAAGGTAGGCACAGCCAGGAGTGTTTCCTCAGCCCAGAGGTAGTAAAAAGCCCTATAGGTTGCTGTGTGGGGACTATGTGGTGTCTGGCCCTTTAAAACCCTGACCGGAAGTGTAGGTGAGGTCACAGAGCCCCGCCTTTCCCTGGGGTCTTTGTGGGCGGAGCAATCTCCACCCTGTTTGTTGCCTGGTGAGGAGCGGGGGTGGGGCGGGAAGGGGGCGGCCAGGGCGTGGGGGCGTCCCATAGGGCCAGTTTCCTCGCTGGCCTGGCCGCTGAGTGGTCCATCTGGGAGCTCTGAGCCTCCGCCGCCTGCCCAGCCCGGGATGCCCCCAGCGCACGCCTTTTCGAGAGGTTTGTCTCTCCCTTCCGTCTATCTTAGCGCATCACATCCAGGGAGGTTTTTATTTAGGAGGCGCGTGCGGGGGCGGGGGTGAGGGAATGGGGGGGGTCGGTGGTGCCTGGCAGGTGGGCTGACAAGTGAAGTGGAAGGTTCGGGAGCAAAAGTCGTTCGGAAAGGGTCGGGAACAACGGAAATCAGGACGACCAGAAGAGAGAGAGTTTTCTTTTCAGGTTTGTTTTTCATTGTGCGTCCTGGTAGCCCTGGCCGGGGTGGCCCCATGGGGTTGGGGGCACGAGACCCTCGCCCTCCCCTCCAACCCATCGCTCTGGCCCCCAACCGGAGAGGAACGTGTCGGAGCCCGAGGGAGCCCCAGCTTGCCCGCAAGTCTGAACACACTGCCTCATTCATTTCTTTCCACAAATTCTTAGTCATCTGTTGCGTTTCATTGCATAACTCAAACTGCAGATTCAGGTTTTGGCATTGCAGCCATTTGATTTGAGAGTGGAGTCACTGGGTGTGAGTCAGCTGGTAAAATTTGCACGTTGGGGACAGATATTCTGCTGGCAGGGGATCAAGGATGTGATTTTAATGGTGGATGACAGGGCACTGCAGAGAGGAAATCTAGAGCCTAATGCTTGGCGTAGAGGCCCTTCCTGAGCTTCCCTGGGTGGTGAAATCACTTCTAAAAACCGAAAGAAATTTCTATTTTTTCCTTTGAATAAAATGTTTATTTCTATTGCTTCCATTTGATCGAAACTGGTAATTGTTTGAAAACAACTAGTTTGGGCTTTGTGGGGGGAGCGATAGATCAGTGGGTGTATACTTGGTTTTTATGCGACCGGCCCGGGTTTTATTCCTGGCGTCCCTTTTGATCCCCTGAGGACCACCATGAGGAATTCCTCAGTGCAGAGACAGCAGTAACCCCTGTGCTTCACCAGGTGTGACCCAAAAAGCCAAAACTGAAAAAGAAAACCAGTTTGAGGGCACTAGTGTCAGCGCAGTGAGAAGGAGAAAGGTTTGCATCCATTTGCTCCCTTACAGACCCTCCAGGAGTGATCCCTGAGCACTGCCTGGTGTGTCTCTAAAGAAGACAAACTTCAAAATAAAAGGACCAAAAAAAGGATCGATCCTGAGGGCCATCCATTTTTGGTGAGATGTTTTCAATGGCCCCCGTGGCTCGTCGTGTCTGCAGGGATGCAGGGTTGCCTTCACTCCATGCATCAGGCGCTCCACACTGAGCTCCACACTGAGCTTGAACTGAACCCTGACTGGAATCTATTTTCTTTTCTCTTGGAATGGTGTGTCAGCTTTCTGCTATCACTGTCGCTGTCCTCCCATGGTTCATCGATTTGCTCGAGCTGGCCTAGTAAGGTCCCCCGTTGGAGACTTGGTTGTTATTGTGTGTGGCATGTCGAATACATCACGGGGAGCTTGCCAGGCTTTGCCGTGCGGGCGAGATACTCTCCGTAGCTTGCCGGGCTCTCCGAGAGGGGTGGAGGAATCGAACTCAGATCCGCCATGTTGGCTGCGTGCAAGGCAAACGCCCTACCTCGGTGCTCTCTCTCTAACGCTTTCTGCAAAGGGAGATATTTCCACTCGTGTCTGTTTATTGAGTTTACAAAAAAATAAAACACCGAACATATGGGGCTTTCCTAGTGCATTATTTATGAGGGACAAGATCAGTAAAAAGTGGCGGCCCCTGGTAGAAGGGGTACTCTGAAGGCCAGTTTTGTGGCAGGACACAAGCATCCTCCCGTTAGCATCCCAGAACTCTCAGTCTCCACATTGTTAGTAGCGGGACCATTCGGACCTGGGAGGTGCTTTCGTGCTTTCTTTCTCACTGTATTCCTGACATCCAGGCAGTTCCTGGGGTGCAGTAGTGGCTTCAGAGTGATGCGGAGCTTAGGGCGGTGCAGTGGGGTCTGTACACAGTACAGGGGTTGTGGGATTGAGTGTGCCCTTGTTGCATTTTGGCATGGGGCTGAGCACTGGGGCTACAGGCCTTGGGGTTGCGGAACCCACCCAAGGGCTAGGGGCTTGAGTGGCCAACACTCCCAACATGGGACTTGTCGGTACAAATCCTGAAGCCTTTAGCCTTGACGTAGATGCTATAGAATCTGCAGATTCATGTTCAGGGTCGGGGCTGCAGCCCCCTAAAGGCAAGAGACTCTGTTGCAGACCGTCCTATTCATTGGCGATTGTGATGGGGAGGGGCCTTTTTGGAAGCGTGGTTCACGCAGGTGGGAGGTTTAGGCCAATGAAATTTTAATTTGGGGGTTTGTTTTAGTTGTTTTTTTATGTTTTGTGGGGGGAGTGAGAGAGGACATACCCTAAGATGCTCACTCCTGGCTCAGTGCTCAGGAATCATTCCTGGCGGTGCTCTGGGATCTGGGATGCTGAAGCTTGATTGGGGCGAGGAGGGCAAGCATCTTGCCTGCTTTACTGTCTGTCTAATTCCAACGCTGATGTTTTTTCCAGATGAGGAATTTAGACTCATCTTCAGTTATGAAAAATCCTCTATGCTTCATCTCTTCCTGACTGGGCGATCCCTGGATACTGGCTCTTGGGGTGAGTATAGCAGGTCAAGGATTTAATTTTTCTTGCTCTTGCAGGAAGATGTTCTTATTGTCGCATTGGGGGGGGGGGGGAACTTTGCTCAGGGGTCACTCCTGGCTTGCTGGCAAGAAATTTACTTTGAAAGGGCCAGAGGTATGGTGCAGCAAGTAGGGTGCTTGCCTTGCATGCAGCTAACACAGATTTGATCAGCTGCATCCCAGCAAACCTCAGACATTCCAGGACAGATCCCTGAATGCAGAGCTAGGAGTACTCCTGACACTGTTGGTTCTGGCTCAGACACACACACACGGAATATCTGAGAGCAGAGATAGAAGTGTGCTCCTGCAGCATACAAAGCTGGGAAACAGGGTTTTAAGGACCCACTGTTTGACTCTTGAACTATTTTATGCTACAATTTGTCAGGGTACGTGGATTTATTTCCCTCTATTTGGATAGAGTTTACTGTTTGTCACTGCTGTATTTTGGGGTCACACACTACAGTACTCAGGCCTTATTCCTGCTCTGACCTCAGGGATCACAGCTGTCGGGGTCCCTCGACAATCGGGTGCCTGGCTAGAGCACTTGGTCAGCCAATTGCAAGCTGCTCATACCTGCTGTGTCATCACACAGTCCTCCAAGATAGGATATTTATTATAGGTAAAAGGTAGGCACAGCCAGGAGTGTTTCCTCAGCCCAGAGGTAGTAAAAAGCCCTATAGGTTGCTGTGTGGGGACTATGTGGTGTCTGGCCCTTTAAAACCCTGACCGGAAGTGTAGGTGAGGTCACAGAGCCCCGCCTTTCCCTGGGGTCTTTGTGGGCGGAGCAATCTCCACCCTGTTTGTTGCCTGGTGAGGAGCGGGGGTGGGGCGGGAAGGGGGCGGCCAGGGCGTGGGGGCGTCCCATAGGGCCAGTTTCCTCGCTGGCCTGGCCGCTGAGTGGTCCATCTGGGAGCTCTGAGCCTCCGCCGCCTGCCCAGCCCGGGATGCCCCCAGCGCCCGCCTTTTCGAGAGGTTTGTCTCTCCCTTCCGTCTATCTTAGCGCATCGCATCCAGGGAGGTTTTTATTTAGGAGGCGCGTGCGGGGGCGGGGGTGAGGGAATGGGGGGGTCGGTGGTGCCTGGCAGGTGGGCTGACAAGTGAAGTGGAAGGTTCGGGAGCAAAAGTCGTTCGGAAAGGGTCGGGAACAACGGAAATCAGGACGACCAGAAGAGAGAGAGTTTTCTTTTCAGGTTTGTTTTTCATTGTGCGTCCTGGTAGCCCTGGCCGGGGTGGCCCCATGGGGTCGGGGGCACGAGACCCTCGCCCTCCCCTCCAACCCATCGCTCTGGCCCCCAACCGGAGAGGAACGTGTCGGAGCCCGAGGGAGCCCCAGCTTGCCCGCAAGTCTGAACACACTGCCTCATTCATTTCTTTCCACAAATTCTTAGTCATCTGTTGCGTTTCATTGCATAACTCAAACTGCAGATTCAGGTTTTGGCATTGCAGCCATTTGATTTGAGAGTGGAGTCACTGGGTGTGAGTCAGCTGGTAAAATTTGCACGTTGGGGACAGGTATTCTGCTTGCAGGGGATCAAGGATGTGATTTTAATGGTGGATGACAGGGCACTGCAGAGAGGAAATCTAGAGCCTAATGCTTGGCGTAGAGGCCCTTCCTGAGCTTCCCTGGGTGGTGAAATCACTGCTCAATACCGAAAGAAATTTCTATTTTTTCCTTTGAATAAAATGTTTATTTCTATTGCTTCCATTTGATCGAAACTGGTAATTGTTTGAAAACAACTAGTTTGGGCTTTGTGGGGGGAGCGATAGATCAGTGGGTGTATACTTGGTTTTTATGCGACCGGCCCGGGTTTTATTCCTGGCGTCCCTTTTGGTCCCCTGAGGACCACCATGAGGAATTCCTCAGTGCAGAGACAGCAGTAACCCCTGTGCTTCACCAGGTGTGACCCAAAAAGCCAAAACTGAAAAAGAAAACCAGTTTGAGGGCACTAGTGTCAGCGCAGTGAGAAGGAGAAAGGTTTGCATCCATTTGCTCCCTTACAGACCCTCCAGGAGTGATCCCTGAGCACTGCCTGGTGTGTCTCTAAAGAAGACAAACTTCAAAATAAAAGGACCAAAAAAAGGATCGATCCTGAGGGCCATCCATTTTTGGTGAGATGTTTTCAATGGCCCCCGTGGCTCGTCGTGTCTGCAGGGATGCAGGGTTGCCTTCACTCCATGCATCAGGCGCTCCACACTGAGCTCCACTCTGAGCTTGAACTGAACCCTGACTGGAATCTATTTTCTTTTCTCTTGGAATGGTGTGTCAGCTTTCTGCTATCACTGTCGCTGTCCTCCCATGGTTCATCGATTTGCTCGAGCTGGCCTAGTAAGGTCCCCCGTTGGAGACTTGGTTGTTATTGTGTGTGGCATGTCGAATACATCACGGGGAGCTTGCCAGGCTTTGCCGTGCGGGCGAGATACTCTCCGTAGCTTGCCGGGCTCTCCGAGAGGGGTGGAGGAATCGAACTCAGATCCGCCATGTTGGCTGCGTGCAAGGCAAACGCCCTACCTCGGTGCTCTCTCTCTAACGCTTTCTGCAAAGGGAGATATTTCCACTCGTGTCTGTTTATTGAGTTTACAAAAAAATAAAACACCGAACATATGGGGCTTTCCTAGTGCATTATTTATGAGGGACAAGATCAGTAAAAAGTGGCGGCCCCTGGTAGAAGGGGTACTCTGAAGGCCAGTTTTGTGGCAGGACACAAACATCCTCCCGTTAGCATCCCAGAACTCTCAGTCTCCACATTGTTAGTAGCGGGACCATTCGGACCTGGGAGGTGCTTTCGTGCTTTCTTTCTCACTGAATTCCTGACATCCAGGCAGTTCCTGGGGTGCAGTAGTGGCTTCAGAGTGATGCGGAGCTTAGGGCGGTGCAGTGGGGTCTGTACACAGTACAGGGGTTGTGGGATTGAGTGTGCCCTTGTTGCATTTTGGCATGGGGCTGAGCACTGGGGCTACAGGCCTTGGGGTTGCGGAACCCACCCAAGGGCTAGGGGCTTGAGTGGCCAACACTCCCAACATGGGACTTGTCGGTACAAATCCTGAAGCCTTTAGCCTTGACGTAGATGCTATAGAATCTGCAGATTCATGTTCAGGGTCGGGGCTGCAGCCCCCTAAAGGCAAGAGACTCTGTTGCAGACCGTCCTATTCATTGGCGATTGTGATGGGGAGGGGCCTTTTTGGAAGCGTGGTTCACGCAGGTGGGAGGTTTAGGCCAATGAAATTTTAATTTGGGGGTTTGTTTTAGTTGTTTTTTTATGTTTTGTGGGGGGAGTGAGAGAGGACATACCCTAAGATGCTCACTCCTGGCTCAGTGCTCAGGAATCATTCCTGGCGGTGCTCTGGGATCTGGGATGCTGAAGCTTGATTGGGGCGAGGAGGGCAAGCATCTTGCCTGCTTTACTGTCTGTCTAATTCCAACGCTGATGTTTTTTCCAGATGAGGAATTTAGACTCATCTTCAGTTATGAAAAATCCTCTATGCTTCATCTCTTCCTGACTGGGCGATCCCTGGATACTGGCTCTTGGGGTGAGTATAGCAGGTCAAGGATTTAATTTTTCTTGCTCTTGCAGGAAGATGTTCTTATTGTCGCATTGGGGGGGGGGAACTTTGCTCAGGGGTCACTCCTGGCTTGCTGGCAAGAAATTTACTTTGAAAGGGCCAGAGGTATGGTGCAGCAAGTAGGGTGCTTGCCTTGCATGCAGCTAACACAGATTTGATCAGCTGCATCCCAGCAAACCTCAGACATTCCAGGACAGATCCCTGAATGCAGAGCTAGGAGTACTCCTGACACTGTTGGTTCTGGCTCAGACACACACACACGGAATATCTGAGAGCAGAGATAGAAGTGTGCTCCTGCAGCATACAAAGCTGGGAAACAGGGTTTTAAGGACCCACTGTTTGACTCTTGAACTATTTTATGCTACAATTTGTCAGGGTACGTGGATTTATTTCCCTCTATTTGGATAGAGTTTACTGTTTGTCACTGCTGTATTTTGGGGTCACACACTACAGTACTCAGGCCTTATTCCTGCTCTGACCTCAGGGATCACAGCTGTCGGGGTCCCTCGACAATCGGGTGCCTGGCTAGAGCACTTGGTCAGCCAATTGCAAGCTGCTCATACCTGCTGTGTCATCACACAGTCCTCCAAGATAGGATATTTATTATAGGTAAAAGGTAGGCACAGCCAGGAGTGTTTCCTCAGCCCAGAGGTAGTAAAAAGCCCTATAGGTTGCTGTGTGGGGACTATGTGGTGTCTGGCCCTTTAAAACCCTGACCGGAAGTGTAGGTGAGGTCACAGAGCCCCGCCTTTCCCTGGGGTCTTTGTGGGCGGAGCAATCTCCACCCTGTTTGTTGCCTGGTGAGGAGCGGGGGTGGGGCGGGAAGGGGGCGGCCAGGGCGTGGGGGCGTCCCATAGGGCCAGTTTCCTCGCTGGCCTGGCCGCTGAGTGGTCCATCTGGGAGCTCTGAGCCTCCGCCGCCTGCCCAGCCCGGGATGCCCCCAGCGCCCGCCTTTTCGAGAGGTTTGTCTCTCCCTTCCGTCTATCTTAGCGCATCACATCCAGGGAGGTTTTTATTTAGGAGGCGCGTGCGGGGGCGGGGGTGAGGGAATGGGGGGGGTCGGTGGTGCCTGGCAGGTGGGCTGACAAGTGAAGTGGAAGGTTCGGGAGCAAAAGTCGTTCGGAAAGGGTCGGGAACAACGGAAATCAGGACGACCAGAAGAGAGAGAGTTTTCTTTTCAGGTTTGTTTTTCATTGTGCGTCCTGGTAGCCCTGGCCGGGGTGGCCCCATGGGGTTGGGGGCACGAGACCCTCGCCCTCCCCTCCAACCCATCGCTCTGGCCCCCAACCGGAGAGGAACGTGTCGGAGCCCGAGGGAGCCCCAGCTTGCCCGCAAGTCTGAACACACTGCCTCATTCATTTCTTTCACAAATTCTTAGTCATCTGTTGCGTTTCATTGCATAACTCAAACTGCAGATTCAGGTTTTGGCATTGCAGCCATTTGATTTGAGAGTGGAGTCACTGGGTGTGAGTCAGCTGGTAAAATTTGCACGTTGGGGACAGATATTCTGCTGGCAGGGGATCAAGGATGTGATTTTAATGGTGGATGACAGGGCACTGCAGAGAGGAAATCTAGAGCCTAATGCTTGGCGTAGAGGCCCTTCCTGAGCTTCCCTGGGTGGTGAAATCACTTCTAAAAACCGAAAGAAATTTCTATTTTTTCCTTTGAATAAAATGTTTATTTCTATTGCTTCCATTTGATCGAAACTGGTAATTGTTTGAAAACAACTAGTTTGGGCTTTGTGGGGGGAGCGATAGATCAGTGGGTGTATACTTGGTTTTTATGCGACCGGCCCGGGTTTTATTCCTGGCGTCCCTTTTGATCCCCTGAGGACCACCATGAGGAATTCCTCAGTGCAGAGACAGCAGTAACCCCTGTGCTTCACCAGGTGTGACCCAAAAAGCCAAAACTGAAAAAGAAAACCAGTTTGAGGGCACTAGTGTCAGCGCAGTGAGAAGGAGAAAGGTTTGCATCCATTTGCTCCCTTACAGACCCTCCAGGAGTGATCCCTGAGCACTGCCTGGTGTGTCTCTAAAGAAGACAAACTTCAAAATAAAAGGACCAAAAAAAGGATCGATCCTGAGGGCCATCCATTTTTGGTGAGATGTTTTCAATGGCCCCCGTGGCTCGTCGTGTCTGCAGGGATGCAGGGTTGCCTTCACTCCATGCATCAGGCGCTCCACACTGAGCTCCACACTGAGCTTGAACTGAACCCTGACTGGAATCTATTTTCTTTTCTCTTGGAATGGTGTGTCAGCTTTCTGCTATCACTGTCGCTGTCCTCCCATGGTTCATCGATTTGCTCGAGCTGGCCTAGTAAGGTCCCCCGTTGGAGACTTGGTTGTTATTGTGTGTGGCATGTCGAATACATCACGGGGAGCTTGCCAGGCTTTGCCGTGCGGGCGAGATACTCTCCGTAGCTTGCCGGGCTCTCCGAGAGGGGTGGAGGAATCGAACTCAGATCCGCCATGTTGGCTGCGTGCAAGGCAAACGCCCTACCTCGGTGCTCTCTCTCTAACGCTTTCTGCAAAGGGAGATATTTCCACTCGTGTCTGTTTATTGAGTTTACAAAAAAATAAAACACCGAACATATGGGGCTTTCCTAGTGCATTATTTATGAGGGACAAGATCAGTAAAAAGTGGCGGCCCCTGGTAGAAGGGGTACTCTGAAGGCCAGTTTTGTGGCAGGACACAAGCATCCTCCCGTTAGCATCCCAGAACTCTCAGTCTCCACATTGTTAGTAGCGGGAACATTCGGACCTGGGAGGTGCTTTCGTGCTTTCTTTCTCACTGTATTCCTGACATCCAGGCAGTTCCTGGGGTGCAGTAGTGGCTTCAGAGTGATGCGGAGCTTAGGGCGGTGCAGTGGGGTCTGTACACAGTACAGGGGTTGTGGGATTGAGTGTGCCCTTGTTGCATTTTGGCATGGGGCTGAGCACTGGGGTTACAGGCCTTGGGGTTGCGGAATCCACCCAAGGGCTAGGGGCTTGAGTGGCCAACACTCCCAACATGGGACTTGTCGGTACAAATCCTGAAGCCTTTAGCCTTGACGTAGATGCTATAGAATCTGCAGATTCATGTTCAGGGTCGGGGCTGCAGCCCCCTAAAGGCAAGAGACTCTGTTGCAGACCGTCCTATTCATTGGCGATTGTGATGGGGAGGGGCCTTTTTGGAAGCGTGGTTCACGCAGGTGGGAGGTTTAGGCCAATGAAATTTTAATTTGGGGGTTTGTTTTAGTTGTTTTTTTATGTTTTGTGGGGGGAGTGAGAGAGGACATACCCTAAGATGCTCACTCCTGGCTCAGTGCTCAGGAATCATTCCTGGCGGTGCTCTGGGATCTGGGATGCTGAAGCTTGATTGGGGCGAGGAGGGCAAGCATCTTGCCTGCTTTACTGTCTGTCTAATTCCAACGCTGATGTTTTTTCCAGATGAGGAATTTAGACTCATCTTCAGTTATGAAAAATCCTCTATGCTTCATCTCTTCCTGACTGGGCGATCCCTGGATACTGGCTCTTGGGGTGAGTATAGCAGGTCAAGGATTTAATTTTTCTTGCTCTTGCAGGAAGATGTTCTTATTGTCGCATTGGGGGGGGGGAACTTTGCTCAGGGGTCACTCCTGGCTTGCTGGCAAGAAATTTACTTTGAAAGGGCCAGAGGTATGGTGCAGCAAGTAGGGTGCTTGCCTTGCATGCAGCTAACACAGATTTGATCAGCTGCATCCCAGCAAACCTCAGACATTCCAGGACAGATCCCTGAATGCAGAGCTAGGAGTACTCCTGACACTGTTGGTTCTGGCTCAGACACACACACACGGAATATCTGAGAGCAGAGATAGAAGTGTGCTCCTGCAGCATACAAAGCTGGGAAACAGGGTTTTAAGGACCCACTGTTTGACTCTTGAACTATTTTATGCTACAATTTGTCAGGGTACGTGGATTTATTTCCCTCTATTTGGATAGAGTTTACTGTTTGTCACTGCTGTATTTTGGGGTCACACACTACAGTACTCAGGCCTTATTCCTGCTCTGACCTCAGGGATCACAGCTGTCGGGGTCCCTCGACAATCGGGTGCCTGGCTAGAGCACTTGGTCAGCCAATTGCAAGCTGCTCATACCTGCTGTGTCATCACACAGTCCTCCAAGATAGGATATTTATTATAGGTAAAAGGTAGGCACAGCCAGGAGTGTTTCCTCAGCCCAGAGGTAGTAAAAAGCCCTATAGGTTGCTGTGTGGGGACTATGTGGTGTCTGGCCCTTTAAAACCCTGACCGGAAGTGTAGGTGAGGTCACAGAGCCCCGCCTTTCCCTGGGGTCTTTGTGGGCGGAGCAATCTCCACCCTGTTTGTTGCCTGGTGAGGAGCGGGGGTGGGGCGGGAAGGGGGCGGCCAGGGCGTGGGGGCGTCCCATAGGGCCAGTTTCCTCGCTGGCCTGGCCGCTGAGTGGTCCATCTGGGAGCTCTGAGCCTCCGCCGCCTGCCCAGCCCGGGATGCCCCCAGCGCCCGCCTTTTCGAGAGGTTTGTCTCTCCCTTCCGTCTATCTTAGCGCATCGCATCCAGGGAGGTTTTTATTTAGGAGGCGCGTGCGGGGGCGGGGGTGAGGGAATGGGGGGGTCGGTGGTGCCTGGCAGGTGGGCTGACAAGTGAAGTGGAAGGTTCGGGAGCAAAAGTCGTTCGGAAAGGGTCGGGAACAACGGAAATCAGGACGACCAGAAGAGAGAGAGTTTTCTTTTCAGGTTTGTTTTTCATTGTGCGTCCTGGTAGCCCTGGCCGGGGTGGCCCCATGGGGTCGGGGGCACGAGACCCTCGCCCTCCCCTCCAACCCATCGCTCTGGCCCCCAACCGGAGAGGAACGTGTCGGAGCCCGAGGGAGCCCCAGCTTGCCCGCAAGTCTGAACACACTGCCTCATTCATTTCTTTCCACAAATTCTTAGTCATCTGTTGCGTTTCATTGCATAACTCAAACTGCAGATTCAGGTTTTGGCATTGCAGCCATTTGATTTGAGAGTGGAGTCACTGGGTGTGAGTCAGCTGGTAAAATTTGCACGTTGGGGACAGGTATTCTGCTTGCAGGGGATCAAGGATGTGATTTTAATGGTGGATGACAGGGCACTGCAGAGAGGAAATCTAGAGCCTAATGCTTGGCGTAGAGGCCCTTCCTGAGCTTCCCTGGGTGGTGAAATCACTGCTCAAAACCGAAAGAAATTTCTATTTTTTCCTTTGAATAAAATGTTTATTTCTATTGCTTCCATTTGATCGAAACTGGTAATTGTTTGAAAACAACTAATTTGGGCTTTGTGGGGGGAGCGATAGATCTGTGGGTGTATACTTGGTTTTTATGCGACCGGCCCGGGTTTTATTCCTGGCGTCCCTTTTGGTCCCCTGAGGACCACCATGAGGAATTCCTCAGTGCAGAGACAGCAGTAACCCCTGTGCTTCACCAGGTGTGACCCAAAAAGCCAAAACTGAAAAAGAAAACCAGTTTGAGGGCACTAGTGTCAGCGCAGTGAGAAGGAGAAAGGTTTGCATCCATTTGCTCCCTTACAGACCCTCCAGGAGTGATCCCTGAGCACTGCCTGGTGTGTCTCTAAAGAAGACAAACTTCAAAATAAAAGGACCAAAAAAAGGATCGATCCTGAGGGCCATCCATTTTTGGTGAGATGTTTTCAATGGCCCCCGTGGCTCGTCGTGTCTGCAGGGATGCAGGGTTGCCTTCACTCCATGCATCAGGCGCTCCACACTGAGCTCCACTCTGAGCTTGAACTGAACCCTGACTGGAATCTATTTTCTTTTCTCTTGGAATGGTGTGTCAGCTTTCTGCTATCACTGTCGCTGTCCTCCCATGGTTCATCGATTTGCTCGAGCTGGCCTAGTAAGGTCCCCCGTTGGAGACTTGGTTGTTATTGTGTGTGGCATGTCGAATACATCACGGGGAGCTTGCCAGGCTTTGCCGTGCGGGCGAGATACTCTCCGTAGCTTGCCGGGCTCTCCGAGAGGGGTGGAGGAATCGAACTCAGATCCGCCATGTTGGCTGCGTGCAAGGCAAACGCCCTACCTCGGTGCTCTCTCTCTAACGCTTTCTGCAAAGGGAGATATTTCCACTCGTGTCTGTTTATTGAGTTTACAAAAAAATAAAACACCGAACATATGGGGCTTTCCTAGTGCATTATTTATGAGGGACAAGATCAGTAAAAAGTGGCGGCCCCTGGTAGAAGGGGTACTCTGAAGGCCAGTTTTGTGGCAGGACACAAGCATCCTCCCGTTAGCATCCCAGAACTCTCAGTCTCCACATTGTTAGTAGCGGGACCATTCGGACCTGGGAGGTGCTTTCGTGCTTTCTTTCTCACTGAATTCCTGACATCCAGGCAGTTCCTGGGGTGCAGTAGTGGCTTCAGAGTGATGCGGAGCTTAGGGCGGTGCAGTGGGGTCTGTACACAGTACAGGGGTTGTGGGATTGAGTGTGCCCTTGTTGCATTTTGGCATGGGGCTGAGCACTGGGGCTACAGGCCTTGGGGTTGCGGAACCCACCCAAGGGCTAGGGGCTTGAGTGGCCAACACTCCCAACATGGGACTTGTCGGTACAAATCCTGAAGCCTTTAGCCTTGACGTAGATGCTATAGAATCTGCAGATTCATGTTCAGGGTCGGGGCTGCAGCCCCCTAAAGGCAAGAGACTCTGTTGCAGACCGTCCTATTCATTGGCGATTGTGATGGGGAGGGGCCTTTTTGGAAGCGTGGTTCACGCAGGTGGGAGGTTTAGGCCAATGAAATTTTAATTTGGGGGTTTGTTTTAGTTGTTTTTTTATGTTTTGTGGGGGGAGTGAGAGAGGACATACCCTAAGATGCTCACTCCTGGCTCAGTGCTCAGGAATCATTCCTGGCGGTGCTCTGGGATCTGGGATGCTGAAGCTTGATTGGGGCGAGGAGGGCAAGCATCTTGCCTGCTTTACTGTCTGTCTAATTCCAACGCTGATGTTTTTTCCAGATGAGGAATTTAGACTCATCTTCAGTTATGAAAAATCCTCTATGCTTCATCTCTTCCTGACTGGGCGATCCCTGGATACTGGCTCTTGGGGTGAGTATAGCAGGTCAAGGATTTAATTTTTCTTGCTCTTGCAGGAAGATGTTCTTATTGTCGCATTGGGGGGGGGGGGGAACTTTGCTCAGGGGTCACTCCTGGCTTGCTGGCAAGAAATTTACTTTGAAAGGGCCAGAGGTATGGTGCAGCAAGTAGGGTGCTTGCCTTGCATGCAGCTAACACAGATTTGATCAGCTGCATCCCAGCAAACCTCAGACATTCCAGGACAGATCCCTGAATGCAGAGCTAGGAGTACTCCTGACACTGTTGGTTCTGGCTCAGACACACACACACGGAATATCTGAGAGCAGAGATAGAAGTGTGCTCCTGCAGCATACAAAGCTGGGAAACAGGGTTTTAAGGACCCACTGTTTGACTCTTGAACTATTTTATGCTACAATTTGTCAGGGTACGTGGATTTATTTCCCTCTATTTGGATAGAGTTTACTGTTTGTCACTGCTGTATTTTGGGGTCACACACTACAGTACTCAGGCCTTATTCCTGCTCTGACCTCAGGGATCACAGCTGTCGGGGTCCCTCGACAATCGGGTGCCTGGCTAGAGCACTTGGTCAGCCAATTGCAAGCTGCTCATACCTGCTGTGTCATCACACAGTCCTCCAAGATAGGATATTTATTATAGGTAAAAGGTAGGCACAGCCAGGAGTGTTTCCTCAGCCCAGAGGTAGTAAAAAGCCCTATAGGTTGCTGTGTGGGGACTAAGTGGTGTCTGGCCCTTTAAAACCCTGACCGGAAGTGTAGGTGAGGTCACAGAGCCCCGCCTTTCCCTGGGGTCTTTGTGGGCGGAGCAATCTCCACCCTGTTTGTTGCCTGGTGAGGAGCGGGGGTGGGGCGGGAAGGGGGCGGCCAGGGCGTGGGGGCGTCCCATAGGGCCAGTTTCCTCGCTGGCCTGGCCGCTGAGTGGTCCATCTGGGAGCTCTGAGCCTCCGCCGCCTGCCCAGCCCGGGATGCCCCCAGCGCCCGCCTTTTCGAGAGGTTTGTCTCTCCCTTCCGTCTATCTTAGCGCATCACATCCAGGGAGGTTTTTATTTAGGAGGCGCGTGCGGGGGCGGGGGTGAGGGAATGGGGGGGTCGGTGGTGCCTGGCAGGTGGGCTGACAAGTGAAGTGGAAGGTTCGGGAGCAAAAGTCGTTCGGAAAGGGTCGGGAACAACGGAAATCAGGACGACCAGAAGAGAGAGAGTTTTCTTTTCAGGTTTGTTTTTCATTGTGCATCCTGGTAGCCCTGGCCGGGGCGGCCCCATGGGGTCGGGGGCACGAGACCCTCGCCCTCCCCTCCAACCCATCGCTCTGGCCCCCAACCGGAGAGGAACGTGTCGGAGCCCGAGGGAGCCCCAGCTTGCCCGCAAGTCTGAACACACTGCCTCATTCATTTCTTTCCACAAATTCTTAGTCATCTGTTGCGTTTCATTGCATAACTCAAACTGCAGATTCAGGTTTTGGCATTGCAGCCATTTGATTTGAGAGTGGAGTCACTGGGTGTGAGTCAGCTGGTAAAATTTGCACGTTGGGGACAGATATTCTGCTTGCAGGGGATCAAGGATGTGATTTTAATGGTGGATGACAGGGCACTGCAGAGAGGAAATCTAGAGCCTAATGCTTGGCTTAGAGGCCCTTCCTGAGCTTCCCTGGGTGGTGAAATCACTGCTCAAAACCGAAAGAAATTTCTATTTTTTCCTTTGAATAAAATGTTTATTTCTATTGCTTCCATTTGATCGAAACTGGTAATTGTTTGAAAACAACTAGTTTGGGCTTTGTGGGGGGAGCGATAGATCAGTGGGTGTATACTTGGTTTTTATGCGACCGGCCCGGGTTTTATTCCTGGCGTCCCTTTTGGTCCCCTGAGGACCACCATGAGGAATTCCTCAGTGCAGAGACAGCAGTAACCCCTGTGCTTCACCAGGTGTGACCCAAAAAGCCAAAACTGAAAAAGAAAACCAGTTTGAGGGCACTAGTGTCAGCGCAGTGAGAAGGAGAAAGGTTTGCATCCATTTGCTCCCTTACAGACCCTCCAGGAGTGATCCCTGAGCACTGCCTGGTGTGTCTCTAAAGAAGACAAACTTCAAAATAAAAGGACCAAAAAAAGGATCGATCCTGAGGGCCATCCATTTTTGGTGAGATGTTTTCAATGGCCCCCGTGGCTCGTCGTGTCTGCAGGGATGCAGGGTTGCCTTCACTCCATGCATCAGGCGCTCCACACTGAGCTCCACTCTGAGCTTGAACTGAACCCTGACTGGAATCTATTTTCTTTTCTCTTGGAATGGTGTGTCAGCTTTCTGCTATCACTGTCGCTGTCCTCCCATGGTTCATCGATTTGCTCGAGCTGGCCTAGTAAGGTCCCCCGTTGGAGACTTGGTTGTTATTGTGTGTGGCATGTCGAATACATCACGGGGAGCTTGCCAGGCTTTGCCGTGCGGGCGAGATACTCTCCGTAGCTTGCCGGGCTCTCCGAGAGGGGTGGAGGAATCGAACTCAGATCCGCCATGTTGGCTGCGTGCAAGGCAAACGCCCTACCTCGGTGCTCTCTCTCTAACGCTTTCTGCAAAGGGAGATATTTCCACTCGTGTCTGTTTATTGAGTTTACAAAAAAATAAAACACCGAACATATGGGGCTTTCCTAGTGCATTATTTATGAGGGACAAGATCAGTAAAAAGTGGCGGCCCCTGGTAGAAGGGGTACTCTGAAGGCCAGTTTTGTGGCAGGACACAAGCATCCTCCCGTTAGCATCCCAGAACTCTCAGTCTCCACATTGTTAGTAGCGGGACCATTCGGACCTGGGAGGTGCTTTCGTGCTTTCTTTCTCACTGAATTCCTGACATCCAGGCAGTTCCTGGGGTGCAGTAGTGGCTTCAGAGTGATGCGGAGCTTAGGGCGGTGCAGTGGGGTCTGTACACAGTACAGGGGTTGTGGGATTGAGTGTGCCCTTGTTGCATTTTGGCATGGGGCTGAGCACTGGGGCTACAGGCCTTGGGGTTGCGGAACCCACCCAAGGGCTAGGGGCTTGAGTGGCCAACACTCCCAACATGGGACTTGTCGGTACAAATCCTGAAGCCTTTAGCCTTGACGTAGATGCTATAGAATCTGCAGATTCATGTTCAGGGTCGGGGCTGCAGCCCCCTAAAGGCAAGAGACTCTGTTGCAGACCGTCCTATTCATTGGCGATTGTGATGGGGAGGGGCCTTTTTGGAAGCGTGGTTCACGCAGGTGGGAGGTTTAGGCCAATGAAATTTTAATTTGGGGGTTTGTTTTAGTTGTTTTTTTATGTTTTGTGGGGGGAGTGAGAGAGGACATACCCTAAGATGCTCACTCCTGGCTCAGTGCTCAGGAATCATTCCTGGCGGTGCTCTGGGATCTGGGATGCTGAAGCTTGATTGGGGCGAGGAGGGCAAGCATCTTGCCTGCTTTACTGTCTGTCTAATTCCAACGCTGATGTTTTTTCCAGATGAGGAATTTAGACTCATCTTCAGTTATGAAAAATCCTCTATGCTTCATCTCTTCCTGACTGGGCGATCCCTGGATACTGGCTCTTGGGGTGAGTATAGCAGGTCAAGGATTTAATTTTTCTTGCTCTTGCAGGAAGATGTTCTTATTGTCGCATTGGGGGGGGGGGAACTTTGCTCAGGGGTCACTCCTGGCTTGCTGGCAAGAAATTTACTTTGAAAGGGCCAGAGGTATGGTGCAGCAAGTAGGGTGCTTGCCTTGCATGCAGCTAACACAGATTTGATCAGCTGCATCCCAGCAAACCTCAGACATTCCAGGACAGATCCCTGAATGCAGAGCTAGGAGTACTCCTGACACTGTTGGTTCTGGCTCAGACACACACACACGGAATATCTGAGAGCAGAGATAGAAGTGTGCTCCTGCAGCATACAAAGCTGGGAAACAGGGTTTTAAGGACCCACTGTTTGACTCTTGAACTATTTTATGCTACAATTTGTCAGGGTACGTGGATTTATTTCCCTCTATTTGGATAGAGTTTACTGTTTGTCACTGCTGTATTTTGGGGTCACACACTACAGTACTCAGGCCTTACTCCTGCTCTGACCTCAGGGATCACAGCTGTCGGGGTCCCTCGACAATCGGGTGCCTGGCTAGAGCACTTGGTCAGCCAATTGCAAGCTGCTCATACCTGCTGTGTCATCACACAGTCCTCCAAGATAGGATATTTATTATAGGTAAAAGGTAGGCACAGCCAGGAGTGTTTCCTCAGCCCAGAGGTAGTAAAAAGCCCTATAGGTTGCTGTGTGGGGACTATGTGGTGTCTGGCCCTTTAAAACCCTGACCGGAAGTGTAGGTGAGGTCACAGAGCCCCGCCTTTCCCTGGGGTCTTTGTGGGCGGAGCAATCTCCACCCTGTTTGTTGCCTGGTGAGGAGCGGGGGTGGGGCGGGAAGGGGGCGGCCAGGGCGTGGGGGCGTCCCATAGGGCCAGTTTCCTCGCTGGCCTGGCCGCTGAGTGGTCCATCTGGGAGCTCTGAGCCTCCGCCGCCTGCCCAGCCCGGGATGCCCCCAGCGCCCGCCTTTTCGAGAGGTTTGTCTCTCCCTTCCGTCTATCTTAGCGCATCACATCCAGGGAGGTTTTTATTTAGGAGGCGAGTGCGGGGGCGGGGGTGAGGGAATGGGGGGGTCGGTGGTGCCTGGCAGGTGGGCTGACAAGTGAAGTGGAAGGTTCGGGAGCAAAAGTCGTTCGGAAAGGGTCGGGAACAACGGAAATCAGGACGACCAGAAGAGAGAGAGTTTTCTTTTCAGGTTTGTTTTTCATTGTGCGTCCTGGTAGCCCTGGCCGGGGCGGCCCCATGGGGTCGGGGGCACGAGACCCTCGCCCTCCCCTCGAACCCATCGCTCTGGCCCCCAACCGGAGAGGAACGTGTCGGAGCCCGAGGGAGCCCCAGCTTGCCCGCAAGTCTGAACACACTGCCTCATTCATTTCTTTCCACAAATTCTTAGTCATCTGTTGCGTTTCATTGCATAACTCAAACTGCAGATTCAGGTTTTGGCATTGCAGCCATTTGATTTGAGAGTGGAGTCACTGGGTGTGAGTCAGCTGGTAAAATTTGCACGTTGGGGACAGGTATTCTGCTTGCAGGGGATCAAGGATGTGATTTTAATGGTGGATGACAGGGCACTGCAGAGAGGAAATCTAGAGCCTAATGCTTGGCGTAGAGGCCCTTCCTGAGCTTCCCTGGGTGGTGAAATCACTGCTCAAAACCGAAAGAAATTTCTATTTTTTCCTTTGAATAAAATGTTTATTTCTATTGCTTCCATTTGATCGAAACTGGTAATTGTTTGAAAACAACTAGTTTGGGCTTTGTGGGGGGAGCGATAGATCAGTGGGTGTATACTTGGTTTTTATGCGACCGGCCCGGGTTTTATTCCTGGCGTCCCTTTTGGTCCCCTGAGGACCACCATGAGGAATTCCTCAGTGCAGAGACAGCAGTAACCCCTGTGCTTCACCAGGTGTGACCCAAAAAGCCAAAACTGAAAAAGAAAACCAGTTTGAGGGCACTAGTGTCAGCGCAGTGAGAAGGAGAAAGGTTTGCATCCATTTGCTCCCTTACAGACCCTCCAGGAGTGATCCCTGAGCACTGCCTGGTGTGTCTCTAAAGAAGACAAACTTCAAAATAAAAGGACCAAAAAAAGGATCGATCCTGAGGGCCATCCATTTTTGGTGAGATGTTTTCAATGGCCCCCGTGGCTCGTCGTGTCTGCAGGGATGCAGGGTTGCCTTCACTCCATGCATCAGGCGCTCCACACTGAGCTCCACTCTGAGCTTGAACTGAACCCTGACTGGAATCTATTTTCTTTTCTCTTGGAATGGTGTGTCAGCTTTCTGCTATCACTGTCGCTGTCCTCCCATGGTTCATCGATTTGCTCGAGCTGGCCTAGTAAGGTCCCCCGTTGGAGACTTGGTTGTTATTGTGTGTGGCATGTCGAATACATCACGGGGAGCTTGCCAGGCTTTGCCGTGCGGGCGAGATACTCTCCGTAGCTTGCCGGGCTCTCCGAGAGGGGTGGAGGAATCGAACTCAGATCCGCCATGTTGGCTGCGTGCAAGGCAAACGCCCTACCTCGGTGCTCTCTCTCTAACGCTTTCTGCAAAGGGAGATATTTCCACTCGTGTCTGTTTATTGAGTTTACAAAAAAATAAAACACCGAACATATGGGGCTTTCCTAGTGCATTATTTATGAGGGACAAGATCAGTAAAAAGTGGCGGCCCCTGGTAGAAGGGGTACTCTGAAGGCCAGTTTTGTGGCAGGACACAAGCATCCTCCCGTTAGCATCCCAGAACTCTCAGTCTCCACATTGTTAGTAGCGGGACCATTCGGACCTGGGAGGTGCTTTCGTGCTTTCTTTCTCACTGAATTCCTGACATCCAGGCAGTTCCTGGGGTGCAGTAGTGGCTTCAGAGTGATGCGGAGCTTAGGGCGGTGCAGTGGGGTCTGTACACAGTACAGGGGTTGTGGGATTGAGTGTGCCCTTGTTGCATTTTGGCATGGGGCTGAGCACTGGGGCTACAGGCCTTGGGGTTGCGGAACCCACCCAAGGGCTAGGGGCTTGAGTGGCCAACACTCCCAACATGGGACTTGTCGGTACAAATCCTGAAGCCTTTAGCCTTGACGTAGATGCTATAGAATCTGCAGATTCATGTTCAGGGTCGGGGCTGCAGCCCCCTAAAGGCAAGAGACTCTGTTGCAGACCGTCCTATTCATTGGCGATTGTGATGGGGAGGGGCCTTTTTGGAAGCGTGGTTCACGCAGGTGGGAGGTTTAGGCCAATGAAATTTTAATTTGGGGGTTTGTTTTAGTTGTTTTTTTATGTTTTGTGGGGGGAGTGAGAGAGGACATACCCTAAGATGCTCACTCCTGGCTCAGTGCTCAGGAATCATTCCTGGCGGTGCTCTGGGATCTGGGATGCTGAAGCTTGATTGGGGCGAGGAGGGCAAGCATCTTGCCTGCTTTACTGTCTGTCTAATTCCAACGCTGATGTTTTTTCCAGATGAGGAATTTAGACTCATCTTCAGTTATGAAAAATCCTCTATGCTTCATCTCTTCCTGACTGGGCGATCCCTGGATACTGGCTCTTGGGGTGAGTATAGCAGGTCAAGGATTTAATTTTTCTTGCTCTTGCAGGAAGATGTTCTTATTGTCGCATTGGGGGGGGGGGAACTTTGCTCAGGGGTCACTCCTGGCTTGCTGGCAAGAAATTTACTTTGAAAGGGCCAGAGGTATGGTGCAGCAAGTAGGGTGCTTGCCTTGCATGCAGCTAACACAGATTTGATCAGCTGCATCCCAGCAAACCTCAGACATTCCAGGACAGATCCCTGAATGCAGAGCTAGGAGTACTCCTGACACTGTTGGTTCTGGCTCAGACACACACACACGGAATATCTGAGAGCAGAGATAGAAGTGTGCTCCTGCAGCATACAAAGCTGGGAAACAGGGTTTTAAGGACCCACTGTTTGACTCTTGAACTATTTTATGCTACAATTTGTCAGGGTACGTGGATTTATTTCCCTCTATTTGGATAGAGTTTACTGTTTGTCACTGCTGTATTTTGGGGTCACACACTACAGTACTCAGGCCTTATTCCTGCTCTGACCTCAGGGATCACAGCTGTCGGGGTCCCTCGACAATCGGGTGCCTGGCTAGAGCACTTGGTCAGCCAATTGCAAGCTGCTCATACCTGCTGTGTCATCACACAGTCCTCCAAGATAGGATATTTATTATAGGTAAAAGGTAGGCACAGCCAGGAGTGTTTCCTCAGCCCAGAGGTAGTAAAAAGCCCTATAGGTTGCTGTGTGGGGACTATGTGGTGTCTGGCCCTTTAAAACCCTGACCGGAAGTGTAGGTGAGGTCACAGAGCCCCGCCTTTCCCTGGGGTCTTTGTGGGCGGAGCAATCTCCACCCTGTTTGTTGCCTGGTGAGGAGCGGGGGTGGGGCGGGAAGGGGGCGGCCAGGGCGTGGGGGCGTCCCATAGGGCCAGTTTCCTCGCTGGCCTGGCCGCTGAGTGGTCCATCTGGGAGCTCTGAGCCTCCGCCGCCTGCCCAGCCCGGGATGCCCCCAGCGCCCGCCTTTTCGAGAGGTTTGTCTCTCCCTTCCGTCTATCTTAGCGCATCGCATCCAGGGAGGTTTTTATTTAGGAGGCGCGTGCGGGGGCGGGGGTGAGGGAATGGGGGGGTCGGTGGTGCCTGGCAGGTGGGCTGACAAGTGAAGTGGAAGGTTCGGGAGCAAAAGTCGTTCGGAAAGGGTCGGGAACAACGGAAATCAGGACGACCAGAAGAGAGAGAGTTTTCTTTTCAGGTTTGTTTTTCATTGTGCGTCCTGGTAGCCCTGGCCGGGGCGGCCCCATGGGGTCGGGGGCACGAGACCCTCGCCCTCCCCTCGAACCCATCGCTCTGGCCCCCAACCGGAGAGGAACGTGTCGGAGCCCGAGGGAGCCCCAGCTTGCCCGCAAGTCTGAACACACTGCCTCATTCATTTCTTTCCACAAATTCTTAGTCATCTGTTGCGTTTCATTGCATAACTCAAACTGCAGATTCAGGTTTTGGCATTGCAGCCATTTGATTTGAGAGTGGAGTCACTGGGTGTGAGTCAGCTGGTAAAATTTGCACGTTGGGGACAGGTATTCTGCTTGCAGGGGATCAAGGATGTGATTTTAATGGTGGATGACAGGGCACTGCAGAGAGGAAATCTAGAGCCTAATGCTTGGCGTAGAGGCCCTTCCTGAGCTTCCCTGGGTGGTGAAATCACTGCTCAAAACCGAAAGAAATTTCTATTTTTTCCTTTGAATAAAATGTTTATTTCTATTGCTTCCATTTGATCGAAACTGGTAATTGTTTGAAAACAACTAGTTTGGGCTTTGTGGGGGGAGCGATAGATCAGTGGGTGTATACTTGGTTTTTATGCGACCGGCCCGGGTTTTATTCCTGGCGTCCCTTTTGGTCCCCTGAGGACCACCATGAGGAATTCCTCAGTGCAGAGACAGCAGTAACCCCTGTGCTTCACCAGGTGTGACCCAAAAAGCCAAAACTGAAAAAGAAAACCAGTTTGAGGGCACTAGTGTCAGCGCAGTGAGAAGGAGAAAGGTTTGCATCCATTTGCTCCCTTACAGACCCTCCAGGAGTGATCCCTGAGCACTGCCTGGTGTGTCTCTAAAGAAGACAAACTTCAAAATAAAAGGACCAAAAAAAGGATCGATCCTGAGGGCCATCCATTTTTGGTGAGATGTTTTCAATGGCCCCCGTGGCTCGTCGTGTCTGCAGGGATGCAGGGTTGCCTTCACTCCATGCATCAGGCGCTCCACACTGAGCTCCACTCTGAGCTTGAACTGAACCCTGACTGGAATCTATTTTCTTTTCTCTTGGAATGGTGTGTCAGCTTTCTGCTATCACTGTCGCTGTCCTCCCATGGTTCATCGATTTGCTCGAGCTGGCCTAGTAAGGTCCCCCGTTGGAGACTTGGTTGTTATTGTGTGTGGCATGTCGAATACATCACGGGGAGCTTGCCAGGCTTTGCCGTGCGGGCGAGATACTCTCCGTAGCTTGCCGGGCTCTCCGAGAGGGGTGGAGGAATCGAACTCAGATCCGCCATGTTGGCTGCGTGCAAGGCAAACGCCCTACCTCGGTGCTCTCTCTCTAACGCTTTCTGCAAAGGGAGATATTTCCACTCGTGTCTGTTTATTGAGTTTACAAAAAAATAAAACACCGAACATATGGGGCTTTCCTAGTGCATTATTTATGAGGGACAAGATCAGTAAAAAGTGGCGGCCCCTGGTAGAAGGGGTACTCTGAAGGCCAGTTTTGTGGCAGGACACAAGCATCCTCCCGTTAGCATCCCAGAACTCTCAGTCTCCACATTGTTAGTAGCGGGACCATTCGGACCTGGGAGGTGCTTTCGTGCTTTCTTTCTCACTGAATTCCTGACATCCAGGCAGTTCCTGGGGTGCAGTAGTGGCTTCAGAGTGATGCGGAGCTTAGGGCGGTGCAGTGGGGTCTGTACACAGTACAGGGGTTGTGGGATTGAGTGTGCCCTTGTTGCATTTTGGCATGGGGCTGAGCACTGGGGCTACAGGCCTTGGGGTTGCGGAACCCACCCAAGGGCTAGGGGCTTGAGTGGCCAACACTCCCAACATGGGACTTGTCGGTACAAATCCTGAAGCCTTTAGCCTTGACGTAGATGCTATAGAATCTGCAGATTCATGTTCAGGGTCGGGGCTGCAGCCCCCTAAAGGCAAGAGACTCTGTTGCAGACCGTCCTATTCATTGGCGATTGTGATGGGGAGGGGCCTTTTTGGAAGCGTGGTTCACGCAGGTGGGAGGTTTAGGCCAATGAAATTTTAATTTGGGGGTTTGTTTTAGTTGTTTTTTTATGTTTTGTGGGGGGAGTGAGAGAGGACATACCCTAAGATGCTCACTCCTGGCTCAGTGCTCAGGAATCATTCCTGGCGGTGCTCTGGGATCTGGGATGCTGAAGCTTGATTGGGGCGAGGAGGGCAAGCATCTTGCCTGCTTTACTGTCTGTCTAATTCCAACGCTGATGTTTTTTCCAGATGAGGAATTTAGACTCATCTTCAGTTATGAAAAATCCTCTATGCTTCATCTCTTCCTGACTGGGCGATCCCTGGATACTGGCTCTTGGGGTGAGTATAGCAGGTCAAGGATTTAATTTTTCTTGCTCTTGCAGGAAGATGTTCTTATTGTCGCATTGGGGGGGGGGGAACTTTGCTCAGGGGTCACTCCTGGCTTGCTGGCAAGAAATTTACTTTGAAAGGGCCAGAGGTATGGTGCAGCAAGTAGGGTGCTTGCCTTGCATGCAGCTAACACAGATTTGATCAGCTGCATCCCAGCAAACCTCAGACATTCCAGGACAGATCCCTGAATGCAGAGCTAGGAGTACTCCTGACACTGTTGGTTCTGGCTCAGACACACACACACGGAATATCTGAGAGCAGAGATAGAAGTGTGCTCCTGCAGCATACAGAGCTGGGAAACAGGGTTTTAAGGACCCACTGTTTGACTCTTGAACTATTTTATGCTACAATTTGTCAGGGTACGTGGATTTATTTCCCTCTATTTGGATAGAGTTTACTGTTTGTCACTGCTGTATTTTGGGGTCACACACTACAGTACTCAGGCCTTACTCCTGCTCTGACCTCAGGGATCACAGCTGTCGGGGTCCCTCGACAATCGGGTGCCTGGCTAGAGCACTTGGTCAGCCAATTGCAAGCTGCTCATACCTGCTGTGTCATCACACAGTCCTCCAAGATAGGATATTTATTATAGGTAAAAGGTAGGCACAGCCAGGAGTGTTTCCTCAGCCCAGAGGTAGTAAAAAGCCCTATAGGTTGCTGTGTGGGGACTATGTGGTGTCTGGCCCTTTAAAACCCTGACCGGAAGTGTAGGTGAGGTCACAGAGCCCCGCCTTTCCCTGGGGTCTTTGTGGGCGGAGCAATCTCCACCCTGTTTGTTGCCTGGTGAGGAGCGGGGGTGGGGCGGGAAGGGGGCGGCCAGGGCGTGGGGGCGTCCCATAGGGCCAGTTTCCTCGCTGGCCTGGCCGCTGAGTGGTCCATCTGGGAGCTCTGAGCCTCCGCCGCCTGCCCAGCCCGGGATGCCCCCAGCGCCCGCCTTTTCGAGAGGTTTGTCTCTCCCTTCCGTCTATCTTAGCGCATCACATCCAGGGAGGTTTTTATTTAGGAGGCGAGTGCGGGGGCGGGGGTGAGGGAATGGGGGGGTCGGTGGTGCCTGGCAGGTGGGCTGACAAGTGAAGTGGAAGGTTCGGGAGCAAAAGTCGTTCGGAAAGGGTCGGGAACAACGGAAATCAGGACGACCAGAAGAGAGAGAGTTTTCTTTTCAGGTTTGTTTTTCATTGTGCGTCCTGGTAGCCCTGGCCGGGGCGGCCCCATGGGGTCGGGGGCACGAGACCCTCGCCCTCCCCTCGAACCCATCGCTCTGGCCCCCAACCGGAGAGGAACGTGTCGGAGCCCGAGGGAGCCCCAGCTTGCCCGCAAGTCTGAACACACTGCCTCATTCATTTCTTTCCACAAATTCTTAGTCATCTGTTGCGTTTCATTGCATAACTCAAACTGCAGATTCAGGTTTTGGCATTGCAGCCATTTGATTTGAGAGTGGAGTCACTGGGTGTGAGTCAGCTGGTAAAATTTGCACGTTGGGGACAGGTATTCTGCTTGCAGGGGATCAAGGATGTGATTTTAATGGTGGATGACAGGGCACTGCAGAGAGGAAATCTAGAGCCTAATGCTTGGCGTAGAGGCCCTTCCTGAGCTTCCCTGGGTGGTGAAATCACTGCTCAAAACCGAAAGAAATTTCTATTTTTTCCTTTGAATAAAATGTTTATTTCTATTGCTTCCATTTGATCGAAACTGGTAATTGTTTGAAAACAACTAGTTTGGGCTTTGTGGGGGGAGCGATAGATCAGTGGGTGTATACTTGGTTTTTATGCGACCGGCCCGGGTTTTATTCCTGGCGTCCCTTTTGGTCCCCTGAGGACCACCATGAGGAATTCCTCAGTGCAGAGACAGCAGTAACCCCTGTGCTTCACCAGGTGTGACCCAAAAAGCCAAAACTGAAAAAGAAAACCAGTTTGAGGGCACTAGTGTCAGCGCAGTGAGAAGGAGAAAGGTTTGCATCCATTTGCTCCCTTACAGACCCTCCAGGAGTGATCCCTGAGCACTGCCTGGTGTGTCTCTAAAGAAGACAAACTTCAAAATAAAAGGACCAAAAAAAGGATCGATCCTGAGGGCCATCCATTTTTGGTGAGATGTTTTCAATGGCCCCCGTGGCTCGTCGTGTCTGCAGGGATGCAGGGTTGCCTTCACTCCATGCATCAGGCGCTCCACACTGAGCTCCACTCTGAGCTTGAACTGAACCCTGACTGGAATCTATTTTCTTTTCTCTTGGAATGGTGTGTCAGCTTTCTGCTATCACTGTCGCTGTCCTCCCATGGTTCATCGATTTGCTCGAGCTGGCCTAGTAAGGTCCCCCGTTGGAGACTTGGTTGTTATTGTGTGTGGCATGTCGAATACATCACGGGGAGCTTGCCAGGCTTTGCCGTGCGGGCGAGATACTCTCCGTAGCTTGCCGGGCTCTCCGAGAGGGGTGGAGGAATCGAACTCAGATCCGCCATGTTGGCTGCGTGCAAGGCAAACGCCCTACCTCGGTGCTCTCTCTCTAACGCTTTCTGCAAAGGGAGATATTTCCACTCGTGTCTGTTTATTGAGTTTACAAAAAAATAAAACACCGAACATATGGGGCTTTCCTAGTGCATTATTTATGAGGGACAAGATCAGTAAAAAGTGGCGGCCCCTGGTAGAAGGGGTACTCTGAAGGCCAGTTTTGTGGCAGGACACAAGCATCCTCCCGTTAGCATCCCAGAACTCTCAGTCTCCACATTGTTAGTAGCGGGACCATTCGGACCTGGGAGGTGCTTTCGTGCTTTCTTTCTCACTGAATTCCTGACATCCAGGCAGTTCCTGGGGTGCAGTAGTGGCTTCAGAGTGATGCGGAGCTTAGGGCGGTGCAGTGGGGTCTGTACACAGTACAGGGGTTGTGGGATTGAGTGTGCCCTTGTTGCATTTTGGCATGGGGCTGAGCACTGGGGCTACAGGCCTTGGGGTTGCGGAACCCACCCAAGGGCTAGGGGCTTGAGTGGCCAACACTCCCAACATGGGACTTGTCGGTACAAATCCTGAAGCCTTTAGCCTTGACGTAGATGCTATAGAATCTGCAGATTCATGTTCAGGGTCGGGGCTGCAGCCCCCTAAAGGCAAGAGACTCTGTTGCAGACCGTCCTATTCATTGGCGATTGTGATGGGGAGGGGCCTTTTTGGAAGCGTGGTTCACGCAGGTGGGAGGTTTAGGCCAATGAAATTTTAATTTGGGGGTTTGTTTTAGTTGTTTTTTTATGTTTTGTGGGGGGAGTGAGAGAGGACATACCCTAAGATGCTCACTCCTGGCTCAGTGCTCAGGAATCATTCCTGGCGGTGCTCTGGGATCTGGGATGCTGAAGCTTGATTGGGGCGAGGAGGGCAAGCATCTTGCCTGCTTTACTGTCTGTCTAATTCCAACGCTGATGTTTTTTCCAGATGAGGAATTTAGACTCATCTTCAGTTATGAAAAATCCTCTATGCTTCATCTCTTCCTGACTGGGCGATCCCTGGATACTGGCTCTTGGGGTGAGTATAGCAGGTCAAGGATTTAATTTTTCTTGCTCTTGCAGGAAGATGTTCTTATTGTCGCATTGGGGGGGGGGGAACTTTGCTCAGGGGTCACTCCTGGCTTGCTGGCAAGAAATTTACTTTGAAAGGGCCAGAGGTATGGTGCAGCAAGTAGGGTGCTTGCCTTGCATGCAGCTAACACAGATTTGATCAGCTGCATCCCAGCAAACCTCAGACATTCCAGGACAGATCCCTGAATGCAGAGCTAGGAGTACTCCTGACACTGTTGGTTCTGGCTCAGACACACACACACGGAATATCTGAGAGCAGAGATAGAAGTGTGCTCCTGCAGCATACAAAGCTGGGAAACAGGGTTTTAAGGACCCACTGTTTGACTCTTGAACTATTTTATGCTACAATTTGTCAGGGTACGTGGATTTATTTCCCTCTATTTGGATAGAGTTTACTGTTTGTCACTGCTGTATTTTGGGGTCACACACTACAGTACTCAGGCCTTATTCCTGCTCTGACCTCAGGGATCACAGCTGTCGGGGTCCCTCGACAATCGGGTGCCTGGCTAGAGCACTTGGTCAGCCAATTGCAAGCTGCTCATACCTGCTGTGTCATCACACAGTCCTCCAAGATAGGATATTTATTATAGGTAAAAGGTAGGCACAGCCAGGAGTGTTTCCTCAGCCCAGAGGTAGTAAAAAGCCCTATAGGTTGCTGTGTGGGGACTATGTGGTGTCTGGCCCTTTAAAACCCTGACCGGAAGTGTAGGTGAGGTCACAGAGCCCCGCCTTTCCCTGGGGTCTTTGTGGGCGGAGCAATCTCCACCCTGTTTGTTGCCTGGTGAGGAGCGGGGGTGGGGCGGGAAGGGGGCGGCCAGGGCGTGGGGGCGTCCCATAGGGCCAGTTTCCTCGCTGGCCTGGCCGCTGAGTGGTCCATCTGGGAGCTCTGAGCCTCCGCCGCCTGCCCAGCCCGGGATGCCCCCAGCGCCCGCCTTTTCGAGAGGTTTGTCTCTCCCTTCCGTCTATCTTAGCGCATCGCATCCAGGGAGGTTTTTATTTAGGAGGCGCGTGCGGGGGCGGGGGTGAGGGAATGGGGGGGTCGGTGGTGCCTGGCAGGTGGGCTGACAAGTGAAGTGGAAGGTTCGGGAGCAAAAGTCGTTCGGAAAGGGTCGGGAACAACGGAAATCAGGACGACCAGAAGAGAGAGAGTTTTCTTTTCAGGTTTGTTTTTCATTGTGCGTCCTGGTAGCCCTGGCCGGGGCGGCCCCATGGGGTCGGGGGCACGAGACCCTCGCCCTCCCCTCGAACCCATCGCTCTGGCCCCCAACCGGAGAGGAACGTGTCGGAGCCCGAGGGAGCCCCAGCTTGCCCGCAAGTCTGAACACACTGCCTCATTCATTCCTTTCCACAAATTCTTAGTCATCTGTTGCGTTTCATTGCATAACTCAAACTGCAGATTCAGGTTTTGGCATTGCAGCCATTTGATTTGAGAGTGGAGTCACTGGGTGTGAGTCAGCTGGTAAAATTTGCACGTTGGGGACAGGTATTCTGCTTGCAGGGGATCAAGGATGTGATTTTAATGGTGGATGACAGGGCACTGCAGAGAGGAAATCTAGAGCCTAATGCTTGGCGTAGAGGCCCTTCCTGAGCTTCCCTGGGTGGTGAAATCACTGCTCAAAACCGAAAGAAATTTCTATTTTTTCCTTTGAATAAAATGTTTATTTCTATTGCTTCCATTTGATCGAAACTGGTAATTGTTTGAAAACAACTAGTTTGGGCTTTGTGGGGGGAGCGATAGATCAGTGGGTGTATACTTGGTTTTTATGCGACCGGCCCGGGTTTTATTCCTGGCGTCCCTTTTGGTCCCCTGAGGACCACCATGAGGAATTCCTCAGTGCAGAGACAGCAGTAACCCCTGTGCTTCACCAGGTGTGACCCAAAAAGCCAAAACTGAAAAAGAAAACCAGTTTGAGGGCACTAGTGTCAGCGCAGTGAGAAGGAGAAAGGTTTGCATCCATTTGCTCCCTTACAGACCCTCCAGGAGTGATCCCTGAGCACTGCCTGGTGTGTCTCTAAAGAAGACAAACTTCAAAATAAAAGGACCAAAAAAAGGATCGATCCTGAGGGCCATCCATTTTTGGTGAGATGTTTTCAATGGCCCCCGTGGCTCGTCGTGTCTGCAGGGATGCAGGGTTGCCTTCACTCCATGCATCAGGCGCTCCACACTGAGCTCCACTCTGAGCTTGAACTGAACCCTGACTGGAATCTATTTTCTTTTCTCTTGGAATGGTGTGTCAGCTTTCTGCTATCACTGTCGCTGTCCTCCCATGGTTCATCGATTTGCTCGAGCTGGCCTAGTAAGGTCCCCCGTTGGAGACTTGGTTGTTATTGTGTGTGGCATGTCGAATACATCACGGGGAGCTTGCCAGGCTTTGCCGTGCGGGCGAGATACTCTCCGTAGCTTGCCGGGCTCTCCGAGAGGGGTGGAGGAATCGAACTCAGATCCGCCATGTTGGCTGCGTGCAAGGCAAACGCCCTACCTCGGTGCTCTCTCTCTAACGCTTTCTGCAAAGGGAGATATTTCCACTCGTGTCTGTTTATTGAGTTTACAAAAAAATAAAACACCGAACATATGGGGCTTTCCTAGTGCATTATTTATGAGGGACAAGATCAGTAAAAAGTGGCGGCCCCTGGTAGAAGGGGTACTCTGAAGGCCAGTTTTGTGGCAGGACACAAGCATCCTCCCGTTAGCATCCCAGAACTCTCAGTCTCCACATTGTTAGTAGCGGGACCATTCGGACCTGGGAGGTGCTTTCGTGCTTTCTTTCTCACTGAATTCCTGACATCCAGGCAGTTCCTGGGGTGCAGTAGTGGCTTCAGAGTGATGCGGAGCTTAGGGCGGTGCAGTGGGGTCTGTACACAGTACAGGGGTTGTGGGATTGAGTGTGCCCTTGTTGCATTTTGGCATGGGGCTGAGCACTGGGGCTACAGGCCTTGGGGTTGCGGAACCCACCCAAGGGCTAGGGGCTTGAGTGGCCAACACTCCCAACATGGGACTTGTCGGTACAAATCCTGAAGCCTTTAGCCTTGACGTAGATGCTATAGAATCTGCAGATTCATGTTCAGGGTCGGGGCTGCAGCCCCCTAAAGGCAAGAGACTCTGTTGCAGACCGTCCTATTCATTGGCGATTGTGATGGGGAGGGGCCTTTTTGGAAGCGTGGTTCACGCAGGTGGGAGGTTTAGGCCAATGAAATTTTAATTTGGGGGTTTGTTTTAGTTGTTTTTTTATGTTTTGTGGGGGGAGTGAGAGAGGACATACCCTAAGATGCTCACTCCTGGCTCAGTGCTCAGGAATCATTCCTGGCGGTGCTCTGGGATCTGGGATGCTGAAGCTTGATTGGGGCGAGGAGGGCAAGCATCTTGCCTGCTTTACTGTCTGTCTAATTCCAACGCTGATGTTTTTTCCAGATGAGGAATTTAGACTCATCTTCAGTTATGAAAAATCCTCTATGCTTCATCTCTTCCTGACTGGGCGATCCCTGGATACTGGCTCTTGGGGTGAGTATAGCAGGTCAAGGATTTAATTTTTCTTGCTCTTGCAGGAAGATGTTCTTATTGTCGCATTGGGGGGGGGGAACTTTGCTCAGGGGTCACTCCTGGCTTGCTGGCAAGAAATTTACTTTGAAAGGGCCAGAGGTATGGTGCAGCAAGTAGGGTGCTTGCCTTGCATGCAGCTAACACAGATTTGATCAGCTGCATCCCAGCAAACCTCAGACATTCCAGGACAGATCCCTGAATGCAGAGCTAGGAGTACTCCTGACACTGTTGGTTCTGGCTCAGACACACACACACGGAATATCTGAGAGCAGAGATAGAAGTGTGCTCCTGCAGCATACAAAGCTGGGAAACAGGGTTTTAAGGACCCACTGTTTGACTCTTGAACTATTTTATGCTACAATTTGTCAGGGTACGTGGATTTATTTCCCTCTATTTGGATAGAGTTTACTGTTTGTCACTGCTGTATTTTGGGGTCACACACTACAGTACTCAGGCCTTATTCCTGCTCTGACCTCAGGGATCACAGCTGTCGGGGTCCCTCGACAATCGGGTGCCTGGCTAGAGCACTTGGTCAGCCAATTGCAAGCTGCTCATACCTGCTGTGTCATCACACAGTCCTCCAAGATAGGATATTTATTATAGGTAAAAGGTAGGCACAGCCAGGAGTGTTTCCTCAGCCCAGAGGTAGTAAAAAGCCCTATAGGTTGCTGTGTGGGGACTATGTGGTGTCTGGCCCTTTAAAACCCTGACCGGAAGTGTAGGTGAGGTCACAGAGCCCCGCCTTTCCCTGGGGTCTTTGTGGGCGGAGCAATCTCCACCCTGTTTGTTGCCTGGTGAGGAGCGGGGGTGGGGCGGGAAGGGGGCGGCCAGGGCGTGGGGGCGTCCCATAGGGCCAGTTTCCTCGCTGGCCTGGCCGCTGAGTGGTCCATCTGGGAGCTCTGAGCCTCCGCCGCCTGCCCAGCCCGGGATGCCCCCAGCGCCCGCCTTTTCGAGAGGTTTGTCTCTCCCTTCCGTCTATCTTAGCGCATCGCATCCAGGGAGGTTTTTATTTAGGAGGCGCGTGCGGGGGCGGGGGTGAGGGAATGGGGGGGTCGGTGGTGCCTGGCAGGTGGGCTGACAAGTGAAGTGGAAGGTTCGGGAGCAAAAGTCGTTCGGAAAGGGTCGGGAACAACGGAAATCAGGACGACCAGAAGAGAGAGAGTTTTCTTTTCAGGTTTGTTTTTCATTGTGCGTCCTGGTAGCCCTGGCCGGGGCGGCCCCATGGGGTCGGGGGCACGAGACCCTCGCCCTCCCCTCGAACCCATCGCTCTGGCCCCCAACCGGAGAGGAACGTGTCGGAGCCCGAGGGAGCCCCAGCTTGCCCGCAAGTCTGAACACACTGCCTCATTCATTCCTTTCCACAAATTCTTAGTCATCTGTTGCGTTTCATTGCATAACTCAAACTGCAGATTCAGGTTTTGGCATTGCAGCCATTTGATTTGAGAGTGGAGTCACTGGGTGTGAGTCAGCTGGTAAAATTTGCACGTTGGGGACAGGTATTCTGCTTGCAGGGGATCAAGGATGTGATTTTAATGGTGGATGACAGGGCACTGCAGAGAGGAAATCTAGAGCCTAATGCTTGGCGTAGAGGCCCTTCCTGAGATTCCCTGGGTGGTGAAATCACTGCTCAAAACCGAAAGAAATTTCTATTTTTTCCTTTGAATAAAATGTTTATTTCTATTGCTTCCATTTGATCGAAACTGGTAATTGTTTGAAAACAACTAGTTTGGGCTTTGTGGGGGGAGCGATAGATCAGTGGGTGTATACTTGGTTTTTATGCGACCGGCCCGGGTTTTATTCCTGGCGTCCCTTTTGGTCCCCTGAGGACCACCATGAGGAATTCCTCAGTGCAGAGACAGCAGTAACCCCTGTGCTTCACCAGGTGTGACCCAAAAAGCCAAAACTGAAAAAGAAAACCAGTTTGAGGGCACTAGTGTCAGCGCAGTGAGAAGGAGAAAGGTTTGCATCCATTTGCTCCCTTACAGACCCTCCAGGAGTGATCCCTGAGCACTGCCTGGTGTGTCTCTAAAGAAGACAAACTTCAAAATAAAAGGACCAAAAAAAGGATCGATCCTGAGGGCCATCCATTTTTGGTGAGATGTTTTCAATGGCCCCCGTGGCTCGTCGTGTCTGCAGGGATGCAGGGTTGCCTTCACTCCATGCATCAGGCGCTCCACACTGAGCTCCACTCTGAGCTTGAACTGAACCCTGACTGGAATCTATTTTCTTTTCTCTTGGAATGGTGTGTCAGCTTTCTGCTATCACTGTCGCTGTCCTCCCATGGTTCATCGATTTGCTCGAGCTGGCCTAGTAAGGTCCCCCGTTGGAGACTTGGTTGTTATTGTGTGTGGCATGTCGAATACATCACGGGGAGCTTGCCAGGCTTTGCCGTGCGGGCGAGATACTCTCCGTAGCTTGCCGGGCTCTCCGAGAGGGGTGGAGGAATCGAACTCAGATCCGCCATGTTGGCTGCGTGCAAGGCAAACGCCCTACCTCGGTGCTCTCTCTCTAACGCTTTCTGCAAAGGGAGATATTTCCACTCGTGTCTGTTTATTGAGTTTACAAAAAAATAAAACACCGAACATATGGGGCTTTCCTAGTGCATTATTTATGAGGGACAAGATCAGTAAAAAGTGGCGGCCCCTGGTAGAAGGGGTACTCTGAAGGCCAGTTTTGTGGCAGGACACAAGCATCCTCCCGTTAGCATCCCAGAACTCTCAGTCTCCACATTGTTAGTAGCGGGACCATTCGGACCTGGGAGGTGCTTTCGTGCTTTCTTTCTCACTGAATTCCTGACATCCAGGCAGTTCCTGGGGTGCAGTAGTGGCTTCAGAGTGATGCGGAGCTTAGGGCGGTGCAGTGGGGTCTGTACACAGTACAGGGGTTGTGGGATTGAGTGTGCCCTTGTTGCATTTTGGCATGGGGCTGAGCACTGGGGCTACAGGCCTTGGGGTTGCGGAACCCACCCAAGGGCTAGGGGCTTGAGTGGCCAACACTCCCAACATGGGACTTGTCGGTACAAATCCTGAAGCCTTTAGCCTTGACGTAGATGCTATAGAATCTGCAGATTCATGTTCAGGGTCGGGGCTGCAGCCCCCTAAAGGCAAGAGACTCTGTTGCAGACCGTCCTATTCATTGGCGATTGTGATGGGGAGGGGCCTTTTTGGAAGCGTGGTTCACGCAGGTGGGAGGTTTAGGCCAATGAAATTTTAATTTGGGGGTTTGTTTTAGTTGTTTTTTTATGTTTTGTGGGGGGAGTGAGAGAGGACATACCCTAAGATGCTCACTCCTGGCTCAGTGCTCAGGAATCATTCCTGGCGGTGCTCTGGGATCTGGGATGCTGAAGCTTGATTGGGGCGAGGAGGGCAAGCATCTTGCCTGCTTTACTGTCTGTCTAATTCCAACGCTGATGTTTTTTCCAGATGAGGAATTTAGACTCATCTTCAGTTATGAAAAATCCTCTATGCTTCATCTCTTCCTGACTGGGCGATCCCTGGATACTGGCTCTTGGGGTGAGTATAGCAGGTCAAGGATTTAATTTTTCTTGCTCTTGCAGGAAGATGTTCTTATTGTCGCATTGGGGGGGGGGGAACTTTGCTCAGGGGTCACTCCTGGCTTGCTGGCAAGAAATTTACTTTGAAAGGGCCAGAGGTATGGTGCAGCAAGTAGGGTGCTTGCCTTGCATGCAGCTAACACAGATTTGATCAGCTGCATCCCAGCAAACCTCAGACATTCCAGGACAGATCCCTGAATGCAGAGCTAGGAGTACTCCTGACACTGTTGGTTCTGGCTCAGACACACACACACGGAATATCTGAGAGCAGAGATAGAAGTGTGCTCCTGCAGCATACAAAGCTGGGAAACAGGGTTTTAAGGACCCACTGTTTGACTCTTGAACTATTTTATGCTACAATTTGTCAGGGTACGTGGATTTATTTCCCTCTATTTGGATAGAGTTTACTGTTTGTCACTGCTGTATTTTGGGGTCACACACTACAGTACTCAGGCCTTACTCCTGCTCTGACCTCAGGGATCACAGCTGTCGGGGTCCCTCGACAATCGGGTGCCTGGCTAGAGCACTTGGTCAGCCAATTGCAAGCTGCTCATACCTGCTGTGTCATCACACAGTCCTCCAAGATAGGATATTTATTATAGGTAAAAGGTAGGCACAGCCAGGAGTGTTTCCTCAGCCCAGAGGTAGTAAAAAGCCCTATAGGTTGCTGTGTGGGGACTATGTGGTGTCTGTCCCTTTAAAACCCTGACCAGAAGTGTAGGTGAGGTCACAGAGCCCCGCCTTTCCCTGGGGTCTTTGTGGGCGGAGCAATCTCCACCCTGTTTGTTGCCTGGTGAGGAGCGGGGGTGGGGCGGGAAGGGGGCGGCCAGGGCGTGGGGGCGTCCCATAGGGCCAGTTTCCTCGCTGGCCTGGCCGCTGAGTGGTCCATCTGGGAGCTCTGAGCCTCCGCCGCCTGCCCAGCCCGGGATGCCCCCAGCGCCCGCCTTTTCGAGAGGTTTGTCTCTCCCTTCCGTCTATCTTAGCGCATCGCATCCAGGGAGGTTTTTATTTAGGAGGCGCGTGCGGGGGCGGGGGTGAGGGAATGGGGGGGTCGGTGGTGCCTGGCAGGTGGGCTGACAAGTGAAGTGGAAGGTTCGGGAGCAAAAGTCGTTCGGAAAGGGTCGGGAACAACGGAAATCAGGACGACCAGAAGAGAGAGAGTTTTCTTTTCAGGTTTGTTTTTCATTGTGCGTCCTGGTAGCCCTGGCCGGGGCGGCCCCATGGGGTCGGGGGCACGAGACCCTCGCCCTCCCCTCCAACCCATCGCTCTGGCCCCCAACCGGAGAGGAACGTGTCGGAGCCCGAGGGAGCCCCAGCTTGCCCGCAAGTCTGAACACACTGCCTCATTCATTCCTTTCCACAAATTCTTAGTCATCTGTTGCGTTTCATTGCATAACTCAAACTGCAGATTCAGGTTTTGGCATTGCAGCCATTTGATTTGAGAGTGGAGTCACTGGGTGTGAGTCAGCTGGTAAAATTTGCACGTTGGGGACAGGTATTCTGCTTGCAGGGGATCAAGGATGTGATTTTAATGGTGGATGACAGGGCACTGCAGAGAGGAAATCTAGAGCCTAATGCTTGGCGTAGAGGCCCTTCCTGAGCTTCCCTGGGTGGTGAAATCACTGCTCAAAACCGAAAGAAATTTCTATTTTTTCCTTTGAATAAAATGTTTATTTCTATTGCTTCCATTTGATCGAAACTGGTAATTGTTTGAAAACAACTAGTTTGGGCTTTGTGGGGGGAGCGATAGATCAGTGGGTGTATACTTGGTTTTTATGCGACCGGCCCGGGTTTTATTCCTGGCGTCCCTTTTGGTCCCCTGAGGACCACCATGAGGAATTCCTCAGTGCAGAGACAGCAGTAACCCCTGTGCTTCACCAGGTGTGACCCAAAAAGCCAAAACTGAAAAAGAAAACCAGTTTGAGGGCACTAGTGTCAGCGCAGTGAGAAGGAGAAAGGTTTGCATCCATTTGCTCCCTTACAGACCCTCCAGGAGTGATCCCTGAGCACTGCCTGGTGTGTCTCTAAAGAAGACAAACTTCAAAATAAAAGGACCAAAAAAAGGATCGATCCTGAGGGCCATCCATTTTTGGTGAGATGTTTTCAATGGCCCCCGTGGCTCGTCGTGTCTGCAGGGATGCAGGGTTGCCTTCACTCCATGCATCAGGCGCTCCACACTGAGCTCCACTCTGAGCTTGAACTGAACCCTGACTGGAATCTATTTTCTTTTCTCTTGGAATGGTGTGTCAGCTTTCTGCTATCACTGTCGCTGTCCTCCCATGGTTCATCGATTTGCTCGAGCTGGCCTAGTAAGGTCCCCCGTTGGAGACTTGGTTGTTATTGTGTGTGGCATGTCGAATACATCACGGGGAGCTTGCCAGGCTTTGCCGTGCGGGCGAGATACTCTCCGTAGCTTGCCGGGCTCTCCGAGAGGGGTGGAGGAATCGAACTCAGATCCGCCATGTTGGCTGCGTGCAAGGCAAACGCCCTACCTCGGTGCTCTCTCTCTAACGCTTTCTGCAAAGGGAGATATTTCCACTCGTGTCTGTTTATTGAGTTTACAAAAAAATAAAACACCGAACATATGGGGCTTTCCTAGTGCATTATTTATGAGGGACAAGATCAGTAAAAAGTGGCGGCCCCTGGTAGAAGGGGTACTCTGAAGGCCAGTTTTGTGGCAGGACACAAGCATCCTCCCGTTAGCATCCCAGAACTCTCAGTCTCCACATTGTTAGTAGCGGGACCATTCGGACCTGGGAGGTGCTTTCGTGCTTTCTTTCTCACTGAATTCCTGACATCCAGGCAGTTCCTGGGGTGCAGTAGTGGCTTCAGAGTGATGCGGAGCTTAGGGCGGTGCAGTGGGGTCTGTACACAGTACAGGGGTTGTGGGATTGAGTGTGCCCTTGTTGCATTTTGGCATGGGGCTGAGCACTGGGGCTACAGGCCTTGGGGTTGCGGAACCCACCCAAGGGCTAGGGGCTTGAGTGGCCAACACTCCCAACATGGGACTTGTCGGTACAAATCCTGAAGCCTTTAGCCTTGACGTAGATGCTATAGAATCTGCAGATTCATGTTCAGGGTCGGGGCTGCAGCCCCCTAAAGGCAAGAGACTCTGTTGCAGACCGTCCTATTCATTGGCGATTGTGATGGGGAGGGGCCTTTTTGGAAGCGTGGTTCACGCAGGTGGGAGGTTTAGGCCAATGAAATTTTAATTTGGGGGTTTGTTTTAGTTGTTTTTTTATGTTTTGTGGGGGGAGTGAGAGAGGACATACCCTAAGATGCTCACTCCTGGCTCAGTGCTCAGGAATCATTCCTGGCGGTGCTCTGGGATCTGGGATGCTGAAGCTTGATTGGGGCGAGGAGGGCAAGCATCTTGCCTGCTTTACTGTCTGTCTAATTCCAACGCTGATGTTTTTTCCAGATGAGGAATTTAGACTCATCTTCAGTTATGAAAAATCCTCTATGCTTCATCTCTTCCTGACTGGGCGATCCCTGGATACTGGCTCTTGGGGTGAGTATAGCAGGTCAAGGATTTAATTTTTCTTGCTCTTGCAGGAAGATGTTCTTATTGTCGCATTGGGGGGGGGGGGGAACTTTGCTCAGGGGTCACTCCTGGCTTGCTGGCAAGAAATTTACTTTGAAAGGGCCAGAGGTATGGTGCAGCAAGTAGGGTGCTTGCCTTGCATGCAGCTAACACAGATTTGATCAGCTGCATCCCAGCAAACCTCAGACATTCCAGGACAGATCCCTGAATGCAGAGCTAGGAGTACTCCTGACACTGTTGGTTCTGGCTCAGACACACACACACGGAATATCTGAGAGCAGAGATAGAAGTGTGCTCCTGCAGCATACAAAGCTGGGAAACAGGGTTTTAAGGACCCACTGTTTGACTCTTGAACTATTTTATGCTACAATTTGTCAGGGTACGTGGATTTATTTCCCTCTATTTGGATAGAGTTTACTGTTTGTCACTGCTGTATTTTGGGGTCACACACTACAGTACTCAGGCCTTACTCCTGCTCTGACCTCAGGGATCACAGCTGTCGGGGTCCCTCGACAATCGGGTGCCTGGCTAGAGCACTTGGTCAGCCAATTGCAAGCTGCTCATACCTGCTGTGTCATCACACAGTCCTCCAAGATAGGATATTTATTATAGGTAAAAGGTAGGCACAGCCAGGAGTGTTTCCTCAGCCCAGAGGTAGTAAAAAGCCCTATAGGTTGCTGTGTGGGGACTATGTGGTGTCTGGCCCTTTAAAACCCTGACCGGAAGTGTAGGTGAGGTCACAGAGCCCCGCCTTTCCCTGGGGTCTTTGTGGGCGGAGCAATCTCCACCCTGTTTGTTGCCTGGTGAGGAGCGGGGGTGGGGCGGGAAGGGGGCGGCCAGGGCGTGGGGGCGTCCCATAGGGCCAGTTTCCTCGCTGGCCTCGCCGCTGAGTGGTCCATCTGGGAGCTCTGAGCCTCCGCCGCCTGCCCAGCCCGGGATGCCCCCAGCGCCCGCCTTTTCGAGAGGTTTGTCTCTCCCTTCCGTCTATCTTAGCGCATCGCATCCAGGGAGGTTTTTATTTAGGAGGCGCATGCGGGGGCGGGGGTGAGGGAATGGGGGGGTCGGTGGTGCCTGGCAGGTGGGCTGACAAGTGAAGTGGAAGGTTCGGGAGCAAAAGTCGTTCGGAAAGGGTCGGGAACAACGGAAATCAGGACGACCAGAAGAGAGAGAGTTTTCTTTTCAGGTTTGTTTTTCATTGTGCGTCCTGGTAGCCCTGGCCGGGGCGGCCCCATGGGGTCGGGGGCACGAGACCCTCGCCCTCCCCTCGAACCCATCGCTCTGGCCCCCAACCGGAGAGGAACGTGTCGGAGCCCGAGGGAGCCCCAGCTTGCCCGCAAGTCTGAACACACTGCCTCATTCATTTCTTTCCACAAATTCTTAGTCATCTGTTGCGTTTCATTGCATAACTCAAACTGCAGATTCAGGTTTTGGCATTGCAGCCATTTGATTTGAGAGTGGAGTCACTGGGTGTGAGTCAGCTGGTAAAATTTGCACGTTGGGGACAGGTATTCTGCTTGCAGGGGATCAAGGATGTGATTTTAATGGTGGATGACAGGGCACTGCAGAGAGGAAATCTAGAGCCTAATGCTTGGCGTAGAGGCCCTTCCTGAGCTTCCCTGGGTGGTGAAATCACTGCTCAAAACCGAAAGAAATTTCTATTTTTTCCTTTGAATAAAATGTTTATTTCTATTGCTTCCATTTGATCGAAACTGGTAATTGTTTGAAAACAACTAGTTTGGGCTTTGTGGGGGGAGCGATAGATCAGTGGGTGTATACTTGGTTTTTATGCGACCGGCCCGGGTTTTATTCCTGGCGTCCCTTTTGGTCCCCTGAGGACCACCATGAGGAATTCCTCAGTGCAGAGACAGCAGTAACCCCTGTGCTTCACCAGGTGTGACCCAAAAAGCCAAAACTGAAAAAGAAAACCAGTTTGAGGGCACTAGTGTCAGCGCAGTGAGAAGGAGAAAGGTTTGCATCCATTTGCTCCCTTACAGACCCTCCAGGAGTGATCCCTGAGCACTGCCTGGTGTGTCTCTAAAGAAGACAAACTTCAAAATAAAAGGACCAAAAAAAGGATCGATCCTGAGGGCCATCCATTTTTGGTGAGATGTTTTCAATGGCCCCCGTGGCTCGTCGTGTCTGCAGGGATGCAGGGTTGCCTTCACTCCATGCATCAGGCGCTCCACACTGAGCTCCACTCTGAGCTTGAACTGAACCCTGACTGGAATCTATTTTCTTTTCTCTTGGAATGGTGTGTCAGCTTTCTGCTATCACTGTCGCTGTCCTCCCATGGTTCATCGATTTGCTCGAGCTGGCCTAGTAAGGTCCCCCGTTGGAGACTTGGTTGTTATTGTGTGTGGCATGTCGAATACATCACGGGGAGCTTGCCAGGCTTTGCCGTGCGGGCGAGATACTCTCCGTAGCTTGCCGGGCTCTCCGAGAGGGGTGGAGGAATCGAACTCAGATCCGCCATGTTGGCTGCGTGCAAGGCAAACGCCCTACCTCGGTGCTCTCTCTCTAACGCTTTCTGCAAAGGGAGATATTTCCACTCGTGTCTGTTTATTGAGTTTACAAAAAAATAAAACACCGAACATATGGGGCTTTCCTAGTGCATTATTTATGAGGGACAAGATCAGTAAAAAGTGGCGGCCCCTGGTAGAAGGGGTACTCTGAAGGCCAGTTTTGTGGCAGGACACAAGCATCCTCCCGTTAGCATCCCAGAACTCTCAGTCTCCACATTGTTAGTAGCGGGACCATTCGGACCTGGGAGGTGCTTTCGTGCTTTCTTTCTCACTGAATTCCTGACATCCAGGCAGTTCCTGGGGTGCAGTAGTGGCTTCAGAGTGATGCGGAGCTTAGGGCGGTGCAGTGGGGTCTGTACACAGTACAGGGGTTGTGGGATTGAGTGTGCCCTTGTTGCATTTTGGCATGGGGCTGAGCACTGGGGCTACAGGCCTTGGGGTTGCGGAACCCACCCAAGGGCTAGGGGCTTGAGTGGCCAACACTCCCAACATGGGACTTGTCGGTACAAATCCTGAAGCCTTTAGCCTTGACGTAGATGCTATAGAATCTGCAGATTCATGTTCAGGGTCGGGGCTGCAGCCCCCTAAAGGCAAGAGACTCTGTTGCAGACCGTCCTATTCATTGGCGATTGTGATGGGGAGGGGCCTTTTTGGAAGCGTGGTTCACGCAGGTGGGAGGTTTAGGCCAATGAAATTTTAATTTGGGGGTTTGTTTTAGTTGTTTTTTTATGTTTTGTGGGGGGAGTGAGAGAGGACATACCCTAAGATGCTCACTCCTGGCTCAGTGCTCAGGAATCATTCCTGGCGGTGCTCTGGGATCTGGGATGCTGAAGCTTGATTGGGGCGAGGAGGGCAAGCATCTTGCCTGCTTTACTGTCTGTCTAATTCCAACGCTGATGTTTTTTCCAGATGAGGAATTTAGACTCATCTTCAGTTATGAAAAATCCTCTATGCTTCATCTCTTCCTGACTGGGCGATCCCTGGATACTGGCTCTTGGGGTGAGTATAGCAGGTCAAGGATTTAATTTTTCTTGCTCTTGCAGGAAGATGTTCTTATTGTCGCATTGGGGGGGGGGGAACTTTGCTCAGGGGTCACTCCTGGCTTGCTGGCAAGAAATTTACTTTGAAAGGGCCAGAGGTATGGTGCAGCAAGTAGGGTGCTTGCCTTGCATGCAGCTAACACAGATTTGATCAGCTGCATCCCAGCAAACCTCAGACATTCCAGGACAGATCCCTGAATGCAGAGCTAGGAGTACTCCTGACACTGTTGGTTCTGGCTCAGACACACACACACGGAATATCTGAGAGCAGAGATAGAAGTGTGCTCCTGCAGCATACAAAGCTGGGAAACAGGGTTTTAAGGACCCACTGTTTGACTCTTGAACTATTTTATGCTACAATTTGTCAGGGTACGTGGATTTATTTCCCTCTATTTGGATAGAGTTTACTGTTTGTCACTGCTGTATTTTGGGGTCACACACTACAGTACTCAGGCCTTACTCCTGCTCTGACCTCAGGGATCACAGCTGTCGGGGTCCCTCGACAATCGGGTGCCTGGCTAGAGCACTTGGTCAGCCAATTGCAAGCTGCTCATACCTGCTGTGTCATCACACAGTCCTCCAAGATAGGATATTTATTATAGGTAAAAGGTAGGCACAGCCAGGAGTGTTTCCTCAGCCCAGAGGTAGTAAAAAGCCCTATAGGTTGCTGTGTGGGGACTATGTGGTGTCTGGCCCTTTAAAACCCTGACCGGAAGTGTAGGTGAGGTCACAGAGCCCCGCCTTTCCCTGGGGTCTTTGTGGGCGGAGCAATCTCCACCCTGTTTGTTGCCTGGTGAGGAGCGGGGGTGGGGCGGGAAGGGGGCGGCCAGGGCGTGGGGGCGTCCCATAGGGCCAGTTTCCTCGCTGGCCTGGCCGCTGAGTGGTCCATCTGGGAGCTCTGAGCCTCCGCCGCCTGCCCAGCCCGGGATGCCCCCAGCGCCCGCCTTTTCGAGAGGTTTGTCTCTCCCTTCCGTCTATCTTAGCGCATCGCATCCAGGGAGGTTTTTATTTAGGAGGCGCATGCGGGGGCGGGGGTGAGGGAATGGGGGGGTCGGTGGTGCCTGGCAGGTGGGCTGACAAGTGAAGTGGAAGGTTCGGGAGCAAAAGTCGTTCGGAAAGGGTCGGGAACAACGGAAATCAGGACGACCAGAAGAGAGAGAGTTTTCTTTTCAGGTTTGTTTTTCATTGTGCGTCCTGGTAGCCCTGGCCGGGGCGGCCCCATGGGGTCGGGGGCACGAGACCCTCGCCCTCCCCTCGAACCCATCGCTCTGGCCCCCAACCGGAGAGGAACGTGTCGGAGCCCGAGGGAGCCCCAGCTTGCCCGCAAGTCTGAACACACTGCCTCATTCATTTCTTTCCACAAATTCTTAGTCATCTGTTGCGTTTCATTGCATAACTCAAACTGCAGATTCAGGTTTTGGCATTGCAGCCATTTGATTTGAGAGTGGAGTCACTGGGTGTGAGTCAGCTGGTAAAATTTGCACGTTGGGGACAGGTATTCTGCTTGCAGGGGATCAAGGATGTGATTTTAATGGTGGATGACAGGGCACTGCAGAGAGGAAATCTAGAGCCTAATGCTTGGCGTAGAGGCCCTTCCTGAGCTTCCCTGGGTGGTGAAATCACTGCTCAAAACCGAAAGAAATTTCTATTTTTTCCTTTGAATAAAATGTTTATTTCTATTGCTTCCATTTGATCGAAACTGGTAATTGTTTGAAAACAACTAGTTTGGGCTTTGTGGGGGGAGCGATAGATCAGTGGGTGTATACTTGGTTTTTATGCGACCGGCCCGGGTTTTATTCCTGGCGTCCCTTTTGGTCCCCTGAGGACCACCATGAGGAATTCCTCAGTGCAGAGACAGCAGTAACCCCTGTGCTTCACCAGGTGTGACCCAAAAAGCCAAAACTGAAAAAGAAAACCAGTTTGAGGGCACTAGTGTCAGCGCAGTGAGAAGGAGAAAGGTTTGCATCCATTTGCTCCCTTACAGACCCTCCAGGAGTGATCCCTGAGCACTGCCTGGTGTGTCTCTAAAGAAGACAAACTTCAAAATAAAAGGACCAAAAAAAGGATCGATCCTGAGGGCCATCCATTTTTGGTGAGATGTTTTCAATGGCCCCCGTGGCTCGTCGTGTCTGCAGGGATGCAGGGTTGCCTTCACTCCATGCATCAGGCGCTCCACACTGAGCTCCACTCTGAGCTTGAACTGAACCCTGACTGGAATCTATTTTCTTTTCTCTTGGAATGGTGTGTCAGCTTTCTGCTATCACTGTCGCTGTCCTCCCATGGTTCATCGATTTGCTCGAGCTGGCCTAGTAAGGTCCCCCGTTGGAGACTTGGTTGTTATTGTGTGTGGCATGTCGAATACATCACGGGGAGCTTGCCAGGCTTTGCCGTGCGGGCGAGATACTCTCCGTAGCTTGCCGGGCTCTCCGAGAGGGGTGGAGGAATCGAACTCAGATCCGCCATGTTGGCTGCGTGCAAGGCAAACGCCCTACCTCGGTGCTCTCTCTCTAACGCTTTCTGCAAAGGGAGATATTTCCACTCGTGTCTGTTTATTGAGTTTACAAAAAAATAAAACACCGAACATATGGGGCTTTCCTAGTGCATTATTTATGAGGGACAAGATCAGTAAAAAGTGGCGGCCCCTGGTAGAAGGGGTACTCTGAAGGCCAGTTTTGTGGCAGGACACAAGCATCCTCCCGTTAGCATCCCAGAACTCTCAGTCTCCACATTGTTAGTAGCGGGACCATTCGGACCTGGGAGGTGCTTTCGTGCTTTCTTTCTCACTGAATTCCTGACATCCAGGCAGTTCCTGGGGTGCAGTAGTGGCTTCAGAGTGATGCGGAGCTTAGGGCGGTGCAGTGGGGTCTGTACACAGTACAGGGGTTGTGGGATTGAGTGTGCCCTTGTTGCATTTTGGCATGGGGCTGAGCACTGGGGCTACAGGCCTTGGGGTTGCGGAACCCACCCAAGGGCTAGGGGCTTGAGTGGCCAACACTCCCAACATGGGACTTGTCGGTACAAATCCTGAAGCCTTTAGCCTTGACGTAGATGCTATAGAATCTGCAGATTCATGTTCAGGGTCGGGGCTGCAGCCCCCTAAAGGCAAGAGACTCTGTTGCAGACCGTCCTATTCATTGGCGATTGTGATGGGGAGGGGCCTTTTTGGAAGCGTGGTTCACGCAGGTGGGAGGTTTAGGCCAATGAAATTTTAATTTGGGGGTTTGTTTTAGTTGTTTTTTTATGTTTTGTGGGGGGAGTGAGAGAGGACATACCCTAAGATGCTCACTCCTTGCTCAGTGCTCAGGAATCATTCCTGGCGGTGCTCTGGGATCTGGGATGCTGAAGCTTGATTGGGGCGAGGAGGGCAAGCATCTTGCCTGCTTTACTGTCTGTCTAATTCCAACGCTGATGTTTTTTCCAGATGAGGAATTTAGACTCATCTTCAGTTATGAAAAATCCTCTATGCTTCATCTCTTCCTGACTGGGCGATCCCTGGATACTGGCTCTTGGGGTGAGTATAGCAGGTCAAGGATTTAATTTTTCTTGCTCTTGCAGGAAGATGTTCTTATTGTCGCATTGGGGGGGGGGAACTTTGCTCAGGGGTCACTCCTGGCTTGCTGGCAAGAAATTTACTTTGAAAGGGCCAGAGGTATGGTGCAGCAAGTAGGGTGCTTGCCTTGCATGCAGCTAACACAGATTTGATCAGCTGCATCCCAGCAAACCTCAGACATTCCAGGACAGATCCCTGAATGCAGAGCTAGGAGTACTCCTGACACTGTTGGTTCTGGCTCAGACACACACACACGGAATATCTGAGAGCAGAGATAGAAGTGTGCTCCTGCAGCATACAAAGCTGGGAAACAGGGTTTTAAGGACCACTGTTTGACTCTTGAACTATTTTATGCTACAATTTGTCAGGGTACGTGGATTTATTTCCCTCTATTTGGATAGAGTTTACTGTTTGTCACTGCTGTATTTTGGGGTCACACACTACAGTACTCAGGCCTTACTCCTGCTCTGACCTCAGGGATCACAGCTGTCGGGGTCCCTCGACAATCGGGTGCCTGGCTAGAGCACTTGGTCAGCCAATTGCAAGCTGCTCATACCTGCTGTGTCATCACACAGTCCTCCAAGATAGGATATTTATTATAGGTAAAAGGTAGGCACAGCCAGGAGTGTTTCCTCAGCCCAGAGGTAGTAAAAAGCCCTATAGGTTGCTGTGTGGGGACTATGTGGTGTCTGGCCCTTTAAAACCCTGACCGGAAGTGTAGGTGAGGTCACAGAGCCCCGCCTTTCCCTGGGGTCTTTGTGGGCGGAGCAATCTCCACCCTGTTTGTTGCCTGGTGAGGAGCGGGGGTGGGGCGGGAAGGGGGCGGCCAGGGCGTGGGGGCGTCCCATAGGGCCAGTTTCCTCGCTGGCCTGGCCGCTGAGTGGTCCATCTGGGAGCTCTGAGCCTCCGCCGCCTGCCCAGCCCGGGATGCCCCCAGCGCCCGCCTTTTCGAGAGGTTTGTCTCTCCCTTCCGTCTATCTTAGCGCATCGCATCCAGGGAGGTTTTTATTTAGGAGGCGCGTGGGGGGGGTGAGGGAATGGGGGGGACGGTGGTGCCTGGCAGGTGGGCTGACAAGTGAAGTGGAAGGTTCGGGAGCAAAAGTCGTTCGGAAAGGGTCGGGAACAACGGAAATCAGGACGACCAGAAGAGAGAGAGTTTTCTTTTCAGGTTTGTTTTTCATTGTGCGTCCTGGTAGCCCTGGCCGGGGCGGCCCCATGGGGTCGGGGGCACGAGACCCTCGCCCTCCCCTCGAACCCATCGCTCTGGCCCCCAACCGGAGAGGAACGTGTCGGAGCCCGAGGGAGCCCCAGCTTGCCCGCAAGTCTGAACACACTGCCTCATTCATTTCTTTCCACAAATTCTTAGTCATCTGTTGCGTTTCATTGCATAACTCAAACTGCAGATTCAGGTTTTGGCATTGCAGCCATTTGATTTGAGAGTGGAGTCACTGGGTGTGAGTCAGCTGGTAAAATTTGCACGTTGGGGACAGATATGCTGCTTGCAGGGGATCAAGGATGTGATTTTAATGGTGGATGACAGGGTGATCCTAATGGAGAGAGTGACCTCACTTTGAAGAAGCCCTTCCCTGGGAAAAGGTCCATACAGTCTGTTGTTCTCAGTCCAGAGACACAAACTCCAATACTGTAGCAGACCCTAGAATGTGGGAGAGGAGCACTGTTTGTAGTGAGTCCCTCACACCGGAAAGCCCATAAGCAAAGTCACCATGGACTGACCCTGTCTAAGAGAAAGCATGTGGGGGAGCTTCCTCGTGTTCCCAGGACTGTGATGTTCCCTTAGAAATCCACAGTGGACAGAATCCCCAGGAGTGTCAGCAGCAAGGGCGTGGCTCGAGTCCAGCGTCCTCCTAATATGCTGACATGAACATCCACACAGGAAGGAAACCACATACACATAAGGACTGTGCAAAGGCCTTCACTCGACCCTCTGACCCATTAAAACTTTGGAGAATTCATACGGGAGAGAAACCATATGTGTGTGCGCAATGTGGGAAGGTCTCTGCTTACTCCTCACACCTTTCAAGACACAGGGAAATTCACAGTGGAGAGAAACCTCATAAATATAAGGCATGTGAAAAGGCCTTCACTCGATCCTCGACCCCCACTGGGCATATGCAAACTCAAACTGAAGAGGAGCCGTATATGTGTAAGGAATGTGGGAATGTCTTTGGTATTCCTCCAGCCTTACTCGTCATGTGAGAATTCACACTGGAGAGAAACCTTACGTTTGTAAGGAATGTGGGAAGGCTTGCACTGTGTCCTCATGCCTTACTGATCATATGAGAATTCACTTTGGACAGAATCCTTATGTATGTAAGAAATGTGGGAAGGCCTTTGCTATTTCTTCAAACCTAACTGTTCATATGAGAATTCATATGAGAGTTCCCGGTGCCTCCACACTGTGAGCGGTGTGGGCTGTTCCAGTTTGGGGGCCCTTACATGCTTGTTTTTCTCTTTTTTCTGATATCAGCTGGTTCTTGAGGCAAGGTGAATGCTTTAGTGGAACCCAGAGGCTTTAGGGGGTGCAGGGTTCGAGTGTGAGTGGGTGATCCTGTGGCTCCCCTTTGCCCACCATCGCCTCTTGCTCCACGATCTGTCAGTGGCGGGTGGGCGTGGGGCTGAGGGGTGGCCTGAGTGCGGGGCCTACGGGACTTGCATAGAGCACGGCCTGGCTATCCCGACCCTCCCTGCACAGGACTTCGCTTTGCCCTGATCCGGAGCCTTTGGCGCAGGCATCACATGTGTAAAACCTTCAGATTCACTTCAAGGGGCAGGGCCTAAGACCCCTGCACTAGCACATCCAGTTGTAGTCTCTCTTTTGATTGATTGCCTTGATGTGGTGGGGCCACATGGTGGTTTGTTCCCTGCCGGAGGGTGGGGTTTTAAATGAAACTTTTTCATTATTATTGTTTTGTTTTGCCTTGTGTACCACATTCGGATATGCTTAGGGTTTACTTTTGGCTCTGAACCCAGGAATTCCTGATGGTGGTACTCAGTGACCATATGGGATGTGAGGAATTATCTGGCTTGGCTGCATGCAAGGCAAGTTCCCTGCCTGCTGCACTGTCTCTGATCGCAACTTTTTGGGGTTTTTTCTACATCAAGAATTTTTGCTTCCTAAGGTCCAGTTGCAAAGCATGCCACACTTACGATTTCTCAAGTCTTTGTATTTATTGCAGAATTCATACAGGAAAGAAGCCTTATATAAGTAAATAATGTGGGAACGTCTTTATTGAATCCTCAGGCCTTACTAGGCATATGAGAATGAATAGTGGAGAGAAAATTTTATGTATGTACTGAATGTGAACAGGGCTTCATGGACCTTCAAGCTTTAGTAAACTTTGTAAAATTTATACTGGATGAGTTGATCCCCTATTAACGATCTGTAAGGTCAGAACAGGCCCTTTCAGTTTAGCCAGATTCCGTTGGACGGGGGGGTCACAGGTGGTACAAAACTGCAGCCAAGAAGGAAATCATCCTCGTATTATATGATGAGCTACTTATGATGTCACTTCTGTAAGGAAAGTTTCTTGCTGAATATCTCCCGCACCACAGCCATGCCAGTGCCCTGGAATTTTTCCATCACATATATGTTTAACTTGTACATAGTGGGTCTTTGTGATGGAGGCCATGAGGAAGGTGACTAAATAAAAACAGGTACAAAAATAGGCCCTCTGTGGAAATGTCACAGCTCATCTCTATGTCATTGTCTACTCTCATTCCAACTTGGCCCAGAGGCCCTGGTTTTAGAGAATTATGACAGAGATGAATCACAAAGTTGCAGTGAAAATTGCAAAGTGGAAGACGAGGAAATCCTTTATTTTTCCAGTCTTTCTGTGTTAGGTTTTGGGGTGCCACACCCCCTCGGTTCAGGCTTTACTGATGGTTCCTAGCTCAGGATTCCAGACTGGGGGTCACATATATCCTTATGGGGCTCAGAATCCAGGTCAGCCATGTGCAAGCAAGTACTTTGTCTTCGGTATCATTTCTACACTCCTTGTATTCATATATTTTTTTAATTTTACATTGCACTAAAGATTAATGTTCACAAAAAGTTTTATCTTGTGAAAATATCCTGACAAGGATCTTTAAAGTGAGGATTGGAGACCATTGAAATGGACTTTGAAATTGTGGAAGGGGCCCCTTGACTCAAATGTTTTCCAGGTGGTAGGAACAAGGGAGAACCCCCTGCTTCCCCATCTCAACATATATTCAGCTTTGATGACTAATAAAGGGGGTCATATTCCAGGATCCCACCCACCTCACTTCAGTAGTATTAGGACAAAACAAAACTTGGCTTTGGAAGCAGTTAAATCCCAACCATCACGTTTTCACCTGGCTGATAATAATGATTTCGATTGTTGGAGAGCCCGGCGAGCTACTGAGAGTATCTTGCGCACACGGCAAAACCTGGCAAGCTACCTATGATATAATCGATCTGCCAAACACAATAACAAGTCTCACGATGGAAACGTTACTGGGCCCATTCAGGAGATGAACAACAGGAGGACAGTGCTATAGATTTTCTGAAAGGCCTAGTAAGGCTACAAATTTAGCAGTATGCTTTGGTTACCTTTGCCTAAATATATGCCTCTATTCTTAGCAATGTTGGATATCATGAGATTTGTTTATTGAACTATACTTCTTGGGGTAGGGACGTACCTATCAGTTACTCCTGTTGCTCCTTGGGCCACCATTTGGTGTACAGGGATGGAATCGAGATGATCAATTTCAATGCAAGTATCAAGCTTCGGCACACTCCCTCCTGCTTCATGCTCTGGGTTGAAATTGCGTTTCTCAAATGGCCTCCTTGGTTTTCCTTGCAGATGAGTGTTCACTGCTTGCCTGTTGTCAAGCATAGAGCATTGACTGAAAGTGCTCTCTGATGTTCTTACCGGCCGTTGCTCCTGTTCCAGCGTCTCTTCAACTCCCTGGGCTTGCTGCTAGGCCAGTTTCTCTCTGCATCTCCAGGGCTGGTTTGGGAGTCACTGCTTTCACCCGACCTTGATTGATGAGTTCCCGGAGAAACTCATTGTTCCGTGCCACACCTGCTCCATATCCGCCTGTTTTACATTGAATGAACCCGCTGTTCATTTATTCTGATGGACTGTGTGTGAGAGCATTGGCTCATTGTTTGCCCAGTACAAAACCAGGGGACTTCTCCGTACTGCCTTCTAGTCCTCCACTGTGTGACCAGCCACTCCGAAAGCTGCCTCTCCACCCCTCTATGCAAGCCCATCCCCGTTGCACCAGAGATTCACCTGGGTGGGCATAGTGGTTCTCTGCACTTCTGGATCCGGGCTCTTTAAGTATGCTTGTGGGGATGGAAGTGACATCACAGTGGGGCCTTCCTGGTGCTTCTATTCCTGTACATTGTGTCAGAGTCATTGTTCATGTGGGTAAAGGACAGTTAGGGCCCCTGTGAGGAAGCGGGTCTCGGAAGGCCAATTTTGTGGCAGAACGGGGCTGATCTCCTGTGAGTGCCTGGCGATTCCAATCTCCATACTGAGCTGCGGGTCTCCACCAGCTTGGGGGGTGGGTGCTTTCATGCTTGTTTTTCACTTGTTCCCTGATATCCAGACAGTTACTGATGTGGGGCAGATATTTGAGGGGGTACATTGGGACTGTTCCAGAGTGCAGGGGAGGAGGGTGTGAATGACTGATCCTGGGAGGCTTCTGGTGCCACTATGCCTCCAGCTCTGCGATAGGACAGCGGTCGATAGTTGTGGGGCTGAACGCGGGGCTGTGGGCCTTTTGGAAGAGGGAACTGCCAAGTGCGGGTCTTGACTGTGCTGACCCCCAGCTGACCTATGTTGAAACCTTGGCCCTAGTCTTGCTGCTGTAAAGTCTCCAGCTACACTTTGAGGGGCAGAGCCGCAGCTCGCCCAATGCCAAGAGACACTGTTCCTGTCCATCTTTCTCATTGGCTTCCCTGGTGGGACGAGGCCTTACCGAGCAGTGGATCCATTGGTGATTGGTGTTTTAGTTTCCTTCGGGGGCTATATTTGGTGTGGGGAATGGGGGGCTCTGCTAGAGCGAAGATACAATGACAGCTTACTCTGACTCCTGGCTCAGGGCTCAGATATTTTTCCTGGAGTACTCTGGGGGCCATAGGGATGCATGGGGATGCAGAGGATTGACTGGTATCAGCAAACAACGCATCCTACTAGCTTTACTGTCTGTCGGAACAGGAACTTCTGCTTCTTCACATCACGCTGCAAATACCTGTCTAGACCCCTGTTTATAGAGGTGAGTACTGGGGGGTAAAGGGTGTGTGAGTTTGTTGGTAAGTGCGTTCGTGTGTGCGTGTGTGTGTGTGTGTGTTTGTGTGTGTAGAAAGTGTTTTTTTTTTTTAGAGGAAAGGGGCTGCCCCATTCTCGGCTGTGGTTGTGGGGGGCAGTGATTTTGCCAGCGCAGGGGGTGCTAAAGCACGGGATCTGGCCTCTGATTCAGTCGCTGGCTGTGGCTGTGAGAACCTTCTGTGGACCCAGGAAGGAGGCCCCAGGTCACGGTAGGGCAAAATTTTCTCCCTTGTAGCCACGCCCAGAGCTTATGTCATGAAAGACAGCACAGATGCCAACCCATTTTGCTTCTCTCGGGGAGACAGAAGTATCTGGTGTAATCCCCAAGAGGATCTGTGAGCCGTTGCCCGAGACTCTGGCTTCTTAGGGATGGGGGTTGTGCTCTCCAGTGCTCACCACTCTGACTTCTCCTCCAGGTCTCTGATCCTCAGGAAAAACAGGCAGGAGAAGATAGTGACATGCCAGTAGAAACACCATCCCTAGGTAGGAGGAGAGTGACAAGATAAGGAGATGCAGTGACCTACTCACCAAGGAGCTCTCAGTCTTCTTGTGCCAAATGTCTCTGAGTTGTTTCAGGAAGGATCCTGCCTTGTGCCTCCTTGTTGGAGGGCCTGACACTTTCTATATGATGCCATGTTTGTTTCAGTTTAGTTGTGTTTCCTTTCGAACCATACCCAGCTTAAAGAGCACTCATACCTTACTTCTCAAGGATCACTCCTGACCGATCTCAGGGAGCATTTAGGGTGCTGGGGTCAAAGCTGGCATCTCGATACTTTGCTTTGTTTGGAGGACTACATCCAGTGATTCTTGGGATTACTATTGGCCCTGCACTCTGGCATTGCAACTGGCAGTGGTTGGGGGACCATATGGGAAGTTTGGGTTCACCATCCCACTATTCTCTTCTGTTACTCCATCCTGCTGCTTTGTTTTCTTTCATGTTTATTTTTGTGCCACAGTGGAGGTGCCCAGGCCTTCTTGGCTCTTTGTTCTGGATTCCCAGCTGATTCACAACACAGGTGCCCCGAGGGCGCTGGCCCCATTTTTGCCCTGGAAGCTATAGTGACTAAGGTCCCAGGACATGTGTTTTCCCTACTTTGCCCTTTCTGCTCTGGAGAGACTTGTCTGCTCTATCACACAGTTCCACATTCACTTGCTGCTCTGTTTGAAGTTCTGGGCATCACCGTCTTTTTTGGGTCACACCCAGAAATACTCAGCGATTACTCCTGGTGTTGTTCTGGGACCCTGTTAAAGGTAATGCAAGAGAAATTTCCTACCTGCTGTCCTGTCTGTTTGGTACCTTCTGTACACAGTTTAAATGAACTTTACTGTTCATAGAAAGACGTTTGAAAGGTTGGAAGGGGCCCCTTGAATCTAATATCTAACAAACGTTGGGAATATGGGTCAGTTCCCAAATCTTCCCACATCCCAGCACTCCCCAGGATCCCCACATCCCATCAGGCTGTTCCGTTTACCTAGGATTACTCAGAAGGTTATGCACGTTCCTGGATCCCACCCATCAGTTCAATAATATCAGAAAAAAAGGTAAGTATTGTATTTGGAATTAGCAATATCCCATCAACCTAGTAGTCATCAGAATGATAAAAAGTATTCGGATTTGATTAAAGACCAAAAAAGCCTCCAAGGTTTACTGCCCATTATCCTCCACTCTTAGTGTTGGAATATACTCTAGGTTTTTATATGTACATCACTATCACTATCATTCCATTGTTCATGGGTTTACTCGAGTGGACACCAGTAACATCTCCATTCCTCCCTGTCACGTGCTAGTGTAGGCTGGTGACACATTGGGGGATCTTTCACGGTCAGGGAATTGACGATCATCTTTGTTACTGTTTTTGGCATATTGAGTACATGGTAGTTTGCCAGGCTCTCCCGTACGGGCAGGATACTCTCGGTAGCTTCCCGGGCTCTCCAAGAGGGATAGAAGCTTTTGGGGAAACCTCTAATCACATTTATAGCTGTTCCCAGTCAGGTATATATGTGGACAGGATACTCTCGATAGCCTGCCACCAGCTTCTCTGAGAGCCAGAACTAGACAATAAGAGGTTGCGTGGCCCCATGCTTCCGGGAGCTTAGTTTTATAGTCTCTGGATTTTGGCCGTTGATGGGCTTACATGGCAGTTGGTGGGTGTAACTGTCTAACCACTGGAAGATGGGGGATCTGGATAGAAGAGGCCCAGTCCCTAACCGAGCAATAGAGGTAAGAGTGGTGCCGGCCTTTTGAAAACACACAGCTCACCACAGTCCCATTCTTTGCTCTGACTCTGGCCTGACTTATTTTTTCTTTTTGTTTCACACCCAGCAGTGCTCATGGCTTACTCCTGCTTCTACTGTAAGGAAATATTCCTGGGGGTGCTTGAGGAACATATGGGATGGCAGGGATTGAGCCAGGTTCAGCGCCGTGCAAGGAAATTACCCTCCCCTTTGGACTATTGCTCCAGCCCCTGTGGCTTGGCTTGGATAGCCCTGTGTTTTAGGGGATTATAAAAGAGAAACAGCCACAAAGCTACAACCAGTTGAGCCCTACTCCTGGCTCTCAGCTTAGGCATCCAAACCTGGGAGACTCAGGATCATTATGGGGTATTGTGTTTGGAATCCAGGTCTACCGTGTGTGACCAACTCCTACCCCATGTGATTTATGCCACCCTTGTATTCAAGGGACTCTGCCTTAACTGTCTGCCCTGAGTTCAGTGTTTGACCCCTCAAGCACTCCCCTCTCCTCTCCGTTATCCGAGCCCATCCCCCCTGCACCGATTCACCTGGGCTGGCATAGTGGTCTGTCTACACTTGAGACCTGGCACTTTAAGTCTCCTTGATAATGTGTGATGTCACAGACGGGAATCTTCCATGTGCACTTTTACTTCTTCATGATGTCAAGTGGGTCAGTCCTCCTACAGGCACATGTTTAAAAGACAAAAAGATACTTCACTGTGGAAGGGGGACACTGAAGGCCAATTAGTGGCAGGATGTGAGGACCTCTCATCTCCAATTCCTGTACTGTGACCGATGGGGCTGCGCCAGCTTTGGGGGCACTATTGTGGTTGTTTATCACTTCCCCCATCCATATCCAGTCAGTTTCAGGGGCAGCTCCATGGCCCGCAATCGCGAGAGATACTGTTGAAGTTCATTGTGTTTATTGGCAGCCTTCAGAAGGAATCCTGGGGGCCTGGTCGTAGCGCGTGGCTGGGAGTTGTAAATGAATATTTACTTTTCTGACTATTTTAGTTTTTTTTTTTTGGTGGGGTGGGCATACTTGTAGTTCCCCAGAGGTTATTCCAGGCTCTACCATCAGACATTGTTTCCATCAATGATCACTGTTTCATATGGGAGGCCGAGGTTTGATCGCTTTCACTGAGGGAAGCACCATGTTCTCTTTAGTGTCTCTCCAACCGCATTTTGTTGTTTTTTTTTTTTGATAAAGAATTTCTGCAGCAGGTAGGGCATTTGTCTTACACACAGCTGATCCTAGTTTGATTCCTTTACCCCTCTCGGAGAACCTAGCAAGCTACCAAGATAATCTAGCCCTCAAGGCACAGCCTAACAGGCTTCCTGTGATGTATTTGATATGCCAAAAACAGTAACAAGAAGTCTCACAATTTGTTGTGAGACGTTACTGGTGCCTGTTCGAGCAAATCGATGAACAACGGGAGTACAGTGTAAGTTAGGTTGAAAAACATCTTTCAATTCTTCATCAGCTCCCTGACACTGACCATGCAACCCTGGCTGTTGGAGTGAATATTGTGTGTAAAGGTTTTTTTTTTTAATTAAGGATTTATGTTTTATTTTTTCTATTTTATAAGGTAGTTCACTATATTTGATTACATTTCATATTGAAGCACAAATCCCAGCTAATTGATTTTTTGAGGAGGAAGAGATATTTGTTTAAGGATCACTCCTGCTGCATTAGAAAGAAATTCATTTAGAAAGAGCCAGAGTGGTAGTACAGCAGGTAGGGGGCTCTTACCATGCACAAGGCTAACCCAGGTTCAGTTTCTGGAATTCCAGCGATCCCCTAAGCCACACCAAGCATAATCCTTGAGTGCCAAGTTAATATAAGCCCTGAGTACTGCCTGTTTTGACCCAAAAATCAAAGCAAACACAGATACACACTCATAATTTTGTGAGCAGAAAGAGGCTAAAGGTTTGTTCATGCTTATTCCCTGTGGCTACTCCCTGGCAGAGCCACTTTGGGGGCTGTGACTGCTGTGGGCATCCCTGAAGCGCAGGGGTGCTTGATCAGAGGGGTTCCTGGCCTAGGAGACAGCCCTTCGCTGGACCCATAAGGACCTTCCTTGGGATCCAGGAAGGAGTCCCGAATCTCAAGGCTGCAATATCCTCCCCTGTACAGTGAGCCCATCACTCCTATCCTGACAGACAGCCCAAATCCCAACCTGCTCTGTATCCCCTGGAGAGTAAGTAGCATCTGACAGTGTCTCCCAGCTTGCCCTGGTACCCCAGAGTCCCTGTCAGCAGGACATTTCCCGGTCCAAGGCAGGAGCTTTCCAGGTCAGGGCTAGAGGTTCATCCTCTCTCTGCTCACAGCTATGACTACTATCCCAGGTCTTTGTTTTGGAGTCTACTGCTGATCCTTGGGAATAACAGGCAGGATAAGATCAGGCTGAGGCTTGCTACTGGAGGTTGTTTGCATGGAATCTGAGTGAATTTTATTGTTTTCATGAAAACAAAGACTTTGTGCTGCATGTGCCATCTGTTCAGTCCCTCGCTCTCCATTTGTCCTGGGCCTGGTGAACTCCAGATGTCCTGATCACCTGACTGAAGGCAAGAAACAGAAAATAAATTACAGTCGTAGCTCAGCAAGCCACCGAGAGTATCTCTCCCGCGCAGCAAAGCCTGGCAAGCTACCTGCGGCGTGTTCAATATGCCAAACACAGTAACAACAAGTCTCACAATGGAGATGTTACTGGACCCGCTCGAGCAAATGGATGAAAAACAGGACAGTGTCAGTGACCAAAAAATATGTGGTCAGGAATGCTTGGAGCCTGGCTCTTTAAGGCTAGGACCAGAAATGCAGGTGGCTTCACAGAATGCAGGTCTTTCCATCCCTGCCCTCCACCCAAGGTGGCTTCACTCTCTGGGCAACAGTTACAATCAGCCACCATTGTTGCTGAGGATGAGGCGCGGGGAAGTAGCAGGTATTGGAGTGGCCAGGGAGACTGCGAGCGTCCCTAAGGTCCTTTTGTTTCGCCAGCCACCCTGTGGTCGCTCTGAGTGCCCTAAACCGCTGTGGTCTCTGCATTGTGAGTGGTGGGGTCACTCGATGATAGTGTACAGGAATGTCGGCCCCTCACCCAGGACACACTGAGTGCTCCTGACGAAAGCTGTATCTTACTTATTAATTGATTTTTAGGAACAGTCTGTCACTATCCTCCCATTGTTCATCGATTTGCTTGAGCGGGCCCAGTAACATCTCCTTTGTGACACTTGTTACTGTGTTTGGCATATCAAGTATGTCACGGGTAGCTTGTTGGGCTTTGCTTTGCAGGTGAGATACTCTTAGTTACTTGCAGGGTTCTCTGAGAATGGCGGAGGAATCTAACCTGGGTTGGCTGCGTGCAAATCAAATGTCCTACACACTGTGCTATTGATCAGGGGAGATTTTTCTGAAGAGAGCCGATGTGGTAAGTCAGGTCCTTTTAGACTGGAGTGTTTCAGATCAGATTGCGTTTCCTGAGAGTAAGGATTCCGGTTCGTATTCATGCTACAGCTTCTTACGTTGTTGCAGTAGTTGAATCTGCAATTCATCTTCAAGGGTGCTTGCAGTCTTGGTAATTCTCTTTCTGTTCCTCTTGTGGGTTTGGGGTAAGGATGCATACAGTGCTTCTTGAGTCCTGCAGTGCTGGGCATTCCCTGGGGTACCCTGAGAGTGGGGTCGAAGGGGCCTTTTTGGCTGCCCCTGTTGTGTGGGGGTCATGAAGTTGCAGGGATTGAGCTGAGTTGACCATAAGCAAGGCAGACTCTTTGACCCCATTAACATCTTTTCTCTGGCCGTGAGTGCTGTCTCTGGCCTCAGAATAAAAAAGTACGTCTAGGGGGCCTCCCTTCCCTTGCAGTGTTTTTGCTGTTGCTTTTGGTTCGTATTTTTCCTTTTTAGGCCCGACCATGGCTTGGGGGGAATCCAATGGGGTGCCAGGGGTTGAATTGGGGTCAGCACGTGCAAGGCAAGTGTTGTACCGCTGGCCTCGTGCCTTCCTCTTGTGGTGCTTTAGTTAGTGCCTAGGGCTCTGACGGTTTGATGCTCAGGTGGGTGGCATGGTTCTCCTTGGTCCAGCAGTTCCGGGGCCTTCCGTCCTCGATTGCATTCTACCCTCTCGGCTCTCTCTGGGAGTAACTGTGTTTAGTCCTGTTAAAGGATCTTTCCTGACAAATGGGCATTTCTCTTGCAAACTTTCAGTTGGTAAAAGGCAGAATCCTTTCTCAGTGTCCTCACAGGCATTTCACAGACTGTTCAGGAGAACACAGGCCAGTTATTCACAGGAGCCTGTGGATCACGGCCTCTCAGGGTTCTTTGTGACTCGTGCACAGCAGATGCACAAATAAAGAGCCCCTCAACCGTGGCCGGGAGTATCCTCTCTGGGGGAAAGAGGGGTGCACGGGGAGTACCACCTGCTCTGCTGGCGTGTTCTAGAAATGTGCATCGGGGAGTGTGGTTGAGGGCTGCTCTAGCCTTCCCATTTCCTCCTGCGTGGGCACTTGTCTCAACTGTTGTAAGAGCAGGTCAGGCAGATTGGAATCTTCTGCAGTTGTGGTTTTGTCTGTGTTTTGAAGCTCACGCCACTTTTTTCTTCACACCTCTGTGGTCCTTGCCTGTGGCCAGAGCAGTGGGCAGAAAAGCCTTTTGGTGACACAGGTGAACTCTGGTGCCTCCTGTGCTGTCCTGCAGTCCCCACTGTTCTCTCTTCCTGTTCTCTCTGTCAGTGTTTTGGGGTCACACCCACCTCAGTACTTCTGGTCATTCCTGGCAGTGCTGGAGGACCATGAGATGCCTGAGATCATGAGAGCATGGGCGTGTCGTGGAGCATATGTAATGGCAAGGCAGATGCCTCACAGGCAGGGCATGGCCAAGGCTATGTGGGACAGGAGCAGCCCGGGGCTCCATCTCCTCCTGTCTGTCCCCAGACCTCCAAGTGCCAAGTCTGTCGCCGGGTGCCAGGGACAGATTCTACCTTCGGAGGCACAGGCTGTGTGTGTGTGTGTGTGTGTGTGTGAGAGAGAGAGAGAGAGAGAGAGAGAGAGAGAGAGAGAGAGAGAGAGAGAGAGAGAGAGAGAGACTGGGGGGATGAGGGGCGGGGAGTTCCTAGCAAGGAAGGTGATGTCCCTTGGGAAGGGAAACGATTTGCTCCCTGGCTCCCTGCTTGTCCAGACCAGTTGGGAATAGCCTGCTGAGGCTGGAGAAAGGGGTTCTGTCCGGGCAATCACCCCACAGCACTCCCACGGGGCCTGGGTCCCCAGACCTTCCAGCTGGTGGTCACAGATCATCTGGGGACAGGACTTGGGGGTGTATCCTGAGACTCTCCAGCTTGTCTGGCGGCTTCTGGGATCCTGGGATTCCAGGACCGCACACTGCAGCGATGGGGTGCGGGTCTTCGGCTCCCTTGAGCCCTCTCCCTTCCCATGTCTCTTCTTCTGCTGCATCTCCGAAGTGTTCGGGGCCCCATTTCTCCCCACCCTGTCACATGAGGGCTGGACAGCCACATCTGGGTCTACAGGAGCCTGCCCTGTGGCCTACTGCCAGCCCTGCTGTCCCCCCTACCCTGGCTCCTCTTGGGGTTCACTCCGTGCCCATGCTGCTTGGCTGCTAGCTCTGTTCCCCGAGTCCCTCTGTCGCTACTCCAGGCTTTGCAAGAACCAGAGCCACATCCAGAGGTGCTCAGGGACCCAGGTGGCAGGGACCAAACTCGGGGCCTCTCACGTGTTACGTCCAGGCTCAGCCCACTTGGGGCTGCTTCTGTGACTCCTCAACACCCCATGAAGTGCCGGGATCGCTGCGCACAGGCAGCCACACCCCCTGGTCACGGGGTCTGTGTCAGAAGCACGGCTTTCCCACAGTTCCCAGGAGGCTCCCTGGCCTCCCCTCTGCTCCCAGGTGACCCCAAAAGCGTGGAGATGGGGTCATCAGCTGTCAAGGTGGGATGGAGCTCTGATTCTGCCCATGTCTGCCCCTGACCACTTTTCCCCTAGGAAGAGCCTCAAACGTTAAGGAAAAGATTTATTTTAAATATCCCAGTTAAATCTCAAAAGACTTGAACATAATGCCAAAATTATCTTTATCGAAGAAACGAGACATAAACAAGAATAAGCATCACAAATCTAAAGCAACAGCATGTGAGCTGGCGATGTGAATTTAGGATGCCTTAAATTTAAACTATGAGAACTATTTCTGTGGCAAACATTGTGAGACCGCCATTAACCAGCGGTCAGCACACAAGGCTCAGTGTCCCCCAGCAGGTCTAGCCAGACCCAACTGTTCCTGCCCCTCGCAGCCCCTTTTCTTCAAGCTGGGGCTAAGGTTCTCACCTTCGAGGACAGTGGATTCAGGCATTTGATCTGAAATTGGGGAAACTTTCCAGATCATGGAACATAAAAGAAAGTGGATTTTTTTGTTGCCTTTTGCCAGACTCCTGAAGTGCGCCCAAGTCTTAACATAATATTCTAGGATATTCTGGATTTTTCTAGATTGTCCACATAGGAGGCTGAAACTGGGCAGAGTCCGGACTTTTTCCTCCTTGGTACCTTGTAGCAGGTGGTCTGAAAGGGTTGGGGGACAGGTGTGTGGGTCTTCACCTGTAACCCAAGTGCCTGTAGGCTGCTTCTAGGTGAATTCCTCTCTCCCATGGGCCAGTTTTCTGGTGTCTTGGGCATCCGATGACAGTCCTGGTGGCGATGCTCTGGGCACGGGCAGGCCCTGGACGGATGGAAATGATCATTGACAGTCTGAGGGCATGTGGAACTTCCCTCACCCTGAACCCAGCTCCCATCTCTGCTCCTAAAGCCTCTTGGCCTTGACCCGAGGGTGATCCCAGTGCCAGGAACAGGACCTCTGGGGGTCCGGCTGGAACCCCCCTCCAACTCTCCATCACCCCAGGGAAGCAGACGTGAGTATGCTGGGGGCCAGCACTGGGCTCTGGTGGCTAAGGCAGGAGATGAGGTCTAGGCAGAGCACTTCCTTGGGCTTCCCTGACAGATTGGCTGTGGTCTGCACCCCAGGGCCCCAGTTACCCCCTCATTCCGTGCCCCGCCTCCTGGCCCGGATCTACAGCAGATTGGCGCGGTCTCGGCCCCACACCCACAGCTCAGGGTCGTAGGCCTGGATCTGCGAAGACAGATGGGGCCCATGTTGCTAACTCGCTCGGCCTCTCCAGCCTGCGGACAGCCCCCCTCCATGCCCGCCAGCAGCCCTACCTGTTCGCACTCCTCCCGGGTCACCCAGGCTCTCCAGCCCATGGAGCGCAGCAGTTGGAGACGGAGCCGGTAGAACAGGGGCCGCTGCAGGCGGCTGTGGCCATACAGGAAGGCGAAGATGTTCTGCTTGGGTGCCTGGTAGTCCTCCTCCATATCGTTGGCCAGGTAGCTGTGGACAGCACACCGCCTGTCTTCACACTTACCTCCTTCCTTCAGGGAGCTGCGGCGGAGGGCCCCCAGGGATTGATGGAGGCTGATGGCGTCACAGCATGGCTGTGTCGGGGCTCCCTGGGATCAGTACTCACAGTGCCAGAAAGAAGTGAATGCGTCGGATCTGCCAGCTGAAGAGGCAAGAGCGGCTGAAGTAGGCGATGACCATGGCCAGCATGTACTGGGGAGACACGGGGACAGGTCACCAGGGCTGGGCGGAGGGGAAGGAGATCCAAGAACTCGGGAAGCAGGACGAAGGGGAGGACTTTGTGGGTGTTTCCTGAATCAAGAGGTGAGGGACCCCACAGACACGACCCAGAGAGACTGGGGTGCCTGTGCCCCAGGAGTGGCCAGCGAAGAGCTGCATCAGTGACCGCACCTCCCCTATCCAGTGGCCCCCAAGTTTTACACTCACCCCCCCCAAGGAGCAAAATGAGCAAAGGTACCCGTGCAGGGGGAGCTTGGTGGGTCCCCGGGACAGTCGCTTAGTGACCCCCAGCAGGTACCTTATCAGAGACCAACAGGTGCCTGTCCCAGGCCCGGAATCTTTTGTTCAGAGGGTCCTCTGTGGGAAGGCGAGGTTGTGAACCTCAAAGTCACAGCCCGCCCCCAATATTGCCCACCGTCGGGACGGCAACACTGGGCCCCTCACAGCCCCAGGTGGGAGTAGGGGTGCGGGAGCCCCTTCCTTGGGTGGCCCAGCCCAGGCAGCCCGGCACTGCAGCCCCTGTCCGGGCCGGGGCCACCTCTTCCCCACCATAGGACACTGCATCCCTAAGGACCGCCTGTGTCCAGGTGGGAGACTCGGGCCCGGGGCTCCTACCCAGCAGCTTGCGGAAGACTTGGTGGTGCTCGGGGAGCACGGGGCTCTCCCGTCGCTGCCGCTTCCTGCGCAGCCCACATGGCTGCTCCTCGTCCTCCTGCTGTTCCTCGTCCTCCGTCTCATCCCTCTTCCTCCAAACAGCACCCTGAGGCCAGGGGCTGGCCTGAAGCCCACTGTGCTGAGCCTGGGAGGCTGCGTCCCCCTTTTCTTCCTCTTCCTCCTCCCCCTTCTCCAGCGCCTCTGGATCCTCCGGCTCCTGCTCCGACTCTGACGGAGAGGCTAGACTGAGTCCCAGCAATTCCTCAGCTGCCCATGGACTCCTAGGCCCCCAAGCTTCTCTTTCTCCATCTCCTCGCACACATCTTATCATTGTTCACACCCCTGTGACGTTCAGTCTCTTCCTCAGGGGAGAATTTCTCCCTGGGGACACAGAGGGGCACCTCCATTTCCCTATTTCCCCCATCCCGGCTCCCCTTCCTTGTCCTGGCTGTCAGTCCATACCCCAAGAGCCTATTCTGTGCCGCTCCTTCCGACCTCTCAGTGTCTCCCCAACACTCCTGTCTGCGCAGCTCCCAGTCCCACCGGCCCCAACACCTACCTGAAGGTCCTGGCATTATTTCCTCCGGCGCCACCTCCAGGGGGTATCCCGAGGTGCTGGACTCAGGGCTCTGGGGCTCAGACCCAGGACTCTGCCTACGGCTGGCCTTCCCAGGTCCACTCTCTCCCCCGATAGCTCAGGTTCTCCCTCAGTAACAGCAGTGCCTGCCGTCGAGGAGCTGAGCAGACGAGGCTTTGGGCTCTCAGCCAAAGGCTACTGTTGCTTACTTGAGCTTCAGGTTCTGGAGGTCTGGGATCTTCCAATCAGCACAGCCGGAAGTTCTGATGTCATCAGAACACCCCTGCACCCCCACCAGCAACGAGTTTGAAAGAAAACCCTCAACTGCCAGGGGGCTTCTCCAGAAGTCAGGGGGCAGTACATAGGTGGCCCTGGCCCCGGGCCAGACCCCAAACCAGTCTGCAGGATTACATCCCTGTTTTCCACACTGTGTGCCACACTTCTCCCCTGGGGACATTGAGCAGAGGGGCCTGGGAGGAGGTTATAGGAGTTTGGAATCAGTTGAACGACAGAAACCCCCAAGAACCCACCCGGGGAAGACAGGCTTGGCCCTGTTGGTGCTTTTAAAGGTGCGTGCTGCTGGGTTTGAGCCATAGGCTGATCCGGCTTGATCCCCAGTATCCCCTTTAGTACCCCTAGGACTAATTCCTGAGTGCAAACCCAGAAATACATGTGTGTGTGTGTGTGTGTGTGTGTGTGTGTGTGTTTGTGTGTTTATGCCTGTCTCGGGTCTGGGGTCTGTCCAGTCCCCCTCTCATGATACCATCTCATACAGAAGACCGTATTTTACTCCCAAAGAAATGTTTGTCTTGGAGCTGGAGCTGTGATACCGCTCATAGGGTGTTTGCCTTGCACACAATCAGGGTTTGATCACTGGCACCCCATAAGTCCTCTGAGCACTGCCAGAAGTGATTCCTAAGTAGAGAACCAGAAGTACACCCTGAAAAACGCTGGGTATGATCCTTGTTTCTCGTCTTTTGCCCATGCTGGGGATCAAACCCAGGAGTTTCACACGCGCTAAAGAACTTGGCAGTGTACTAGCACCATTACTTATAATACTAATTTTTTAATTTTATACACCTCTACAACAAGGATTTTGAAATTTTTTTCGTTTTTGTCACACTTAGTGGTGCTCAGGACTTATTCCTGACTGCACACAGGGATGCTCCTGGCAGGACTTGGGGTACCATATGGGATTTAGGGTTCTAGGGATCCAACCTGGGTCAGGTTTGTGCAAGGAAGGTATCCTACCCACTATTGTACTATTTATCTGACTCTTCAAATGATAAGTTTCTGGGGATGGAGAGGTAGTGCAGTGGGTAAGGTTCCTGCCATACTGGTGGCCAATCCCAGTTTGATCCCTGGCATCCTGTATGCCCCCCAGAACACCACCAGGTATAATTTCTAAATGAAGAGCCAGGAATAGCATTGCTGGGTATGGTCCCCAAAGAAACAAACAACAGCAACAAAACTGAATAAAAACAAATACAAACAAAGAGCAAAGGGCTGTGTACGGACTGGGCCTCCTCCGGTGGGTGCTGGGATGGTGCTGCAGACGATTCCAGAGACAGCTGCCGACTCATGAGAATTGGCAGAATTTCACGATTAGTTCTCCACGATTCTCAAATCTGCCCTATGCTTGTGATTGGAGGCGAGGAGATGGGACACTGCCTCCGTGTATGTGTGTGTGACACAGATAAGAGACGTCCACTCTAGGTGGCATTTCTGCAGTGGGCCTGGTGTGTGTATGTCCGGTTTTGAAATGCAGACTAGGATTCTGCCCAATTGTGTTCTGGACTAGAACCCACAGCCCTTGTACTGCAGCTCCCACCAAAACACTCGTGCAATGAATCTGTGTGTGTACGTGTGTACTAGTGTACTGAGTTCTTCATGTGCATCCTACACCCCTCTCCGCCCTACCCTGCAGGATTGGGACAGCTGGCTGCCAGGCTCTCATTTCTCCTTCACATGTTAGGTGGCTTTTTTCGCCCGTCCATTCTTGTTTGGTGTTCAGGGCTTGCAACCCTTGGCTCTGCAAGCAAGGATCGCTCCTGTGGCGCTCAGGGGACCTTGTGGGGTGCCGGGGATGGAACCTGTGCCAAAGGCCAGTGCCTTCCCCTCGATGCTCGGGCTCGGCCCCCTGGGTCAGGCTTTCCCGGGCGTGGCGGCCCGTTGCCTGCCTGGAAATGCAGTCAGGGCCTGTGGCTCCCTGCGCGGCCTCGGAGGACCATGTTCAGTCAGGTGATTGATTGATTTTGCTCTTTGAGTCACACCTGATGATGCACAGGGGTTACTGCTCGCTCTGCACTCAGAAATGGCTCCTGGCGGTGCTCAGGGGACCACCTGGGATGCTGGGTATCGAACTCGGGTGGGCCACATGCAAGGCAAACGCCCTACCCGCTGTGCTATCACCCCAGCCCCTGCGGTCAGGTGATTTCAGTTGGGCTGGGATGGATGCAAGTTAACTCCTGCACTGCCTCTCCAGTCCCCATTGCTTTTTCTCATCCCACACTTGCTTGATCATGGTCAGTCTGTGAGTATTTTTTTCTGTCTCCTTCAGTTATTTCAGGGCCGATGTGTTAAGTTAGGTCCTTTTAGACTGGAGTGTTTCAGATCAGATTGCGTTTCCTGAGGGTAAGGATTCCGGTTCGTATTCATGGTACAGCTTCTTACGTTGTTGCAGTAGTTGAATCTGCAATTCATCTTCAAGGGTGCTTGCAGTCTTGGTAATTCTCTTTCTGTTCCTCTTGTGGGTTTGGGGTAAGGATGCATACAGTGCTTCTTGAGTCCTGCAGTGCTGGGCATTCCCTGGGGTACCCTGAGAGTGGGGTCGAAGGGGCCTTTTTGGCTGCCCCTGTTGTGTGGGGGTCATGAAGTTGCAGGGATTGAGCTGAGTTGACCATAAGCAAGGCAGACTCTTTGACCCCATTAACATCTTTTCTCTGGCCGTGAGTGCTGTCTCTGGCCTCAGAATAAAAAAGTACGTCTAGGGGGCCTCCCTTCCCTTGCAGTGTTTTTGCTGTTGCTTTTGGTTCGTATTTTTCCTTTTTAGGCCCGACCATGGCTTGGGGGGAATCCAATGGGGTGCCAGGGGTTGAATTGGGGTCAGCACGTGCAAGGCAAGTGTTGTACCGCTGGCCTCGTGCCTTCCTCTTGTGGTGCTTTAGTTAGTGCCTAGGGCTCTGACGCTTTGATGCTCAGGTGGGTGGCATGGTTCTCCTTGGTCCAGCAGTTCCGGGGCCTTCCGTCCTCGATTGCATTCTACCCTCTCGGCTCTCTCTGGGAGTAACTGTGTTTAGTCCTGTTAAAGGATCTTTCCTGACAAATGGGCATTTCTCTTGCAAACTTTCAGTTGGTAAAAGGCAGAATCCTTTCTCAGTGTCCTCACAGGCATTTCACAGACTGTTCAGGAGAACACAGGCCAGTTATTCACAGGAGCCTGTGGATCACGGCCTCTCAGGGTTCTTTGTGACTCATGCACAGCAGATGCACAAATCAAGAGCCCCTCAACTGTGGCCGGGAGTATCCTCTCTGGGGGAAAGGGGGGTGCACGGGGAGTACCACCTGCTCTGCTGCGAGTGTGGCATGTTCTAGAAATGTGCATCGGGGAGTGTGGTTGAGGGCTGCTCTAGCCTTCCCATTTCCTCCTGCGTGGGCACTTGTCTCAACTGTTGTAAGAGCAGGTCAGGCAGATTGGAATCTTCTGCAGTTGTGGTTTTGTCTGTGTTTTGAAGCTCACGCCACTTTTTTCTTCACACCTCTGTGGTCCTTGCCTGTGGCCAGAGCAGTGGGCAGAAAAGCCTTTTGGTGACACAGGTGAACTCTGGTGCCTCCTGTGCTGTCCTGCAGTCCCCACTGTTCTCTCTTCCTGTTCTCTCTGTCAGTGTTTTGGGGTCGCACCCACCTCAGTACTTCTGGTCATTCCTGGCAGTGCTGGAGGACCATGAGATGCCTGAGATCATAAGAGCATGGCCGTGTCGTGGCGCATATGTAATGGCAAGGCAGATGCCTCACAGGCAGGGCATGGCCAAGGCTATGTGGGACAGGAGCAGCCCGGGGCTCCATCTCCTCCTGTCTGTCCCCAGACCTCCAAGTGCCAAGTCTGTCGCCGGGTGCCAGGGACAGATTCTACCTTCGGAGGCACAGGCTGTGTGTGTGTGTGAGAGAGAGAGAGAGAGAGAGAGAGAGAGAGAGAGAGAGAGAGAGAGACTGGGGGGATGAGGGGCGGGGAGTTCCTAGCAAGGAAGGTGATGTCCCTTGGGAAGGGAAACGATTTGCTCCCTGGCTCCCTGCTTGTCCAGACCAGTTGGGAATAGCCTGCTGAGGCTGGAGAAAGGGGTTCTGTCCGGGGAATCACCCCACAGCACTCCCACGGGGCCTGGGTCCCCAGACCTTCCAGCTGGTGGTCACAGATCATCTGGGGACAGGACTTGGGGGTGCATCCTGAGACTCTCCAGCTTGTCTGGCGGCTTCTGGGATCCTGGGATTCCAGGACCGCACACTGCAGCGATGGGGTGCGGGTCTTCGGCTCCCTTGAGCCCTCTCCCTTCCCATGTCTCTTCTTCTGCTGCATCTCCGAAGTGTTCGGGGCCCCATTTCTCCCCACCCTGTCACATGAGGGCTGGACAGCCACATCCGGGTCTACAGGAGCCTGCCCTGTGGCCTACTGCCAGCCCTGCTGTCCCCCCTACCCTGGCTCCTCTTGGGGTTCACTCCGTTCCATGCTGCTTGGCTGCTAGCTCTGTTCCCCGAGTCCCTCTGTCGCTACTCCGGGCTTTGCAAGAACCAGAGCCACATCCAGAGGTGCTCAGGGACCTCAAATATTCAGGAGAGGTGATGTGCAAGTTCATTAACCCTCAAAGGAAGCAAAATTATTTTCTTCATAGCCCTCTGATAATCTCACTGTAATTCAAATAATTTGTTCTGAACTTTCAGGCTTGCTCTGAGGCTATTCCTATGTATATTCTCATTCCCCCTCCCCGATTCTGTCATGTTCTCATTATTGTGTTACAAAATAATGTATTGAAATTTTGTAAAAATCAATCTTCACATTATACAAAAATATGAAAGCAGCATTTGAGGTACCAAAATTAGCTAAGTATATAGAATATTACGGATCGTAAAGATTAAGAGAACTCCATATGACACCTTTGTATAGACTTGTGACTTCATCAGTTATTTTGTGAAAATCTTAGACTTACTTTTGTCTTGCAGAAAGCTGTGAGTTGATGCAGTGTTTCTCACATTACTTCCTAACATTTCCTTTTCCATGTCCTACCAGTTGACTCCCTACTTTTATGCAGTCACCCCATTTTCATAAATTTTCATGTGTGACTATTTTGGAATATCCAGGGGACCTATAAGGATTCATATGGCCCCTGTTTGAGGGGAACTGTCAAAGAGTACATATAGATTTTTTTTCTGGATGGCAGACAATTATTAAGCACCAGCTATTGATATGAATATTTTACATATATATTCAGAAAGTTTTCCACTATAAGTGATGATTATATACAGATAATAGAGAATCTTTTAGTACTATAGATTAAATTATTATAGACAATAAGGCAAGACTCTTCACCATATTCATTGCAACCAAAATCTTTATTATTAGACAGTGAGAAATGGCATATTGGGCTAAAAGTTACCTTTTCATAGCTTCTACAGGGAACCATAGATGATGCTAGGAATCAAAACAGGGTTGGCTGCATGCAAAGTGACTTAACATCTGTACTATTTCTCTGACCATGAAATTTTGTTATTTGTTAGGTTTTAACTTTAATATTTTCATAGTATAACTTATTCTATTAACCAGAATCCTCCAGTATTAGAAATCTGTTGCTGTTAATTTTCTATGTTAATAAAACGATGGTTTTTTTTTAATTTACTTTATTGTATTTTGGATAGCTCTGAGTTTTTATCCTCAGAAAAATTCTAAGAATAGTAAATAATGTTCAAGAGATCAATACTTTTTAGAAATTTTGATAGTCTTTGTAGGGCAAGACATCCCTTCCCGCCAAATAAGCACTTCTAGGAGTGTTCCTTGAGCACAGAGCCAGGAGTAAGCCCCAACTACAGTCAAGTGTTACCACAAAACAAACAAACAAAAAATCCTAATAAAGTAGAATTACCAGTAGTACTATTATTTGCTACCTTTTATAATTTTGCTAATTTATTAGGGTTATGAAAAAAATAACAAAGCAAACATTGCCAAAGAAAGAAATAAACATAAAATTGTCATGTTTTAATTGTGTTGTGAAATAATTTATGGCCATATAGATAGAGTTAGGGTTCATGTCTTTGCATATACCAGATCCAGAATCTATCTCTGACACTACATAGAGTCTTAACCAGAGCAAGTGTAGCCCAGGAGACACCCAAGGATGACTGGTAATTTCCAACATTGCAGGAAATGAGCAAGTACCATATCCTCAGACCCTACCATTGAATGATAGTCCAGGTTGGCTGAGTATCATTGGGACTTGCTCCCTGACAACTCACCCCCAAACTTGGGAGGCCCCAAAACCTATAACAAGTTTAATAAAGATGTGCAAGATAATGGAATAAAATTCAGTAACATTCTTGTACACTATTAGGTACCAAATTAGAAACTATATTTTAAATGTGATATTTTATTGTTTGTATATGCTTGGCACCAAAATATTAATTAAACACAATAGTACTACATACTCATATATTTTAGCAATTTCTCAGACTCATTCTTATAAATAATTTTATATGAGTAAGGACATGTTCTGTACTCGTCATGATTTGATTTGATAGGTACATAAACCCCACTTATGCCCTTAGAATAAAATGATTAGAGACAACAAAATCAACACAGAATTCAATGGCCTTTCTAAACACCAAGAATAAGTAATCTGAAAAATAAAGAGACAGATGATTTGTACACTGAAAGCTGTAATATGGTATTGTTGAATTTAATTTAAAAAGACATACATAAATAAAATTATCAGGCATAATGGGCTGAAGACTTATTAAGATTCACATTAAGCTTAACAATAACTTTAGGGTGGTAGCCCCACACAAATTCATCTATATATTAAATGCATTCCCTAGCAGAGTATCAATTATTGTTCAACAGAACAAAACCCAACATAATATTCACATGGAATCTAAAGAACACAAGGGTCAAATGTGAGGCTCAGTGGTGCCTTTCATGCTTAAAGCATGGCTCCAGTCCTTAGCACTACTCCGCCAAGAAGAAGACTTTGAAATCAAATTAGTTTTTAATCTTTAAAAAAATACAAGAACAAAGTAAGAAGAAACATGCTTCTGGATTTCAAGCTGTATTTCTAGGCCACAAATATAGCAAGAAACCAGTAGAATGTTTTATTTTATTTAACAATTTATTTCTATGACATTTCAATATATTATATTTACATGATTCATATTCTATTTTGTTTCAATGATTTCACCCTATTCAACAATTTATTTCAAGGATACTACCACAAAAACAGATAGAGGACAACAAAATAGAATAGAGAAACCGAGGACTAAACTCTTGTAAAGTCAATTGACTTTCAAAAAGGGTGAAAGAATGTACCATTTAGTGGACAAAGTGTTTTTTTTTTAATTAATAATGTTGAAAACTGAGTATCCACATAGAAAAGAATGAACCCATGCCCTTTCCTTTAAATTAACACAAGTCAACTTAAAATGGATCAAAGATCTAAATGCTTTTGTCTAAAACTGTTTAGAAGAATACAAAAGGGAAATATTTATGAAATTGGATTTAGATATTATTATTTGGATTTGACATCAAGAGTGCAGCAAACAAAATAAAAATACTGATAAACAGGTCATCAAAGTGAAAAACTATTATAATTTTGAACTATTCTCTTTTGGGCAGGGTATTGTTAGAGATTGAGCCCAGATCTTGTCCATGCAAACATATACTTTACCACCTTAGCCACATCCTTGATCTCAAAACTATTGTTTTAAGTCAAACTATCAAGCAATAAAGTGTAATCACCAACGTTGGTTTAGTATCTGGCACCCATATTGTTTCCTGAACTCTGCTACAGTGCTCCCTGAGTGCAAAGCCAGGAGTAAGCACTGAGCACTGATGGTCCTTGTTCAAACCAAACCAAACCAAACCAAAACATTAACTGGAAAAGTTACACACACACACACACACACACACACACACACACACACACACACACATATATATGCCTGCGCGTGCACACACGGTTACTATTCTTCTATGATTAAACTTTCAGCTTATTATAGCAAGGATGGAACTAATGAGGCACAGTAACTCTGTACACCCATACTATCTACCTTAATACTATTGCAATCATCATATCTGTAGCACTGTCTTGTAGCACTGTCTTCACGTTGTTCATCAATTTGCTCCAGTGGACAGCAGTAACGTCTCCACTGTGAGACTTGTTACTGTTTTTGGCATATCAAATACGCCACGGGGAGCTTGCCAGGCTCTGCTGTGAGGGTAGGATACTCTCAATAGCTTGCTGGGCTCTCTGAGAGAGATGGAGGAATTGAACCTGGTCAGCCACGTGCAAGGCAAACGCCCTACACGCTGTGCTATCGCTCCAGCACGTATAGTGTTAAACTGATTAACACTGCACTGCACTGTCCTCCTGTTGCTCATCGATTTGCTGGAGCAGGCACCAGTAACATCTCACAACAAATTGTGAGACTTGTTACAGTTCTTGGCATATATGTCATGGGTAGCTTGCCAGGCTTTGCTGTGCAGGCGAGATACTCTCGGTAGCTTGCCAGACTCTCCGAGAGGGGCGGAGGAAACGAACTTGGGTCGTCGGCGTGCAAGGCAAATGCCCTACCCGCTGTGCTTTTCCTCCAGTCCTGATTAACATTAATATAGCTTAACTAAAGTTCAGTAATTCAATTTTATAGAGCTGTCTATAAGACAGGGAATTGGATATTAGTGTCGGTCTGGTAGAGACATAATTCTGAAACTAAAATACTTTTTTAATGTTCAGGCCATAGAACATAAGTCATTGTTTTGTTTCTTCCTTTCTTTTTGTTTTTCAAGGCGAAGATGTTTCCCAAATACCCTGTGACTCCACTTTCATTTAAACACTTTATTAGGGGTTGAAAAGGAAGCTCAAAAAAGGTGGAATATAGATCTTATATGCATGAGATTCCAAGTTTGGTCCTTGGTATAACAAGACCCCTCTGTGGTCCATTGGGGTAGTCCTGATAACTCCTGACTTTTGCTGGACCTCAGCAATAATGCATCATTATCCAGAACACAGGACCTTCAAGACTGTATATCCTGGTTCAGTGTCATAGGGAGTGGTTACTCTTGGACAAATCTGGCCATTTGCAGAGTCTTTACTCAACAGACTCTATGCTTTTTGAGTATATTCCTTATTATACTCAGAATATGATAATTGTTCAACATCCTAGTTCAACATCAGGCTTAAAACTATTAGGAAACTGACCAGGAAAAAGAAAAAAAAAACAGAAGGAAAACATGGTGTATGAGAGACTCATAGGAGGCTTTGAGAAACTGCAGTATTCCTAGAAACTAAGAGAGTGTGAGCATGTGCAAAAAATACATGATATGGTCCTTATATATCATCAAATATCACTTGTTTTCAATCCTCTTGACATAGGATTGATATCATCTCACGTAATGACAAGTGAGGTGATATCTCACTGGTTGTTACTTGCAAGTCATATTGAACGTTTTATAAATGTGTAAGTAGGCTAACTGATGATTTTATGTAGAATATCTAGTAATGTCTTTGCTTATTTTTCTAATTAGTCAATGTTATTACTAGGAACTTGTGAATTATTTATGTAGTTTGAGTATCAGGCCTTGCAAGATCTCTCTCTCTCTCTCTCTCTCTCTCTCTCTCTCTCTCTCACTCTCACTCTCACTCTCAATCTGTGTGTATATTTGTGTGTGTGTGTACACATTTTCGTTCAATATCTGGAGCTGCCTTCTTGTTTTGAAGATAGTAGTTTCACCGTGTAGGAGAGCTTTACATCTCCTATTTCTTTATTCTTGCTTTTGTTTCTTTAGTCTTGTCATTGAAGCTAAATATACAAAGACCCCTCTGATTGTGAGATTCTGGAGTATTTTGTGGCTTCAAATCTAATATGTAAGTCATTATATTGCTTTGAATTAAAAGATTTTTGCATGGTATTAGACAGTGACCAAGTTTGAAAAATGTGCTCTCTGGTGATTTCTAATATCATTTATTGTTTTATGATTTCCTTTTTTAAATGTACATTCTTTGCTTATTTTTTCACAGGTCAGATATTTGCATCAAACATTGTAAATACCGTTTCCTCAATAAAAAGCTTTAAGTAGACAAGTGGAAATTTAATAAATGATTCAGACATAATCTTACTGTAGCAAAGATTAAAAGGCAATTTAGTTGAGTAAGTACAGTCTTCTCAATTGTTAATAGTTCTAGAACAACTGGGAACCCAAATGCAAAAAATAATAAATCTTCATCTAACCTCAGATTCTATCCAGAAAAAGCTTCTCAAATTGGTTCCCAAATATAAATGCAAAATCTAGAACTCTGAAACTTTTATAGCTATAGAAACAGAATTTGTGACCATTAAGTAATGAGTTTTACACAAAACAAAAATCACGGTGAATGAAAAGACTAAAACATGCATCACTTTAAAAAATGTGTTAGCAAGGGGGTTAGAGGGACAAATATATAAATAAACTGTAGCAATTTTTCAGTGTGCTTGAAGAAAACTGAAATAAGCAGTACCATATTAAAACTTTAATTCCTTCATAGAGTCCTTTCTAAATCACAAGCCTTTAGACATTACACTAATATAAAGCGGGACCTTTGGGGATTATAATATTTCAAAGTAGGTTCATCAAGTTTGACAAATTGGCCTCCTGTGGCAGAGGAAGTTGACAATGTAGTAGTTATTTAGTAGGAGCAGAGATTATTCAAGAATTTCTGTACCTTCCTCTCAATTTTGTTGCAAACCTAAAATTTGTCTTTAAAATTCTAAATCTGTATTTTTATGGAGGATGTGAGGGACTCTACAAATAGTGCTCAGGAGACCCAGGGACCTTCCTAGTAATTCTTAGTCAACCAAATTGGCAATTCAATGCAAGGTCCCAAGAATGCAGTGCTGCTCTGGTGGGCATTGCAGGGGTTTTACTCAGACCAACCTGGCAATTTCTATAGTTTATATTTTATATTTGGAGACCTTTAGGACTGCACCCGAAAAGCTCTGGGAGCCATGTGAAGCTGGGCTTTGAACCTAGGTTGGAGGCATGGATTCTAACTGCTGTGCTATCTTTTGAGTGTTAGCACATAGATGATCTAATTAGGTTTTTCAATGCATTTAATCAAATGAGTAGTAAGTGATCTCTTATGCACTCTCATTGTTGAAAAATTCTCATGTGTGTGGCAAAATGGGGCTGGAGCGATAGCACAGCAGGTAGGGCATTTGCCTTGCACACAGCCAACAGGCTGACCCAAGTTCGATTCCTCCGCCCCTCTTGGAGAGCCCGGCAAGCTCCCAAGAGTGTCTCGCCCTCACGGCAAATCCTGGCAAGCTACCCATGATGTATTCGATATGCCAAACACAGTAACAACAAAGTCTCACAATGCGGACATTACTGGGCCCGCTCGAGAAGATCTATGAACAGTGGGAGGACAGTGACAGTGACAGTGTGGCAAAATGGATTTCAGTGTAATCCATTTTGGTGCAATACTCACCAAAATACAAATGACATAAAATATGAAGAGAAAAAACGCTCAACTATCTAGAAGGGCACCTGAGATTGAAGGATATTGGAGATCTTAAATCTTTACCATTACAAAGTATGGACGCTCTCAATGGATGTATAATTTCTGCTAATTGTTGTGCAATTCTCTGTCTACCAATGAGGCAAGACAATGTGGCTACTTTTAGGGCACTTTTCTGCCCTCTTCTGAACTGTGAGCCTATTGCCAATAAAGCTCTCTCCTCACCAGGCCCTCCAGTAGTAGTGGAACTGGCTCAGCTGTGTACAAAGTAAACTCCTTCCTTGCTACCCTATTTTTATGGCTTCTAGGAAGACTTCTTTTCAGGCACTTTCAATGCTATTTTCTTTGAATTTATTTGTAATCATGTTCATATTTTATACACTTGACAACAGCTTAAGTAAATTTTACTGAAAATATAACTCAGAAATAGAAATGAAATAAACTGAGACAAAACAATATAAATTATTATTCTGTCAGGTTCAGATATGAAAGAGAAAAGATTTAACATTTATTAAATAGTTCTCTTAGAGCCATTATGAAAATTATTTCTAAAGAAATATGCTTATATAGTAGACATCAGATTTCCAATTCACTTGGAGCAAACAATTACATTTAGGGTTTTTGTTTATTTTTTTTTCCTAAAAAAATTGGTTGGCCAAGCCCTCAGGGTTTACTCCTGACTCTACTCAGGGATCATTCCTGGCGACATTCAGGAGAGCACATGCAGTGACAAAGATCAAACTGGGGTCAGCTGCATTCAAAGAAAAGTGCTCTACCCTCTGTACTATCTTTCCATCCCCAAGAAGTTCTCACATTACTTTTATCCAAGGTCACACAGTCAAATATTGGAATCTAACGTTTTTTGACTCTAGTGCCATGAGGAAAGAGACTTCATGAATGAGCTGTTGCAATATACACTTTTAATACTATTTTTCGATAAATTGGGCCTTTCTTTGGGCTTTAATTGCACTAAGATGGAAATTTGTCTAATCATTCTTAATTTCTATTTAAGCTATTTGACACTCTGATTTTCATGAAAAGAGCCACCGTATGTTTTAGTTCTTATTAAAGTTGTTATGCTGCTAGTCATATGTCACATCACTGAATTGCTTCTCTATCTACTCACCCTTTTCTGGAGTGTGTTTTAGCAGTTTATCATTTGATTATTTCTCTCACCTTTGCTCCAGGGTTCTTTGACACTCAATCTCCTGTTCCTCCACTGGCTACTCTAATCTGTAAACTTCCTCTGGCTTCCTTCTTTGTAACTTTAATTTCTTCTTAGAGTCCTTTCTAAGTCACAAGCCTTTAGGCACTATCAGCCTGCTACAAGCAAGTACTTGCCTATGAGCATAAGAGGACAATTTAGAAAGAGACAATCTCTAATTAGAGAAAAATCTAACGGAAGGACAAGAGCTACTTTTCATTCTCTGGGTCCTAATTAATCTTAACTCAAAATGATGTCCACTCTTCAACCAATGGTTAAGGAGTTTCCTGTGTCCCTCTGGCCTTAATTAACCTTAGTTTCACATATCAAGGTGACACTTATTGAGAAGTGTCTGCGTTAGATGTATCAGTAAAAGGTAATCTGACAGTGACACTGATCCCCAAACACTGACTAGTTCATATGGTAACAGACAAATTGACCCTAGAATTTCACATATCCAGGAAGTTTTAGCCTAGCATTGGTCATTGTTAGCTTTCTGCCCACTGACTTCAGAAAAAAGCATGGGTTTCAAATAAAAAACTCTGTGAAAGCAGCCAAAGGAACTGAAGTGTATAGCAGAGAGAGGCAGAAAAGAGAAATCTGTCTCCTGTCTGTAAAAGCATTCTGGAAATGTCACGAATGCTACATTCTGAGCCTTTATTAATAATAAGATGATTGTGTAAAGCAAGTGGGAAGGAAAAAAAAAAGATTTGTGGACAAGTAGTAAAAGTCTAGTGAAACCAATAAAATGGTCCAGAGTGAGTAGGGAAGGTAGGCCGATTGCTTTGCAGAGTCAGTCTGGGTTCCCTGGCACCACATATGGTTCACTGAGAACTGCCAAGAGTGATCCCTGAGTGCTGAGCCAAAAGTTAACCCTGAATACTGTTTTATGTACCTCCTTCCCAAAACAAACAAACAAACAAGGGAAAGTATAATCAATCCTGCTAAATCCTAATTTTTAATTTCTTCGTTATTTTTAAGGTTTCAGGGCTAAATTCAGAAGTATGTTTATTGTGTTTTTGTTTTCTAGTCACTGTGATTTTAAATACTGTAATGGCTTCATGCATACAATGTTCCAACTACACCCTCCATAGGAGTGTTTCCACCCTTCCCCTTGTCTCTGGTTTCCTCTTCTCATCCCCCCACCCATCAGCCATCGCTCCACCTTGGTAAACTCAGTACTAGTTCAGATCTACAGTTCCATAGTTCTGAGTTTACAGTTCTGCAGAGCAGTGTTGAACAGTGAGGAGATTGTTTTGTGATTGCAATATTTTGGAGTTATTTTTGAAGTGTCGATATGGTCACAAAATGGCTCATTTAATTTTTGGGCCATTTGTAAATGGGTCTGAAAAGAACAGACAGAAAAGAATGGGCTGGAACAACAGTATAGCTGCTATGTGTAGAACAGTACAACAGTAGGGTGCTCACCTTGCATGTGGCTAACCTGGTTCAATTTCTAGCACCTCGTACGGACTCCCAAGAACCATCAAGTGTGATTCCTGGGCATAGAGACTAGAGTAAGCCCTGAACATTGCTGCGTGTGGCCCAGAAGCAAGAAAAGAAAAAGAAAACTATAGTATAATGACTATTAAACATAATCTTATTTAAATAGTCCACTTATAAAGTAATACATTTGTCTGGAAAAATTCAAAACAGCATAAAAACTGCTTAGTCTCAGCATTTCCTTTTGCAACTTCTGAGTGTTGAATCAAAACTGTAAAGGTCTTCCAATTCTTAGGAGCATTTGTATTTTTATAATTTTAGATTTTGACGTATTTGCTTTTGATTTTGAAAGGTGTTCTCTAGAAATAGAACAGGTGTCTGTTTCTTGTATTCTGATGCTCTGTTGATGCCACTCCATTTAATCTCAAGCTGTGAAAAAGTGTGTCCATGAGTGGCTGTGATGTACTCTCCCAATCGCTCTCCACTTCCAGATATTCTCTCATTTTTGTGACTCTTTATTTTGCACATGACACTGAGAATTGGATTCTGTAATCCTGAAAAAGTAAGTTGTGTTTTTATTCTAATAAGAAATTTATACAGTTAACATAGAGTTAACTTTCACAAGATGTGAAATGTCCTTACTCAAGGACATGATATGTTTCTGCATGTGAAATCCATTAAAATGTTTTTTCCAATTTATTTTCCAATATAGTATAGTCTTGTACACCTCCATAGACTTATCTAGGTTACATTGGTTTATAATAGAATAAATGTTTATATGGTTATATATTTAGGTGTACAATATTAACACATGTGTATAGTCAGTATCCTTTACCACTGTTCAGAGGAAGAGAATTTCAGCCCTCCCGCTTCCATCACACTTAGGTAACCATAACTCTATCCACAGGGTCTAAGAATGTATTTTCATTGGACAGTGTTCTGTCGTTTTTTTACTTGATTTGCTTCTTTGCATACAAGCTATTAATGAGACCATCTGGTATTTGTCTCTTCCTTTCTGACTAACTCCACTTAAAATAACAAATTCAGTTTTATCCATGCTGTAGCAAAAAATAAGATGTCATCTGTATCTCACTGTGACTCAATAAAAACAAGTAAGACATCATCTTCTGCTATTATCCATTTGTTTTTGTATTGGAACCTCACCTGACTGTGCTCTGAATTTACTCTTCGATTTATACTCAGGGATCACGCCTTGCAGGGCTCAGGGTGCAATTTGGGGCGACAGGAATTGTACCCAAGTAGGTTGCATGCAAAGCAAGTGGCCTACTTACTCGATATTTTCTCTCCATCCCCTGTTGTTATTAATTTTACAATACTTTCTATGATATATTCAAATTTTCTAATATAATTATTTTCATTCAACTTATATAAATGTTAAATATACCCGTGGGTTTTCTTAGAGTATTATTGCAGCATTTCCTATAGACTTGTTTGTTTTATATTCATTGCTGTCACTTTCTTTCCAGAAGTTTGATGTTTATTTTATTTTCCATTTGAGAAAGATATGTCTTTTTTTTTAATGTAGAGGTACTGCTATTTATTCAGCCACTGATTAGGCTGATTGAGTTGTGCATAAACTCCACCTTACTTTTTTTCCCCATTTTTTATAATTGTATTTATTGAATCACCTTGAGAGCAGTTACAAAGTTTCCAGCTTTAAGTTTCGGTCATACAATGAAACACCCATCCCTTCACCAGTGCCCATTATCCACCACCAAAATCCCCAGTGTATACCCATCCCTCACCCTCACCCTACCTATGGGGCAGATAACCTCCAAATTACTCTCTCTATACTTTGATTACATTCAACATTTCGACACCACATTCACCATTATTATTTGGGATTCTACCCCAACACTCAGATCTGCCGAAAAGGCAACAGTAGACAATTTGTTTTCTATTGCTGGTTATGAATAGCATATGATGTAGCATGGCTGCAGTAGTGGCTGCGTGATTTTGAAATTTCAAAATTTTAACAATTAAATCCAGAGGGATTTCTTACCAAAAGCTGCTGGGTTCCAAGATTTGTTCCTGAGTCTCTGGGATCATGGCCATTAAGCGTCTTGTTCAGGAGCCAGAGAGTCCGTTCGTGGGTGGCAACTTGGGGTCTCGTTGGGATGGGGAGGAAAGGGCCAGCTCTACCACCATCCCATGAGGTCCCATGTGTCTCATCACTGAGGGCCCAAACCTGACTGGCCTCTGGAGGATGGCGGCCACCGGGCCACCAGGGGGAACAGGCCAAGGCACGAAACCTATTTCCACCTGGGGTGGCCCAGCACTGGTAATGTACTGCAGGGACTGGACGCATTTCTGACAAAAGCCTTTGGGTTTCGAGATTTGTTTCTGAGTCTCTGGGATCGTGGCTGTTAAGTAGCTTGATCAGGAGCCAGAGACGGTGGCTTGGGGTCTCATTGGGACAGTGAGGAAAGGGCTGGCTCTACCCCCATCCCGTGAGGCCCCACGTGTCTCGTCACTGTGGGCCCAAACCTGACTGTCCATTGGCCTCTGGAAGATGTGGCCACTGAGCCGCCTAGGGGGAGCAGGCGGAGAGACAATACCCTTTCCCCCCAGGATGGCCCGGCAACAGTAACCTACTGCGCGGTCCGGACACATTTCTGCCAAAAGCTGCTGGTTTTGAGATTTGTTTCTGAGTCTCTGGGATCATGGCCGTTAAATAGCTTAATCAGGAGCCAGAGAGGCCATTCGTGGGCACTGGACACTTGTGGACTCCCGCTTCAGTGTTCAGACGTACTCTCACAGCGGCTCCTCTTCTCAATTACCTTTCCTTGATATTTCCTCTTTCCTGATTGATCATGTCAGCTAGGGAATAATATTTTTCAAAGCTTTTCATGAGATTTCTTATCCCTAAACTTAGGAGTTAAGGAAAAGCAGCATGTACTAATAGAGGAAAATATTCAACTAGAATATGGTAAGCCTTATTTTAGCTTGAGGTTCACATTTGCTGTGTGATTTTAGACAGTGACTTTCTTTTGCTCACAGACAAAGTGCTTTTCCTCATTGATTACATTATATTTTGTACATGATAAACAACTGCAAATATATGTTTATATATGAGTGTTCACTCTCTGTGTTTCTTTTTCCTTTTAATAGTGATTTCTACATGATATCCATGAAAAAAAGTAAATCAGAGACCATATTTTGACAGAAACAGAAAAGGTAGTTTTGGTAGAAAACCTAATATCTACCAGGATGTTTTATCTGTAGCGGTCTCTCCACTTGTATTTATAATTTAGTAGTTTAAATTTAGTGCTATTTAAAAGTCATTATCATGTGTCTTTTAAGTTTTTTTTTTTTTTTTAAGAAAGCAAACAACTCTGTTCTTACTGGGTCAAAAAGGACTTTCCACTCCTCCAGGGTCTAACCATTACAAAGTGATATACCTCAGTCTAAGTGAACTGATCTTTTCTTTCAGATAACTTCAGGAACCCAACCAATTCATTGCCTGAGGCCCATTATAAACTACGGTAGCATGAGATTTCCCCCTTGCACAGGCAGGGTCTGCGCCCCTCTGTCAGCATGAAGCAGCTTCAGAAGATGGACCATCTACCACTTTCCCTTAATGATTTAAGGTGGTGATGATGTAGGCAGGTAGACAGGGAAGGCCTCCTCCCAAGGAAATGGCAAAAGCCAGCCCTGCAGCAGCTTGGGCCTGGCTGGGACTGGAACAGGTATCGCTTAATGGGGGTTTATGTGCAGCAAAGAATGCTGCTTCTATGCTGATCACACAGGGGTGGTTCGTGACTCCATGGCCAAGCTACGGGAAGGCCTTGAACAGTGCTGAAGAGAAAGGGAGGCCAGGGAGGGTTGGTGGAGTCATGGTTCATTCAGTCTCCCTGACTAACCACCCTCCTCTCCACCCTGGCATGCCCTCTGTCAATCCTCCTGATCATGGTGACCACAGGACCCTGTATCCTAAACCGGCTGGTGACCTCTGGTAAAAAGTGCATACATTCTGTCCAACTCCTAGTCCTGAGGCAACAATACCAGGCGTTGCCACCTACTGAGGAGAGTTACTCTTCGGTATAGTAATCATGGAGGAAGATTCCTCAGTATGGAGCAGAGAAAGGGAGGAATGTGAGGAACAAGTCTAGATAGCTTTTTCAGATCCTCTTTACAGGAACCTGCAATGCAAAATAACTTGTTTTTCTGCCCCTGAGCAAGGAACTCTGAAACAGGTGCCCCGAGTTGCAAGTCATGAGAAGCGGGGGGCGGGGGGAAATCAGACCAGATAACCAGATCTCTTTCATAAGACTCATTTCACAAGACCCAGGACTGCCCTAAAAATCAGGGCGTTCCTAAGTACTGACGCAAATGCTGATCTTTAAACTATAGGCTAAGGAGTGATGTATTTTAAATGGATTGATTAGGAAAGTATGTGTTGTTACAAATATACTGACTATGAATTCCGTGGGCTCTGCTGTAATGGCCATTGGAGGCTTATATAAGATCTCCATTGGAGAAGCTCGGGGTCTTGCCCCCTGCTGGACCTGCGCGTCTGCATAGGTGGCTCGACCCTGGCTAGCCAGTCTTACAATAAAACCTGCTTGCTGTTCGCAGTCTCCGGAGTCTCTTTGTCAATAAAGGGAGATTTTGATTCACACCCTAACAACTTATAGAGTTCAAACACTAAATATTAATTCCCCTCTCATAGCTCACAAAACATAATTTTCTCCTAGTTTCCTTCTTCTCATCTTGGAGCTCCTCAATCTTTTGTTCAGCTTCTTTTATTTGACTGTTCAGAGCATCTATTACCTTTTTTTTTATTTTACTTATCATGTTTTTCATTTCTGTTATTTCTGTGATAGCTTTTCATTTTGACTCTCATACTTTCTTTCGCTTTGCTGACTACTATGTTTTAGATGCCAGAGCTAGAAACTTATAGCACAGCCTGTAGGGCATTTGCTTTGCAAGCGGCCAATCTGGCCGACCCGAGTTCGATTCCTCTGCCCCTCTCAGAGAGCCCGGCAAGCTACTGAGAGTATCTTAACCAGCACGGCAAAGCCTGGCAAGCTACCCGTGACATATTCAACATGCCAAACACAGTAACAGTTGTCACAATGGAGATGTTACTAGACCTGCTTGAGCAAATTGATGAACAATGGGAGGACAGTGACAGTGACAGTGATAAATGATATAGGCAGTACATTCTATTATATTAAATGATTTGAATTTTCTTATTCATATAGGTTAAAATCATATAGAAATTATTAGAAATTTGTTGATATATCTTCTGATAATTTCATTTGCCTTTCTTTAAGTTTTGTTGGAGCAAGAATATGAAATAAACTTGTTATGTACTTGCAAGGGGCCTGACTGAGGGATGGCAGACACTGATGGTAGGATTGCTGTTGTGACATTGTATGTCAGAAGCAATTCTATTATGAATAGTTTGGTACATATCAGTGTCTCTCCGTATATGTATATACACACATATATGCGTACACATATGTACACATATATGTATTCTTTCCTTGTTGTATGTGACAACTACAATTTCACACATTTTTTTCCAGGTGCAGAGAGTTTCCCATCATTAGGGACTGTGTACTTGTGCGCTTATAAAATTCACATAGAAATCTTTAGTAAGAATTTGGAAAGTGATTAGGGCAGGAGAGTGGAATTTTCTTGGTGGAACTGAAGTCCTCATAATTGCAGGAGAGAACTTGCTTCTCTGTGCCGTTCCATGACTGAACCTAACAAGAAGTCAAGGCAGCAGGACACAAGGCAGTAGAGCACTTCCACTAAAACCTCACCAAGAACTTGGACTTGTAGAACTGTGAGAAGCAAATGTTTGGTGTTGCATGAACTGTTTGTTCAGTCGGAGATGCTGAGACTGATATAGGCAGGTAGATAGGAAAAGGCCCTTGGCAATGAAACCTGGATTAACAAAGTTTCATGAAAGAATTCTAGGATGCATCCACCTTGTGGATACAGAAAACAAAGACCTGGTAAGACAATTGCAGACACTGAGGATATAGGGCCCCTCCCCATGAAGTTCCTCAAACCCTCAGACCTCTCCCTTAATCTGATTAAAATGTGATCCAGTCCAAAGAAGACCATCACCACTCCCAAACTCCCTAGTAATATCCTTAGCAACGGGCCCAGGGGGCGGGGGCTGGGGAGGAGGTGTTTGGAGAAACCCTATACAGGCCACCTTGAACAAAGGAAGCGCCCCCATATGCTGCCTGAGCTCATGTGCTGCTTGCGCCCATGTGGCCATGCTCTCTCTTGAGTATGATACTCTCTCAATCTCTCCCCCTCCACACCCTAAAAATCCTCCAAATACAATCTATTTATTTCACTGCTTGTCTACTCCTGAAATTCCTTTCTGCAAGGCGAGTCAAGAACCCAGTAACCCTCGTTCCCAGGTGGCAGAGGCAGTAGGAGAGAAAGTGACTGTTTTTCTCCTCCCTGCTTCAAATAAATCACCCGTCGGGCCCACCGATATCAAGACAAGGAACACAAAAGAAATTTATGTCATGGAGGACCCTGTGACAAAGGAAGAGAGCCCCAAAATCTCCTTTATTAATCATGGTACATCTAAAGGGTGCAATACATTGATGTCCTCAAAAGGAGTTACAGAAAGAAAACTGAGGCAGCAAAACATACATTGTATCCTAGAGTCAGTAGGCCAGTAGTTTTGGAAAAAACTTTGGGAGGGACATTTTCCTGGTGGATAAAGATAATTGTCATCTAGGTTTTAAAAACAAATTGGAAATTTTTGTGACGATATTTTAAATGATATTTTCTGATTCTTGTGTGATTTTCTGAAATTGTATACTCTATTTAATAACTGCTGTTTGATGACTAATATTCAGAGGTATGAATGAGAATAATGATGTCATTTCCTTGTGATTGTTCTTTAGAACATATACTGGCTACCAAATGCAATCACATTTATTAAATTTTCTGCTTGTTATGTCAGTTACTGGTAAATCTTCTGTTTTATGGACTGGTAAATTATACACTCAAAAATCACCTTCTGTTGCATTTTTTGGTTAGTAGTTTTTGCTAAAATAGAATTTCATTTTCATATTGTACATATGACACAAATTATTAATAAACTATTGTACTGTTTTCTTTGTTGTGTTTGGGGACGACATTCACTGTTGGTCAGGGTTTTCTCTTGCAGCTGCTCTCATATTTTTCTCCCATATGTTTCAACAAGCACTGCCATGCATAATTACTGAGTGTCGAGCCAGGAGTCAACTCTGAGAATTTTGGGGTGCCTCCACAAACAATAAGATCTTATGAAGTACCCACTGTAAGCAAGCCACAGTTTTAAGCATATTAAGAGGCATTAGTTAATAATATTTTGTTAGAAATGCTCTAGCATCAAAGATATAAGATCAAAGAGATAGTATGTGGGTAATTGTCTCCCATGAAGGCAAGGGGAGGGCCAGAAAGGGGCGGTATAATGGGGAGATTGGTGGTGGGGAATGTGCACTGGTGGAGGTATGGGTGTTTGAACATTGTATGTTTGTAACTCAAACATGAAAGCTTATAACTGTATCTCACGGTGATACAGTAAAATAAAATTTACAAAATATAAAGATTCAGTCAAGAGAACTCTCAAAAAAAAGAGAAGACAAGAGAATAAAGAAAAAGTGATTCAAAATAATTTAGAGTCCCATCCCTTCCCTGCCCCAATGGAGCTAGCCCCAGCAGACAAAAACCTCCAGAACTTGAAAGCCATGATCATGGCCACTATCTGCCATTGTGGACTAACCTCATCTATGAGTGATCTGCAGAAAAACTCAGGTATGCGGGACTTCTGACTGAAAACTCCAGGCTCAATGAAATCAGAGAATGGATGACCTCTCCCCAACTACCCCTGTTCTCAGCAGCTTGGCAGTCACAACCTCAAACCACCTCTGGCGCCATATAATCTCATCAATGGCCTTGATCCAGAGACTCAACAAGGAATCTCTCAGAAGAGAGCACAGAACAATACACCATAGAAATGCCCCCAGAACCCATGCCAGCCTGTTTTATTCAGGGCATCCCAGAGGGGGGTGGGGTGGTCCAATGGAGCCAGCCCCCACCAGTCAAAAACTTCCTTCCTTCCTTCCTTCCTTCCTTCCTTCCTTCCTTCCTTCCTTCCTTTTTTCCTTCCTTTCTTTATTCCCTTCCTCCTTTCTACTTTCCATCATTCCTTCCTTCCATCCCTGTTTCCTTCCTTACATATGCCTTCTTTCTTTCTTTTTTTCTTTCTTTCGTTCTTTCTTTTCCTTCCTTCCTTCCTTTACTTCTTTCTTTCTTCTCTTTGTCTTTCTTTCTCTTTCTCTCTTTCTTCTTCTCAGTCTACTTTCTTTCTTCCTTTTGCTAATTAGGGATCAGCAAAAATTTTCTATTGAAAAAACTACACCTAGTCAATTAGTTATGCTTTGAGGATCTGTATCTCTTCTCATCTCTGCAGTTGTAATATGAAATCCGTCCCTGGCCACGTGGGTGATTCTTCCCCAGCAAAGGTCCTGATTCTGTCTTTGCACTGAATCCTACTGGCTCATCTTTTTTTCACTTCTAAAATATATTTCTGCTCCAGCACTGAGGAATAATGTAGGGCTTAATATATTAATATTCCATGTGACTGACCCTGGTTCTATCACCAGCAACACATAGTCCCATGAGCACCACCAGGAGTCACTCCAGAGCACAGAGACAGGAATACCTGAGTATCACTGGGGCTACTCCAAATCCTCTCTACACACACAAACACAAACACACATACATAAAACACACACAAACACACACACTTTCTCGGCTATCCCGGTTGATAGTAAAGTGAGTAGAGTGCTTGCCATGTATGAAGGCAATCCTCAAGGGTTCAAGGGACCACAAGTATTGGGATGGCAGGGATTGAATGGAGGTTGACCATGTGCAAGGCAAGGGTGTTTCCCACTGGATTATCACTTTGATCCGGATGACACAATTTTAAATGACAACTTATTTCAAGTATTTCTTGTGTTCTTTCTGATTCTTTTTAGATGTCCCCAATTACCCCACCGTACTTGGGATTTTCTAACAGATGGCATAATTTGTTGATCACAAGAATTGGTTACAATCTGTCTAAATTGTTTCTCATCTGCCAAATCCAGTGGTCACTTTGAACCTCTATTCAGCAGCTGTCACTCACAGAGAATGAGAGAAACACAGAAGTAGACAAACATGTGGGTTGGCCAAGCTTTAGGGTCACCTGTGCAGCATTCAGTGGTCTCATGGCAGGTAAATAAAATGCAATATTGCACCCCAACCGAAGCAGATCCCTACAGGTGAGCCATTGTTGGAGTGGACGGAGACATCAGGACAGTTAGGAAGTATATAAACGTGCCACAGGGAGCTGGAGAGAAGAGGCTAGTGTAGATCAGAGAGATTCAGTAGGAATCTGTAAACTATAAAGTTGTTTGTGCAGGAGAGAGAATTCATAGGGTAGGGTACCTCTCTTGCACCCAGTCTACCAAACTCCTCCAGGAGTCAATCCTGTGTGTGGAGCCAGGAGCAAGCCCTGAGCATGGCTAGGTGAGGACCCAAAATCAAAATAAATAAATCAAAGATTGTGAAAGTTGTTTATTCTAGTTTTGTCTATATTGTCCCCTAAATCTAAAAGACCTTACAAAGTATTAGTCTATTTTTGCCTGGCACAAGTTTACAGCTGGCAGATACTGTGTTATCTAATCTATCCTTGCCTTCTCTTTTTTCTGGGTGCATGTTTGCTAGCGGAACACCCTAAACTTAGGGTTTTTTGTTTCGGGAACATTGCTCATAGTAATTCATCATTTCCTAACTCTAAAGTAAATAATAATGTACATTATAAAGCATTAACATATCACTTAATATTATTAAACACTAGTAGTAACTTAGTGTTGTTGGGTAACTAGACAATAAAAATTACTACCTAGTAACTGTTCATTTATTAATGAAATATGTAAGTCATCAGTAGAATGGGAGTATTTCCCTAACCCAAGAGTCTGAAGAAAGTGAAACTGTTGTAACTGTCTTGTAAGATTCCATCTCTCTAGCCTGCTTAAGTCTACCTCTTAATCTATCCAATCCAGTCTTCTTCTGGGGAATCGGACCTCCCGATTGGCTAGCCTCTAACTTTCAATTGCCTGCTTTATGACATCATTCTCCCACCAAACCTACCAGCACGTTGTAGAATCTTGGGGCTCCCGTGCAGTTGTTTCTAAACAAGTTTGGATCATCGTGAGTGACCAGTGACCAATGATCAATCACCAGTGATCAGTCATCTGTACTGGACACTTGTGGACTATCGCTTCAGTGTTCCGACATACTCTTACATTGTCTCCTCTTCTCATTTACCTTCCTTTGATATTTCCTCGTTTCTGATCAAGTCAGGTAAGGAACAATATTTTCCAAAGCATTTCACGAGATTTCTTATCCCTAAACTTAGCAGTTAAGGAAAAGCAGCATGTAATAATAGAGGAAAATATTCGATTAGAATATGGTAAGCCTTATTTTAGCTTAATGTTCACATTTGCTGTGTGATTTTAACATTGACTTCCTTTCGGTCACATACAAAGTGTTTTACTTCATTTTTTACATTAAATTTGATACATACTCACAACCGCAAATATATGTTTATATATGGCTGTTCACTCTCTGCACTTCCTTTTATTTTAAAATAGTGATTTTGACATTATATCCATCAAAAAAAGTAAATCAGAGACCATATTTTGACAGAAACAGAAAAGGCAGTTTTGGTAGAAAACCTAATATCTACCAGGATGTTTTATCTGTAGCAGTCTCTCCACATTTATTTATAATTTAGTAATTTAAATTTAGTGCTATTCAAAAGACATTATCATGTGTCTTTTAAGTTTTCTAACTAAACTAGGTGAAAAACTGGATTATGTGGAAGGTGTGGAGTGCTGAGTGGTAGAGAGGCAAGTCCTCAAATGTAAGGAAGTTTAGGGTCATTTTCAACAAGCTTTAATGTGCAGAGGCCAAGAAGTAGAAGATGATATGAGGGAGAATAAAATAGGAAAGAAAGATTATGGAGGGAAATTATCAAGGAAGAAGAAACAGCTTGAGATAGAATGTTGGAGAGAACAAGATAGTTCAAATCAAAAGAGAAGGGATATAGTTAAATATGCTAAGAGCCTGTCAAAGCAGTTGACTTTAATCAATTCTAGGACTAGAAAACATACTATGTCTCAAGTAGAGTACCAGTAGGAAAAAAAGACCTATAGAAAACCATGGTTGTGGTTTCTTTTCTTATTATCTCTAGAACACAGTTGGCCCTTGGCAGTTTTGAATAGAAACACGTTTTAAAAATGATACTTCCTATAAATAACTAATACTGGTTACCTAGGGGGATGGAAGATGCATCATCGTCAATGTGTTTATTACATTCTAGTTTGTAAGGTACATGTATAGTCTGCCTGTTATAATAAAGAAGTGATATCTTCTAGGTTGAATCAGGAGAATTAATTCTTTTGTGTGGTAAGTAGGGTCCAGGTTAAAGGCAACTTGTCATCTTCACAAAGAGTTTCTTTCTGGGCTGGAGCAATAGGTAGGGCATTTGCCTTGCACGCGGACAGGTCATTTGCCTTGCATGTCGCCGACCCGGGTTCGATACTCAGCATCCTATATGGTTCCATGAATACCACCAGGAGTAATTCCTGAGTGCATGTTCCAGGAGGAACTCCTGTGCAGTGCCGGGTGTGACCAAAAAAGAAAAAAAACTAGTTCCTTTCTAACATGACCATATTTTGATAGCAGTCGACATCTGCTTTTAGATCCTACAAAGAAATAGAAAAGTCAAGTCTCAGATGTCTAAATACACATTGATTTCAGTTTTGTGGAATTTGAGTTTTTCTACATTAAAATAGTTAAGTTGAATTTTGGTGACTGTTTCTGAAACTTTGGCAATGACATGTTCCTGGTGGATAAAAATACTTGTCATCTAGGTTTTAAAAATAAATTTGAAATTTTTGTGACCATTTTTCAAAACTTTTCTGCTTCTTGTGTGATTTACTAAATGGTATGCTCTGTTTAATACCTGTTGCTTGATGGTTAATATTCAGAGATATGAATGAGAATATTCATGTCATTTCCTTATAATTATTATATTTATTTTTGCTTCATATTCCTTTAGAACATATACTTGCTAAATGAAATCACATTTATTATATTTTCTACTTGTTATGTAAGTTACTGGTAAATCTTTTGTTTTATGGACCGGTAAGCTATACACTCAAAAATCACCTTCTATTGCCTTTTATGGCTAGCAGTTTCTGTTAACATAGAATTTCATCTTCATATCATACATGACACAATTTCTTAATAAACTTACTGTACTGTTTTCTTTGTTGTGTTTGGGGACGGCATTCACTGTTGGTCAGGTCTTACTCTTGGGGCTGCTTTCAATCAGTTACTGTACTATGCTGCTTGCCACATAGCCCAGATGTCATTCATACCTACATACTTCTTTTTCAGTTCTGTGATCCATATTTTTAATGATTTATTTCTTGATCTCTATACTTCTCCCATTTAAATCACGTGAAATAGACAAATTCTATTTATGTGTGCACATTACTCAGAATCAGGAAAAGCATGAGAAGGACTGGTAGTAGGTCCTCTTTAAATGTTTGGAAAAATTCGCTAGTGAATACATCTGGACCTGGGCTCCAAAAGCACATCTTGAGAAAAACTAAAGTACTCATTTTTGAGGGGTGATCAAAAACCAGGGTACGGTTGGTACCCTTCAAATCATGAAGTAGATTGAGTTATATGTGAGCCGTAGATAATAGATAGGAACTGCACAAGAAAAAGACAAACCTGAAGATTACACTGCTAGTAGCTGTAGCGACCCCACATGCCTATATGAATGGAAAATATCTTCCTCCTACTTTCTGACATTGCAGTGATCAAGGCAGAGTCCTAGCAAGAAAGTCAACATGCTTAGGTTCCGTAACCTGGTAATGCATAAGGGACAGCGAGATAGTACAGGAGGGGATAAGGCATTTGTCTTTAGGCAGCCAATCAAGTTGGATCTCTGTCACTGCATCCAGTCTCCTGAGCACTACAAGGGGTCACTCCAGAGTTCAGAGCCAGGACTAGCCCAAGATCACTGCCGAACATTGGTCCAAATTCCGACCCACCCCAATTCCAATAAAAATATTGGAAAAGATTGAACAAGTCTCTAGGCCATCTCTGGGCCTCGGGTTTCTTTCTTCTCCAATAAATTGTTAGTTATTTTCACAGAACTTCCTAATTGTAAAATGCTTTCATTCTAGGCAATAACGTAAAGTTCAATAGGAGAGCAAGCTACAGGTAGAGCTAGGACATGGAGTAACTAGCTGTAAGCAACAAATCCATGCACCAACATCACCAGAGTATTCTATAGCTCTGTATTCAGTTTGGGAGCATTGTGCCCAATACACAAAGTGCCAAAATGTGCCAGTCATTCAACCACCCAAAGTTGTTCGGACTTTTGGTAACTTGACTCTTGGTTTTAGAAACTAGTCTATACTTGAAACTTTAAGTGAATTTTACTCCTCTCAATCGTTGTCAGAGGGGGCTGGAGTGATCGCACAGCAGTTACGGCATTTGCCTTGCACACGGCCAACCCGGGTTCCATTCTCAGCAACCCATATGGTCCCTTTAGCACTTCCAGGAGTTCTTGAGTGCATGAACTAGGAGTAACCCCTGTGCATCGCTGGGTGTGACCCAAAAAGAAAAAAAAAAGTTGTCAGAGATTATCAGTCTCACAGATATTTTTCATCACCCTCTTGTTCCTTACAGAAAATAACCAAAATTCGTCGGTATTGGGAACTGCACATACTCTGCAGCTTCCCCTTCCCATGGTGAACAATGTAGCTTCAATAACAGGAAGTGTCTGCAACTACTCCAGCATACCTACTCCAGCTGGTAGATCTGCTTGGCTCCTGCCCTCAGATTCTGGCATCGCTTTCCAACCACTCATGGGTAGTGCCGATCTTGACCAACATTCTAGCGCAACAATGCTGCCTGGAATGTCTCTTCTATGTCTATGGCAGCTCGTTATGAGAAAACCTTAATACCAACCACATGGTGTCTTTGTACCCATCACTTTCTGCCAGTATAGTTCAAAGGACACCATCTCAGGTTCCAAATCAGAGTTATAGCCTGTCGCTTCCCTATCAGGAAGGAAGCCAGGTGGTTTAATACCATCAGGGCAGTCCAGGACCTCTCTTTTCTGGAGAGGACATCACGATATTGGTGGAAGATAGACTTCCCCAGCTCTTTGATTGCTTGGAAGCCCTAGATCAATGTATAGATCCGCAGGAAATGAACACCACAGATACCATCACTCTGAATCTGGGCCGAGAAAACTCAGGTGGCACTAAGGGGACCTCCCACACAACACGGAAGAACAAAATCCAGGCCTTTGAGCCTCTGGAGGGAGAACCCAAGGCCAAAATACATTCCAAAGACTCAGAACACTTGCTAGGTGGAGAAGGGATTGTTTGTAATGCTGCAGCCAGTAACAGGTGTCCTGTGACCATGGGCATAACTAACAGCAAACCTCAGAAAGCTGCGTACAGCAGGATCAGCAAGACCAAGAGTCATGGGCAGGAGAAGACAAAAAAAAGGCCAGAGAAAACTCCAAGAAACCTAATGATAATGATCAGACAGGGAACAAGGTGAAGGCAGATGTGAAGCCCACCATTGCCAGGATGAAATGCAAGTTAAGTCATCCTGAGCTTGGCCAAGAGGCACTTAAAAAGCCAGGCAGCAGCCAGGGCATGCACATGCTGAAGTCTGTGCAAGAGTTTGATGCACTGGGGAAGAAGAGGGATCCAAAGCCTCAAACCTCTTCCTCCGAGGTCCTTGGTAGTTCAAAGAAGCCCAAAGATTTCCAGCCCTCCTCAGTTGTGAAACCATTGGCAGGTGCTATAAGGGATGGAAAAAGTCTTGAGAAAACTCAGGTCAAAGCTCAGAAACCAAGGAGCAGTGCTAAAGAATGCTCGTCTCAATCCCATTCTGAGCTGCCACCTCCTGGGAAAGTCAAATTTGTGCCTTTGCCTTTTCTTACCATGGAGAAGCCGCAAGCTCAATGTGTTCCTCATAAACCACAATCCCTGGCTTCACATCGTCCTGCTGCACCTTACCCTGCTAGGCCTGGCTCGACCAACTCAGCTTGGCCAACTGCCATCAGTTCATCCCAGCCAGCGACTGCATATTTGTCACACCCTGCCAGACCAACTCAGCCCATTTCGACCAACCCATCTCGACCAGCTTTGCTGAGGTCTACTAGCCGGCCTATTTCTCAGCCTGCAACTTCTAGACCTGCTAACTGCAAAACAAAATCTAGCAATTCTCTCCAGCAGGGCCCTCTTCCTGTCTCTGGCACCGAGCGCCAGACTCCACCCAAATGTCAAAGTGAGTTTCGACTCCAAGACTTCTGTTTCCAACCAATTCCATGGAGAAAGCCCAATGTTCCGGAGCCAGTCATGTCTAAGCCCATCACAAAAAAGCAGAGACCAGAGCGTGAGGCTATGAAGAGGAAGGCTCAGCAGGAGCGTGAGAATGCTGACAAATGCTTCTCTTTGGGAAAAGTGCAGTTTTTTATAGAGAGAGAAAAAGATATGGACATCTCTTAACTCTATGGCTATAAGTAGCTGGAATCGTTGGAGACATTTTAAGTACCAGATGTTTGCCTTAGCAAACACCTGAAATGCCTTACACATTTCATATATTCTGATACATTTTCAAAAGATAAATAGATGCATATAAGTTAATAGATTAGTAATAAAATTTCTGAATGTTGAGAGGCTTTCCATTGTGGTCATCATTAGGAGCGAGTGAGGACTGAAGGATTCATGAGAGATAAATAGAAGTTTGAGGAGTGATAAAAGGGAAACAGACAAGAATCTATAAAAGAGAAACTTGGCTCAGGGTTGTAAAGCCCTTAAGAGGAGAAATTTTATGGGCCTGAAGAAGAGTTGGGGGGGTTGGGGCAGAGAAATAGTATACCTGATGGGGCATTGCAGGAGGCTGACCCACGATTCATCCCTGGAATCCTATGTGGTAGAACGAGTTTCTCTAGATGTTACCTTTGAGCACAGAGCCAGGAGTCAGCCCTGAGTACAGGCAAGTATGTTTCCATCACCAGTCTCCTCTAAAAAAGAATGGGAGAAATTGTACAGTTAGAGGGTTTGGTTTAATATAAAAAATGGAATAGGTTGAAGAAGGAGGATTAGTATAATAAGATAACCCATTGAAAAGTAAAAATATTTTCACAGAGGCTGTCTTTATGTTTCATGACCTTCGTTTTTAAATAAAGAGATTTGAGGCATATCTCCAAAAGGTGTGGGTGGTCTATCCAGAAATGATCAGGCTGTGCGATGCTAACACATAGCCAAGGGAAAGAACCTACAGATGAACAGTAAATGGCCCTCAGAGTTATATAGGAGTGACTGTAAATAGGGAACAAGCAAAGAGAACAGTTGTAGCAAGGAGCCTGAATATCAGCTCTTGGAACATGTAACGATCAATCGCCATGTATTCAGGCCCATGGTTCAGCCACCCTAAATGTACCATTTCACTTCATTTTCCCAACAATTCTCAGAGCCAGTATTACCGGGGCACTAGGCCAGCTCGGTTCAACAATGAGGTGTATATGACTAAGTGCTTTGGATTTGCAAACTCCCCAATGTGGCCAATGTGTCTTTCAGACTACAGCATCCTGGCATTATTGACTTGGGTGCTCAAAATGTATTAGCTTCAGGGGGCCTCTCGGGGGTTTTCCGCGGTGCCGGGTGACTGCAGCCTGCTCCAAATATCGATGTTGTCGGAAGCTCACACAAAAAACAATGCTATATCTGGCGTTGGAGTTTGGGTCGTGGGAGAATCTGGACTGGGACATGCACACTAGGTTACCACTCCCAGAGTGGTTGGAACTGGCTCTTCTTGAGGCTGGGAAGGCGGTGGTGGAAAGAGATGGTCCTAGGAGAGATATTGGTTGATGAATGAAAGGGAAGAAAATGGGGAAGGACTGGGACCAGGACACCAGATGGGCATGAAGGTAAAGTTGGTGGGTAACATTAAAATGTTTTTTAATGAATAACTGTATTACATTCATCAAAGTAGGAAAATAAAATATGTGAAAAATAACAGGTCACATGCAAAGTCAGAGAGAGCTCAAAGAGCGGAAGTTCGTTCTGGAGCTACTGCTGGCACTTGGGCAGACAGCCTGGTTCTCCCAACATCACGTGCTGTGACACAAAACAACCACCATGTGTTAAACATGCAAAGAAAAAAGAAACAAAAATCAAGCTGCAAACATTGAGAGTGGTGAATGGTTTTTCTTTTGGGGGCAGTGGAAGAGACTTTGAAGTGAAGAGTTGTAAGTATTTCCTAAGGGGAAAAGAGTAAGAACACCTTGGCCAGCACAGGGATTAGAAGCCCAGAGGGGAGAGTCTGAAGGCCTTCAATTGCTAATGTGAAAAAAGGTAAGGAGTACTGCATTTACATAATTTAGAGTTTGCAAAGAAGAAAAATCTAACGCAGCTCAACAGTCATTCCCAATTTTCCTAGGTGATTCTAGGCAATGAGTAAAGGAGAGAGCACTTGTACCCCTTTTAAAATACACACCTGCTTAAGCAATTTTTTAATGGGATCATTCATTTAAGACAAATTTCAGTGCCATTTGCTATACTTGCTAGTTTTGAAGCTATTGCCATTGTTTTATCCATGGGCTGGTATAGCACAGCGGGAAGGGCATTTGCCTTGCAAGTGGCCAGCATGGGCAACCCAAGTTCGATTCCTCCACCCCTTGTAGAGAACCTGGCAAGCTACCGAGAGTATCTCCCCTGCATGGCAAGCTTGGCACGTATTCTGACGTAATCGATATGCCAAACACAGTAACAATTGCCACAATGGAGACATTACAGGGCCCGCTTGAGCAAATCAGTGAACAACGAAACGACATTGACAGTAAGAGTGACCTTTATTTTATCCATAACAGTTCCGTCATTTCCAAAAACAGTCTCTTCACTACCCACTGACCTCTCCATTCTCTCCCTGCTCTGGTTCCTGGCAACACTCCTCTTTTTTCTATTTGAATTTTCTTTCGCTAAACCCTTCACATACATGGATCTTAACATATGTGACCTTTTTGGCAGCCGTTTTTAAACCCTGATGCTTTCAAAGTTCATCTCTACTACAGTATGTCATTACTTCCTCTGACTGATATTCTGTTGTATGGATCTATAATATTAGAGAGGCTTCCACACGTTATAAATTCTCAAAGCTTGGAGGTCTCATAAATTGGCTAAAAGAAATGTTGATAGGTGTTGTACACATAGTACAGAGGGTAGGGTGCTTGTCCTTAACACAGGAGGCCTGCTTGGCTCCCTGGCACTCCATATGTCCCCAGAGCCCTGCCATGAGTGACTCCTGAGCACAGAGCCAAGAGGAACCTCTGAGCACCATCAGGTGTAGATACAACACACAAAAGAATAAGAGTACTCACACACACACACAAAGATCTAGTCCCATTCGTGTAATTTTAGATGCTAACAACATCATGGTGTAGAATAGGTAATGGCCATTCAAAGAAACCATAAACCCTGAAAATATTCCTCTGTTTTTAAAACCTTGATTGAATGGATTCTATGGCTGGCAATGCAAAGATCTGTTGTATTTTCAGGTGAATCAATGAAATAACATATGTTGTGACACAATGGAGGAAGTAGATAATGAAGATAGAGGAGAAAGTCATGTGACCTTCGAGGCCAGGATGTGAGTATATGAACTACCAGACAAGCCTCGGGGAAGTTATCAGAAGTTAACAGAAAATAGAGGCTAAAGACCTTCTAAAGAAGGCATATATCCGGGCTGACATCTTTTCCCCAGTGATCTGTATATGAAATTTCTGGCTTGTAGGAGTGCGTATTTTTTTCTTCTGATGTTTAAGCTAACAGGTAATTGGTTACAGCAATCACAGAACCCTAAACAAAACAGTACATCAATAACACAGTAGCCTATAAAACAATACAGTGCTCCAGCAAAAAATATCTGAACCCAGTACATATAAAACTTAAATATCTTTTTCTATTTCACTCTTAAATAGAAACAGCACTTGTTAAGGAACATGTGTAACTATTACACAAGTAGCAATATCATGAACCTGGGACTTAAATTAAAATTATCGGTGTTTTTCCCTGCTCCATATTAATTTTCAAACTATTTTGACTTTTTATTGTAGTAAAGTCTCCAGGAATGATTCCTGAGTGCAGAGCCAAGAGTAATACCTGAGCATAACCAAGTGTGGCCCCCAAACTGAAATAAATAAATAAATAAATAGATCAGATATTGAATGTTTCCTATCCACTTTTTAGCCATATTGTCCATAACTCAATCACCTCTATTCTCACAGCCACTATACATATGCTCAGACTAGCCTCACCCATGAATGAATCTCTTCCAACCTCTTATACTTTACACCACTGATAGATCAAGAGTAGCACACCACATTTGTTGAGGTTTAAAATAGAAGGCAAGTGGTGGGTGGGTGTGCACTCCAGGGCAGTGTGCCCAGATATCCAGCTCAGGAAACTGCAAGACTCCTCACTGTTGGCCATCCCCCCTTCCCCCAGAGGCACTCAGGACAAAGGCCTTCCCCAGCAAATTTTAGGACTGCATCAGAAGTGGGAAATAATTCCAGATCAGGTACCATTGTTGCCTAGTCCCCCAAAAGTAGAGCAGCGGCGGTGGGGATGGCCTTCAAGGCAGCAGCGCCTCATGTGGCTGCTCTAATTTTCCTCTTTCTCTACACTTTGGACTCAATTTTCAATCTGCATTACCTTATTTTGAGGAGAACAGCCTGGCTGTCACAAACACGTTATGCCAATAGTCCACTAGCCTATTTTGCTCTCAGCAAAGTATATGTGAATACAAGAAACTGACAAGTCTACATTAAAGAACGCATATCTGAAACTTCACTAGAGGACTCACAGAGGTCACAAAGGAGTAGCACCAAAGACAAAGCTAGAATTCTAGAAGGGGGTAAAGGTGACCACCATCGAAGAGCTCTTCCAGAATCCTTTCTCACTGGAGGAGCGGAACATTGAGAGTGAACCGGAGGGTCCCAACTCGAAAATACCTAAGGAGCACAAAGAAAAGTTGCAAATTCCCACCACGAGGAGTGAATGAAGAAAACAGCTCAGAAGCCTCAATATGGAATACCAGCAAATACAATCTCTCCAATAAAGAATTCAGAGATGAAATGTTGAGGATGTTTATTGAACTCAAAGAAACGATGGAACAGGCAGCCAGTAATTTAAAGGAAGCTATGAAAGAAATAGTGGAATGGACAGCCAATAAAATCAGGAAGCAATGAAAGCAGAAATAAGAAAGCGACAAACATGTGTAATTAATAAAGGAGTCAGGAGATGAAATTAAAAACAGAGTGCACACACTCAACAGTAGAATAACCACCACTGAAAACAGAATCACTGAGCTTCAAGATGAGCTGCATAACACATACAGGCAACAGCATATAATGGGAAAGGACCTCAAAATAGCTCATGTGAATCAGAGACCTAGGGGATGAACTTCAGAAAAACGACATAAGAATCATCAAAGATTCAGAAGAATGTGGAGGCAACCCCAATGAAGTAGCAACTGTTAAGGACATCATTGCTGAGAATTTCCCAAAGCTGGAGAATGCAGACATCCAGATCCATGGAGCTTGAAGTGTACCTGCTAAAAGAAACCCCAATAAAGAGACTCCAATATATCATATTCAGAATGACGGATACCACATATAGGACATAATACTGCAAGCAGAAAGGCCAAAGAAGGAAATCACATACAAAGGAGCATCCCTTAGATTTGCAGCAGACTTATTAAAGGAAACCATCCTAGCCCAAAGAAAATGGGGGGTTATAGTAAAAAAAATCAATGAAACGATTGCTTCAACAAGAATACTCTATCCTTCAATGAAATACACTGCAGCTGTTAGAAAGGATGAATTCATGAAAGTTACATAGAAGTAGTTCAACATAGTCAGTATCATGCTAGGTGAAAGGAGTCAGAAAGAGAGGGACAGACATAGAAAGACTCCACTCATCTGGGGAATATTAAATAACAGAATGGGACAAAACACCCAAGAATAGCGAGATAATTACCAGGAGGTCTGTACCACGGTTTGGAACCCGGCAAAACTGGTCAGCTACATGCAAAAAAAGGAGGGGGGGCTCAGACATCTACCTAAGACCGTGACAAAAGTTAGATCAAAATAGATTAAAGAACCTCAGCAACAGATCTAAATCCATAAGTTCCATTAAAGAGAAGGTCAGCAAAATCCTCCACGTTGTTGAAAATAAAATGATTGTCAGAGGTGACATGCCACTGAACAAGCAAGTGGAAACAGTGATACACTAATGGGACTTTCTTAAACTACGTAGCCTCTGTGCCTCAAAAGAATCGGTGAGCAGAATACAAAGACAGTTTACAGAATGGGAAAGGATATTCACCCAATACCCATCTGATAAGGGGTGAATATCAAGGCTATACAAGGCACTGGTTGAACTCTCCAGTAAGAAAACTTCCATCCCCTCAGAAAGTGGGGCGATGAAATAAAAAGAAACTTTCTCAGAGGAGAAATCTGAATGACCAAAAGGCACATGAAAAAATGCTCTTCATCAGAAATCATCAGGAAGATGCAGATGAAAACAAAAAGATACCATGTCACACCACAGAAACTGGCACATGTCCAAAAGAACAAAAGCAACCAGTGCTGGCATGAATGTGGATCAAAGGGCACTCTCTTTCTCTTCTGATGGGAATGCTGAATGGCACAGCCTTTTGGGAAAACAATATGGAACAAGGTTGTTTCTCATAAACATTGTCTTCGTAAGATTCAGCTGTAGTCCTACCTTTCCACACTCACGGTCAAAGTCGGCCAGCATTTGTGCTGCTTGGCTGATGTTTGGTGTTATTAAAACAATTTCATCAACAAAGCGGTGGTGTTGTAGTTGTCGACCCTCTATCTTCACTCCCATTCCTTCCCATTCCAGTCGTCGCATGATGTTCTCGAGGGTGGCACTGAAGAGTTTCGGTGAAATGGTATCACCCTTCTGAACCCTTCTCTTGAAATCAGTGATTACTTCTTTGTAGAATGGTGAAACGATGAAATGATGAAATTTACATATATGTGCATCAATATAGAGAGTGTCATGCTAAGAGAAATCAGAGAGAGAGAGAGACGGACAGACATAGGATGACTGCACTTATTTGTGGAATATAATGTAACAGTTGGGAGACTAACAGATGGAATAGAGTAGGGGCCACTATTTTTTTAAGATCATTTCTTAAATTCATTCAAATAATTCCTATTACCTAACTATGGAAAGATATCCTGATTTCATAAATCCTCAAATAAAAAGGCCAAAAAGATCAAATACCAAGTGTTCCAATCTTTCAATCATTTGAGCCTTTATTAACATGCAAGTACCATTTGCAAGATTTACAGGTTTTGCCAATCTTGTAGTCCAATGTTTTAAACCTAGAACTACTTTTGAATCTAAAACTAAGTAACTCACTAAAGTTGGAAAAGGTTAAATAAACTATTTCTAGCTATCACCTTGACAGTTCTGATGGTAGTTTAGATTTTTATAATTGACATTACTTGTCACCAGGTAGCAGAATAGAGTTCTGATCTTGGGTCTTTTATACTAAAATATGTACCTGTATGTCTTATGCAGTTACTAAAATATATGCAATTAACATGAATATTGTTTACTTCACTACTTTCATATACTAGAAAGTACAACATTAGGTCTTTTAAGAGTAAAATTTAATTTTTTAACTCTT